>NC_142629.1:14390000-15015000 GCF_059453375.1 Lepisosteus platostomus
ATTCCAGCTCACAAAGCCCTTGTCACAGATGTCAAAGGGGAACTGCAGTCCCAATTTCTCAGACTTGTTACTACATATCGGTAACAAAATAGATTATTTGACTATATAGAAAAAATGTACAAATGTCAAATTAAGCACAAAATCGTGCACTTTGTGAAAGAACTGTGAGATGCCACATTGTCGCAAACCCCTAGTCTGGAACAAACTGCTCGGCCATGTTGAAAATGAAACCATGGTTTATTTCAAGATATGGCTGGATGAGATCCTTTGATCAAATAACTTCTCACTACAAAACAATCTTGATGGGGTGAATGGCCTTTCTTATGTTCTTATGCCTTCTATCCAGTACCTTCCAGCATAATCGATAGCACTGTTTCACAGCAAAACTCAACCAACTCTCGATGCAAAACAGCCTAAATATTCAGAGGTCAACAGAACAAAGGGGCCATACCTACCCTTAACTGCTGCTGTGGCCTGTGACCAATTTTCTGCCGAATTTTCTCACCAGCCTTTGCCCACCTCCTGGACAGCCTCTTAATTCTTGAGAGCATAAATCTCACCGCAGGACCCCTGCTATTTCCAATAACCTCAAACAGAGGCATCAGGTCTGTCCGTATGAGTGCCTGTATAAAAAACACAAACTTACTTAAAGAATTTATATCATATCGGGTACTTTAGAATTCTCTTTAGCTGTCCGACTTAAAACAAGCAGGGTTTCAGCTGTCCATGTCTTGGTGTGAAGTTAGAAATCCTGCCTGATGTTAGAAACCAGTTGTCTGAGGTTTCAATTCAGAATTCAGTTCAGAATTCTAAAAGTCTAAATTGGATAAATTTGAAAATCTTTAGAATTGGGAACACCTCTAGGACATGCGCTACTGCTTTATTACTGAAACACACATTGCTAAATGCTAGTAAATAGCCTTATAAGTACTACACAAATGTTAGCTTTTTAATATCTTTGAAAGGGAAGAAGTCTCTTTAAACAAGGGTTGTCCTAGTTTAAAGTGGTTGATTCATTCATCACAAACACATGCCTTACTGGTGTCTCCATACTCTAAAATGTTCCTTAATATTTCATTTAAAAGTTTTTTCTTGATTTCCTACATGATTTCAGGGTAGGGGCATAGCACCACACCTATTTAGAAAATATTTGGCCTCCTGGCTTTAAAAGCAATTGCTTCAGTGGAATGACAATGGACTGTATTTGTGTCTCCCACTCCAAAAAACATCATGGTGTATATAGTTGCTCCACAGGACTTCATCAGAGCTACGGCCACCTGAAACCACCTTTCCTAAGCACTGCCCTGCTCAGATTCATGATGCTGCAGTGCTGCAGTCATCTACGCCCTGAGCTACTGTACTGTGAAAGACTCCACCCTGCACCAGCACAGCCATGAGCCAGTCACAAGCACAGCGGAATGACTACAGCGCTGGCAGCCACAGCCATCCGCTAGCAAAGGGAACCTGCACTGGGGATAAAGTGTAATGTGAGAATAATTTGTTTACAATAGAGCTGGAGAGCTTTTAAAAACGCAATTAGGAATGCTTGGTTGTTCAAGCGTGTGCCAACCTACCATGGGGGCTGAGATGTATACTGCATTAGGCTCAATGTGCTATTGCCCCCTGCTGGTGCAAGGTCAGAGTGCATTTTTTTGTCTTGAAGGAGAAGCAGGATTTTTCCCATGGAAAGGCAGGGACAGTGGGGCTATCTGACTGCCCTGCTGGAGAGCGTGCACGCGGTTCAGCTTCCCCTGCTCAGGTCACTGCTGCAGTGAACTTCATTGGCTCGGTCACAGCACATATACCGCTTCTTCGATGTACACCTGCTTTCTGTCCCCACAGGGAAAAAAAACCCCAAAACAGAACCATTCCTTCGTAAATCATTAAGAAAGTTAATCCCTACAGGTGGATTGTCGTCTTTTAAGTCAGTAGCATCTTCATGCCTGACAAAAATGTGCAGTGACTGTAACTATTTTAGAAACACACGCCTACTCATAACTGGCTTAAAAACTGAATCGCCTAATTGTACAGATCAAACCGTTTATTTACTTTATATTTTTATACTGCAGAAATACCCAGGAGCTGTCATAGTGTCTTAAAGCGTTTGGGGTGTGATAAACTGCTATTTGTTTTTTTACATTTTCCATGTGTGCCCTGTAACATGCGTCTCTTTTCAACAGTTTGATTCAAAACCAGATCTTGAGATATTTACGATTAAAGCAGAGAACGATTCATTAGCATCGGTTGAGGGAAGGTTTTGTTTCTTGATGGAGGTGCTTGGATGTTGGATGCTTTTTCATGTTAATGCAGTGTGAATGTTTGTTCAGACGGGTGTAAGAACCACGCTCAGATCAATTGTAGACATTGCTGTGTAAGATACACCATAAATGAAGCACCTAGGATTAACAGAGATGTAGTCCAAGTGTCTGTCTCAGGTGTTGTAGAGCTAGCATCAACCACAGATGTCCACCAGAGGGTGCTCAGGGATATTAAAGGTCCATTTATTATTAAGCCTTTTATTAATTACTCTAATTGTTGTCCAGGAGTGATCAAAATCTGTTAAACATTGTATGACATGTACCAAGACAAAAGGCTATTTAAAAAGAATAGGTCTTCACATCCTTGCTCTATACTCAATATTCCACTGAAATTAACCTTCTGACTGATCGCATGCAAGGGACAGCCTATTATCATGAGTGTTGGTTTTCAGTGTTTCACCTCTCGTTTTTCCCTCGTGGATTCCTGGAGCCAGTCTGGAACGATGGCTAGGCTTCTGCTGGGCAGAGTGGGGCAGAAGTCCTCTCGCTCGCTCAGGTATGCCAGGATAGAGCAGTCAGTGCCATCGACGCCATAGAAGGCATAGCAGGGGTCAGAGTGCCAACCGGTTTGCAGGAACTGCTCATAGGAAGGAGAGGGAGCACTGTATTACAACACACAAGACACGTTTCTCTCTCACACAACACTATTAACTCTTACTAATGTCAGTATCTATGTATACCCTTTCTGTATGAAAAATGGACACCCACTGAGAATAGAGGCAACATTCTGTATTTCCACATCATTTTCTTAGCCCATATTACAGGCATTAACCTTCTTCATGACTGTATATACTTAGACCAAGAGCACAAGGCCGAGGTAACAGATGTGATTGTGTGTTTGGTGGCTGGTGTCATTCTTATTGCGTCTGTGTTAAGTGTTTAAAAATACCTGAACACTGTGAATGACCAGTTCTTCAAATGTTCCGTGAAGAATGTCACAGAGACATTAAAGACATTAAAGAATGGCTTTAAGCCTCAGAATGTCTGATTTCTGTATACAGCAGAATTAACCTTTGAATACTTACAGTCCAAAAGCCTCTGCTTTCTGTATCAGACTTTTTAGATTCTGACACAATTATCTTCTGCCTTAATTTAAATGCTGGGCCTGTTTGGTGTTCAGATACTACCTTGTTTAAGATTTTCGGCTTGTAGTACCGAAATACCTTTGTGACACACGTATTGTCAGCTGCAAACTGGCAATATTAATTCCCAATTCATTGCTTTTTATAAGGATTTCTTACCACCTTTGGAAGCGGAGTCTCTCTAATGTTGAATGAAACCTCGTTGCATTTGAGCCCCCTGTACCTGCATGGTTTCATTCCAACTCTGTTTAATTAGTTACTGCCTCAATTGGAGATGTTTAACAGCTTTTCCTAGCAGTGAAGGAGCTGCTAAAATAAAGAGACCCGTAAAAACCGCTGGACTACAGCCATGACACCCCCAGCACAGTGCAGAAGTGCGATCTGTTTTCAAGGCACTGTGCATTGTTTTTCATTCAGTCTTGCCTTTAAAATCATCAGAACCTTGTAGCACCAGATTGTTTGCTCCATCCATCTAGAAACCCGTCATTTTCTGATTTTTGCCATTCGATCACACGGCATTTCCCTGCAGTTGATTGTTTAGCTCAGAGGGAGATCATTTGTATCGGGCACTGTCGTTCCTGTTCATGTTAAACAAAAACAGCATCGTAGTTCCATCACCTATACAACAAAACCTAAAGAGCACCTTGGCTTTCACGGGTAATATTTTTCACCACGCGGATCTGCACGGTTGTGCACTGGGGGTGCCCACACTTTTTCTCCAGTTTGTGGAAAAACAGTAACTTGGTTTTACCTGCACTTTTCCTGCACACAGGGGAAACTTGGGATCATTGGGCACTTCACAGACTTGAGGCTGACCTTCAAAAATAAAAGAACACCCATGTCATCCCATTGAGTCCAACTATCTGAGGATGCAGTGTCTTTTTTTCATCGCCATATTTGGTGACCAAGAAAGAAACGACTCCCTATTTATTTCCTGCTGAATTTAGAGTATATTGGAAGAACGTCATTTCCTAAATCCATTTCCCCCTGCAACTCTGATGGCTAAGGCTGTGTTTGCTGCCACGTCAAATATTCGCCAGGCAGTTTTGTGCCTTGGACAACCCGTTATTTTCTCACGATTCTTTGCGGACATCCGCTAAACAAAATAGGGTGATTAACTTGGTGGTGTCAGTGGTTAATTTGTCAGAGGGCTGTGCATGAATTAAAGAGGAAATACAGAAACAGCACACATGAACAGAGGTGTACAAACCACCTAAATGATTCGTACTCTGGCAATAAGCCTGCATGGAGGTTTTGTTAATACACCTTCCAGGGCAGGTTGGTATCAAAAGGTGAAGAGAGGGGTACCTTCTGGTGGATGTATAAGCACCTGCCTGCTGAGGCTAAATATTTATTTCTAGAGTGTTTCTGCCCTAATGCTGCCTTGCATGTGTTCATACTCACTGAGCTGGCTCAGTCCCAGCATCCCTCTTCAGCCCCTGGCAGCTTTGTCTGGGTGAAACGTTGTTCCAATCCATCATTTTTAAGAACTGTAGTCTGCCTTTTGCCTGCCCCACTTGAAACACCGGACAGGGCATTCGTAGAGTACGCAGACTGCCATGCACCAAAGGTGTCTGCTAGGGCATCGGCTTTGGGTGAGGAGAGTTAATGACTCAACTGCCCAAGGTGCTGCTTCCCAACACCCCCAAATACCCCCTTCTCTAACCACATCGTGGGGCAGGAATCACCTGGAATAACCCTCTCTGCTGCCCCGGCGGGCTTATACACAAGCTCCTTGTTCCCTGTCTCCCCCCCCCCCCCCCCCAGACCAGGGGGCTGCCAACCCAAACAGAAATCCCGCGCGTACGATCACGCTGTCGAAAAAAAAAAAAGAGCGCCCGCTTGTTAAAAAGGCGCGTTCTGCGGACAACGTGCCCACCGCGTCGGCAGTAAAAGGAAAGGAAGCAAACACACTAAAAAGAAAAGCTGCGAAGCAACAAAATCCGAAAGGGTGACATAAAGCCAATAAAACAAGCTGCGCCGTTCGCCGATATTAGAAAAACAGCCCGCAAGGCCGGAGCCAAGGGCTTCCACGGCAACCCGATACTGTTTTATAGAGCTGAGGTCATACTGCCCTTGAGGGAGAGAGTGGGCCGCCTGGCTAGTATGAATCACATTATTCTAAGGTGTATATTCACTGTGCTCTCCCTTGGGGACCCTAAATTGGCAGCCCTCACCTCTCTTGACCTACTCCACGGGGTATGGTAAATGAAGGCGGTAGCCCTGCTTATAAACAGATCTGTAGCTGCCGTTACACTTTCGGTCTCCTCATTAAATGAACGTCTCTCCTCCCGCAGCTCACCCTGTAACTGTATTCCACACGCGCTGCCATGTTCCTGGTGCTGAAGAACGGGTCTCCTGGTTCTGGCACTTATATTCTGCATTTCCCCACTTTTTATCACTGAAAATGGGCATTTCAGGGAAGCTTTCAGATATTTGAATTTAAGAGAACCGGTCTTTCGCCACCAAAACTCTGCATCCCTACAATTCAGTCTCCAAAAATCTAAAAATGTCTCCTCCACTGCTTGTCCGGGACCTGCCTGTACTTCAATATGTATATAAACCAACAGCAAAGTCTTTCTTTTTAGGTTAAAAATAAGCATGTTGCCAAAGTCGGAGTAAATTTTTGATATAAACATTGGCAGTTTGAAGTGTTCTGTTTTTCACCACAAACAATGGGGGGACAAGTCTGTATCCCAGCCCTAGAACTGCATCCGGAAAACTGTCGTTAGAAATACACCTGTCTTGCGCTGAAAGCATTGCTGACGCAAGGACAGTAGACAAGTATTCAAAATCCTTAAAACAGGCATTGACAAAGTCGACCCAGAAGGTTTTCTCAGCGCCGAACAGTGAATCACGAAGAAGTGGACACAAGTGGAAGAGAATTTGAAATTGCGTACAGGAGGGCGTTCTTCCCCCCATGGCTTCTGGGAATCTGGAGCAAGGTACCTGGCCATGATGGTGGAGCCGTCAACTGGGATCATTGAACTACTAATTACCAAGAGTTAGATGGACCAAATGGCTTCCTCTCATTTCTAAACTTTCTTATGTTCATTTGACAGAGCTGGTTGTCATTTCAGTCAAGGAAAGACCCCGAAAACTTTAAAGCCGAGTGATTAGAGCCGTGAGTACAGCGTTGTCCTTTCGAGTTTTACCTTCCAGAGCAGTCCTGCTCTTCGCGACAGAGGCTGGGCTTCTCTGCAGAAGTTGGTCCAGCTTCTGGGACACCCTGACCAGCTCTCTCTCCATTGTGTGAACCAGGTATTCATGGTCCCGTTTAAAGCTAAAATAAATTCAGTGAGAGTTTTATGCTACAGCGGCTGAGACATTGACATTGCTTGTCTGCCCATGTTTACAGCAAACGAAAAATAGTTTCCATTCCACAGAACTGGTTGGGAGGGAAGGAGGAGGATTTTGGAACAATTCTATCATAAATGTAATAATTATTCATGGCAACAACTACCAGTTTTTGAACTGTTGCACTTCTACAATCAAACAAAATCTGTCATTTTAAAATTCAGTGTTACTGTGACTATGACTCTGGCAATCTAAGATTACCCTTAGTATAAGGTTACTGTTTTGAGCAATTCATTGAATACCTAGAGCAGAATCAACGAGGTAAGTAATCTAATTTTGGTTGTTTTAGATTTGCAGGTACTATTGAAACATCACCGTAATGTTTCTAATTAAATTCAATTGACCAGCGCAGTAGTAAAAGTGCTGACATTTGTTTATCACAGTCCACTACCTGCTAGCAATTATCACTATTAAAAAAGGAGCGCATGACTTCTTATCCTTCTTTTCAACCTATTTCCAAAACAATGCTCTAGGATGGAATGAGATAGTGCCTCCAATGATAGAGTATCTAGCTGCACATCACACACACTTACAACATCTGGAGAAGGGACAAGGGTAAGGGAGTTGGAATACCATTAGAATATGCCACAACGCCTTAATTGTAATACCAATGTGTCTGTATAAAATGCTATGAACTGTGTGTGATGGCTGAGTTCATAATATTATTTATCCATTAAAATGACACTTGACACTATACTGTAAAAAAAAAAAAGCTGTCCTTTGGATGAGAGATAATATCAAGGTCCTGACTCTCCATGATCATTAAAGATCTCAGGGCGTTCCTGAAAAAGAATATGGGTGTCACCCTGGTGTCCTGGCCAAATTTCCCCCTGGCCATTACCAATCATGGCCTCCTTATAATCCCCATCTCTGAACTGGCTTTATCACTCTGCTCTCCTCCCCACTGAGAGCTGGTGTGTGGCGAGCGTACTGGTGCACTATCGCATCATCCAGGTGGGGTTGCACACTAGTGGTGGTGGAGGGGATCCCCATTACCTGTAAAGCGCTTCGAGTGGAGTGTCCAGAGAAGCGCTATATAAGCGTAAGGAATTATTACAACAATAACGGCCTTATCTGAAAGGGTCACAGTGAGCCTAACCTTGTGCAGACAAAATTCATGAGGTAGGACTACACCCTGGATGATATGCCAGTCCAATGCAATACACTAATTAGCCAGGGAGTGAACTGGAATGCCCTAAGAGAGTCCACACAAATCCCGGGAGATCTGACAATCTCCCCGCAGAATCCACCCTCATCTCAAATCGAACCCGGGGGTTGTGAGGCCTCGGGCACTCGCCACCCTCGCAGAAATGGATCGTTTCTTCCGATACAGCCGCCGAGATCTTCAGCCGTGCGGTGTGAAGAGGAGGGGGAGACGGGGCCGGATCTTACCGCCGGAGGACCTGGGGCAGGTCGTGCAGCCCCGGAGGATCGCCGTCCCTCGTCAGGCGCTGGATCTGCGAGCTGAGGGCGTCCAGACGCAGGGCCAGCCTCCGCACGCCGTGACGGGAGCTGTCTGCAATCCCAAAGGCTTGTGGGTAAGGTTGAAAGTGGGACGTAGGCAGTCGGATTGATTTACAAAACAACGTGTCTTAAAAGCCCACTGGTCAATAGTAAGACCCATTAACATGATCTGATAGAAACCGTGCTGTTGTAAGCAATTTATTCAATTCAGGTAAAAGAATCCAGGCACCAACTAATGTGATTTCGCAGGCCAGAACCACTTAAAGGAGGCATTTGTGTATTTTATGGTGTGCTGTTTTATTTTGAAGTGGGACTCATATATCGGCACATATTTCCAGGGTTATAGAGTAGTGTTAGCACTTAATATTTTCAGAATAATTACTGGAATATGTTAATATAGCTCAGTGGCTCTGCCTCAAGGCCTGTTAAAGTACAATAAGAACTAACTTTGTGAGAACCAAAGGAGTTGTTCAGCTCCTGACAAGGAGCTTTTTTGTCAAGTCAAAAAGTGACCGCCTTCAAGGAACAGGAGGTAAACCTAAAACAACCTAAAACTGCTACATGAGACTATACTGTACAAGAAGGGGTAGAAAACATTGGCAGCTTGTCTGTTCTGCAGGATTGACCCAAAGGCTGATTCTGCATAAGAGTGTCTCCTGCTCTTCTGCCGAAGAATTTCCCACAACAATTTCATTTCACAGTGCATTAAATTACTGTAATATGCTGTCTATGTGATTCTCTGTTGTTTCAGCTTGAATTGCCATTTTTTCCCCCGCTGCCTGAGCCAAAGACAGGGTCAGATAGACCCTTCAAAGCTGACTGGCAAGAAAGGATGGGAGAAAGTGTGTTTGAGGTCCACCTGCTGACGCCCACAATAATGGGCTTCAGATCAGATGGCAATGCGACTTGATAATCTTCCCTGCCAGCATAAGGGAACCAGTTAAGAAACTTTCCTTTCCTCCAGAAATGTTTATGGGGAATTTCAAACCTGAAAGGTTGCACAAGTTTTAGAAACAGTGCATGATATACATGAAAGAATATTTCATAATGTAATGAAATATTAAGGGAATGTAGACACATAAACATTTGGTTATATTCACAATCAAATGGATGTGTTCCTTCAACGTGTTTGCATGTGGGATTGCTCTGCAACCACATAGTTTTCAAGTGGCTCTTCTGTGAAATTTTTCCTGGATGGGCAAGCTAAACCTAAAAAAAACAGGCAAATGGAAATGATTTTTTAACTTCTAATCTTAACTTCTTCTAAAAACACCTAGGGGTATCAATAAAAAGATTTTTAGGACCAGTGTAAACAGGAAACGTTTACAGAATCACAGAATCAATTAGCCGCCTTTCGCACAATGAGGGCGTAACTGAGGTTGCCTCGTGGCGAAACGGGACCGTGCCGGCTCGTATTTCACAATCCCGAAAATCAAAAGAAATGAATTAGCAAGGAAGAGCCAAAATCAGCCAGTGAGGGCTGCCACGCGCCAGCAGGAGCGAGGTGTAACTGAAAGGCGATCCTGATTCAAGAGCTGTAAATCGGCGGCGATCAAGGCAGAGACTGGGAACCCAGCACTTGGGAAGGCATTGTGTTTGCGGTGAGGCCAAGTTCCAGAGCCACCGGCGCACAAGCACACAAGCACAACGTGATCTGTTTGCATGCCCAAACTCAGCGTGGTGATGTCACCCCCCTTTCCCCGAGCTCGCAGCAGAGCCGGAGATATTGGAAAGAACCCCTGCCGTTGCTTGTGATTCCCTGTGCTGAGGATAGGACAGACTGGCACGTATCTCCCTGTGTGCTGCGAATATCTGGTGCTCCTGGCGACGGGTTTGCCCGTTTCATCTGGTCTCGTTGGCATCTCCGACCCAGCTCCTGGAGAGCCCCCAGTCAAGCGGATTTTATAGGACACCGTAAAATTGCTAAATTCCTGGAAAAAAAATGTACTGGGAATCAGTTGCAGGTGGTTTATTAAGTAATTTCCTGATCATTTGGAATGAAAATCTTCGGCCCTGAAAGACCTCTAAGTGCTTCAGTGATCAAAAGCAGACAGGTATTGCCAATCTTTTCAAATGAGTGATTCAGAAAACATAGCGGATTGGAACTCTCCAGTACCGGGGTTGCAGACCCTAACTTTGCTCACAACCTCTACTTTGTGATCACCCCCAGCTTGATCTCAACCTGACTACGAGGAGGATTTTACAGGCTAAGTCAACAGAAGCCAGAAAAACAATCCTGCTGGTTCCAGCACAGACTGCTCTGCCGCTCGAGATCCGCCTGCTGGACGTTATACGCCTGATGCGGAGCATCATCGCATCTTGGGTATGGTGCTCTGCAGCTGCTCAGACTGCAACTCAAGCTGCTCTACCTCCATGATTATTTGTGAGTGTAAATCTTGAGATCTGACAGCCAGCGTCCTATCCAGAGCTGTCAAATACTCAGCCTGTAATAACTTATTGTTTCCTTCGTGATCTGTCCCTCCCTGCTCCCTCATGCCTCTTCTCACTCAGCACGAAGTCTCGCAGACCCCAGCCTGACCACTGTCCAGCCCTTTTCCCTTTGCCCTCGTTAACACAGCAGCCATCTAATTACCTCATCCCATCCGGTCGTGTTTATCCAGCTGGAGCACCAGGTTTGATTTTCTCAGCCAAGGGATTGTGCCAACAAGCAAATAGCATTTTTTTTTTTTTAAAAAGGAGTATTAAAAGAGGTTTATGTTAAGCCAGGGAACAATAAGGAAATGAAGGGGAATTTTGTTTCCGCTGTTATTTCACCAGGAGCTGGTTCTGGGGGCTGCGTGTCAGTCTGGGCAGCTCGGTGACTCACCCCCTGGTACAGGTGGCGGAGGCTGTGCGCCAGACCTGCTCCCCTGCCACAACCCTCCCCTCCCGCCACGCACACACACTGCCCCTTTTCATCTGACCCCTGACCTCTGAACACCCAACCTTCAACCTTTTCAAATGAAAGCACAGATTGAAGTTTATCCCAGTTCCACACTTCTTACAATGGCAGCCAAATGTTGATCTGATCTGATCTGATATCCAAAGACATACTGGTAGGTTAGATGGCTTCTAGTAAACTGTCCCTGGTGTGAGTGTGTGTCTGTGCCTCACAATTGACTGGCTTCCCCTCAAGGATGTACCCTGACTTGTGCCCGTTTCTTGCCAAGATAGGCAGCCCGGGACCCTGAATTGGATGGTGCTGTTAGAAAATGGATGAATGGATAATATATTGATAACAAAATATTTCCTCATAGTTTTACTGTGCATGTAGTTTCCTTTGTCTACCATCAGGCCTTAGGATGCTTCTCTGTACTTAGGTGTAAAAAGTTGTGTTTAATGTTATAACTTATGACATTGTTCTGTTTTGAAGACCCGATGAAGAAATACTCCCCTTTTTTTTTCATTTTAATATTTCCGTGCCCAGCCTTTCTTCAATGGGTCACAGCCCTGTGCAGCACTAATTGCCTTCCCTAACAGACTAGTTTCATGAAGTCCTTTCAGGACCCTGTCTTGATAAAGCAACCGGTGGCCAGCAGAAAGGCGAAAAAGGCAATCAAGCCAACTGCTTAATGGAAGGAGTGTTTTCTGAGATGTATGAAAATAAACGGGGAGCATTCTCAGCAGAGAGGAGTATGTTGTCCGGTGGAGCACATCTCTGGGAGAACTGTATCTTCAAATCACTGCTCACCTTCCACAGCTGGGGACTTTCCTGGAGGTGTCTCTCTAGAACTCTCAGGCATCCAGAGACTCTGCAGGAGCAGGGTGAGCAAGGACAGGCCCAGGCACAGCACCAGACACCCCCTAGAGGTGGCACAGGAGAACAGCAGCCAGAGGAGACTCAGTCAGGAGCAGTGACACAGTGAGTCTTGCAATCCAGTACTTTCAGATACGCGCCACTTTGCATTACAGAAGCACATTTTACACACAGGACGTGTGAGTCTTTAACAAGCCGTGCGAAGCATTAAAATGTCCTAACATGTATGAAAATTGGATTCAAATCCATCCTCCAGGCCGGGAAACACTATATGAGGCAAAATGCACTATTGCGCCGTACAGTTGTAGAATTTCCCAATGTACAATTTCACACCAGCATCTGGTGGGTGGAGTGGGGTTGTGCTCTTTTCAGCCACACCCTGCAGAGATAAAACCCTGAAACCTTCTTGTCCTTATCCGATGTCACAATTTATCTCTTAGTAGCATTCATTGAGAAAAACTGAGAAAAAAAATTCTGAGTATCTACTGTAAGGTCAAAAAGAGGCATCACTTGTCTGTCTGAATTGGTGGTCATTTTCTTTTGCTTTTCTTGTCTAATCAAATTAGGTCTCAGTTTCATACAATAGCCAATCTTCAGGCTGGGCAGGGTAGCTCCAGTAGGAGCTAAGCTGTGCCAGTCCTAACGAAGTACCCATGTCCCCAGTCCTTGCTACTGTAATTGACACAACTCATAATAGCATTAGCCTAATTACACACAGAAGTAAAACTATAACTTCATATTATGTTATTAAAGACAGAAACAATTGCCTTCAGACAGATTGTAGCGTGGTTTCTGATTTGTTGGAATAAGCTCATAACCAGCTCATTTGTTAAAAACGTGTGAGCGTAATACAGAAAAAAGCAAAAAGACATTCAGCCTCAAGCTTATTCCTATAACCCCAAAGTCTCAGATCAGGGAAATGCTGTGCTGGTTTGCCATTTTGAAACCTTTCATATAGGTGTTGTTATAATAGAGGAGCACCATACAGAAAGTAAAATATTTAAGATTTTAACATGTTCTCCAAAGCCCTACTCGGCTTTTAAAGCATTAGAAGAGACCGTATATAATCAGGGTTCTGCATCATTTCACTATCTTCCAGAAAGATGGAAGATTAGAGCAATCTGCTGATGTTCATCTGTGCTGTGTATCTGTTCACTATATAATTAGGCAAACTGCATTCCATACATTATTTGCTGCAATAATGCTTTATGGAAGTGGTTCTCAATAGCGGTCCTGGACTATGTCTGTGTCTGCAAGTTTATGTTCCAACTGGACCTTTAATCACCAGTGCTCATTGGTGCCTGTAACTGGGAATTGATGAGCATGCTGGTTCAGACTTTTTCTGCACCAAGACCGTGCATCCAAAAATATACTAGTTTGTACATTATTTCCAACACCTTCAGCACTTGCAACTTGTATGAAGTCACTCCTCAACTTTCTAAATAAGAAATTGTTCCCTTATTTCTAATTTAGAAGCTGCAGATGATCCACTGATGATGAACAGGCACTTGTGGGAAGGTCACTGTATCACACACTCCTGTGGTGAGTCTTTTCCCCTCTGCTAAAGTTCTGAATCGATGGTATTTCAGCTCAAATACGGTGCCCTTCATACGTTTTAGGAGCACTGGCTTGACAAATGAACAAACTGAGCCTTTGGTGACGTGACATGGTGATGCACATGTTGCATGCAAGGGATTTGCAACCAGATTGGAACTGCTTTCATTTCCTTTAGGTTCACTGAAGTTCATTAGTCCTAATATTTCTGCTCCCCTGAAATGGAGGAATGGAACAATAAAAAGTGGTATTATTCTAAAACAGTACACCAGATAAGCACAAAAATGCACAGAAAGAAGACTTAACATTCTGTACTTTGCCTTCATCTTTTTATCTCAAATCCAAATTGCCTGAGTGTACAGAAAAAATAATTGACTTCATCCCAGTACCTATGGGGGAGGGGCGCTGTTCCAGAACAAGGACTGTCATGCAATTCACTCATGAGAACAGGGCTCATACCAATTACAAATCATGTTTTACAAATATCATCAGCTACTGTATCAGCTGAAACTGATTTTATTTAATGCTTCAATTGTGTATTGCAACAAGTTCATCTGTGATTAAGAACAGCTAAAGCAAATTTCAGAAGAGAGAGGTAACCCAGGATCTGCATCGAGAAACCACTGTACTGGAGTATTTCTGACACCGAGAAATACTGAGTGAAAAAAAAAATTCAAAAGCAAGAACGTCAATTAATGACAGCAATTAGCATTGGTGATTGGATTACAAACTAACAGAAACAAGGGTACTTCAGAACTACAGAACTATGATTGCCTCATACTTTGCTTACAATGGGAATTAAAGATCTTCATGTTATTGTTTTGATTCTAAGCTAATCACATGCCTACAGGGTAATTTCCAAGATGTTTTGATAAAGTACCACAACTGCAAAAGTTTAAAAGGCGCCAATCTGGTAAGAGACGAAGCAGATGGGGAACCATGAAAGGAAAACAGTTTTTTTTTTAAATTTATGCATACAGTAGTTCTGGAATATTAGTTGGAATTTATCTGGAGTCCAAATTTTTTAAAAACAGAATCTAATGCTTTGGAAATTCTCTGTGTCTGTTTATACTTTCTTTGTGTGATATCTGAACATTTATGGATTAAAAGATGTCTGTTGATTTGGAGGCTGCAGGTTCTGGTCCCTATTGTATTTCTAGAAAAGAGCAGTCCAGGCCACATTTCCCCCTGGCCTTTACAAATCAGGGCCTCCCAAAATTAATTGGCTTCAAAACTCTGTTCTCCTCCCCACTGATAGCTGATGTGTAGGGAGCATACTGGCGCACTATGGCTGCCGTTGCATCATCCAGGTGGGGCTGCACATTGGTGGTGGTAGTGGGATTCCCCATTATCTGTAAAGAGCTTTGAGTGGAGAGTACAGAAAATTGCTATATAAGTATTATTATTATTATTATTATTATTATTATTATTATTATTATTATTATTATTGCCGTCATTGTCATCATCATTATTATTAGTGTGAGGAAACTGTGGAATTAATTAATTATTTGAACCACAGCACAGCACAGTCAGTAGGGAAGGTTAGCCTTCTAATAACAGATTCAAAGGCAATTTTCAACTCTGAGACTGATGATCCTGTGTCATATATCTAGTTTATTAGCTTGATCTAGACAGTCACATGGGCTCCACCCATCTCCCCCCCACCACCCCCAATACACCATCCCAGACCTACAGTATGTGAGCTCCTACCTTCGGGGGCGGAGAGTGAAGCACATGCTGGGAGCACTAGCTGAACAGGCAGTCCTCATTCACCACTGCAACACAGATACAAAAGTACAGCAAGTAAATTCCTCCCAGGGGAGAAATAATCCATTTACCCCCCTGGTATCAAAAACAGGGACTCACTGCAGGTCCTCAGCTCCTTTCCTTCAATTTCCTTTTTTTACGGAGCGCTCAAAGATCCAGATTAAAAACTGTAGGGGGGCTTGCAAAGTTTCATATAGGCTGTGGTAACGCTGAACAGCCTCAATGTGATATGCTGGAATCCCGTGCATTTCTTATTCTAATGAGCGAATATGCAAAGTTCTTTGTACTATTGATATTTTTGGTCAGAAAATGAACGCTGTTAACTGATAGGCACTGGTAGCAGAAGTGCAGGCCTTGCCTCAAAACCTACACACAGAACCCATGCCTCTGAAAGTCTGGAGCTTTGACCAAGTAATATTGTGAAGCCCTGCCTCTTGCGAAATAATATCTGTTTCAAAGATAGAAAATCGCTCAGCTCTGCCTTACAGGTTGCAGAAAGCCCTGTGTTCCATATGACACAAGGCGGCCTTCTTTTCCTGTCTCGGGATCTGAGGCATTTGGCTGTTAGGTCTGAATACGGCACTGCCCCACCGGACAATAAAACTGAACAGACATTAAGAGGAGCCATAGGGACTTACCAGCTGAAAGTGCTACTCGCAGGCCCTCGAACTCCATTTCCACTCTCCCCAGGACAGCGTCAGCCCGTCTTCCCCTCTGGAAGGTGCTTGAGAAAAGGCAAAAGGGAGGAAAACTTTGTCTGCGCCGAGAGCACCTCCTCTCGATTTCATTTCTTCTGGGAAGGCATCTCCCGGTTGCTAGGGTAACCTGTCTCCCCAGAGGGAACACAATACCCGAGCTGAGAGCGGCCTCTAAGAACAATGAAGCCTTCCGGGGAGACGGGAGTGCTTTTCGGTCTGTCTGGAATTTCTCACCCCGCGTTTTCCCCAGATGTCACCCTTTTCTTGTGAGATGACTACGGTGGAATACGAACACAACAGCAAAACACAGTCAACCGAGAAAACTAGGCCTTGTAGTAGTAATGTTAATGGTGTCCGGTGCAGTGAAGTGTGTTCCAGCTGGTATTTTTCGGCTGCAACACTCCAAAGGGTTGTGAGCATCATGCTGCAACTCGAATGCCCTCTTTGCTTGTGTGGGGGAGGTTTGGGGATTAAACCAGCCTATTTAAAAACAGGCCCCCAACTCGGTTTCATTCACTCTCCTGGCTAGCAATTCTGACCAGACATTACCACTTCCATATTTCCTTTGCCCCTGTAGTTTCTGATTTGTCACTTTCTCAAGAAAACTGAAATACTGCCGATTGCTCTGGGATGGTTCAGCCTTTTTTCCAGAGTCCCAGATTTAATTTTTAAGGATGTATTCACAGCTGCAAAATTGGTGAGCCCATCCATTCTTTTCACCTGCCAGGCACAGAGCAGGTTACATTTTTGTCATTATGGCAGTGAGTCTGCAAGTTTACCGGGTCTCTGTAAAGTATCAGCATCTGAACAACAGGGAGAATTAAGCTAATTATATTCCAATTATACAGATCATTCTAAGCCAGGATTAACTAAAAACCTGTAGACATCAAAATCCTTTAAAATCAGGATTGTGGATCCCTGTTTTATATTGTGTCAAGGGCCAGACGCAGCTGTGATATAATAAAACATAATCATGTATTATTCTGTGTGTAGTGTCTTTCCTCCCTAAAATATGGTAACAATACATGAATACATGGTTTGTATTACACAGATTGAAAATCACATGTTTAATCTTTCAAGTGTTTCCATGCTGGAAAAAATTCACACAACTCCAACGCCAAATTTTCTGTCAGTTTGCCTCTTATTTTTATCTTGCAGCTCATCTTGAGACCAGCAGAGGGCGTGCTAGACGCTGCAGTGGATTCAATGCCGCAAGGGCGATGAGAAAACAGCTATTGGTAAATTCTCTTTTCCAATTTTCCAATTGAGGCAAGCGCAGAGTTTAGTAAATAAGGTTTGAGCCAGCAATCATCGTATTCAAGTTTCATCTTTTCCCGTTAGTAACTTACAATGACTTACTGGATCAGGTAATTAGTATATGAGATATGCCCCAATGTCTAGAAATTTCCAACAAGACGAAGAACGTTCGAGGATCCGGAAACAATGTACTGTATTAACAACACTGTTAAACATATTAACAAGGAGATGCTGTTCAGAAACTCCTAATCCAAAGATCAGAGAAAAAGAATAAAGAACTATAATTATATGTATCATATAAAGAGCAACGTGAGAAAATGCTGCTAACCGTTGCAGGCACCGCAGGCGACAATCTTCATTTTTTTACATCTTCCAAATCATCAGTGTCATTAAAAAAAAAAATCTTTAAAAAGTAACAAAGTGTTAATAAAGAACAAAGCTAAATAAGCGGCTGGAAGAATTGAGTTTGTCGACTCTACACTGAAAAGTAAAATTGAATTTAAGTGCTCATGCACACGCACAATTCGATTCAGCCCAGGTGCGGGTAATACTGTATTAGCAACAAGAGGCAGGGTGCACATATTGTGAAGGAAACGGTAAAGGTTAATTCCAGCACAGAAAAGTAGGGGAAAAAAGCTCAACGTTATGGCTGTTCCTAGCAGTAACGCATCATGCCTGTAGAAGACACGAAAGCAGAAACTTTGTATTTTTCCGTTTCACTTTTCATCACGTAACTAACTTCTTGCTCCTCTGCAGCCCACACGTTGACACAGATCCCGACTCACACCTCATATATGAAAATGATGCTTTACAAAAGCTTGGCAGTTTTTAGTATCAAGGGCAATGACTTTCTTGAAATAAAAAATGATTGCCGTGTTTGCCTTATAAAAATGACCTAAAGGTTTCTATTGAAATATCCCAATTCTCTATTATAACCCATAGGTTTCTGTGGAGAATTGGGACGTTTCCATGGAAACTTATGTGCCATCTGTACAGTATTCTATTTAGGGTACCAAACTCTAGAGAAGGTTGTATCTCTGAAAAAGGCCTCAGGCATTACATAAAAAATCACATTTTATCAATTATTCCAACCAATTTCTCATACTCTGACAATTCAGTTGAATCAGACTAAGGCTGTGTGATGAAACGGACTCTCAGATTGCTTCAGCGAACAGAGACAATGAGTCCCGCTGGTGTGATGTCATGTGGTAGAAACCGGAAGGATTTGAAGCACAGTAAGCTTGCATAAGCCCAGAGCTTTCAGACTTAAGAACTGAAAATCCATCTGTCTCCTTCTGTCACCACCTCACAGGCCCGCAGGCATCGAGTCTAGGGAAAAGCCAGATCGTTCGTCTGTCGGCACTACTCTGTCATTTCGAGCTCTTCATTCAACGTTTCTGCACAGAGCAACGCCGGGACTCCAATTCCTGGAGTGTGATGTTGTTTTCTGGGATGACTTGTGAGCTGTCAGTATAAAGTAGTCCATATGTCACCCACTGTACTCCCAGCATGCATTAAGATTTCTGGGTGAGTTTCCTCTATTGAAGCTGTCACCATTAACACCTAGCCGTGCCACAGATACACAAGTGAGTAACAAAAGACTGAAGTGGTCATATCCAGTTATAATATGAATTTCATGACCCTCGTGTGTGCCTGGTACTGTAGGTGCACTGCCACTGCTGCAAATTTAAATGAATAAAGGTGTCTCTGCGTTGCAAATCCCTTCATACTACGCTTGGCAAAACAGCTCATCACTGCCTTTATAAATCATGGCAGAGTGTGATCAGATCGTGATGTATTGGCACCAGGGTGTGGTCTAGCTGAAGTTATTCTGATGTGGTCAAAGTCTTAGGCACTTTCTGTTCTTATATGCATGTTCTCATTGATAACTCAATGTTTTATTTTCTATCATAGCTTTGGCCCTTCACAAAGGTTTGACACAGAAGGTGTTCCAAAACACTACAATATCATTGATAGCTTGAATCTGACAAAACTAGTTCTACTTTTGTCTTTTCATTATTTGCAGAGCTGCGCAGACACTTCCAGGGGGAAAAAAAAACATTTCTTTTTATGTTATGCGTTTGTTGGCATTTATTATAAATCGGTCTTTTTCTTGTAGCCTGTGTTGGGCACTAGGCGCACTCTGCTTCTGAGGTACACTTGGGATCGTCGGGCCTCTACCATAGAAAAAGCAGCTTTCTGATAATGAAAGGATTAATGGGTGGAATTTTACTTGCCTTGAAGGAAATATATCCAATTTCTTGAGTCATTTCAGCCTGAGATGAAAACAAACTGCACAGCAGCCAGAAAGTGACAAAAGGTCACCATGGCTGAATTGGATTAGCCATAATGAATATCATGTGTTTTATTCACTAGCCCTGGTGAACAAAGCTATAGACAATGCTATGTGTTGTTAAGTGTCCAGAGCACAGACTTTAAGAAAATGCTTTTGGTAAATAAGGCAACGAAATGCTAATCATGTCTAGGACAAGATATGCTTTTGCAGAGGTAAGTTTCCCCTCTGCACACCAGATTTTGCTAATACATCTTTCAGCTGCTTTGTTTTTGCGTGTTAACCACAAAAGCACTCCGCATTGCAACTCACTGGCACAACGCAATAACCTTGGTGTCTGACCACTCCCTGAAAGAGGGACTCTGCATTCTGTTAGAGCTGGAGAATGCCCATCAACATCCTCGCAACTGGATGTTGATGGGAAATGGAAATGGAAAATCTGTTTCTTTGCCACGCTGAAGACACCTAACACTTGTGTACAAGGCTCCTTTTGATTCTCCAGAAACAAATATCTGCAGGACGTTTGACTCTTGCTGTTATTTCAAATGTGCAGTGAACCACTCTGAACAAGGATCACATCAGTCTAGAGTCCTGTCTGTTTAATCTTGCTCCTGCTCAAGGACTATACATTGCCTTTGAACAGGACTCCCCCTTAATGTTAATCAGAGTGGTATTAATTATTATTGTCATGGGCAATTATGGTCACTTTAGACAGACCCAGCAGGAACTAAGGTTTCTGCTGCACATTTACAGCTTTCCAAGTTTCAAGGGGGTAATGTCAGTCTGCATAGCTGCAATAGCAATGCTCTCAGGGCTGTGCAGTGCAATCTGCAGTGAAAAAGTTCTGAAATCAGAACAATATAGGCTTCTGAAATCATGTGGGTTCAAAGCCTGGGTGATGCTGTACTGTCGAGCAAGGACCTTCAATGGCATTGCGTCTGTAAAATGCTGTTGTAAAAATGGGTGTAAATATAAGTTGCTTTGTATATAAGCATCAGTCACATACAGTATACCAACATTTCCCTCGACGTTATTTTCAGTACCAGCCGCATGCAAATAGTATACTGCGATAGAGGAATTATGCTGGCACATATATATTCAAATATTCAATGCACCAAAATATTGCTTTTTGTTTGAAATCACACCAGCACAGAGCTCCGAAGAAATAAGAGAAAAATAACTAGTCTTCTGCAAATAAAGAAAAAAATACATGAGACTAACTGACCTAAACATATTTAAGGACGTGGTCCACAGTTATGGAAAGAAGCATGAATATTCACAAGACGATGTGTTCCCACAGCTCTGAGCTCAGCGCCGTGACTAACCGCACTAAGAGCACAAACCGCGCAGTCTCCCATACCAGACAGCGCAGTCTGCGCATGCCCAGCACAGGCCATGTGAAAGGGGCGGGGCAGGAGTCCGGACAGGGGCGTAGTACTGCGCATGTGTGGTTCTGCGTTGACAGGCAGGGAGGTTGTTGGCGAGCTGGAAGCGGCGGTGGAGACCAGGGACGCAGGTAGGGATATTTTAGCGCTGTTTTACATGCATACAGAAAGAAAATAATCAATCTGACGCCTGAAAAACACTGCTCTGTCTTTGCCTTTGTCTGAGTTGTCTCAGCTGGTTTTATAATGCTGTTGTGCGCGTCTGGAGTTCCTGAAGGAAATACACAATATTCTGTGGTCACTGTCTGCAGGTACAAAAGACATTTTCGTGTCCTGTTTATTTGCACATTCTGTAAAAATTGTATATTTTTACACCCACTGCCTTGCATGGTCATTTAGATTCACCGTGAGCCTTAACTTATATCCATTAGAGTTTTGCTTTATTTTGGACGCTTTGCTGCTGTAGACTTGTGGTTGGAATGTCGCGAGTGGATCGTTTAAAGACCACTACAGATAGCCCCCAAAAAAAAGAACAGATATACATTTCCCTGGGTTTATCTGAACATGTTTCTGCTTGAATTCCCTTGGCGAGAACTGATTCTTGTGCAGGCGATGACCTGTGTGCACTTTAATGCGCTCTGTCGTTATCTTTTTATGTAGGTAGAAAAGCCCAGCATGAAAACCGCGGCTCTATACTGTTTTCATCGCAGACGGGACTGCAGCCTGTATAACTGTAGTCACTGTAGGCTTCTGTAACTAGATTATCGTGCGTCCCTGATCACAGTAGCGCCCGTGTTCCCTCTCTCGACCCTCGGCCGGAGGAGCATAACTTTGTCTGCGGCCGTTGGGTTGACTTCAGTTTCTTGTCGGTCATGGATGAAGCTTTAGGAAAGTTCGTCACCCTTAACAGCCTGGATCGGGATTTTGGGCGCTGTCGTTTCAATGGCTTTTAGGCTTCTGCTCGTTTGGATGACAACACAATAACGGCATAGATGCCTCTCAGCCTGTCCACACCTTGAGAAAAGCTCCTTTCACCTCAGCTGGTGCTGAGTGTGGCCATCCTAGCCTGTAGGAACCTCAGCTTCACCGAACCTCTGCCACTGCTTTTAACTTAGGAACTGATTCTACTTAAAAACCCCTATCCCCTTACAAGCATACACCCAACACACCTGCTTGTCTCTATCTCCAGTTAATGGCTGGCAATGTTCTGTCTCATTAATCCTGGTAATTAGGGTTGCTCCAGTCTGCGGTTGGAGTGCTACAGGTGAGGTTGTGGATTGTGTTGCATGCAGTACACAGGTGCTGAGTCCCTCACTGATAAAGTGCCTGTTGACTATTAGTAAGCTCAAGTACTCTTGCATTGTAATCCTACTTTACTTTGCTAACTGCTGCTGCAGGCTTTCCTCAGGGAGGTGGATACCAGGACCTCTGCTTTAGTGCAGTAGAGTTAAGTCCTGTTGCACGATCTGATTACTCAATTAAAGTATCGGGGCTGAGCTGTGAGATTGGCGAACCAGCTATAGTGTTTGTCCGGCTGTGCAGTATCAGGCTATTTTGTGCTTGGCTGCAGAACAGATAGACTTGACCCATCGCAGTGGATAGCTACAGGCATCTAAAAATGTTGCTGCTGTAACAGAAGTTACTTAAACGCATCATGCACAGGACGAAGCCCAAAACGGAGCCAACACAAACACCACAGTGCCTGCTGAATTTGCCTGAATCTACAGAACCTGATACCTGAACTCAGTTATGTTCACAATGAATGTAGTGAAACTGTAATGGGGAAGGAAACCAGGTTATATCTGGGATTACTCATTTTAATATGTAGCCTACTTCAATTCAGTTTATTGTCATATGCAATGAAAGTGCAATTAAATGCTTATTTGCATGTATGCTCTAATACAAAGACATTAAGGCAACACCAAAATACATACAGACTTTTTTGGTATAATCACAAAAGGCTAGGCTATATGTTTTTCACTGCATTGAATATGCTATTCTATCCTGGTGTAGGCCATGGTGAATTGATTTTTGATGTCTGATCAGCTGATAAGGGCTAAATGTTTCATTTGGTTATTTCAACAGCAGTGCCTCCACTCCAGAACATAAAGGCGTCATCAGGCGATTGCCCTCCATCTGCCCCTTGTGTCTTGTGTGCTGTAGAGTTACAGTTCTTTTCTGTTGACAGTCCCTGTTGGTTCAAGCATATTCGAGGTTCCTCAGGGTTTCATTTTCCCGGTTCTAAGAAAAGTTTGAGCGCAGCGCGTGCTTGGCCGCCCTGTTGTTTGATGTGCAGTGGGTTATCAGAAGATTGAATTACATGAAATCATATTAATCTGATTAGGATAATTCAGTAATGCTGTTCTGCTCCAGGCTGGTGGCCACCGATGAGCTGCTGGTGGAGAACCTGGTGTAGACAGAGGCTCTAGGGTGACTAGACTGAGGCTGACGGGACTGGAAAACCGAGCTCTAGGCCTCAAGGAGAGTATTTCTGGATTTGAAGCTGCAGAATCTGGAGGCGGTCGATACAGAGCAGGCAGTGACAGTAGAGAAGCCACCGTGTCCTAGATGATGAAGCCAAGCTGGTTTTGGAAGAAATGAACAATTTGGAAGATGGGTTTGGGAAGAGCTGGAAGTGGGGAAAAGCAGTTTTAACTCCCCTGTCATGCTGGTTGAAGGCCGACAGTTCAGGAGGTTTTTTTTCTGCCTGGAAGTTTTGAATGTGAAGAACTATTACTTCTATCAGTGTCGGCATTCCTGAAATGCCCCCCATTCGTGTACAGATCGCATTTTGAAAGTGAAGTTGTGAAAATAGCTGTTATCGCAGATACCCGTGTAGCCTATCACAGACAGTGAAGGGCTTGTGGAGACGTGGGCTAATATGTACTGCATGATCTTTGATTCAGAGGCACGTGCTTTCAGAATAGTTAGAATATCAATAGTGGTGTTAGTGTGCCTGGTTGCACATTTCAAGTGAACTTTAAACCTCATTCTTTCTCGAGGGTAATGGTTAATCTGTCTGGCCTGCTCAAGGTGTGTTTATGGACGGCAAAGCCCCGTATTGACTGTAGAGTGCTCCTAAACAGACAAAGGGAGTAGTTTATAAATTGATAGGATCATGTGATGTGAACACGGCATTGTGTTCTGACTTCATTATGAGTGAGAAAACATTTTAAAGCCAGTACAGCACAGATAATGTTTTTTATAACAATTTCCTGGGTTAAATCTTCCTCCTGACCCTCACGTACATAAAAGAATGTAGAAAAATGCATAAACGGGCCTGAAAGCTCGACTTTGACGCGGATATGCATGTCCTACATATCATTTCTTTTCATGTTTTGTCTCGTGTTGCAATGTCTCTTTATTGTGCAGGCTCTTTCTGCCAAAACCACTGGCCTTCCTGACGGGACTTGGCTCGGGCAGAAAAACAGGAAACAACAGCGCGAAGCAGAGGGGCACTAGATTTAATGTGTGACGGGCTTTGCTATTGTATCAGCCCTGTAGGAAGTGATCCCTACTCGAACACAGTTACTGTAGCTGTGCTGTGATAGACGCTCAAGGTTTTGTCAGAGGTAACAGCCTTCCGCGGCTTTGTTCATTGATGTGATTTGTGCTTCTTTATTCTCCCTCTATGTCTCAGAGTGAACACCATGCTCGTCTCTTAAGCACGCCTTAATCAGACACCCGGAGATCATCCCTGGCCGCCCCCCGCCTGAGTCCTTCTCGCCGAGGCTGAGATGGCTGACGTGGAATATGAGCACTTTGTGGACTGGGACAAGATGGGAGAGCTGGCACAGAGCGGCGGCCCCAGCAAACTGGACTGCAAGGACCTCGGGGATCTGAAGCAGGCGGCCAGGCAGGGCCTCTGGTCCAAGAGCCACAGGCTGCGGGCGCAGGTCTACCAGCAGCTGATCAAGGCCATCCCCTGCCGCACCGTCACCCCCGACGCCGAAGTGTACCGCGACATCGTCGGAAAGGTGGTGGGCAAGAGGGCCCCCGCCACCCTGCCTCTGCCCGAGTTTGTGGACGGCAGCCCCGTGCCCAAGCTCTGCCTGAACGCCGAGGGCGTGGCGGCCGCCCACAAGATCATCGCCTGCGTCGCGAGCCAGTTCCCGGATATCTCCTACTGCCCCGCGCTGCCCGCCGCGGTGGCCCTCCTGCTCCACTTCAGCCGGGACGAGGCCGACTGCTTCGAGAAGATCTGCCAGATCCTGGCCTGCAACGAGCCGGGCCGGCGCCTGCTGGACCAGACCTTCCTGGCCTACGAGTCGTCCTGCATGACCTTCGGCGACCTGGCCAACAAGTACTGCCCCAGCGCCCACAGGCTGATCGTGTCGGCCGCCGCCCAGGACGTGATGGAGGTCTACTCGGACTGGCTGCGCTGGGTGTTCGGGGATCTTCCCCTGGCGCACGCCGCCAGGGTCCTGGACGTCTTCCTGGTGGAGGGCTACAAGGTCCTGTTCCGCGTGGCGCTGGCCCTGCTCAAGTTCTTCCGCAGGATGAGGTCGGGCCCGCCGCAGGAAGCGGCCGACGTGCGGGGTGAGATCCGGGCCTTCGCCCGGGGCATCGGCTCCTGCGTCTCCCCGGACAAGCTCCTGGAGAAGGCCTTCGCCATCCTCCTCTTCAGCCGCAAGGAGATCCGGTTGCTGCAGCTGGCCAATGAGAAGTCTCTCCAGCAGAAGGGCATCACCGTCAAGCAGAAAAGGTATCTCGGGGCCCGGAGGACGCCGTGTCTCCAGAGACCGTTTCCTGCCGCGCCCATTTTTCTCCTCACTCGGAAACCACGGAGGTTCCAGTTCAGCTTATTCTGTCATGGATCTGAATGTCTTAGTCTCTCGTGGATGGCTTGAATTTCAGCTCGAACAACATGCAGTATTCTAACCAGCAATTCCAGCTGGTCATGGCTAACTAAAGAACAAAATCGAAAAATTAAAAAAAATGAAAAACGCGCACACGAAAAAGAAAAAAAACAGATGACGAAATTGAGAAATCCCCGTTGTACAAGTAAAAGCGCATGAGCCCAAGGGTTTTTTTTATTTTGTGCCCCCTTGAGTTTTGTTTTTACAAAAGCTTGTAGTACAAACATGTCCAAGCTTGGTTACCTAAACGCAACATGCATCTTTTGCGTTTGTCTTTGTGCTCCGACACAAAGACATTGAGGAAACGGCACAACCTAAACACAGAACAGCAGCAGCCACAACAGCAAACTTAACATACAACTTAAGTCGGTACAAGCCGTGTGAAAACAAAAGACCAGCAGTGTGAGTCAGTGGTAGAGGGAGAGTCCAATAATCTGCCAGCTTGCAGGAAGAAAGTGCTTCGGAATCTAGGATTGTCAGTGAAATCCTGAAGGCGTTTCTTTCGACTCTTGGCAGCGTTCTTTTCTCGTTGGCGATAGACGTGTGCAGAAAACAGCGTTGCTCTTTATGCCTGTGGCTCCGAAGTGCAGTTTAGTGTGGAAATCCTTTTTTTTTTTTTACACTTGTTTCGTTCAGCTGCACCAACACTTTCTGCACGGGCATATTCTATGCCGTCACTCTAACATTTGCATTTGTCTTCGCTTTCGGCACCCTGATAAAGTTTCTGGTCTCTTTCTGTCTCCCTCCCTCTGTCATTTTTCTGCTCTCTCTTCACGTGGGATCTGCACCCCTGTCCCAACTGCTTGGGCCGCGCAGGAGGTAGGTGTGGGCTACTTTCATTCTCTTGGGAGAGGGGTTCTTCCGACACTTTAACACCTTAAAAAGGGACTGTCCGTGTAGATTCCCATTAGTAACGTCTGCAAAATCGGCATTCCGTCCTCGTAGTCACCTTTTGCATTCAATTTAAGCAGCAAACAGTTGAACATCCCTAATAAAACTGGGAAAAACATTGTACCACAACATTTCTATGACAAAAGTATACAAAAACGGTTAAAAAGTAAAATGACATGCATTAGATCGTGGGTGGGTCAGGATGTTGAATCGGTGCACATCAGGACCATTTTATTTGATTCAAATTAGGACTCATAACATCCATGGGGGTGAAAGCCACATCCGAGCTGGGGGGGTCTAAGGAGCTTCCCTGTCTTCTCCAGGCAGAATGTCCACCTGGCGGTGAACCCAGAGACCTTCAGCTCGGAGGTCGTGAGCGCCAAGGAGATGCGAGACATCTGGGCCTGGGTCCCCGAGCGCTTCGCCCTCTGCCAGCCCCACCTGCTGTTCACCACCGCGGAGCACGGCTGCAGCCTCAACAGGTGCGAGCACAGGGCATATTTTAAGCTTTTTTTTTATGTTTCCCTGAAATCTGTAAACCTTTCCTTCCTAAGGCTGTCGTTTTTTATAATGGAGGCTTTAATGGCGGCTTGATTTCCCGCACGGGGTGCGGTTTAAATGATGAGGAGCATTTCTGATGAATTACAACACCAGAATTACAACATAACAGAGTTACAGCTGCAATAAACTGCATGTGCAGATGCTTCCAAAGCTCTGTACATCACTGCTGTGGATAGCTTCATCAGCCTGTCTCTGCGTCCCCCTATTTTTTGTATTGTATCTGCACTGCCCTGCTGGGATTCTTGAACCTGCTCCTGGTTAGCAAAATCCTACTGCAGGAATCGCCTTGTCCAGTCTGTCGTTTTTTTTTTAAAGATATGCAATAGTTGCGAATTAAACACAGTTTCACTTGGGTTAAAATAAGTAATTTAGTGATACGTTAGGACTAAAATCTCAGAACTCTCATTGATTCAATAGTAGGTTACAGGTGCTGGCGATCTTTAAAAACTGGTGACCGATCTACCTGCCCTGGAGCTCTCCAGGACCAGGCTTGCAACTTCGAACTCTAGATGTGACAAATGCCGGCTTGTTTTGTGCCTTATTATTATGATGTGTGAGCTGAGTTCAGCCTGGCGGTCTCCTGTCCTGCATCAGTGCTCCTCTCCACTCGGTGAGTGCTCACCTCCCCCCCACTGCGCTTGCTCCTCAGGTTCTACTCTCACTGCGAGGGCCACGAGCCGACTCTCCTGCTCATCCGAACCACCGACAGAGAGGTGAGCCAGCGCTCGGACCTGCCCACGACTTCCTCGGGCTCTGCCCCGGTCATTGCAGTCCGCACGCGCAGTTACTTTGCACTGGTGGCGTTTACTTATCTCTCTCTCTTGCTCTGTGGGCTGTGTTAATGATATTCATAATAAGTGCTTACACTTATATAGCGCTTTTCTGGACACTCCACTCAAAGCTCTTTACAGGTAAGGGGGATCCCCTCCACCACCACCAGTGTGCAGCCCCCACCTGGATGATGCGACGGTGGCCATAGTGCACCAGTACACTCCCCTCACACCAGCTCTCAGTGGGGAGGAGAACAGAGTGATGAAGCCAGTTCAGAGATGGGGATTATTAGGAGGCCATGATGACCAATGGGAAATTTGGCCAGGACACTGGGGTTACACCCCTACTCTTTTCGAGGAACACCCTGGGATTTTTAATGACCACAGAGAGTCAGGACCTCGGTTTTATGTCCCATCTGAAGGACGGTGCCTTTTTACAGTGTAGTGTCCCTGTCACTATACTGTGGCATTAGGACCCTCAGAGACCACAGGGTGAGCCTGCTGGCCCCACTAACACCTCTTCCAGCAGCAACCTTAGTTTTTCCCAGGAGGTCTCCCATCCAGGTACTGACCGGGCTCACACCCGCTGAGCTCCGGTGGGCTGCCCGGTGTGAGTTAAGATATGATACCCCACGAGGCACTGGCGAGCAGGAATGAGAACTGGATCGCTTTCAAAACCGACCCAGCAGCCATACCCGCCGATGGCGCAGAGCTGTACGCCTTCATGTCCGATCCCCTCCCACCTTTTCTGCCGTTGAGCAGAAAGCAGTTGAGGAAGTGAGCCCAAACTCTCTTCTCCGCACACATGCTGGGAGTGAATCTCCTTCACATGCGGCCTAGTTCTGCTCTTGACATTTTATCACAGACAGCGGGGAGAGAGTTACCTTATCAGTAGCTGAAAGTCACCGACATAAGCCTGCCAGCAATCAGACAGTGGCCTGTGTAGCTGTCATTGTAACGTGATGTCAGAATAGACCTGTTCATGCCCATTGCAGCTACGCAGTGTCATTACAGGAAGAGTCAACAGAATGATTAGTGTGAGTCATTGTCTCCTGCATTTTTACGAGCTTTAACAGCCAACTGACTCGGCTGAAAGGGAGACTGTCTTGGGTCCCAGAGCCTCAGACACACCGGCACGAGCGGGCACCCACCCTGTGGGTGAGCTGGGGATCGGGGAGACCCGAGGGAGGGGTGGCACAGTGCTCTAACAGCGGGGCCTTGTCCTCCCCCTGCCCAGGTGTGTGGCGCCTACCTGTCCACCGACTGGGAGGAGCGCAGGCGCGGAGGGGGCAAGCTGAGCTTCTTCGGCACCGGGGAGTGCTTCGTCTTCAGGGTGGGTCCCGCCTTTCCCCGGCCCCGTCCTCTTGTCTGTGTCCCGCCCCGCCCTGCAGTCTCAGGTCGCACAATGTTCGGAGGAAACACATCGGCAGAGTCTGCGGAGCGCCTGCTCTTTTCGCCCTGTATATAGGGTATATCCTCGGGCCCCAGCACTGCAAGGCAGGAATGCTGACAGGGTAGGACTCCTGATTGCTCAATGTGAAAAATAATGGCAATTTTCCAGTGATGTAGTGATTCCGGCTGACCACAAGAGGTCACTCTCGTAGCCCTCTCATGGCTCGGACCACATTCTTCAAGTTGAAGTTCACGTTTCTTTGCCACTCCAGCCATATACAAGTATACAGTGGAACGACCCATCGTTCCTCCCGGTCCACGGTGCAAATACAGACAGGACACTGACATAGACATTGTAGACAGGATACACAAAGTGCAGATAGTGCAAATTACAAGGCAAATGCATCATACAATATACACAACACACTGGGGGGGATTTAAACCCTGTTTCTGGAATTGGAGTGGGTGCAAGCAGATTCAAGTAGAGGTTGTGAGCATATTGTATTGTGATTTGAGGTACTAAAACTTACAGATTTTAGATGTTCTAATAAGAATATGATATTTGATCATCTGTTAGAGAATCAACAGAGCTTGCAGAAACACAAGCAGTTAAACCTTTTTGAGCATCCCGATACTCCTCCCGAGACTCTTTTATAAAACAAAAGTTATTTACAGAATGTGACGGCACATCCAAAGTTTACAGGATGATTTGTACATTTACTTTGCCGCTAAATGTATTTTTTTACACAAAGTGGAGAGAAGGGTAAATCCGCTGGACAGAAGGGGGTGCCTGCACTGTACCGATGGCAGTGATCACTGTCCAGGCAGGCTGTAACCTGAGCATTCCAAGCCCATCCTGAGCTCCCTCACACCTGTCTCAGGCAGCTGGTGCAGCAGGGGGCGGAGCTTGCAGGGCAGATGTGTGCCCTTTATCCAATCACAGAGCACCATGGTTTGTTACCCCGTACCCACCTCTTACCCTGACAGCTGTCGTGTAATAAGCTGGTATTTCATGTGATAACGATGGTCGCATTAAAAGATGTGTGCAAGAAAGTCAGCCAGATATCAGTCCGTTTGTTTTTTTCACCGTTTATAAATTCAGACTTTATCGTTATCTCCTAGTGGGAATTGTGTTTTGTTTTTTACAGTAGACTCCAATACAACATAACAACAGCCTTCAACATAGAGGCCAAATAATGTTTCAGGACGTATACATGATTATTTTACATTATTCAAAGTGAAATTAAAGAGGGATAAACAATTTGCTAAAATATTTCTGTCATCATTAAGGCACAGAAACTGCCCCCAGATGGAGTGTTATAATTCCTAATTATAATTATATGTTATAATTCTTTAGAACACGTAGCTTGATTGGATTTATGCCAGTGATTTTGTTACTTATGTTCCCTATTGTCTCCAACTTATTGCATTTTTAGGACTGAATTTACCACACCAAAACAGTACACTTTTTAACAAAATATTCACATTATAAAAGTATTACAATAGTTCTGCCCACCTTGAAGAAGCTAAGCTTCCTTAGAAAAAAAGTCTCCATAAGTATTTATTTATGGTCTTTCAACACTCATCACGTTAAATTTATTTATGGGCAGTCCCAGATATCAGTACTCATCTACAATCTGACCGTGTGTTAGAGGGTTGGAGGGCAACTACACTTTTTATTTTCAAGGCTTTTTTCAAAATTCCATCCTTCGCAACCAGAGTGGCAAATTTTCTGCAAATGTGCTGTAGAAATGCAAAGTATTATTAGGAAAATCATTCGTCTGTCAGTTGCAGTATGCCGGGTGTCCAGCAGAGGTCACTGTGTGCTGCATGCTGCTCGCACAGCTGCATGCTGGATGCACATTTGTCAAATGGTACTGTATGTATCAGGCAGCACTTCCCACCTTCCAATTCCCTGCCTTCAAAGTCCATGTTATCTGTTCACCTCAGGATTTCATATCTCCCCCTCAGTCTCACTGCTCCTCATTTTTCCTGCCTCTGCCTCTCTCCGCACAGCTGAAGCCAGAGATGGAGAGGTACGAGTGGGTCGTGATCCGTCACCCCGAGCTTGCAGCTGCCGCCCCACCCCAAAATCCGGAGACCCCAGAGGACCCCAACACCCTCCCCGCCAAAGAAGGGAACTCTGATCCCACCGACCGCCTCTCCCCCTTCCTCTCTGCACGCCACTTCAACCTCAACAGCAGAAACACCTCCATGTTCATGGCTGGCAGTCAGGAGTCGATAATCATTGGTGAGCTCTTGTCTGGATGGCAGATTTCAGTCCAGCTGGCCTAATTTACTATGACTACTATAATCAGAGACGAATCAACTTGATTTTATATAGCGCCTTTAAAAGTAGCTTCTCAAAGCGCTTAGCAGTAAAATGGGGGGAAAGGAGGGTTTACAAGGAACATTAGCACAATTAAAAATAAGGGTTTAGAACACAGTAGGAGGTACTGAAAGCTCGCATAGACCTGACAAAATGTCTGACCTGAAAACATGAAGTGCAGATTGAAGTGTCTACTTAGGACTCAGTATTGAACGATCAGTCGACAACTCCCAAACGGGGCAAGATAATATTGTCTTCCGCTGGGGATGGCCGAGAAGAGCAGTTTCCCCCTCATTTCAAACTGTTATCTAACGCACAATGCCTTTGCAATCATTTATACAGCTTGTATTGAGCGGACAAGTGCAGGTGAAGCACCTTCTTCAAGGGTGCAGCTGCAGTATCTCGCCTGGGATTTGAGCTCGCAACCTTCTAGTTATGAGGCCAGAACTCTGATTGTTGCAAGTTTTCACTTGCGTAAGATAATCACCCCAATAGTAGGTATCCACTTCTGCTTCCATGCCTATAGTCTGCTTTGTATACCGTAGGGCCATTGTCACTCCATACAAACTGCTGGGTGTTTTTGGACAGCTGTTCTGTTTTGTATGCCAAGGTTTGTCATTTTGATCTGACTAGGGTCTGCATTTTTTAATGTATCTTAGAATTGTGATCAATTTGTAAAATTAATTTTTAATATAAGTAAATATAAATGTTCATAATTAGATGAATGGATTCGAATGGAGATCTTGGTCCCAAGAGATTTTTTTTTTTCCTGAATGCTCAAATTAAATTAGACCGATGCAATACATTTGATTAAACAGTGCACGTGTATAATTGCCAGTTCTAAGTAATTCTGTTGCATACAACAGGACATTTCCTGACTCGGCAATAAGATTATTTCCACAGATGTCTTTAAAAATATTGCTGTATGTTAGCAATTCTAAAAACAAAGGAACTGGTTCGACAACCAGTGAAACAGATTTGAAATCCAGCCAGAAGCATTAATTCAATGAAGTGCAATAATTTAAAGATGTTAAATGCCGATTACATAAATTCAATTACATTTTTTTTTAATTTCCAAAAGCTATGCCTACAATTATTTTTGTAGTTTTTTTTTAATCGCTGGTATTAATCTGCATTTGATTTTTATTGTAAACTGTATTCCTTAAAGACTAGTAGCCTATATCTTACAGTCTGTAACTTCCATTTTCTAAAAACCCTCAAAGGTCAGTTTATTGTTTTAAAAGGAACTGAAATACAGGCCAGAGAATTGCCAGTTAATGTAGAGTGTGAACAGTTTAACTGTTTATAGAAAAACAAATGGCAAACTCTGCCAGCCACTAGACCTCGCTGTTGTCCCATTTTTCATCACATCCCTGGCAGATGCCAAATTGCGATTCACCTTTCAGTTGATATATGATGTCTTTTAATTTCTTCCACACAAATAACACCACTAGTCAATTCCCGGGTGCACCTTACGTGTAGTTTTCAGTCTCTCGCTGTGTGTTTGCTCTGGTTTTATTTTTTAACAGATTTGTAATGAATGTATATCTCGTATTCTTTTTGAAAGAATTTTTTTAAATCAACTGTAGCCACTTGTCTTAAAAAAGGCAGAAGGTTTTTTTAAAAAGTGGTCTTAATTCACCAGTGGCACGCAATCATTATTAACTTTAGAGTCCCTCTCCGATCCGCTCACCTGACCCGTTTCGATTCTGCATCTTCCTTCTGATCCCTCCCCTGAGAGCCCTGTGCTTCTCGAGCGCTGCTGACCCCACGCTGCTTCTCTCCTCCCAGGGGGGGGCGACGGCAACGCTCTCTACATCGACGCCGACCTGAACCACGGGCGCACGGCCCGGTGCCACACCTTCGACAACCAGCCCCTGTGCGCGGAGGCCTTCCAGATCGCCCTGTTGGAGGTCTGGGGCTTCCAGGACGCCATGGCCTCCTAGCAAGACAGCAGGAGAGAGAGAGGGAGGCCCAGTACTCGCAGGCCAGGAACCAGCCCCACGACCTCATATCAAGGCCTGGACAGTAATCTTCCAACCCGGGATACCTGGGAATTCAGGGTTTGTTAGGGCCCTCCAGGGGTCGGGAGGGGCCCTCTGTTTACCGGTCACACTGTGCTCTCCTGTATCCAGAGAGCAGTGTGTGGCAGTAGATTTGAGAAGGTTGATAAATTCAGACACAGCACTACTGTTCTGAGACCTCTGAAGCAGAGCCCCAGAACTGCAGCGCATCGATATCTTTGTCGGAGTCGTGCTCAGTGATTGTTAACATTTCATTTGTGTTCGCGTTCGCCTCCGCTGTGTCTCAAGTTCACAGGATGCCGAATGGGCAGGCCCAAGGAGACTCCAGGTTTTATCGGGCATGCCTGTTCTTCATTCCTGGTGATTCTTCAGCTCATGGGCAAGGCCCAAACATTAGCACTTCTTACTATGAAAAACAAAACCATAATCACTTGCCATCGACAGAACACTCAGGGCTCATGAACCACATGGGCAGAAGTGAATTGCATACAGTGCATATCGTACCTGTTTTAAGAAGAAAGTTTAATTTCAATGACCAGCAGTTTTGTAACAGGACTTTAAGATAAAAGTCAGTACATAGTATGCAAGGTTTCTGCTCTGGGTCATTATATTATTTTATTTTATTTCAAGCATTATCCTTTTTTTCTTTTGCTATTGCCCTACATATCAGATATTGGGGCACCCTGTCAACACCCAACTCGAAATCCTGCTGCGCACGGGTTTTTCTGATTTATTTTGTTTTGTGTAGTGCATGACTTTATAATGCACGCCACAGCACGATCAACTAGGATTAATGTTCCTGTGGTCGGCGCATTAAGCAAGCTGACAGATTGTTGCACATGAGGAGCTGGAGTGTGCTGGGCTGTATTGGGCTTCTGAAGCAAAATGTATTGTGAAGCAGCACATGAAAACTCTTAAAGCACAGGTTTCTGCAGCCAGTTGCTGTCCTGCTCAACCAGTGTAAATTTGTATTAAAGGAAGAGAAGAGGGCTGAAATGAGATTATTTTAATCGTAGTTAGTTTTTGGAGTTGTAGGTTTTTCTTTCATAAATATTCTCCAGGGTGATATGATAAATTTACAGTACAAGATCTTTCTAATTGACTCTGTGGGATCCCGCTGTCTAGATACATGTAACTCTGTAGGCAAATTTGAGTATCAGTATCATCTCTGTTAATCCCATTTTGAAGCAGGCTGTTGGCTGCTGATTTGCAGTGCACGGTCCCTTCGTGATCCCAAACTGTTATGATTCAATTGCAGCGGTGTGGTAATATCTGGATCGCTATACCACAACACTTAGATGCTTAATGTGCAATCTGAAACCGTTTACTGCTCTTCTGCGTTCTTTTCTTCCTGTTCCGGCAGAGACGTTTTTGAAAGCCTGCAAATGCAGACATGGCTGAACTCTGACCAGCACAAATTCCTCACACCACGTACTGTATGGATCAGCTGCTCTTAGAGCTTGTCTCATAGTAAAACACTCTTTATAAGGGTCTTTTCGTCTCATCCAGAGGCTTATTTAAAACACAGCACACTATCTCTTCTTGAAACTGCACTGCTGCAAGTTCAGTATAGTGTATGGAGTGCCCATGCAGACTGTGCTGAGGTTAGGTAGTGACGCAGCCTGGTGTCTGTCTACAGACGAGTCAGCCTTTGTCTGATGTAGCCTCTCTTATTTCCTATGCCTAGATCAGATATCAGATCATCTCTACATTTGTTGTTTTTTTTTTAATCTTGAAGGTTATCTTCTCGATTCTCTTTCTTTTGACATATCGAAGCTTTCTGCATATATTTTTTTCTGATTTAAGTATGACCTGTTACCCCTAGTTTCCCCTAACTTTTCAAAGTGACTTCTTCATGTTAAGTTATTCATCTAAGAGAGCTTCAAAGGAATACAGCCAAGAGCTTGGCCATTACCGGTTCCGTAGACATGGGCGTATACAGTGAGGATATTTGCAAAGGCAAATTTGCGACAATTAAAAAGTTAACTTGGAGATCGAGTTCTGAAGAGCCTGGTGATTGGTCCAGGTGGTCGTAATTGGATAGGATTGTTATCTCATATTAATGTTGTCAAGTTCCAGCACTTTGAAAAATAATGCCATGTTTTTGTTTTTTTTTTAGTTGCAATAATTCTGTGGAGAGGGCCAGGTTAGTGAAAAAGTGAAGTGTGAAAATTTGAGTCTCTTTGCGGAAGAGGTTGGAGGGGAGGGGACCTCGGTCTCTCTCTCACTCTGCTGTTGTTTTGTGAATGATTGTTGGTGTTTATAGTAAGCAAGAGAAATGGGGAACACAACACAAGGAAAAGGTGAAAAAAATAGTATTGAATTGCACAATTCCTGGGCGCATTTCTTCACTGTAAACCCTGACTGAGTCTGTCGAAAGGCAGAGTAGCAGGGCAGCTGACACAACGGGCACGCTTTTGAAACAAGGCTTAGAATCTGGTAAAACATACAGTAGTCGAAGCACTACAGTGCCTGGTTGTTGTTTCCCAGTAAGCGTTTTTTCCCTGAATTTTGGCACTTAAATTTCAGTTTTTGCAGTGCTGTCTTGATTGCAGTGCTGTGGTGAAGCATCCAAAAATGGTTCTGTTCTTTGGCCATACAAACCATGTACTGAGGGAGAAAATTAGGTGTGCTACTGGCCTTTCACTTCCTGAATGGCAGTGAAGTCGGGGGCTGACTTGTATCGAATGAAAAAGCATGGCCGACTTTAAGTGATACTACTGTCTTTAAGTGATACTTTCAAAGTAAAGGAATGCATAGCAGTCAGTAGCATCCTTGTGTAAAATTGCTTATCCAGTATAGCCAAAATTTCCTTGCATTTGTTTAATTTGGTGCTCAATAAAACATTTAAACCTGGAAGAACAGGTCTCCTATCAGTATTGTTGTTAAACCATATCTGTTTTAGTGCATTACAAAGTCCAATAACATGTCTTCTTGTTTTTTTATTAAGAGTTCAATGCATTGTGTTGTTGTATCCTGAGTAGTTTTTGTGAAATGTCTATACCAGCAGAAGGAATACCATTCTGGTTCCTCCCAGCAGACGGGGTTACTGTGTGATGTTCACTTTGTTGAAAAGTAATCTTTTCATTATTTTTACATCCGAGATGTTCAGTGTTTGAAAGTAAAATCTTTAAATGTTGAAGTGTTAATTCATGAATAAAGCAGTGTTAAGTGTCCTTTCTAGTATTGCTGCAGTGAATCATTGCACACACTAAAACAGCTTGCTTGTAATGCTTCATCATCTCTGAAAATGCATATGAGCTGTGCTGAAGCAGTAGAGTGTAACCAGGAAATCTTTCTATAATATGCCTGTAGATGCAGTCAGTGCCTGCGATACTGAATTACGTAATACCTCAGTGAGATAAATGTACTGTATCTCAGTCCTCAAGAAGCCCAGCTGCTTCTATGCAGTATTTCAATAATATTCCAATGATCAAATCCGGTGAGTTGGTGCTGGTTACATGATATGAATTCTAGCCAGCAGGTCCTGGCACTTTCTGAGAAGAGACTGTGCACTCCTGCCCACTGGGAAGTGTGCAAAGACCGTTAACAGGCCCTGTTGATCCCATCGGTTGACAGAGTGTCCTACAGCAGTCTGCTGAGCTGAACAGAAGCTTCACTGAATGAGAGAGACCTCTTACACGAGGTTGTGCAACTGGGGTTGTGTCACGTTAAGCAGTTCAATACTTGGCACGTTGTCCATTTATAGTAATTCAGTGGTTTTATATTGCGCAGTTCTTCCTACACGTTTTGCATGAGTAAAATGTCACCTAGCTATATTTCTTTCCGTAAAACACTTTTTCCTGATCTATTTTTTTATGTTGATGGGACAAACAAAATCAACCGTACAATACAGAAATGAATTAAAAAATAAAACCATTTTCTCTGAGGACTCCTTTCCTCCAGGCTTATAATAGGAACATTTAAAAAAGGCTAGAAGCAAGGAAATCATTTGTCTTGCTTTTCTACAAATAACAGATTGATCCCAGGATCTCATTTCTTAAAAGAATCCAGAGTATCGGCTTCAAAACATGGCCGAGTAGTTTGTTCCGGATTCTCACAAACCTTTGGGTCAAAAGGTGCCTACTTATCTCCGATTTAAATGCACTTTTTGATCAATTTCCTTCCATCTTCTCTGTTCAAAGACAAAAAGGGACTGTGCTCGTTAAATATTTATCACCAGCACTATATTACTGCTGTTAAGAAGCAGTAAACATTGGACTTCTTCCTGCGATACAGAGCCAGCTTCTATCTAAACAATCATTCCTCAGTTGAATAAACTGGTCATTTAAAAGTGTAACCAGAAGATTTATACTTCATATATGTATAAAAGAAGTATATATATAAAGTACACATGTACAGTACATATAGTTGATATAGTATGCACAATTCTATATATACTATATATATATACAAATAAAATTCATAAATATTATATTTATTAAAATAAAATCCTATAGATTTAGAGAACAGCAATAATCAGAAAAGGTCTGTTCTATAATTAGAACATCATAGTCTAGCTTCTCTCTCTTCTCTGCAGTGGTGACAGTGATTCTTTAGAAATGCGAGGAAGGTGGAGGAACGTTCTTATAAACGGACAGGAATGCATTGCAATCCTTTCAGACTCAATCCATTTTTAAACAAGCTGCGTTTTTTTTTTTTAAAGTTAAAAATATTCACGGCTAGCAGACAGCGCCGATTCTGTCAGGTCCCCGTCGCCATGACAACAGTCTGTGCATCAGAGTTTGCCAGATTCGTTGTTTTCAGAGGTGTAAATTACCTGTTCGATTGCCTCTGCTGGGCCTGATGAACCTTCCACGAACTAACAGGCTTAACCCCTGATTCTGGCAAGTGCAGGTTTCTTGGTTTATGTCAGAAATAAACCCCCTTCTGATACTGAGGAAAGGGTAGATTGTATATCTGTTGTTGCCAGGCTCATTAGGAATCATCAGTCTCTATCTTTGCCCAGATAAAATCAAAATGTTGGCCCAACAATTTCACAAATTATCACAAATTCCATGCAGTGGTAACTGTCTGTAAGGGGTAGAGAGGAAGCTCATTGCAAACAGAAATTGTGAGGGTGAGTCAAGGTTCTGATCTTAATCTGAGTTTTATTTTAACTCTGGAATTGTCTGCACACCAAAACCCGCAAGACCATAATAAACAGCGAGTATTATTTATTACAGATTGCAATTTATACCGAATGCTCAATCATAACTAGTTAAAGAGATTTTCTCACAGAGCATGATGTGGAAAAAAATAGAAGGGCGTGTTATAAAATACAGAAGTGTCAAACCACATTGAAAATCACTTCTTAATCTGGTGTCATTTCTTTCTTTCCATTATGTGTTTCGCACAGGTGCAGATTATGATATTACATATCAAATACACTGTATCTAAATCTACTCTCTTAAGAGCAGATATCCCCCACTGCAGTAGGTTTCACTAGGTTTTGTTTCTTCAGAACCAAAGAAAAAACATCGCTTTGAAACATATTTACTGTAGCCCCTATTATCTCTATATCGGCAAACATGTTTATTTTGGTTTCTCCAAAAAAGTCTCCTTGCCCGGTTTTGTCATCACAGCCAGCATACCACCCACTGCAAAAATTATTTCAGAATCATTAACATTAAGCCCTCGGTTTCATTCTAGGAAAGGGGTTGCAGATGGATGATTTTGAAAAGGCTGTTTTTCAGGTGCTCCGCCAACCATAAATGAGGACAGCTCACCCAGTCAGGCTGCAACGAACTTCAGCTTGGCACTGGGACGGCCCGGGTGCCAAATCGGCTGTCAGGGACTTTGAATGAGGAACCTGGAGGAGGCCAGGTTTCCGGCGGTTGGCACTGGCGTACGGCCTCCGCCTTCCTTTCCAAGACCAGAGTGGTGTGAACGGGAGAACCGGAGAAGGAGGGCCTGCGATTTCCGAAGTCTTGGAAATGCAACAGAAACTTGCCTCCGGAGCTCCAAAGATCTGCAGAACCACCGGTAATCTATTCTAAAGAATTTATTAGAATCTTGTAACTTGGGTGGCTAGTTAGAGCTCCCCAAGCCTTGTTTTGGGCGAAAAGGCACAGTATTCAATCGCAAGAGGGAAATACTGGAACCCTCACTTCACTGTACTGACCTGGGTCCCAGTAACTTTACACCCCCTTGAAGGCCAGTTCCTTTGCAGCAGCTTCTGCTACACAGGACCCAGTGCGTTTTGCCAGATACCTAAACAGGGACGGAGGATATCTGTGCAAAGGCCCTGCTAATGGATAGATCTATAGCTACTGTATGTAGGAATAAATGCATTATCGTGGGAGCCCTTGTACCGTCTTACTCTGTTTAAAAAGCCCCCAATGTCCCTGCATTTCACCTTTGTATCGGCATGTGTTTTTCATCAGTTCCACGAAGCAAAACAATTCATTTTCTTCAAGAAGTAAAAAGACATCTTGCATCTGGAAATGAAATCCCGAGAGGTTAATAATCAAATGCACGTGGGCTCGTGTGTAGCATTTCAGAGAAGGCTCTTTACAGTGCCGTTGCAGTTTCGGCCGTGTACGGTGTTTTGAAGACACCGCGAACAGAGCCGGTGGGGCTGAAGAAAGCAGAGACCGGGCCCCGACTGCCCGAAGAGCCTGACTCAGGATCAGACTGAGCTCGTTTCTATTTCTGCTGGCAGCTTCCCCTATCCAGGGTCTGCTGCCTTGACCGGGTCTGTCGTGAGGCAAGGCTGGAAAGTCTTTACCACACAGATACCTTGAGCAACTCGTACTACGCCATTAACCCCTTCGTCTCCGTTTGGTTTGGTTTGTTTTAAAAACGTGACGCTGTACTGAACCCGATTCTTTTTTTGCTTTGCCTTTGCCCTGGGTACGGATGTGCAGGCCCAGGGAAGGTCCGTAACAGGACTGTGTGATGTATAATGTGAGCAGGTATTCTTTTATATTCTTTCATTATGTATACTGGCCAGATCCCAATGCAGCTATTCTGCCTTGTCACCATCTTATTTTTAATGGAGTTCAGAATGAAGGTTTGGGAGGGATGAGGGCAGCCAGATGATCTAATTAAGATCAGCTGCCACAACATATAACTAATCCTGATTTAATTTCTCAAATTCCCATATATACCACCTGTCACTCTCTCCTCATCTTCACTCGTTTTGCATTCCTCCTCCATCCCACCTCCATCTTTGCAGCTACCCCTTGGTCCCCTTTTCTCTGGGCATGGGGATCCGGGTCTCCCCGTCCTATAACTGGGAGGATGGCCCTCAGCCAAGTGGGTGAAGCCAAGTTTTCACAAACTCTTCACACAATCTTCAGTTGGTTTTCCAAGCTTGTTGACACTCTGATAACACTTTACAGTCTGCTTTCTCAGGAAATGTGTTTTGCATCCAAGCACCTAGGATTCCCGCACTCAGAGACTTCCGAAAGAACACACAAACGTTACATATAAACAGTGCCTTAAAAATAAATGTAAGACTACATAAAAGACTTGAGCCCACCCATAGTCCTCATACGCCACTCCTACAGGAATCCCCAGAGCTTACCAGACCCTAGGAGTTTGTTCCCCACACAATCACACCAAGCCACTATAATTGCACAATACCCCTTCCGTTTTGCACATAATCACTAACTGCACTTGCCTATAAAACCAAACCATGAACTCGTTTATTGAGTATTTTGATTGAACGCAAAATTAAGGAATTCTTTACCTTGTTAAGTCTGCATGGAGAGTCCCTATAACATGTGTTTGAAAGCAGGAAGGGATTATTTAGCATGTTCAATCTATTTTTTTATTTCAAGGATATCCTGGCTCATGGAGCGCGACAGTAAAGTTTGGTGGTACAACTGTAACTACCTCCAACTCTGTCAGACGACCACACAGGCAGATTCGAAACAAGAACGCCTCTTTTTTATTGTGTTTGATAGTAGAACTAGAGAGCGCCACCAGACCATTTTTCACAGACCCTCTGGTGATGGATGCCTTGCCATTGCTACTGGCTCTGAAGAGAAGTTGCACAAACACCAGGTGATCTTAACACTTATGGTGATCATTCTGAAACACTTTGATCAGGAAAACACCATTAGCCCTCAGCACAGACGTCAGAGGTAATGCATGGATTGCATATAATTTTACCGAGACAAAAGTCCTTATAAACATTTCCTGTGGTTTACCATGGAAGAAGTTTTTTTAGATGACTATCACGTAGTAAAGCATCAGCATTTCTCTCCATCAACCTCCCTCCTGCCTCATCTTCAGTAACAAAATCAAATTATTCCTAATGCGTAACATCCAGTGCGGTGTATAAATAGATTTGCTCCTTGTGGTTCAGTCTGAGTGTCATGCATGTCTCAGCAGCCTTATGACCTCACAGTCTGGCCTAAGAATGTTCAGGATGCACAAGGCACAAGGTGCCTGAACAGGGGAATGGGTCTCCTGCAGTCTGTATCCTTGGCTGCGTGGAGCACAGCAGCAATTCAGAGGTGTTAGTGGCATCTGTTACATAGAGAACAAAACTACACTCATCAAGATGCCCTGCAAAACCAGTCCATACTCTGTAATGAACCAGATGCATTGCAATTCACAATTCAGGTACGGCAGCAGCTGTATATCTGGACTTTAAAAAGACAAGACACGGAATGATGCACGAACCAGTCACTGTCATGGGTTGGGTGACAAATGAAATTCTGACAAAGCTCTCACACTTGTCCTTGTGCACACAACATGGAGACAATGAAACACACCTTCTGGCACTGCTTAGTAAGTCATTTTCACAAAGTAGTGACATGGGGACTTAATGGAAGACATGTTGTGTCTTGGGTGGTTTCGCAATCACATGGTGCACATCCAGCAGAAGGAATCTCTCCCGGTATACGCAAAATTATGATTGCACTGTAATACTCCCTACCCTGAACTATATTTGTTTCCACAAATGCTCAGGAGGGGGTCCCTGGGTAGCAGATGATGGTGAAGATGATGCTGTACGATAGAAATGTCGATCACAGCCCAAGTCAGTTGCTCTAATGACTTGCTTCAGGCCTGTAACTCTTCTGTTGAAAAGCAAATGTTCATGATACCATTCAAGGGCTGGGTGCTGTTCCTTCTCTGGAGTTGTGCAAGAGCACGCCCACCGACTACACCGACTTTCAGCTGCGCAGTTTCAGTCCCTGCAGAAAGCAGAAGTGAGTCGCTGGCACGTCGCAGTTCTTTGTCAAACAGGCTTCCAGGCCCAGAGACGCACAACACACTAGCAGGTCACCTGACCGACGCCAGCTGTTACTTACTAACCCGCCCAAAGGCAGGAAGAATGTTGTTTTTGAGTACACGGGGAGATGCATGGAGGAACTTGGCTCGCAATATCCCAGTTCCCTTCCTTCCTCCCTTTTCTGAGTCACAGGGCTGTACTGTGAGAGGAGAAGTTAGCCAACCTGCAGTCTGTACTTTTTGCTCAGTCTCAGAGTTCAGTGCAGGCCAAAGCACAATGCAGTATACAGTACTGTATGTGTCACATAAGCCAGTGCTTCCCAATCCTCGTCCTGGTGACCCACACACCTGCTTAATTAGATCATTGAAGTCATAATTGATCCAAGAAGTTGCTTCAGTTGAATACTGAATATTGAAAAAGGTTGGGAGTTTATTTCACTTAGAAAACACAACTGTTCAAGTTCCAACATGGGAATAAACCAGGTTCCAGGTAATCTTGTTATTATTATGTCGATGAAGGGTTTGATTGTGTAACTGAGGGCTCAGCTGGTACAAAAACCAACAGGCAGGTCACCAGGACCAGCACTGGGAACCAGTTATAATTATGGATTATGGGAATTTGAATAAAAACTAGGTCTGGTTATTATATATCATAGTGACTGCTTGCTCTTAAAAGAGACTGTATTTCCCTTATTTGACAAGTGAAATTATCATATATATATCTAAAAAGGAAAAGTCTGTGGTTGATAACTGTGACTTAATACTAGTAAAGTAGAATAAGAAATCTCTCTTTAGATGGTTCTGCTTTCTTGAGTTGTGAAACACCCAGAGGACAGTGAATCTGTATATGTTTGTTTTGTTTGTTTTCACATGTTATATTTTCCAGTGTCTCATATATTTTAAGGTAATCTGTGGCCTTTCCTATGTGATCGATTGGTTCTACAATCCAGGAAAACCAATAGGTTCTGGTGGCACAGAAGTCTTGAGAGAACATGGCTGTTAGGTTATCAATTAAGCATTATGGAGCAACAGTAGTTCAGGTCCTCCTGCTTTGCTGAAATAGTTGTCTACCATTTAAGCTACTGACTACACATCAAATGGAACAGAGAATTGCTGAGCACACTGTATGACAGGCAATGCAATTAGGATGAAAAGGAATAAAAAGTAAATCACAGTACATATATTGTATATGTAGAGTCTAATATTAGACCATAATGCCAGGATACTCTGAAATATTTGTAAACATGGATCATTGAAATCATTGAAAAGAATCACCATTATTGATACGTTTGTTTTATTATTTGCTGGACTCAAATCTCAAGGTCAAACCAAGTGTTAAGTTGCCCTCTGTTGCTTCATTGAATGAGGGTACAGTTCAGTAAGGAGACTTAAAGATGTCTAAGAAACATTTCTTTTTTTATCTCATGTTTTGTGTGCGGCATTGTCATTTCCAGTGTTTCTTTCATGTTCGTTTTGTACATGAATTCGTTTAGATTTGGAAGCCAGTCAAAAAGCGTCTGTCTTCTGTGAAAGAGTTCTGGAATTGTGAGACTAGAAGTCAACTCTATAGAAACTATTCGTTAAGGTAACAACAGTGGTGAGAAGTAAACAATTTGCCGAAGGCCAACCTTGCTGACAGTCACCTATTCTGTATTTTTGGTTTGAATGATCTGTTGTTACACTGGGATCTTGATGTTATTTAGTGTGTAAAACACACACTCTCACACCCCTATGCACACGCGCATAACGTTTACTGTAAATAGCAAAGAAACAAAAATTTCTGTCTCCACTAACCAAAGGAAAATAATATAAACAGTGGCTTGATGAACTGGACTCCCTGACCCAGGTTAGCCCCACTCTTCTAAGGTTCCTGTGGCCCAGTTTCAGCAGGCTAGAGCCAGTTCTGTAGCTGGCCAGAATTTCTTTTACTTTTTAGCTCTAATCATCGGTTAACGTGGTGCATGAATCCAAGCATGTCTAAAGAAATAGATGAAAAAATACTAATATTACAGGGAAACGTGCTGGGTTTCATACTTGCTTGCTCGTGAAGGGATCTGAAGTGGTCCGGAGGTGCTCAGAGGGAAAGGTTGGGTTCATTTTAAACAGTTCTTGCTCCTGCTGGAGTGCAGTCACACACCAGATCAGAAGAGCTGTTTTCCTACTGGTGTTGCACAGGGGGGGCAGACAAGTAACTGAGGTTTCCAGTGCCTATTTGCAGTTTTTCAGTAAAAACTCCTTCAACAGCCATCTGCCTTCTCTGTGTCTTCCCTCTTGGTAGCAGTGAATCACACTGAGTGGCAGCTATTGTTTTCAGCCACCTACGTTTTACTGTTCCCCCAGAAGGCCACTGACGACGCACAACCAGAAAGAAAACATGTTATTGTAACTCAAAATAGGGGCACTTTGGGAGCGGTTTCATTTGTAGGCGTTGGAGTAAAAGCACCCCAAAGAGGGGACCTCAGAGCTCCCAGATGACATACCTTGCAAAAGCCCTCCCTCTGTCACTAGTCTGTCTCAGGGCCACGTCACTGGCCAGCTGGATCCGGGATTGACCGAACAGGATTGGCAGAACATGGCTGGGATAGGGTTAAGAATGCTCAACGGGGCGACTCTTGGTTTTCCAGCACGACAGCGATGTCAGAGAGGGTCCGCGGCTCTCCTCCAATCAGCACTAACTCTCCTGTGAGGCATGGTGGAGCTGGCAGCGTGGCAAATTAGGAGTAGCAACGTCTTCTCCTAAGCTAGGTACAGGAGCCATGAGCTCTCCCTCGATTCCTAGAACTTTTGGATGAAGACTTTGTGTGCCTCGATGACACAGTTTCTTTTCTGGAGCAAAAAAAGATTCACATCAATTAGGAAGAAATCCAGTTTGGAAAGCCTTGGAGCCAGGAACTGTTTGATGTTCCAAAGAAAGTCCAAGTTGCATGCCAGTGCTATAAACACTTCCTTAGTGTGCCTTTAAATACCACAGGATTAGTCTCCAGGCTCTGTGGTTTCCCAGTGAGGGGCAGACGGAGTTAAAATGTTACATTTCTACATGTGTGAGGTTTGGCTTTTTGCTTTGTGTTATTTATTTAGTCCGTCTCTTGTTTTTCTCCTCAGACCAACACAATAAATGATCCTATGTGAGAACAAACAGGAGCTGTGGTAGCTCAGACAGCAAGGGTGTGTAGCTCCTGACCGGGAGGTCCCGGGTTCAAACCAGGTAGGGGGCAAGCGATGTAGTTTACTCTAATTCCTTCCAGACAGCTCCCAGGTCCACTCAGCCTGCTTTCCAAATGAGTACCGGGGGGTAATAGGCCAGCTGGAGCGTGATGCTGACCACAGCACCTGCACCGCCAGCGTCGGATGGTTGAGAAAAATGGTGGCCCATTCCTCCCCATGGGCCTTTATGGGCTGAAAAGGGGAACTAACCTACCTACCTGTGTGAAACAAGAATAAATCAATCCGAAATTACAAACAAAAAACATCCTCTTCATAAGAGGCATAAAAAAAGGTGAACAGGGCCGTGTTTTTAAAGGTGAAAATATGGAAAGGGCTTGCAGATTACTGTAAGTTTTGCTCCTGTGATAAAAATGCTTTAACATCTGACTGTATGCATACACGGGGAGTGAAATTTTCTGGACCCTGTAATAATAGTTGGGCTTCTTCTTTGAAAGCAGTTTCCCCACAGTTTAAGTCCATCCCTGCCTGTGCTCCTTCTCTGCTGAAGCAGTGTTGGCGTGCTGGGGCTCATGAATATTTTAGCAGCGTTTGGCCTGGATAGCTCTGACAGGTGTCTCAGACTGGATTGCTCCAAACCGCTACGGCTTTTGACAGAGGGGGAAAAAAAAACAACTTTCTTCGTGATCTGGATGCTACAGGTCCGTTCCTCCGGCATCTGACCTTTCAACGGCAATAGGACACTGTTCAGACAGTTCGCTCGGAAGGTCATTTGTACGGAACAAAACGTTGACCAGAGCGGCGTGCTTCGTGTGGCACACGCCTCCATTTCAGGTTGAAAACCAAATTCTTGTATTTTGAATCATGTGATATATGTTTGGGTGCACGATACTGACACAGTAGCCATGACCTCCCCCTCGCTTGAAGGCCCTACTGCCTGTCGCAGCCATGAAACTCATTCAGGATTCTTGTGCTGCTAAGCCATCGCGTTTCCATTCTATTTTTAGTTGCTCTTCGTGGCCCATGCCGTGTGCAGATTGCTGAAATTCTGGATTTGCAGCCGACAAGTAAGATGCTTAAGCCTTCACCGTTTGCGAGCCTGTCTATCCACTCTTCCAGGGGTTGGGATTAGGGGATTAAATCCTGGGTTCACTTTAAATTGCTCGCACAAGAGCTAGAGGGGGGACCATCTTTATGCTTGTGTGAGCACGCTAGTTTGTGTTTTGTTGTATCCCTGGTTTGTGTAAAGGGGAGGGATTTCCCCGTTGCACCAATTGTCTCTCTACCCACCAAGCAGGCGCAGATGAGTTTTATCAGCCCCTGGGGGTGCAAATTAAGTAAGATCCAGGGGGTAGGATGAAAGGGGAAGCAGGATGCAAGAGTAATCCATTTTTCACCATCATATTCCCATCAAAATCGACTTGGACGTCACAGACCGCCCACACAAAATAATGTTCTTATTTAAAAGACGAAATAGATGTTTCTGCACCAATCAATGCAAAGCCTACTTACTCCGTTGCTTTGGTCAGTGTTGTCTATCTCCAGTGCTTTCTGACATCTGCACCATTCTCCAAAATGGTTGATTTCTTGACTTCTTAAACTATTTATGCACCACTCTGCTGGTAAAAAGCCACTGGATGCCTACGCAGTACGTTTTAAATCGACAAAAGCACCAGGAACTTTAGAATATTAAACCATATTAGAAAATGGCAAAATAAAGAGAGAGAAGCTAGAACAGGCACTAAAATACGACAGATGTGCATATTACAGCTACCCTCCATCTGAAAAAGATGTCACCCTGATGACGCGGACCAGCCTTTACAAAATGGCAACTGTGCAACAGTTATTAATGTCACCTCTCTAGAGCTTTTATAACAGCCCTGCCCAGTGTGTGGACTAGCAATGTAAATTATGCTTTGAGAGCAGCTCATTTTTCTTTTCCCACACGAGGGATTATCACACATTGTGGGACTGGGAGGAAGAGGCGATGGGGGTTTGCTGTCGGAGTGCTGTGAATGACGTTTCGTTGGAATCGTATTGGAGATTTAATTCGCCTTTCACACTGACATAGAAATATCTCGGTCTTCCACAGGAGCACGGGGGTGTCATTCGTTTCTCCTGTAGTGTTCGATTTAAAGGCATTCTAGTGCAGCGTTCAGGACAAGCGCCAGCTGTTGAGGTGGATCTGTCTGGTAGCCATGGTGATCGGTAGTTAGGGAGGAGTACCTATAAAAGCAGACGAGTCATTGCTGAGAGGGGCTTAGACAGTGTAGCTACGTGACACAGCTGTGAGTTTGGAGGTAGTAGCAGACTGGGCTCAGGTGTAACTAGAACAGCACGAGACTCCCAGGACATACAGAGATTAGGCTGCCTCCACTTTTTCTTCATACAGGTCTGGCAGAAATAAAGAAGAGTGAGGTGGCCTTGTCTGTCTGGGGCCAGAGCTGGGTGACAATGTCAGAGTGAGAGCCGTTCGCGGAAGGTTGTCTGATCTGGATTGGCTGTTGTTTCAGCTGGTCTAGATCGAAACCGACAGGGTCAGTTTGGCTCCAGGTTTCAAAATCAAGTCTCGACAGGTTGACGGGCAGGTAAACGAATATGCTCGTGCTTGTGGTTTCCACCACTGGAGTTCAAAACCACAGTGTGTCACCCGGCCTGAACCAAGAAGCAGAAGACTTCTGCTTCTGGAACAATTGTTCCATTGTTCCAAGTTCTTAGAAAAATCAGTCTCTTTGCAAACATAATCCCTTTTTAAAGAGTTCATTATAAACAGAGAGGTTTTCAGCTGCCTGATCATTTTCTAAGACCCGGGCATCCGGAAAGAGCTGGTAGCTGATGAGGCTGAAACGACCACCACTCCTTATACAGCTCCTGGCACGGTAGAACTTCAGTCGTATCTCTCTGGGACAGGACAAATATCCTAGGTTCCCCTTGAAGACAGGAAGTTTAAACTAGGGCTAGGCTGTGATTTGAAGAGGCTAGGAGATAAATCCTGCCTTCTTAAAGATCCAGCCCTGTTGCTCGTTTTCCTGTACCTAGATCACTGTACAGCCCCTCCTGTGACCTCCACGGTCCCATTTTCTTTATGTTCAGATGCTGGCATTTCTTTTCTCTGGGTGCTTTAGACAGAGATTGATGGGTGTTTTTTCATCTGTGTGCGCACCATGATGGACTGGATAGCCATGTTTGTTGTAGTCCTGCCTCGCACCCTGCTCTTTTGGGATAAACCCCAGGTTGCAGGGACCCTCAATAGGAATCAGTGACTTTCTGACAGTGGATGGACTTTCAAAAATGAGAAGAGCCCATACCGAATACTGTCGATATTCTAATCAATATTGATTTGGTTTTGTTGCCGATGATGCCCTGGAATATATGGCTTTCTTCAGATGATCTCAGATGCTAGATCCAAGAAAATAAAACCGAATTGACCATAAGCATGAATGCTTTGCCTTTACTACTGTAATTGCCTGTAGCAGTGCTTTCTAGTCATTCGACAGAACCACTGTGTACCGTTCCATACTCCATGCTTAAAGCACACTAACCTTTAAGAAGTGCATTGTTGTTGTTTTGCATTATTGGCGGTATGCTTTGCTTGTGCTAAAATGGACCTTTTAAATTGCAGAAGGAAATATTCTCAATAAACGTTGGGAGTCCAAAGCCATTTTGTAACTTTCCTCCCCAAATATCAGACAGGGTTTTTTGGGGCCATCCTCAAAGTGCCCAGCCAGTAACCTCCAAAATGCTAGCCGTAATTACTGAAATTATGTATATTTTTCTTTCTGAGTGGTGCAGGTACCGCATATGTTATAGAAGGAGTAATGGAGACATGCTTCAAAAACACGTCAGCGATTTGATTTACCTGCTGCAATTTCTTCAAGGAGTTCTAAAAACCTGAAACTATGCACTGAAGGGCCAGACTAGTTCTAGATTTACCTGTGGGCCCCTGGAGAGCAAGATCCACAGCATATCATGTATTCAAAATGCCAGCCAGCTCACCAAACAGGTTTATTAGGACCTCGATACCAGAATCTGAACGAAGATTCCATCAGAGAAGAGATCCTGTTCGTCATGTTGCATGTGTTCATATAAACAAAACAGGTCTGAGGGAGGGAAAGGAAAGGCTTTCCTGGAAAAGCAGGATTCCAGCTTACAGTAGAAGTGCAGGGTGCTCTCAACACACATGGTGCATGTTGTCACAAAGTGCGTGTAAAAGCAATTCTGGGATAAAAGTTCTGGTGGCTGAAATGTATGCTTGTCACCAGGACAAAATGCCCCAGTGTGCTACTGACAAAACACCTGAAGGAATATCGAAATGCCATCAGTGTTACACCAAAGAAATAGCTGCACTGTGCAACTTAGGAAGAATTTTAATGAAATTAAAATGCACTTTATTACTGGCAATGAAAGTGCTACAAAAGCCATAGTGTGTTTTCTAAGACACAGAGCTGAAGCCGAGAACAACAGGTTCTATTCATAAACCTTCCGTTTGTTTAAGCATGGAGTGCTGAAGCCTGCGTCCCACTTGTTTCCTTCCCACTGAGTATAGGAAAGAACGGCTCTAGCAGTTTATTGGCTTGACTGGAGACCAACTAAACTGAATGAGCAAACAGAGAATCACCAAGGGCTTGCCAACAAAAGGATATTTACCAATAATGGAAAAAAAAACTGGGGTGAAGGTACAGTAGGTGGTGATTTAAACACTGGCACAAGCTGAGCCTTTATTTCTGTGGCCCGATGCCACACAGTCTTTGAAGTGGGGAGGCTGGGGGGTGTAAGACTCACTGCTTGAAGTGAGGTTACAACTTTCTCACACACACACATACACACAAGCATTTGCTTCTGTTTGCTGGAAATGGCTGCAGATGTCCTGATTGTCTGGAAAGCAGAAATGATACAGGGGGAAAAGCTGCACCAGCGTTGCGCTGAACGCGCTCTCAGCCTGAGTGGAAACCTCTGACCCCCCACACCTTCACTCTCACAGAGCTTGGCAGTGAGATCTCCCGTTCCACAACCCTGTTCAGGGCCTGGCTGGGGTCAAGAAGGGATGACCCCTTGCAAATCACATGCACGCAGATCACTGAAGACCGAATGCAGCGCAGCAAGAACTTGTTTCTGGCACAAAGCCATTCACGAAGGACTCCCAGCTGTTTGTTTATAATACATAAGAACAGTTCCACACAAGATGAAGCCATGTGGCCCATCTAGCCCTTTACCATGGATTTAACATTATCTAAATACTTAAAAACGTGCATAGAAGGAGACAACAAAAATTCCATATACTAACACGCGCGTGCATAAGATGAACATGTGAATGGCTGAGAATGAAAGCAAGATTTTTTTTTTATTTTAAGAATGGGCCCATGTAGGAATTTCCACTAGTTTCACAAACAAATTCCATTTTATTTGGATTTAGCAATCCCCTATAGAACATGCACTTCCTCTTCTTTCTCAGTCAGGTCATGAGTTCTATCACGAGTTGGCCGGCCATTGTTCCCAGACTCCCAAGATGTGGTCTTTTTACAATTCTACTGCTTCTATATGTAGTAGTAATGGTACAGTACCAATACCGTCGTAGCATTGCCGATAGTGAAACTATTGTAATGCTCTGATACTGCAGTTACGAACAAGGCAGTCACGAGTAATGCCTGGCGTTTTGGAGTCATTTTATTACTTATGGTAATAAAACCTGCACACAAATAGGCCTGAAAAATTCAGTCGTTTATGAATTCGGCTACGTCGAGTTGTTGGATGCTGGTGTATAAATGCAGTCACGGTGTGTAAACTACATCAACATTTTACTGGTATATACTGTATAGTAAAGCGATGTTTGCTATTACGTTTTAATACCTAGTAAACAATTATTTAATTAGATGGTATTCCGATTCTAATATAGTAGGCAGTGGTGACATTGTGAAATACTGTGACACGACTTGTCACTACTTTATAATGCGTTTGTAGAGGCTTATAATTTGGAGTAACAGCAGATCGCCATCACGTTGCAGCGTAGTGAAGCAATTTTAAATTCCCGTTTTTAAATGACAGTTGAGCCTTAGCGTTTCATTCCCCCGCCTTGGACTGTCACACGATAAAAACCCGATTAAACCAAAAAAAAGATAATCGAGTAAATACAGAAAAAGGTGTACTTTATTAGTGATGACAATTACGCGTGAGGGGGAGGCGTCGGGTTTTCCCTGCGAATTCAACCTACGGTTGTGCCTTATGCAATGAACACATGAACTAATTATCGAGGAGAAAAAAAATTACATAAACTATTTATATTCCTCATACGAACTTGATCATTTGCCCATTTACCCCCGCTATTGGAGTGGGGTAGCTTTACACTTCACACAGGTCCAGCCCGCAGAGGACCATACTACCACAAAACGTAATAGGGGGGAGTTTAAGTCTATGACACATCAATAAAAATGCGAAGAGAAGGAAAGATCAGCATTTAAAAAAAAACGTTAGCTTTGTATTTCAACTTAAGCCTGATTTAGTGGCGAATGTTAGTTTGAAGTTAATACGACACCGAAAAATGAAAACGATTCCTGTTACGTCTCCCCCACGGATTGGAGTTGGTGTGAGTCCAGACGGCAGGTCAGGTGACATTTTCCGCTTCGCCATTTTGTGCTGCTGCGCCGGTATTTATCTGAGAGGAGATCGGGACTCGCTCACATACTGTCTGTTGTCAAGCCTGCGTTTCACCGATTTATGTTTCTAGCGACGAGTCGGTAGCGTTTTACAGACAGAAATCAGTTTTAGACAGGAAACGCTTCGTACTTTTTGTATTTCCTTTGTTTTTTTGTACAGAGTGTGAGAGCGAAAAGCAATGTCCTCCGAAAGTCCCGAGTACTCCCCATTCTTCGCGGTGATGGGCGCCTCTGCGGCGATGGTGTTCAGCGGTAATTCACTTTTCTTCACAAAAATCTGAATAATCGTAATCTCTTGATTCCTTTGTAAACGACTGTGGCAATGTCTGTTGATTCTTGGGGAGGGTTTGATGCCTGGTTTTGTCTTCTGGTGAGTGGGGGAGAAGCGTTTTTCATGAAGGGTGACGTTGCCTTTGACGTTCGCGAGCTCCGTCTGAGAAAAAGCCCGATTTACTGTTAAATTTCTTAGATTAATTTTGGGCACGTATTTGATTCCTGCTTGCAAGCGGTACCGTGCTGTGTTAGTAAAATTATCATTACCACTGGTAGATATTGGCAGCTGTGGCGCTCAGTATTGCGTCGTTCTTGGAATTATTTTAATTCTGCAAGGGACTTTCGTTGCCTTCATTTTATACATGCATCGCAGCTGAACCCCTGTGAATGGTGTTGGCAGTACCTTTCTTCACGGTCAATAATTCTTAGCCGATTGGTTTGTGCAATGCCTAGGAGCGTCATCTTTGCAAAATGCAGCTAGCTCACGACCGTGCTGCTGTTTTGCCTGTCCGGGCAGGCTGTAATGAAATCCTGTCGTGTAACTGAATCACTGGGACTCGGGTCTTTCATATCCCTTCCCTGTGCTAACCTCTGAGTGGACCGCATTGCTTCACAGTTAAGAAATTTAAATCAACAAAAGGCGAGTAATTGTTTAATTGGGATCATTGGATGGCGGCGGGGGGGTCGAGTGTTGCTTTGGGTTGCCTGTTCGGCAGTTTCCGGAAAGGTTCGTCCTTCCCCGGGCTGTCACACGAGCAGGGGCACGCGCCACCCTCGTTGCCCCTTCGGGCTCCTACCCTGACTTTGACGCCATCTTCGACCATTTCCGTCGGCGCTCCGGTTTGCGAGGGAGGGGAGTCCCCGTAGTGAGTCATATGACTGCAGGGGAATGACTGGTTTTAGCGAGAATAAAAAAAAGGAGAAAGGAAGCCATTTTCTGGTACTACACGGTAAAATACGTTGTAAAACATCCATAAGGCTTGATTAGCTGCGGGGGTTTTACTTAATGATTTAGTTAAGGTGTCACAAGTGGAGAATTTAAATTTGGCCTCTTCACCAGCGTGTCAAAATCCTGTTACAAACGTAAACCCCAATTTCGAATTGCCTAGAAATATTGCTTTCCCTCATTTATAACGAAGGATTGTTTTATAATCCGATTGTACAGACCGCAAGAACCCATATTTCCACCAGCTGTATTTCTAGGAGATCTTCTCTGGTTAGGGCACATCTCACCTGGGTGCCTCAAAGACATCAGTGGTTAAAGTTCAGCCTTCTTAGGGTTAAGCTCTTCCAACAGTTTCTTTGTTTTATAATTCATTGAAGTTGGCTTGTGTGCTCAAGGCCTTATCACAGTGATAGTCACAGATGTTCTGTGCCAATGAACTCGGACATTACAAATTCTGGGAAGAATGTCTGGTATAATTTTGGACAGTGTGCCCTTTGTGTTTAAAATTCCCCAGGAAGAACCCATTGAGGAAAATGAGCTTCTCCTTTTTTTTTATAGATTTGAAGAACCCTGGGTCTTCATTCTTGGTGTCCTGTTTCTAAAATGTCAGGGATACATCTAAACTGTATTGTCTATACTGGAACTGTAGTGCAGCCCAATGTGTAACTACAGCTGCTGACTTTTTATATCTGGTGTTTATTATTTGTCCTCCATTATAGAATAGTTATCCAAGATAAACAGCTGACAGTGTGTCAGTTAGCCAAGCCTACATATGATGCAATTGAAAAACTGAAACTAAAACCTTAATCATGATCATGGCTAGTTGGGTGTTCAGTGGAGGTAGTTTAACTTTGCCAGTTGTGTTCTCCACAGTCTCTCCCAGCATCACTCTTGAGGAGCTTATTTCAGAAGAGAAATGGTGTGAAGTTAAATTGCGATTTTATTGATGTGGAATGTCACCTTGAGTAATGCCCTCCATTGAAGAGCATTCGGAGGGATTGTACGAGAAGGGGTGAATGTGACACAGTCCACAGAAGCTTCTGTTTTAATGTCTGTAAAATCTCTTAAGAATTACTGCCTTCCCTAGCTAGTAAAGGTGTACAGTTTGTATCAACCTCTGTAAAATTACATTGTTTATTTCCTTCTAGTGTATAATCTTAGTTAAGTGTGCAATTGTTTTGATCAAGATTGGTATTTTTCCAACCCCAGGAAAGGAATTACCAGTGACAATTGAGACTTTTTTTTGGACCTTTTTAGGTGATCTAATTGCAATCTAATGTAAATCTGTATAAAAATCTAAGTCTTCATTCCAGGCTGTTGTAAATGACCACAAGTTCCCTACAAATGCTCTCTATTCTACACTGTCTCCTCCTTAGGCTTTTATGTTTTCACATATGTAATGAAAGCAGAGGGTTGCAGATGTTTAAATTACTCATGTTTTCTTAACATGGTATTGATTTTAAAATTGATTTTTTTTACTTCATTCTCCAGTCTGCCCACAGGAATCCATTTTAAACAGATAGCCAGAGCCGTTTGTGTTCTTGAGCCTCAGCCTTTGGTAGGGCCAGATGGTGAGTTAGCCAGCAGCATGTGTGAGCAGAAAGTCATTTTATGCTCTGGTGAGGATGGGAGCAAGTCGATTGCACGCAAGGGTAATGAAAACCTCTTCTGACACCGACATTTACCTTTTTCTTTTCCTCTGCTAATGTGTTTAAATGTGCAAGCTTGTAATTGAACTGAGATGACGCTTCTGGGCTGAAGAGTGTATATTTGCCTGTGTCGGATGCTAAAATCAGCTATACTGGTCAAGTGGTCATGGAAGTATTCTAGACTTTTAAAACTGGGAGTTTAGGACTAAGCCCATGTTAACGGCTTTATTGAAGAATTTATTTTCTCTATAAGTTAATCACATTTGGATGTTACTAGAATAACTCCATCACCAATATCCTGCCTTGTCGAAAATGTAAAAACAAAATGCTTTGTAGAACGTTATACTTCTGTACACGCCTGGGCGGACTGGAATTACCCACGAGTGTTCCCAGCATGCTGTGCACATTGTGCAGTGATTTCGTTGCAGATCCCGACTTGAAAATGTGAGGCCTGTCCTTCGCTCACCTGAAGCAGAGTTCCTGTGTGGCGTTAACACTGCTGCATCAGTGTTTGCTGGGCACGTGTACATCACTCTTAGCTGCATTGGTGTTGCATTACACAGAGATGTGTCTTTGCCTAAAACCGTGTGCAGGTACGTGCACTGACCTAGTAAGATCAGGCCGGGTGATGTTCTCCTGTTACGTTACACATGACAGTGTGTACAGCCTGCATTACTGCAGCGTCAGTGTGGGCTTTTCCCCCCTTCTGATGTCTTCAATACAATCCTTTTTAGTGCCCCATTATGAAAGAACAGCATTCTGAAAGCGGCCTCTTAAATAAGTGTCATGACATTTTGATTTCAAACAGTTTTTTTTTTTTGCAGTTGAGTCTGGCTTGTAGAAAGGACTTGACAGAAAGACGCAGGGGTGCTGCTTGTGAGAGGAATGTCACACAGAGGTGACAGCTGGTCGCCTGACTCTGCCTTGGGGTGCTCAGGCAAAGATGATAGAAGTACTTGAACTGCACTGTTATTCTGGGGGGAAAAAAAACATTTTTTAATCCTCTGAGTGTTTTGAAGATATTGTGAAATACCTCCAGTGATATTTTCACGCTGCATGTTGGTTTTAGGAGAAAAGTTACAGCATAACCTCTCAAGTGTCGTTTTATAAGCAGTCATTCATTTTATATTCATAAATAGCTAGGCAGGCAAGTAATGGGGTATTTTAAAATTGGTGCTTCTCCTTCATGCTAAAGTAAGGTCTGTTTTTTGGTAAAGGGAGAAGGCCCGAGTTTGGAGAAATTGTTTTTTCTCGGCATTCAGGTCTAAAATGTACACAATCATGTTTATTTGTCTTTCTATAGTAACTACTGTTGTATTCCAGTTAATTCTTTGACAGGGCTTGAAAATGCTTGGTATATCTTGATTTGACATCCTCAGTTTTTCTTTTACTACACTTAGGAGTGCCCTTTAGTATTTATAGTATTTCTTATTCAGTTTGTTTTAAAAAAATCATTGGATAGTTATTGTACGTATGATTAAAAACAGGCTTAGAGTGCACAGTGGCAATTCAAATAAAGGTAAAAAGATAACTGGAGATGCCCTGATCATTACATCCTTCATAATGTATAGAACTTTAATGACTGCAGAAAACAACAAAATTGGTGTGTTGATATACACACATCATTAAGATTGTAACTAGTATGTAGATATCCCTTGTCTTTGTATAAAACGGAACCTATTTTGTGTGCAGCTCCTTCATCTGTATGTACTGCATGCATTTAGCAGTGCAGCAGTACAGTGAGTCAGAGACTTCTGACCAGGTGGTGATATACCTCGTGTCACCAAATCAGATGGGGGTTTCTTCCTCATAGCTCAGCATCTTTTTTTTTTGTGCTTTGATTATGGAAAATCTATATTGAGGAAAAATTATTTGACGGTTAGTTTAAGCCTGGTTTGTGTGTAATTTAATACTGAAGTTGTGAAAAAGTGGCAGAATACTGTATAGTTTTATTTAAGGAAGATTAAGACATGACATTGCCTATTCATTAAGGGTTTGTTTGTACTGTATTGACCTATACAAAACAACATTCTCACAGCTGTTTAACAAGTTCCTTACCTCTATCCTGTCATTTCCAAAGTGCTAATTTTTGCAGCTTTTTAAAAAGTCAGATAGTGTATAAGTTACCCTAGAGGTTGATTGGTAGATGAAGCTTTTGAACTCTTGTAACACTGTGGGACATCAGTGGCGTTCATTCTTTGAAAATGACAATCGGTGGTAGCTTGTGTATCCGTGTGTAGCTACGGATACAGTCTTTGTATATGTTATACATTCATCTAGCTAGATCAATCTGCCAGGAGGAGTCCCTCACCATGTCCTTAGTTAAAGAAAATGGTACACTTGCCTAGCCAAGAACACCATTAGCTAAGAATGAAACAAGCTTCAGCCTAGGTGCAGTCAGGTTTGTTTTAGATGGTATTATTCTCCACGGCAATCTTGTGAGTGCCGGACAGTGGCGATTTCCTTATCTGCGGATTGGGAACTGACCCTGGGCGTGCTTTGACTGCCACCTGGGTTCAGCGGAGGATGGCATGGTCTTGCCTGACGGAGGCCGTCTGTTGTGTAAATCCTTTTATCTCTGGATTCATCTTACAGCGGGGAAAGGAAAGCCCAATGTTCTGTTTTTTTTGTGTGTGTGTGTTGGCCGAAGTTTGTTGTGAATACACTTTGAGCTCGTTTCCGAGATGATAATCCGCGGATCACTCTACCGCCGCGAAATTTAAAGTCCTAGATGGTGTAGTCCGTTAAACGGGGAAGATGTGGAAAGCCTTTTGAACACGCGTTAGGCTGGAGATCTCCAATGCAGAGGTTATTCTGCCCATCTCCTGCAGCACTCAAAACAAATCGGAATAGTTCAGTTGGACAAGAGGCCTGTTTAATATTTTATGTTTAATCTCTTGGCACCATTATGATTTTTCTTTTTAAATACACTTCTGCCTTTTCCCTAAACGCACTGTGCTCCTGGTGTTTTTACTCCACCTTTTATATTCCTAGCTTTGTGGTCTCAGTTGTATTTCCCCATTGCTGTGTAACTGTGCCTCATATATTATTGTGCAATATTTATATATTCTTGTTTATGAGGCTTCCATTTGTCCAGCTGCAGCTGTTAGGCAAGTTATGAGCCAGTTCCTTTTAAGGTTCATTGTGCACATCCTCTCCTAAAGGATTTTGGCGGAAAAAATGCCAATGTTTGAAATTTTAGATTTGGACTTGTCATGTGTGACTTGCTTTGTGCAGCACAACTGCAACCACTAGTCTTTCTCAAACCATTTTCTGGTTTTGTGGTTATTTCTTCCTGTTTTTTTTTTAGGCTATCATCCCTGGTTATTGTACATTTATGGGATGTTAACTAGCATTTGGCTGCCTTTATCGTCTCTGTAAATGAGAGAGCAAGACTTGTGGTTTATGGGGCAGACAGACCCTGCAAATAATGTCACAGTTATTAATGTTCAGTCATGGCATATCATGAGATACTTTATAGTAGACAATTCCACCTCCCAAATGGATTAATTTCAGAACTAAAAAATGGGGGTTTATCACCATCACTTCCCATTGACAAAAGCATTGAAAATCTGCAGATTCCAGCCACTAACTTATCCAAATGCTTATGTTTTACCAACAAGCAAAGCCTGATTAACACTAACATTACCATTAGGTCCTTGTGTCCCATTATTCCTGTTGTCTGTTGCTAACCCTGCATGTAAAGCACTATCGTGTATACACTGGCAGCTGGATGTTTTATTCAGTGTCTCCTTGGGTAGGATCTGTTTAGAGCACTGCACGAGATGGGCAGAAGATTCCTCATTTGTGACCTGTAGGTTCAATGTGATGGTTCTGTTTTTAAGACTGATGGCCAGATGTCTTTGAATGAAGAATTTTTATTCTTATTCTGATTCTTGGTTTGTTTGTTTTTTTTGTTAAGTTTCTCAGTCTTTTTTTAAGTTCTGGTCAAAATTCTGTCACAAATTAATCTCCACTGCAGTACAGCTGTTTATATCACTGTGTTGTGGGGCAATAAAGTCAGGAAAAGGTTAATTAGTTAAGAATTAACACAGACTTCCTGCCTAACTATCTGTAATTACTGTATGTCCGTACAGGTTCTGTGGCAGGAATCAGTGTGTAAGCAGTATTGAGTCATTTTAACAACTTATGATGGGGCAGACTATACTTTAGATTGGTATTTAGGCCCAGTACATAGTGCATTTCTGTAAAAACAAGTTGTAAAATTAGCATGATGAGATGCTTTGCATTTCCCAAAGGGAGCTACTTGCAAGGCCTTTAATGTACTTTAAGTTGGTTGTCTGTATAAATATGCAGTCAAGATTGTTTGACAAGTTAATGTGGGTTTTGCTTAGGGTGTGTTTGTGTGTGTGTGGTAGATTTACAGTTTAAACTTGTATTGATCAGTATCTCGTCTAATAAATGAATTGGTTAGTTGGGTAGCTGCCATCTGTGCATTTAAGAAGATCTCTGGTGTGGCTCTTAAAGACCAGATTTCTCCTAAGAGAAAAAAGGGTGGCAAACGGGATTTCCTTTTTTTTTTTGGAACTCTTCATAAAATAGAATGGTTTTAACAGCTTGACATAATTCTAGTTTTACAGTGAACCTCTTAGAATGAACTAAATGAAGACCTTTCATCATAACCTGCAAGACCAGTTGACATTCTGAATAGTGACTTGTCTGCATGTTAAATTCCCAAAGACCAGGATTTTTGGCTTTTTATAGCCCTGGGGAAAATGCATAATGATTTGATTTGAACTCATTTTTGTCAGAGGTGTAAAAAAAAAAAAACAATGCAGCATATGTTAATGGCTTGTGCCTCAGCTCTCAGAATCCTTACCTGTGACTGCCTGAAGCAAAGCATCACTGCGTCAGTGATGTGCTGTAATGCAGTCTCTATAGAGGTACCGGTAACCCTGATTATCCAGATATCAAGGGTGCAGAAAACCTAGATTAACAGGACCAAATCCATCTTTGAGTTTATATAACTGGAAAATAGTTAATACAGTATACTTTCTTCAGACTACTCTCCACTGTGACCAACGTGCCCCTGGGTCGTATTCTAGTAAAGGATAAAAAAAAAAACGTTTTCCGTGATAACCAGAGGGCCGGAGTTTTCTGATTTTGCTGCTACTCAGGTCATTTGGGAAGGTGTTGTGTATTGTGATTGGCGCCTCTTACAAGGGTATTGATTTTAATTTCTGCCAGACGTTGGCTGGTCTGTGGAGGAGTGAGTGATCTCTGTCTGATGCTCTGTTCTGATGTCTTTCTACCTTGCCTCTCTCTAGCCTTGGGGGCAGCATACGGCACGGCGAAGAGTGGGACAGGCATCGCCGCCATGTCGGTCATGAGGCCGGAGCTCATCATGAAGTCCATCATCCCCGTAGTCATGGCGGGGATCATAGCCATCTACGGCCTGGTGGTGGCAGTGCTGATCGCCAACTCCCTCTCGGAAAACGTCTCTCTCTTCAAGTACGTTCTGGCGCCAAGGGGTCAACGAAGGGTGCTTTTTCTGGCAGATGACGGGGATGGCTCGTCAGTTCTCAGATGACTTCTCAGTCATGGAAGAACCATGATCATTATTTATGTGGTTGTGTCCTACGTCCTAGGATAGCAAGGATGACTAAAGGAAAGGGATATACTGATTCTTTGCGTGTTTCCAAATATAGCTTTAGTGCATGTTTATATATGGTTTTCAGGTTACCTTGTACAAATTGTATTGCACAGGCACCTCCATGGTCTCCGGCGTACACGCTTGATGAAGGATGGGGTGCTGGCGGACCGTGCGCGCTCTCTGTTGATGGGGGTCTAACTGGCGTGTGTTGTGTCCGCAGGAGCTTCCTCCACCTGGGCGCGGGCCTGAGCGTGGGACTCAGCGGCTTGGCTGCCGGCTTCGCCATCGGCATCGTGGGAGACGCGGGGGTGCGGGGCACGGCGCAGCAGCCCAGGTTATTTGTGGGCATGATCCTCATCCTCATTTTCGCCGAAGTCTTGGGGCTCTACGGGCTCATCGTCGCCCTGATCCTGTCCACAAAATAAGCGTCCGTTCACCGCCGCTCTGTGAAGGAGAAGAAAACCAGAAAAAGGAAAAAAAAAAATAGCTCCGTAATTATAATGGTCTTATCTCCACAATGTGTACAGTTGTCTCAATTTGGTAGTCAACCCCTTGTAAATGCGCAATGTACGTTAGTGATTTGTCTGTCCTGTGTGTGTTTAGGTATATGATTTTGTTTTACATCTTTTTTTTTTCTTCAGGTTAGTTATAGTCATTTGTTTTCCCCCTTCATGGGAGAACTGACTCTGGAACTAACCTTTTGGGACAGTTTCCAATTTCCATATTGATGTTGAGGAATTATCTGTACAAATATATGGAATAGTTTTTTTTTCACTGATTTTATTTATAAAGATTTGAAATGTTCATAAAACTTGGTTAAATGGAGCAAAGTCTTTATTGAATTCCCCATTATATATATATATTATAAATATATCTATGTATAGGTAGATTATTGCACTGTGGGTAATTGTAATAAGTGCTTGGAATTCCTCTGGATGTAATAATTGGTTTAAAAAGGAGATTGCCTTTAGTGTTCTGATATTGGAGTGGGAGTTCTGTGTGTGTGTTTTAATTATAATGCTGACATTCTCAAGAACACTTGTAACACGTTTTCCTGTAGTACAGCTGTTTGATTGCATTAAGGTGTGTGCCCACTGTTGGGTTTCACAGGTCTAATTTCCAAATAAATTTCCTCAACTTACCCACACCTCTTAATTTTGTTATTGGAAATTAGAAATGCATCTTCACCCACTTCCATTTCTAAAAAGCTGGTCTCTTCATGACATTGCATGATTTAGTTTTGCATGGTTTAAAAATTCCTTGTTATTCTAGACTTTCTGGAAACTTGCCCTCAAAGAGCCCCATTTTCACAAACGCCCTTTGAAGTGTATTGTGCGTGGACCGTCTGGGGTGGGGCATTTCTGTTGATGCACCTGGATGTGTTCCTAACAGTGGTATAGTTGCATACGTCTTACCTGATGGTTCCCAGTTGATCCAAGAGACTGCAGACCAGTGCAGTGGACTGGTTTTCAGTCCTGGTCCTGGAGGGAGCCCGTGTCTCAACAGGTTTGGGTTCTTTTTAAAGCACCTGAAGGGATTAGGAGAACCTGCTACGTATGTCCAATTAAGCCAATAAGTTGCTGGTTGAAGTCATTAAGAATTGTGCTGGAAAGAAGACCTGCAGACAGCTGCTCTCCTGGACCAGGACTGGACAGCCCTGTTGTTGAAGACGGTTCCTCTGTTGTGGTTTGTTCTGGGTCCCCAACAGTTCTGAAGTGTTACAGTTCTGTATGTCCTTGCTAATGATTTCTGGTCCAGGCTGGGAGTTTTTTCACAACACGGGGACCTTGATTCATAAAAGTGTGAAAATAAACTTTGCTCCAAATATGGACAAAAGTGTGATAAAGGGCATTTACTTAATGCTGTGCAAAATGTGAACATAATTGAAAGGAATCTGAAAATTCATTTCATGCATGCCGATTTAAAAATAAAGGTAAAACTTAATATACACACCAACTATTTCTCCTATCTCACAGTTGAAATACATATGATAAAGCCTCTGTGGTTTTCTAGGTTAATGGTATTGCTTACAGCAGACAATGCACTCATAACTGGTTTTAGACAGGTTTTACACCTACTTCAGCTATAATTAAGCCTTTCGGATTTCTGCTAATCACCTTCTAAATATGGTTTGAATAGAGACCTTGTTTTCTTTCGCACTTAAAAGTAGTCAGCTGCCTATAAACCATGCAGGTTCCTTTTGTTAGTCATGTTTTAATAGCATATTTTTTGGGGCTGTAGAATTTTGTTTCAAATAGAATTTGTGAATATCTACACAACTGTTCTCTACATGTCTCCAAGGTGTGAAAATGTAGTACTGCTGTCCTGTCCAGGCTGTGTGTCGGCCATTTTCCAGCTCTTGAAATTTGTGTTCTTCAGTTACAGCTGAGGAATCTTAATGGTGAAACCAGTAGAGTCAGGATTTGTTGGGGGGGGGCAGAAGCTTAGAAAAAGATTCAAAACAAGCCTTATCTGATTTCTTAAAATATTTGGATCTGGTTACTAAGTGACTAATTAATGGTTTAATCATGGAGACAGTTGGAGTATGAGTAATCCTGGATGAGGAAGAAAGTCAAAAATGTTTCCTGTGCCTCAGATATGGCGGTAGCTATCTTTAAAAATGTTGGAAATGAGTAGTTCTTCTATCCCTGCTAAGGGCTGCTAGTTCTGGCTTTCTGAGCAATGACATCCTTTTCCCTGCTGTCCTGTAGACACTAAGCTCTTAAATGTTTGGCCAGCTTTAATTTCTCATTTTAGTTCAAAGAAATGTACATTCTGCATTTGGGATCACAAAGACTGATTTTAAAAAAGGGAGAGTTTCAGTAAAAGTGTTTATTTGTAGTCGGGTTTCTGAGAGGCATCAGTGAAGTTTTTCTGTTTTTTCGTCCGAGTGGATAATTTAAACACATGCCAGCGTTATGTTCTCATAGTGTGCCTATGTCCAAAAACATCGTAACATGTCAAATATAACACTATATAGGGCAACATCAGTTTTTCTAATACTGATTTCTTGATATTAAAATCTTTAGGTATCATTCAAATGGAAATGTACCAATTGCAAGATGGGACTATCTGACTGTATCTATTTCTGCCTTGTGTCCTTTTCAGTTCCAGGCATTAATAATGAGAAGAACATTGTCTGCAATTAGAAATTTCATTAGAGTGATTGATAGGGTGATATGACTTCCTTAATGTGAATAAAAAGGTGACTATTTTAGGGGACCTTGAATGGGGCTTATTTCTGGACCATATAGAATGCCATCGTTTCTTTTATGTGACGTAAATCAGATTAACCACAGGACTTTCATGGATAAGAACTTTAAAACTACACATATTTGTATTAAGTCTTTGACAATGGAGTTTAAATAGATCCATATCCAGTGCACAAACCGAGGCCTTGATAAATGTAGTATGCTAGAAATGCACAATGTGATTTGTATTCACTGCTTGAAAATGTGTTGATTGCAGATGGCAGTGAAGTAGGTATAAATTAAGGTGTGACTGTGTACCATATTTAAGTCTAAAACGTCTTTCACGGGGAGAACATTTGGAAATCCTACATACTTACCATCACTTCTGTTTGCAGCAAGTATTTCCTTTAATCTTAAAAAAAAGACAAGGCGGTAATTATCCCAGTTGTAACATTTTAATTGGGTAAGATTAGATTTCTGCCTGAAAGGAACTAGACCGTTTGAGTACCAGTGAAAGAGATGGAACTATTAAGAATGTTAATATAGTGGAAACAGCTCTCAGATAATAATAATAATAAACTTTATTTTATATAGCGCCTTTAAAGGTGGTTTCTCAAAGCGCTTTACAGAATGACAACAATAAATAAAAAGAATACACAAGATAAATACACAATTACAATATACAGAGGAGACCATGGATGGTGGTACTAGGAAAAGCAGAAGGGTAAAGAATGGAACCAGTTAAGTTAAGGCTCTTCTAAAGAAGAGGGTTCTGAGTCTGGTTTTGAAGGAGTTTAGAGAAGGTGACTCTGATATCCTTGGGGAGAGAGTTCCAGAGCTTGGAGGCATAACAGGAGAAGGCCCTGTCACCCATACAATATAGACGGGCTTGGGGGACAGTAAGGAGAGCAGAATTAGAAGAGCAAAGGTTGCGAGGTGGGGAGTAGGGCCATAATAGTTCAGACGGGTACTGAGGTGCCAAGCCATGCAGAGCCTTATAGGTGAGCACGAGGATTTTAAAGTCCACACGGAATTTGACCGGAAGCCAGTGCAAGGACTCCAGGATAGGAGTAATGTGATCATTTGCACTAGACCTGGTCAGGATTCTGGAGATACACATTGATACCTCTTAACTGCCCAGCTGGTTTGGAGCACTGTTCTCATACTGCACAAGCAAGATGGCTGCCTGCATTACAAAAAAAAAAAAGAGCTGTCTTCTTCCTCTCCTGCTTTTTGAGACGGTGGGTAAACTTCTTCACCTATGGATCACATACAAATGTTATTGCCTTATACACGTCTTCCAAAACCAGCATTTCTGCTTCAAAACATTTTATTAAAGTATTTTTAGTTGCGGTGCTCAAAGTACTCTCCGTCTGCCCTTTATAAGGTGAGCTTCTGGCTATGCTAGTATTTCTATCCCTTGCACAGTTATGTGGATGTTAATCTTCTCTGTGGGAAGGGGATATTGTTATTAAATGGGGGGATAACAGTTCAGCAATGTTATGTAAGTTTGTGTGGCCCCATTATTCTGGCGGTTTTATGGGAGAGCATTCCGAACACCAGAGTGCTAGTGTGTCAGTGCTAGTCTTTCCCTGCACCGCCTGGAGAGGCTTGGCTGATGGTCACAGAAGGATGGGATCATTAAATCAATGATCTAGCTGAAGGGCCAGTTCTCTTCCTGCAGCTGACACGCGCTAATGCAGTATTTGAGACATGACGTATGATGCAAGGGGAGGTTCATCTGAGGTCTGTAAGAAAGACCATTTGACTTTACAGCTAAATGCTGACTTTGGTCCTTTGGCTCTTAAGCGGGCATTGCTGTAAAAAAAAACAGCTTTGAAATCATCACAAAAATGTATGAGCAGTTTCAGTCGTTCAGTACATCAATTAAACGTTCCTTAAAAAAATGTCACAATAATTTAATATTAGGCATTGCTTTCACACAGAAGGAAAGGATGCTTTTGATTTGATTTATTACAGGGATAAGGGCTTTAAATTAGAAAGTTGTGCGAGTCCCCTTGACCATTTGTCTCCTGAATTTCCTAAGTTGACAGTCATTTCATTTATCACACAGATCAAGAACCTGGTTTGAAGCCAGTACTAGTGCTGCTATTTAAGAGGAGTCCTCATGCAATAGTGTGTGTTTGCTCTCTGCTCAGTGAGACAGCTGAGAAGAGGAGACTGAAGTATAACTCCAACCCAAAGGCGAGTGAGACTTGTGCATAAGCAAGAGTCCCAAGGGGTTTTAATGACACAACACAGCATGGTCCGTGTAGAAAAACGTCCAGTTTGTTTCTCTGAAGGGAAAGGCAGCAGGTAGAAGTTGGGCATGTGGCTGGCAGGGCGGGTCAGGGGTCACCCGCGCTCGGCGACGCTTGTCATCACTGCGTGAGCGATCTGATTGATGGCGCCGAAGGTGGCGCTGTCCGGGAAGGCCTGCAGGAAATCTCTTCCTTCTTCTAAACTGGAGGTGAGCTGGGGATCCAGAGGGACACAGCCTGCGGCGAGAATGCAGAGATCCAGGATTTATAGTTCACTTCTTGGTTCATCTTTCTTCATGGAGCAAGAAATGATGAAAATCACCAAAGCAAGCCTCGTTACGCCAACACTAATTTGGTTTGCAGTTTAATTACACTGATTACCATCACGTGACAATGTCAGCATGTACAGTATGTGAAAGCTTGTTGGCAGGCTTTCAGCTGGCAGACTTTTAGATCATTTGGATTGATCAGCTATATACAGTACAACACAAAGAGTAATTACAGAAGCACAGGAACAAATTCTAAATCAGCCCAGCCTCCTATCATTTATAATATAAAAACATAAAAGCTTGCCTGTTATAAACAGCACAGATATCCTTTATATCTTAAACACCAAGACAACACAACTTAAAATGGTGATTCTGTCAGCTCGGCCAGTTCCTCTCCTCCCCCTTTAGAAAATATATGTGTGCATTCCTGAAACAAAACAGGGCAAGTCTGTAAACATCTGCTATAAGGCCAGGCTGCAAACACTAGCAGAGAATATCACATTTCATCAATTAGCATGTTGCAAAAGCAGAGATTGGTAGGGGTTATTGATATTTTCTTAATAAAAAAATGATACTAAGTTATTATCTGTTTTTAAATGCAGTCAATAAACTTTATGATCTGAATGAAAAACTGGTCATTCTGAGAGTAATTAAAACCATCTATGGAAAACACACTACGGATCACCAGAGACCCAGCAACAGATAATTAAAGGTTGTCCTGTATCACTGGTTAATCATTTGTATCCTAGAATCTCATGATATTCAAGGAGACTTTCCACAGCCAGTCAAAGTTTTCTGCTGTGAGCAGAAGCACACAGACACCAGGGGCAACGCTGATACCAGAAGGACGTGCAGAGAAACCAGTGGAAGTTCCATTTCACAGGGTTTCCAGCAGGCGGACACAGTGGACTTACCGAGCAATGCGGACAGACAAACCCGCTCATATTCTCCACGATTCCCAGGACACGCAGGCCCGTCTTCTTGCAAAATGCGATCTCCCGCCTCACGTCTCCTGTGGAAACGGCCTGCAAGAAGAGATAGAGACACATCTGGGATCCATCTCCAGCACGCTCTCTCTGCAGATCTTCTGCTATTATGTTTGACGTAATTAGTTTACTAAATCAACTAATGCCTGATCTCTATCATTAATGTGGAGGGGGGTCCTGTAGTGTTCACATGATCTTGTTACTAGCAAAGTTACATTGCTGCATTAACAATGTCGTATTACTTCTTTAGTAAATATGAATCTATAAAACCAGGCTTTTCATTTGTATTTAGGAATCATTATATAAAATGACTAAGCAAGCATCCTGCATTAAATGTGTCAAAGCATTTATGAGTTTCCAAAATAAACGTTTGTGTCAATTGCCATTGTTTTGTTTTACTTTATTTTACAAGAGAGATAAAGTATTCTTTTAAGAGACAGTGTGGTTTTATCCGTATTATTTATGCAGATATGGCCTACTGCAATCGGGAGCTTTACCAGAATTTAAGCCAGATTCATGGAAAATTGACAATTAAGCCGTTTTTGGCAGATTTCTGACAATTCATTGAGTTTTGAGTCACAGTTCTCGTCTATTTTCAGTCCTCAATAATTCTTTGTTATGGCTCATACTGCTGTTAGTCACTCGGCATGAAAACCAGTCTTGAAAAGGTTCCTTAAAGGCTACAATATTGCTGCCTCACAGAGCTGGGGTCCTGGTTCAATTCTGGATGTATACTGCTATCCATGTGGAGTTTGTATGTTCTCCCTGGATTCACGTGGGTTTCCTCTGGGTGCTCCAGTTTCCTTCCACAGTCCAAAGACATACTGGTAGGTTACAGTAATTAGCAACTGGGAAAACCGGCTCTGCTGTAACTGTGTGTCTATGTGCCCTATAATGGACTGGCATCCCATCCAGGGTGTATCTTGCCTTGTGCCTGTTGCCTGCTGAGATAGGCTCATCTTCCCCCGCGTCCTTGAATTGGAAGAAGCAGTTCGAAAATGGACGTGTGGATAGATATATACGCCACCCGATTTGGAAATGCCAGTTTTGGGCGTTTACAGCTCGGCTCCCAGTGGTGACTCTTATACCCAGGGAGACGGAAGTGCTCTCCTGGCCTGTCCACCCATCGGGACATACATCTTTGGACCCGCTTCGTGCTCTGCAGCAAAAAAGAAGGTTCCACAACAGTTGTGCCTCCCGATTGTGACCTCAAGCCCGCTAGCACAAGGGAAATTGTTGTTTTAAACGTGAAAGGTGAGCTTGGTCCACCGCTATCAAATCACCACATCCCAGTACCCTTCAGAGCCCCGATATCTGGGCAAACCCTAATAATCTGCAGCTTCCAAACGCAAGGAACTGCAAGAGAACACCAGTATGTTTCACGCATCTCCCACCCCATGGCTGCACACTCGTGGCTCTCAGAATGCTTTTGCAGGCATTCATTCCTCACCTTCTTGCCAGCCTGCCGGAGTGCCAGGGCCAGCTCTCAGATCAAATCAAATCAAAACGTATTTATCAAATGCACAACAATATGGCGTGCAGCAGTCGTTGCCGGCAAAGAAATGTCTTTTCTTCGAGCTCCCAAAAATCACAACAATCACAGAAATCACAAATCACAAAATTGAGGTTACGGTTTTTGAAATTGAAGAAAACTCAATATGAGTAGAGCTGCTATGTTTCTATGTGTCCATGGTGTATGCAATATATACAAGTAGTGCAGTTATGCTGAATACAGTGAAAACTGTGTGTCCATGTAGCCATTACAGGTGATTTGCTAAAGGAGCTGCAGGTTGGCTATTTAGCAGTCTTATTGCCTGGAGGTAGAAGCTGTTCCGTAGTCTGTTGGACTTGGACCGAATGCTTCGGTAACGTTTACCGGACGGTAGGAAGGAAAACAGTTTGTGACTGGGATGACTGGGGTCCTTGAGAATGGACCTGGCCTTCTTCAGACATCTAGCTGAGTAAATGTCCTGGATGCTTGGTAGCTCACAGCCGGTAATGAGCTGCGCTGACTTCACCACCCTCTGCAGTACTTTGCGATCCCGGGGGGAGCAGCTCCCATACCAGGCAGTGATGCAGCCAGTCAAGATGCTCTCAATAGTGCCCCTGTAGAAACTGGCCTGTATATGTGATAATATCAAGAGTGTTTCCCTAAAGACTCAATATTACCTAAGTAAAAATCTTTAAGTCTGTGTAGAAGACTAGTGTCCCGTCTTTTAGTTTTTTAGTCTATACTATTTTTCTCATCTAAATGTTTATCTAATTTATTTTACTCATTTATTACGGGGAAATATAGTTAACATGACATGGCCTGGATAGGTGACGGCATGCCAAAGGAGAAAGAATAGGCGCTGCCGTGCTGTTTTGACCACGGTGTTGGTGTGGTGGGTCCAGGTTAAGTCCTCTGAGATGTTAACCACCCAGGAACTTAAAACTGCTGACCCTCTCCACTGCAGTCCCACTGATGTGGATAGGTGTGTGATCTCCTCCCTAGTGTTTTCTATAGTCCACAATCATCTCCTTAGTCTTACTGATGTTCAGAGAGAGGTTGTTCTCCTGGCACCATGCTGCCAGGGTTTCAACCTCCTCCCTGTACGCAGACTCTTCACCATCTGTGATCAGGCCGATGACTGTTGTATCGTCCGCAGACTTAATGATGGAGTTTGAGTTATGCCTGGTGACACAATCATGGGTAAATAAGGAGTAGAGGACAGGACTAAGCACACAGCCTTGGGGGGCTCCAGTGTTTAGAGTCAGGGTAGAGGATATGTTCATGCCCACCTTCGCCACCTGTCGACGTTCCGTCAAGAAGTCCAGGATCCAATTACAGAGGGAGGTGTTCAGTCCCAGGTCATGGAGCTTGATAGACGAGCTTTGAGGGCACTATGGTATTGAATGCTGAGCTGTAATCAACAAACAGCATTCTTACATATGTTCCTTTCTTATCCGGGTGTGAGAGGGCAGTATGGAGGGCAGTGGATATAGCATCTTCTGTTGACCTGTTCCGGCGATATGCAAATTGCAGTGGGTCTAGGGTGTCAGGCAGTGAGGAGGTGATGTATGCTTTGACCAACCGCTCGAAGCACTTCATGATCACTGATGTGAGTGCAACAGGGCGGTAGTCATTTAGGCACCTGACTCACGGTTTCTTAGGAACAGGGACAATGGTGGTTTTCTTAAAGCAAGAAGGAACTATAGACTGAGCTAGAGAGAGATTGAATATGTCCTAGAAGACATCTGCCAGCTGGTCTGCACATGCCTTCAGGACACCGCCAGGGATAGCATCAGGGCCAGGAGCCTTGCGTGGATTGGTCTTTGTGGATTGGTCACTGTGGTCAGAGTGCTCTTGCACACTCCTCCTTTGCCCGAGAGCACCAGGACCACGTGCCGAACCTGCGCCAGGTTCCCTTTCTCTGTGGAGAATCAAGGAGAGTACATTCCGGACAAGATGAGAGAAGCAAGAGAGAAACCATGGCCAAAATTCAGCAGCAGATGGCAGCACAAACAAAGAATTATATCCATCCATCCATTTTCTAACCCCTTCATCCAATACAGGGTTTTGGGGGGAGCCGGAGGCTATCCCAGCAGGCAATGGGCTTGACACTTCCTGGAGTGCATCGCAGGGCACACACAGACACACACACTCACACCAGGACCAATTCTCCCAGAAACCAATTAACTGAAAGATTGGAATTCTGGAAGAATAGTGGATTCTCTTTATTACACAATATTACAGGCTTTAAGATATGTATTAGTTGGCTATTTAGTTTTGTCCAGTGAATTCTATGCTGCTTTGTGTCCCCCTCTGTGACCCTTATCTCTTTCTCTCGGTAAGGGGAATGTTTTCTGCTACAGATGACTGTTTGAAGAAGAAGGACAGAAAGGGGAGATAAGAGGGACTGCAGCTGCCTGTAAGCGCAAGATATCTAGAGGACCACCTGGAGCAAAAGGCTTAAAGTTCAGTTTACATGTTTCTGAGAAATAGATACAATGGATAGTGCAGGCATAGCTATAGTTTGAAGAATCAAACAACAGAAAGCCTGAGAAGAAGGGTTTATAACATTCTGTGCCAAACACGGTGCCACCATGCTACCCTGGAGAATTGCAAACAGGGCAGAAGAAACGTTCAAAATCAGGTCAAAAGGTCAAAATCAGGTCGAAAGGTCAAAATCACCAGCACTATCCAATAAAGTAGGAACAATTCATTGCAGTATGTCAGTATATCTATGCCAGGTGGATTACAGTTGGTATCTGGCCCTAAAGTCCTTGAGCACTCTGAAACTGAACAACTTTGTTGCCCTCAAAGTTGCCCTCAAATTCCGCAGAATTAATGTGTAAATTAAGAGCTAAACCTCCGCTAAATTGGTACGCCACAGTGTGGGGACTGCCCACATTATAATTGTGTTTTAAAAAGAGGCAACTCAAGCATATTTCCGCGTCATTTTAATCTAGCCGTCATTTTTCAGACAACCGTAGTTAAAAGGATTTAGTTTTATCGCGGGATTTTAGAGATAAAAACAACAACGATCCAGACGAGGAGCTCCTTGTCGGAACTACCCTGTGAACTCGGATCTTGGGAACAGAGAAGGCGCTGGGATGAGAGTTCAGCAGCAGTCTGGCTGGAGGTGAGAGCTGGAGGTGTTCAGTGTCCCTGGGTAAGAAGTGAAAGCCCTTATATGACCCCAGAGAGCCCCAGTTAAGTCACCATTGGCTTTTGTGCCTGGGAATGGGAATACTGGCCTGGTAGGAAAAACAGGAATGGGTAATTGATGAGATACGGGCATGCAGGATGTCACTTTGTAATGCCAGTCCAGAATGCAAGCTCTTCCCTATCAAAATCACAACCCAACTCATCCTTTATCAATACTATGTAAAGTTCCAAAGAAACTAATGTTTTAGACTTGGGTATCAGCACACTAATGTACAGATAGCAACACACAGTGCCAGACGGCTGTCTAATTGCGTTCTGCCACTGCCCTCTACTGTAAATATTTTGCCATACAGCATCTCTGGCTATGTGCAAATGAAAGAATAAACATATTGTAATATTATAATATCCAAAAAATGTTTTTTTTTAGCAATCCTTTGGTCTTTCTCTTATTTACTATTACTCAATAAGATAACCTTGGATATCTTGTTCTTCTTCAACTGTCATCTTACCAGACATGAGTAGGGGGTTCCTTTACTTATTCAGTTTGTTACAAGAACACATGAAAGCTTTAACTGGGGCTGCATTATCAAACAGGAAAGGGACTAGAGTCTATGAAACAGGCTGTTTAAGAACATGAAGCAGAGGCATAGGTGGTAGACATGATGTCAAAACTGCAAGAAAATGTAACATCTTTTATTTTGTTGACTTGCATTTTCATGGTCCCCTTATACATTCATAAGCATTTCATAGTATTTTGAATTGAATGAATGAGAGACTGTTCAATCTATCTGGATTCTATTGGGAAATTGTGTATTCAATTCTTGAAGGGGCCGACTTAAACAATACCTCGTTCCAGACCCCCCACAATGCTTTGCTCAAATACAGTTTCCAAAATGCCGTTTTGACTGGGAAAACAATATCTACTAATGGGTAAGAGGCCAGCTACTCCTACATTTTTAATTCACTGATGAAAGCCAAGATGTTGGGTAAGCTCCGTGAAGTTGCTCCCCTACAAACTTAACCTTGATTTTGAAGTATTTTCTGTGCGTTTAGGTAAACGGGAATTGTTTGTTGTGATCATACCGTAATCAAAAGAGTTGCGGGTTTAGCCTTAAAAAGCGAACAGGTGCATGATCTTAAAAAGACTTTAACTAGCACGTCTTACTAATTCGTAGCGTTTTTAATATTTGTTAAATCTGAAGGAGCAATCAGTTTCCCATCGTGTCCACTTTATATATGCAAATCGAAGGACGTTTAAAGATTCGTTACGTCTTTCGAGCCACGTTCTTAAAAATAATAGAATTAGCAAGTTCTTGTATTTTACGTAAAGTAAATTCGGAGACGTGATAGAGAGGCAGGAAATTGTTTAAAGAAACATCATGTACTAAGTTAACCTAGATAGTTCAACACATCTGCAAAAGCATTGGAATCCTTCAGTGTCTCACACATGCAGACCTCGGATTTATTTGAATATTTTTATTTTCAGATAAAAATAAATGAACATACATTTACGTTTTACAGGCAAAGACGAAAACCTCTGCCAGAACAGTTTTTAAAGGAGACCAAATGAAGGCTGATACAAGATTAATCAAACCTGGCTTCTGACTTTTAATTATTTAGAAATGTCTAAAACACGGACTGGATCTTGGAGCTGGCCGTCTCCGCTTTGACGCAAGAAATTTGAAATACAATCCCGCTCCGTACTTCTAGCCGAGCCGCTGATGAAGTAACCTTATTGAACCTTCAATTGGACATTTACGTTTCATATTCAATTAAATTCAAAATACACTATTCGTCCCCAGGGATTCAGATTGTCATTAGTAATAGGTTAGAAATAGCGTCAACCTTGCGCCAGAAACAGTGTTTTAGATTTCCCGTCTTTTAGCTTTGGATCAAGCGGTAAGAATTATATAGTGTTTGATAGTCAATCTCACCTGTGGTTACTGTACTGTACTGTACTGTACATCACTCATTGGGTGTGGTTCCCCAGCACTTTTCACTGTATAACCTTTATATGCAGTGTATAATACGATATTGAATTTGAATTTAAATTCATCAGAAGGATTTTGCATCTCTCTTTTCTAATTATGAGTTCATATAAAGTTCCTGCAGCATACCTATCACACACAGTTTCCGCTAGTTCGTTGCCAGCTGTCTGATCTTCATAGACACCATTTTTACCACCTGCACTCTTTGCACTTGACTACAGTAACTTACTTATCTAATAGTATATTAAATAATAGCTTCTCTGATCGTAATAATAAGGAGCGAAGTGATAATCCATTGATTGCAAAACTAGTTATTACGCCCGTATCATTATTCTGTTTTCTATGCATATAGCAGTTCACATTCTATTTACATGCATTGCTTTTGATTTTAAAATTTTCAATATGAAGGATTAAAATTCTATCTGGAACCTTGTAAAACGCCCATGGAAATATGAAATATAGCGTGTCGTGACACCTACTAGCATAAAGTAACTAAAGGGATACTCAGCTTGGGTATAAAACATTTCATTCATAACAAATCGTTCATATAATTGTTTCTAAGTTGTCTTTAAAATCGTTTCAGACATTTGGTTAAAAAAAGTTAAAAACATCAACATTTCAACCTCTCAGACTTGAGACATAGACATGACACATGCCATACAGGCTCCCCCAACTGCATATTTTGATACTTTATTTTTCACTGTCATTCGAAAAGATAAGTAATGTCCAGTCGCAAAATAGGCTAGAAAAGCACTTTACAAGGGCGTTTCAGTACTTTTAATGCTTGAAAATAGAGCAAACAGGTGGAACCGCCTCGTCTCGGGACTGTGACTTGGCTTTAGTCTGAATAAGAGATGTACATGGCCGGTATTCTGCGTGGCCGGCCTGGTGGCTCCGCGGGCTGAACCATCGGACACTTCTAAAGTTCAGAGAGCAGATCGACTCCCGGAGAGTCTTGTGAGTTGAAGTCGAGCCCCGAGCCTCCCCGTCAGTCTGAGACCTAATTCCCGGTCTGAGACCTAATCCCCGGGTGAAGCTCTCATGCTGTCGGGGTGAGTTTGTAAAGGAGGCTGTTCTCTACCACGCCGGCCGTTTTGGGGGGCTCCATTTTCGGGGCCTTCCAAAACAGGGAAAAGGGGGGGTTTAAGACCTTTATAAATGCATAGATCGGAATTCAATTCGAAAAAGCAGCCCCTTATACCACTGAGACACCTGCAGGACAGGTGTGGCACTAGCAGTGAAAGAGAGGTGCAGTCCTAACTAGGAGCAACAGGGGTCTCTCTCCAGCACATTTCTCTTGATTCGACCAGCTGGCCGGAAGATAAACGAGTCCGGCAAACAGTTTTGTAGGGGAATGTCACTGTATTGGGTTCTCTGAAAATCCTTAGCCTTTAAATACTAAATTTTTGATTTGGTGAGTTCAAGTTTCTATTTATCTTCAGTAACGTCAGTGGTGAGCCCTTGTAACCGAGTGCACAGCTGTCATTCAGGAGCCGAGCCCGCCCCCAGAGTGACCTTCCTCAGCGGACACGCCCCGTCCACCTGTTCCACAGGTGCGCCCGGCAAGATGGCGGCGGGGCGACTTTCTGCGGCGTGAGGTGCGTTTGCGTTTTATTTCGAATTTTCTTATTTTAAATACAAAAACTCAAATTTCACTTTGAGGAAAGTTAGACAAATATGTTTTGTTGTTGCAACTTTCGTTAATTGCATTTGTTCCTGTTTAATTTGTGTTTTAGGACGCCGAAATGAGTGTTCTGTTTGAGCGTGCTCTCGAAGTTTTAGAAGTCTGCGGTCCCATCTTATCTTTCATGTAAGTATGTTTTTATAAGATAAGGTCTGTGTTATTTAACAAAAAAAGCCTGTAGTTAACCTTCAAACAGTTGCTTCCTAAAGTGAGTAGCTGTGAAATCTCTGCTTTTCGGATTCGGGCTATAATAACGCTTTTCGCTCAGAAATGATAAAATATTGTAAAAGTTTAATTTACTAATTCGTATGTTTTTTTTTATTTCTTTAGGTGACAAAAGGAATTCAAGAACGGGTCTCCAATTATGGAAGAAGCGTTTTTTTCCAGGGTAAGTTATATTCCTTCCTTCCTTACCCATCCTAAATTCGTGAAAGTTGTAAAATATTGTATAAAATAAAAAGAATTAAATTCTCAAGTTTTTATTTCTACAGCTGACAAAGGGATTTCAAGAACGGGCCTCCAGTTATGGTAAACTTTCATGACATTTTATTTTTGATACCAGTGGCTTGATCTGTAATGTCCCGATTCAGTGCTGTATTTTATTCTTGACCTGCAAGATTCCTGTTGACTGCTGCTACTGTATGTGCTGTGCATTCTGCAGTAAAAACTCCTGATTACATGTTCTGCATTGTCCTGTTCCACAGGTGCGCCCGGCAAGATGGCGGCGGGGCGAGTTTCTGCGGCGTGAGGTGCGTTTGCGTTTTATTTCCAACTGTCTTATTGTAAGTGCAAAAAATCAAATCTCACTCTGAGGAAACTTTGAGGAAATGTATTTTTGTTGCAACTTTTGTTAATTACATCTGTTTCTGTTTAATTTGTGTTTTAGGACGCCGAAATGAGTGTCCTCTCCGTTTGAGCGTCTTCTCACACCCAAAAGTATTAAACTACACCCGTAGTTTTAAACGTTTGCATTCCGCGTTCTTACACTATCTTTCACGTAAGTATGTTTTTTTTAGATATGGTATCTTTAGGTCAGTTTTCTTTAACGAAACAAAGACTCTAGTTTACCTCCAAACATTTGCTTTAGTAGTTAGTAGCTGTGTCATCTGTCCTTTTCGGATTCGGGCTATAAGAACGCTCTGCGCTCCGAAAGCATAAAATACTGTAAAATTTAATGTTCTGATTCGTTCGTTTTTTTTTTCCAGGTGACAAAAGGATTTCCAGAACGGACCTCCAATTATGGCAAAGTGTTTTTTTCCAGGGTAAGTTATATTCCTACCTTCCGCTATACTAAATGTATAACTCGTAAAATATTGTAAAGATAATATGTACTAAATCATCCGTTTTTTATTTCTACAGTTGACAAAGGGTGCCAAAGACGGACCTCCAGTCATGAAAAACGTACATACTTTATTTCCATGGTAAGTTATACCTCCTACCTTGCGCTATACTATTTATATTCATGTAACTCGATAAGACAACGCGTATTTCCCAGCATTTCAACACTAGAATGGGTTTATACTACTTAGCTTTTTCGTTTCGGTTTGCTTTTTGTTGATTAAAAATAGAGGACCCTAAGGTGCTTTTAATTTTTTTTACTAGTTTTTATTCATTTATTGAATCCATTGCGTCAAGATGGATAATTCTAACAAATGATAATTATAGTTTTCAAAGCGGGCGTTACATCGAATGATACACATTGCAAGTGGTATCTGATCTTAAATTTAAAAGTAGCATTGCATTTCTGTGACTTTCTGAACGTATTTTCTAAATATTGGAGGACTGGGACTGGGGCATATCTGTGATGTCTCATGTAATTACCCTTTGGCTTCTGATAGAATCTGAGCGTGTTTGTATATTTCTTTATTCCGGCGGCTTATTTATAAAGCGAATAGACTTCAGGTCGTCAAAAGAATCGTTTCTGCAAATCCGATATGCTAACTTGATCCTTTTTCTTTTGCTTTCAGTTCTGCGGCTCCGACGATCTCCTTTCCAATCCACTCCAGCAACTCGAGGGGCGTTGGCAAGTTCTTCTTGACAATGTGTGCTTTTCCTTTTCCTTGAATTGTATTTTGATACCCTTGGCTTGATCTGTAGTGTACCCTTTATGTACCGATTTATCTTGTTGTTAACCTGCATGTTTCCTGTTGACTGATGTTATTGTATGTGCTGCGGCTCCGACGATCTCCGGCAAGTTCTTCTCGACAATGTGTGCTTTTTGTTACATTTGATTTTTGCTACCAGTTGCTTGATCTGTAATGTCCCGATTCAGTGGTGTATTTTATTCTTGACCTGCATGTTTTCTGTTAACTGCTGCTATTGTATTTGCTGTGAAGTTTGCAATAAAAACTCATTTCAGTGTCTGCATTGTCCTGTATATTTGAAGGTGCGAAGGGTTGTCTTGCAGCGTGCGCCACGCACCGCAAGGCGACACCCCATCGCACTGACCTGGAAAAGTGCGAGGACGCCCGCCTTTTTAGATAGTCTGGGGGGGAATAGGGTCCCTAGGAGGGAGCGTGGGTCTAGCCCTGGGGGGAGGAGAATGGAGGCTAGCTCTAGCCAAGCCCCCTCACTCCCAGCAGGAGGGGAAGGCAGGCAGGAGATGGCCTCGGCCCGAGAGAGAGGAGGCACCCAGGGTGGACTCAGCCTGCAACTGACAGCTTTCTAAGTCCACACCCCAGGAGACCTGCCTCTCTGCAGGGACCAAAGCCACCACCAACCTGCCATCCTCTCCTGCCGGGAGCGAGTGGGCCTGGCTAGAGCTGCGGTCAATCAGCCAGCCCCCGCCTACCCCTCTCCAATGAGGGGGGGTGGGCGAGGCTCGGCTTGATTGCTACCACACCCCGAGAAAAACCCCAGATACTAAGTTTTTTGGCGGGAAAATCTGGACACGCTTAAAAAGGGGGTAGCCTTTGACCTTTTCAAGTCAAAAAGCGATAGGGCGTCCCCTTGCGGCCACAAACTGTTAGCAAAATCTCTCCGCCAAAAAACTCACCACCATCGGGGATTTTCAGGGCCAAGGGGGAACAAAACTCTGCACAAGAAATGAAAGAACAAAATCAAGGTTCAATCAACAATTTATTGAGCGAAAATGGCATACAAAACAAAGCATTACAATACGTCGGATGCAGAAGCTTCGAAGTGAAAATGAACATGCATTTCAATTACAAAGTACGGCTATATTAACAATAACAGCTTTTACAAGTCAAAAGAGCAAGGAAAAACACAGAAACATACAGCACGTTACTGTTTCTCCGAGGCGTCTGTCGACCGGAATTTAGGCTGGACCTTCGTTGCATTTCCTACAAAACAGAAATCAGTATTAGCTGTGCTTACATTATTATAGTATTATATCAAGTGGTATAGTAACAGTGTCTCGATTAGATAGAAACTGCCACATTTTAATTTATTTTTTAAGATTTCCACATAGATTACATATTATTTTTCTGAAACAACTTAGATAACACGTGATTAATGCAAGTCTTAGTTTATGTTCGTTTCAATTGTCGGGAGGTACAGTATAAACTGTACTTTAAAACTATACGTCTAAACGAATAAAAAGGTTTTCACTTATATAGATGAGCCAAGCGTGTCCTGTTCGAAGACACCAAACTGGAAACACAAGAACATGTATTTAAACGAGCACTTAAAGATAATGAAAACCAAGGGTTTCTCGTGTAGAGAAATGAATAAAATGATTATACTTACGTTTATACTTCCATGATTTAGTGCGACTCATGTCCTCCCCGAAAACACTTAACTAAAACACAAAAAAAGCAGAATTTAGAATTTAAAGACCATTGACACAGAAAAGTATCGGTTGGAAGCTAATTTTTTTACCAGCAATATAAGAACATAAATGTTTCAAAGATTAAAAACTTCACAGTTATAGGTAGGCTGTTTTCGGTGCGGATAAATGCACAAAGTTCAAGAAGTGTTTGATAAAATAAAACATTAAGATAAAGGAACATACGGAACGCGGCGTTCTCGTTCTGCCAATGCAGCAGTGTAAAAGAGAAAGCTTAAATTAAAACATGCTACTTAGCTCCCAACGAAAATACGTGTTTTACCCCTTTCTCCTGCGAAGCTTAGACTATATAATTTATTTTAATTTAATCTACGTTCAAATAAAAGAAAAATAAAAAAGAATCACAAAAGACGCGGAACAAACTCACTCAGCTCCGCTCTCTCCAGCAGAACCTGGCGCACAGGTGCGCGGGGCGTGGCCTGCGAGAGATGTCATTCGAGTGGGCGTGGCTACAGACTGACGGGCCAGGTAGCTTTTTCCGTGGCTCCACCCAAAACCATGTGGACGAAATCGAGCATGTTTACAAAAACCCCTTATGTGTTACAAGTTTCAAAATCCTTTTTTTCATGGCCATCTGAGTGACCACAGTTTACACATTTAATCCTTAATATTTGAGAGCCACAGGAATGTGAATGAAAGAATTTAGAAATATGTAGTGGAGCTATGGGGTCTAAAGTTCTTTGCAGGAGACTTACTGTTCTATAACCTGATCTATCTTAAGGATACATCAAGAAGTCAGATGTTTTCATCAATAACTTACTACCTTTGTACTTCTTATTGGACATTCTGCTGATGTGTTCATTTATGAAGTTACAAGAACGTGAGAAAACTCAAATGAGAGGACAGTATTCAATCCATGTAGCCCTTTTGGTTACCTGTATTAGATTGATTTGATAATCTCATGCAGCCACTGCTCGAAAGAAGACAGGCTGTTGGTCTCCACAAAATGGCTGGATCACCTGTGCCATTCTCCTACAACTCCTGGTGTAAAGAACTTTTAAATACACTTCACCATGACATCCTTTCACTTTTCCCTTGGTTCATATCTAAGTAGTTCACACTGTTTTACAACAACTGATTTTATTTAAGCCATTAGCATAATTGTCAACACTAATGCACTGTACTGAAGCACATAATACATTCAGTTGAATTCAAATTTCTCAGCCTCAATGCAACCTCATTTCTCATTTCATTCTCCTTTGCGATCCATCAGCTGAGAACACCATTCCTGTCACAGCAGGCATCGACAAGCATTTTGACGTAGGAAGAGTTCAGTTTAAGAGTTAAGATCACAAATATAAGGTATATACAGGAACCATAATCAAATCATTATCTTTCTCTCTTAATCTACTTCTGAAATAGAAGAACACACTCCTGATAACATTCAAGGACACATTTCTCAAAGCAATGTAAAAGAATACCTCAAAGTATGCCTTCATCAATTTCCCTACGGGATCCATAAAGTCTTACCTATCTAAAGGCTTCTGTAGGAACCTGACATTTTGGCTCAAGCCCAGGCTATGGTGCTTTTCTGAGCCAAGATGGCTTCTGAGCAGACAGGGATCTGGAAACAGGTGTGCACTATTGAGCTGGACCCACCTGGGCATTCCACATGAGGATTGTAGGGCTTTTGTGATTGGTTCCTATGGAATTAGCCACGCCCATTTAATCTATGAGGAGACCTATAAAAGTGAAGCTTGAGCAGAAAATGTTTAGTGTGGGCTTTGAATTGGAGAGAAAATGAGAATTGTTAATTGTGAGCTGTATATTTCTATGTTTGGTTAAATGGCTTGGACAAATTAATTAGGACACTGTTACTGAAGCTAACTAATCATTTTGTATGTTGTTGCAGCAAAGATGAGATTCTACAAGAGCTCCTTTCCAATGGGCTAGGTGTGTGGGGTCCTGAGGAAAGTGGTATACTGTACCAGGAAGAGCCCAGTTGCAAACCCAGCTTGACACTGCTGCACAGGCAGTGGGGAGAGATCCCTGTGCTGACATCCCAGGTAGGGCACTCCTGTACATGGCTCAGCTGTTGAAATAGAAGGTACCTTGAATAAAAGCATCAGTCTACCACCCCAGCCTTTTTGTGCTGCAGTGAGCTTCCTCACAGCAATATCTTAACTTGACAAGTGTGTAATGCTGATGTCTCATCCTGAGAGCCCACTGCATGTAATAATAATAATAAACTTTATTTTATATAGCGCCTTTAAAGGTGGCTTCTCAAAGCGCTTTACAGGATGACAATAACAATAAATAAGAAGACTACAACAATAAATAAGAAATTTCACAAGACAGGACACAATTATAATTACAGCAATACAACAATAACAATAGAGGAGACCGTGGAAGATGGTATTAAGAAGAGCAGAGGGGTGAAGAATGGAACCAGTTAAGTAAAGGCTTTTCTGAAAAGGAGGGTTTTGAGTCTGGATTTGAAGGAGTTTAGAGAAGGTAGTATGTAGTATGGGGGCTTGGTCATGTAGCTACTTTCCTTCAAGAAATGGAGGTGCACTGTACCTTTTTCTCCTGCCTGGTTCCCTGTTGATCATGAGGAGGGGGAATAGACTGGCACCCGCTCTCCACCAGGAATTTGGTGTCCTCAACATGGCATCTGTGATGTGGAGCAAAGCTGGTCTGTATGCTGATCCTCTACCCTTCTGTCATGTCCTTGACCCTGATCTTGTAACAACTGTATTGTCTGTAAAATAAAGTGATGGTGTCACCAGGAGTCTTCTGTACAGTCATTAATTTCAGTGAACTGTCCTCCAGTGCTATGGTCCCACTGAATCTCTGCTTTGACAACTGAAGATCAGTGGCAGCACAGTAATTGATCATGCTACCTACAGGGGCAGCTTTTCTTGTGCAACAGTGCCACCTGGTGGTAAATGTTTCTTAACATGGCTAATGAGGGGAAGGTACTATTTGTTCTTGGAGACAAATCCCACCTTGTAGTAAACGAGGAGATGGTTATGCCAGCTTCTTTCTCCAAAGGTGTGGAGTAGCTTAACTGGCCTTTCTCAATGTGTAAGGATCCTGCCATGAGCCTGGCTGGGACCCTTCAACTTTTAAAGGTTCCCTTTCTGCAGAAGGCTGGACTGAAGGCAGGATCTCCAGATCTCATCCTGAAAGCCACCAATGAAGGTGGTCATGAGTCACGTCCTATCTCCTCAGGAGCACTGAGTGGCAAATATGCCATTCTGTAATCTAGATTGCTCACTTAAGTTCTTCTAGTTTTTGTTGCAACCCTTTCATAATTTTACATCACTTGGGCAATTACTCCAGGTCCCTAAGTAATCCAATACTCATGTGTAGCACCTATTGTGCTCAGGCTCCCCAAAAGCAAGGTTAAGAGTCTTGGCTTAATCTAGAGCATGTACAGCTGTGCTACTGAAGTGCAATGATAGCATGCATGTATTCTAGTTACTTATTTGATGTATCTGCTGTGTGATACATGGCAGAGTTGCTGTACATCCATAGATATTTTGCTTAATGTCTTCACATTCAGCTTTGTGGAGCTGGAGGAAGGCATGTAATTATTTGGGAACAAGTAATAGGTTTATTTCATGCTAAGAAATAACATTTTGGCTGTGGAGTCTTTTCAGCATGCAATAAACCTATAACTTGTTCCTTTGCAGCCTACAGATGCTGATGTAGCTACCCACCTGTAATGACTTGGTAATTTAACCAAAGCAGAATGCAGGGGATTTCATGTCACTTCACATGCAGGAATGTATTAACATTTCAGAACCTAATAGTCTAATCTTCATAATTGAAAGGGTTTTATCCCATTATCATTTCACTACTGCACAAAACTGAAGCACCACCTACAGAAAGGACCTATTGGCAGGAACTGAGTTTATCTGTCATAGAAATGCAGCAGTATCTGATGAGATGTTCCAATATACCCTCGACTAGGTAGAAAAATGAGAAATTAAGTGAATGGGAACCATTAAGAAGCCCAGGTTGTTTGTCTAGACAGGAATTTACCCAGGACTCAGGGGTTAAAATCCCTATATTTAATACGTTATGGACCTTGCCTAAACAAGTCATCCAAACGATTGAACCTCTGACAGCAGGGGGTAAGATGGAAGAGCACCACTTACAGGTTTCTTCCTGTAACAGCCTGGACTTCCAGGTTCTTTATCAGTCATGAGTAGACGCAGACGTGCTTAATGAGAGATCAGGCTCTGGGGTAGTAATACTGTTGCTTATTTTTTTCCACATCCGCTTCTTGACGGAAGAGGTAAGGTGTTTTTATTGGACAAAGCTCAGAAGCCGGAGAGCGGCTGGATTGTCTGCTGGGTGGCGAAAGCACCTGTTTTCTTATTGGTCAGTTGTTCATAAACTAAAGAGCTGTCTCTATTGGTCAATAAGAGGAGGCGTCTATTCAATTCCTATTGGCCAAATGTAAGGAGGCTGATCAGCCAATCATATGGCTTTCTAGGTAGCCCGTGAGAAGGGTAGATGACGATCTTCATACCTCCTTGAAAATCGTCATACACTCCTTTCTGAAAGAGGATATGTTTGACGTGCCTGAAAATACAGAAGTGGTAGAATTACAAAGACACAATTTGTTTAAATTAAATAGAAGGCAACCTTCTGTCCTCTGGGACATTTTTACGTCTTCATAAATACTCTTAGCATTATAATGACCACGAACGAGTTAAAGCAGAGCTCTTATAATTATCATGTTTGATAACAGAATCCACCTTTAGCAAATGTTGTGGGTGTGGGTATGTGGATGCGTATAAAAGTTTCTCGTATGTATCTTGTATATTTTTTTCGTCCGCTGTGGACGTTGTTTTTAGTGCAAACTCGTCGGTTTCGGTTTAACTTCAATAAGAGATAAGAGCCTTGAGCTGTGTGTTACTGTGACCGAGAGGTGCGGTCGTCACAGTGTGTACATATTGCGCGTAATTTTAACAGTGTAGGATTCAGTCAGTGTTTCTGTGGTCACTGAAGCTGGAGAGACGGTTTTAGATTTTTAACTGTAACTTCTAATGTATAACTAACACTAAATCAAGTAAATGCATTGAAAAATAAGTAAGAAGTACGTCATTTAAAAGCTAAGAAATGTTTAAAATGAATAAAATGTTATTGCATGTTTACCCTAGTTCCGTTATTAATTCATAAAAACAATTTAACGATGTCAGCTGTCGCCTACACTTGAAGCAGGCTTGGACATTCATGCAGAAATTAAAAAATTGGAACAGTCCCTTGGACGTCCTGGGATACAGCCACAGTACAAACACAAGACACGAAATTAAGAAAACCCAAACTCCTCCATAACAGGAAGATTGAGCATAGCTTGGCCAGGATGTTCATGCAGAATGCCAAGATTTGCACCAAGATTTTGCATGTGAATTGAGAGAATTTATACGTGTGGCAGTGTTGACTTTCTAATGAGAGAAACTGAAACTCATTAGTGTCCAGTTGCTCATGAGAGGGCTCTATCCAGTTTTAATCGAGAGTGTGTGCAGTGTGGTTAATTCCAGACCAGATGGTTTCTTCTTCTGGGAAGGAGAGATCCTGCACTCTGAGGTCGTTGGAGGACACAGCTGACACAATGCAGGTAGGAATATCTCGGCTCTGCTGGCACACAGCCTGTGTTTTACAGTCCACGTTCTTTTGCACAAAACACCCTGCCAGACATCGAGCACTTTGTAAAGTAACAGCTCTTCCCTTGTGTATTCTTGTCTCTGTCATGATCATGTGGCCACTGTCCTTCTCCAACAGTGTTTGGATGTGAACTGGATTCTCCAAGTATCACTCTGTCCGCCTGCTTCACTGGTAGAATGTGTGAATGTTCCTGTAAAATGGTTTTTCATGGAAGGTAAACTTTTGATGTTTGGTTTCTCATCACTTTATTCTGTACTATGCATCTCTGTTTTTATAACTTTTGTGATGCCACTACAGGCACTGTACTGAATGGGAGGTACTTTAAGACGAGTGTCATAGATTTCACTGACTTTTGACCTCATTAAGATGGCGGAACAGAGGTACTGCAACACAACATGCCACGATGAAAGAAGTGAAACAAGACACAGGTGTGCTCCAACCTGCAGGCCATATAAATCGAACCCAGGGATGACAGAGAGTAGAAACTGAAGCCAAGCTGCACACAAACTACAGCTCACAGGATTTGGTGAGTATGTGATTTCCCATTTCAAAAAGGACATAGAGAATGTGTTGGAACAGAAAGGAAAAACAAAGACTTTGTACTAAACTAAACCATAGCAAAACGAAGGGAAGCAGAGAGAAGTAAAGAAAATAAAGTATTAAGCAAGAAACCTATAGACAGTATAAGATGGTAAAAAAAAACAGACCTTTTGATCTGACACGCCTATAACTCGCCACATCTGGAACTCCTGTCTGTTTCTTTAAGATCTGGCTTAATCTAATAATATGTCCATCTAATGTCATGAACAACTTAGTCTTGTGTTCTGTAAACTTTTTCTGACATCACTGGATGTATTTCGAGTTCCGAGTTTGTGGAATTCTATCTATACCTGAAAAAAAACAAAACCTGCTGAATTCAAAGATTGTCGCCCAGTAGCATTCGTTTTAGCCGCAAAGAAATGTTGTGAACAAAAGCTTTTGTTCCATCTTCATTCTGGAAACAGTGCACTCGAGGATCCCTATCAGATTTCATTACAGAGTGAAACGAGGAGTGGAAGGTAAGACTGTTGCCTTGTTAAATCAAGAGTACAAGCATTTAGAAACTCTATCATCCTATGTGCACATACAGTACTTTCTACTGACTCCTCATCTGCATTTAATAGTATTGAGGCAAGGGAAGGTAGGGAAGATTTTGGAAATGAGAGTACATCATACTGTATAATTACTGTGTGGATAGAACATTTTCTTACTGGTTGGTGACTATATTCACAAATCTCAATATACAGTATGTTCTATGTCTATTATACGTCTAAAAGAGAGTCATATTATTAATCTTACACATAACATCTTAGATGACTCCTCTCATCAGCTCTTTTTAGAATATCCTACCCTCTGGGATATTCTAAAAATTTCCCAGGGGGATATTGAGATTGAGAGAGCATGTACTCTCTCTATACCTGAAGACATTCAATTGTTGAACAACGAAAAGATCATTTGGACGTAGGGATCTTATTACTGTTGTTCTTTTATACACTTTACTAGCTTATAGTTTGCTTTTAGTTTTATCATACTGGACTGAGTTCTGGCAGAGCAACGTTGTTAAATGTTGTTCTGTATCATGGTATTGTACTGTTGTTGCAGTGTTGAATTCTTGTTATATGCTCATGAGCTCTTGATGTGCAAGACGAATAAAGGTTCATTCATTTATTCAATGAATGGTTCTCTTTAGAAGAGACTGAAAGAGGACAATAACAAAGGGAAAGATTAAGTGGGCTTAACACGTTCCATCTACTTATCGACCCGACAGATGACTCTAACCCCCACGGCATCACACTTTCATTTAGTTTTCATGGAATACGTATTACCTAAGTGCCACACATTTTAATCAAAGTCTAGCTTTTTCAATTTTGAATGGAAAGCCTGACATTAAATTCACTTTCCTATTTCTTGCAGAACAGTCGGGCCTCCCGAAATCGCCTGTTGAATTGACTCCCGGTCTGTTCTCACTCCTCCAGCTGGTCTGTGCTGATGGAGCAGCTGCTGCACTGAGGGGCCGGGCTCCTCTTGGGTCGAGAAGTACTTTATCAGCGCAACTGCAAGAGGTCATTTAACAGCTTAAGGTCTTCTGTAACTGAATGTATTGATTTTATCTGCTAAGATTTTATGGAAAAACGTGTTCTGTTTTGCATGGCTGCTGTCAGTTTTTAAATAGCGGTGAGTAGGTGACACTCTTCCCTGTGGTCCACAGTTTCCATACCAAAGCCTCCTGAAGTATACTTTCAATATCCTGGGTTCTACAGGGCTCAGGCAGGTCATTTCAACTCGTACTCCTGGAGTTTTATCTGGGACTCAGTATTGCTAACAGGTCATTTTAAATGCTGCTGGACTTACTACTGTACTAAACATGTCAAGTCCAGCCTTACCTTATACTGCTTTTTATGAACATGAATGGTATGATTTTAGGGCCACTTTGTCCTAGCAAATCCATCACTGACACTTTTACTATTATTTAAGACTGCTCTAATTGGGTTAGGTTTGTCTGCCAGTTTGTATTTATCACAGTTATCCAAGCTAATAATTTACACACATTGACATACAGCTATATCATTCATCATAGATAATGATTGAACAATAGGCTTTGTATTGATTCTATTTTCCTCTGGTCTTGAGCAACTGTCCCTCCCTGCTGCTGACAACCCATTCCACAGAAAACCTGTCATTACTTGATTTGAACCCTGAGAAGTATATTTGTATCTGCAGTTAAATGCGTGTATGTATATACAGTATATTGGTGCTCTGTGGCAGTGTAAAACTAGCCTGGGGAAGGCCAGTAACTATCTGAGTAATACGAAGGGACGGTGGGCAGGTTGTTAACCTTTACTTGTGTGAAACAGACTGATTTTCAGGCTTATAATGATTTTCCAGTATCAATTACTATTTGATTAAATGGACAGGAAATTGTTACATAGCAGTTTTGTTTCCAAGTAGCCTCATCACATAGCGAAGTCTGTTTTCATATTTGTTGATGGAAGAATTATTGCATTTCCAATGATTTCTGATTGTATTTCTCAATTCTCAGCAGTGCTGACGATCACAGGCCTTTCCCCTGAGTCCCTGAGCTGGGGGGGATCATGAGGACCACCTGGACAGTCAACACAGTCTGCAGCTTCACCAGCATGAGAGGTCATTCTTAACAGTGGTTTCTTACATCATTAAGAGAAAGTTTTGATGCAGAGTTTTCTCTTTCAGGGAATTAAAAAAATCAGATTCCTATTTTTTAACCAATGTTGATATGAAAAAGATTGAATTGCTAAGAAAACAAGATAGTGATCATTGTATCGCTTGATGTGCATTCTCTGTGCTCAGTAACATAGCTCTGCAAATGTCGACCATTGTATCCCTTTATGTCTCTTGGATTTCAAAGAATCAGTTCATAGTTTGGTGTTTCATGTTTCATTTTGTGAAAAAAAGAAAATGTAAACTGGCTTACTAAGCACACTAAGAATGCTTTTCATTATGAAATTTGTCTTTTCTGGGTAAAATTCTAGCTTCTTCCTGGTTGTGTCTCTGTTGTGGGTACTATACAGATATCTAGCAGAAGTGGATAGACATTAAGGTTGACTTTCATTTTATGGATATTTCTCCTAAAGTAACGAACAGTGAATATTGTTGTGAAGAGCTATTGATCTGTATTCTACTTCATGCACATTAAAAGTTAATTCCTTGAATGTCAAAAATGGTTTTGTCATTGACTGATCGTTAAATGCTTGAAGAGTTTCCGAGTGCTTCTTCCTTTCAGAATATGCATATCTTCATCTTTAAATGTTAAATTACCTCAATTCTTGGGTCTGCCCTCAAAATGCCTACTTTAATATGGAACAGCATTCAGAGATGTAGTGTTGCACAGAAGATTGTGGGTGTGTGTTATAGCAGCACATGGGTTCTAATTAACTGTCTAATGCTCTTTGACAGGACACTCCGATATGCTCATACACTAGTGGGATCATTTTTCTTACCATGGGCTCAGCCAGAGGAAAGAACATTAAGCTTTTCTTTCTTGCATTCTTTCTAATGACACATTGAACATTTCTACACAAAGCACTCCGTGCTTAACATTAGAGTCTCTTATCCTTTCTGAGTTTCCAGTGCCTCAGGAGTCAAGCTGCACACAGGACTAGACTCCTCCCTGTACCTGACAGGAGTAGAGCTCAAGGCTGTAGCTGCTGTGCTAGATCTTTATTACTGCCAGCATCAGTTTGGCCATGACAAGTCTTTACCAATAGGGGGCTGTGATATTAAGCATGTCTAATGAGCTTATTTTACCACCTGTAATTATGCAAGATCATTTTGTTAGCAGGCAGTTGCTTATCCACAGGCCGCATGCCTTTCTGTACATTCAAGCAACAGCTGGAGCGTTACAAGCGAGTGGCAGGAAAGAAGCTCCTGCAGCAGCTACCCTAGGTGAAGATGATCACTCTAGATGCACAAGCAACTGGCACTTGGAGCACCCTGCAGGGGCAAAGGAAAGACGTGTAGGGGCATTGAAGAAACGCGAGGATGGCGAGACATGGAGACTCGCTCTTCGCTACAGATACCCGAACCCAACCCTGACATTTACACGTTTAAGAAACCATCCAAGGACACACTCGTTTATTGCAGAACCGTGAACAAGAAGATACAGTATAGGTGATGTGCAGTATCGGACTTCGCTCCGGCAGTCCGCAGTCTGGACCCCCGGGAGAGGAAGCGCTCCTCTGTCAGGACAGCCGGCCGGAGAGACGGTGAGTCCGGCTGTTCTCCGGGATCACCTGCTGCTTGAACAGGATAGAAAAAGCGTTTCGCATTCCAATTCCTATAGTCACAAGTGTTGGCCTCTCGCCTAAGCCTATACGAAGGTAGCACCCCTTTCCGAAGGGAAAAATAAGCTGTTTATTCATTCGCAGGGAGGTGTTAAGCGGTCAGGACGGGTAAAATGCGGCTTTGCTTCATTTCTCCGTGGTAATTTTTCCCCACCCTCAAATACATTCATATGATACTGCTTTTAAATATTGAGAAAAAGTCAGCTGGAACCGAGATTCCTCCAAGTACAAAACTTAAAAGCTTTTTTTTAAAAAAAACTTGAAAGCAAAAGGCTCGATAAGCCTCTTCTCACCTTTGAAACCACAGCTCATCTGTCCAGTCTCACGCTACACGGGAGCTCTGGGCTTCGGCGTCCAGACGGTTGTAGAGGAGGGGGGCTAGAGAGGAAAAAAAAAATGATTGAGATCAGCTGAAACACGATTAACATTTCTAACGCTTGGCCAGGTCTAGGTAGGAATGTCGTATAGGGATAAAAACGATACATTGCGTTTCTCTTCCTTTTAAAGAGAAAACTAAACCACCAACTTTCGTAATTCAACATTTCATTGAATGCTAGAAGTCATTTTCTAACATCCAGTTCGTGGCCGCGACAAATTCGCTTTCTTAATTACTTTGAAGCTCAGACGGCCTTCTCTTATTTCATTTTGACCTGTTCTTATCCTAATAGGAAAAAACTTTGTTCGAAAATCTGCTACCCAACTTAAACGAAACGCACCGGAATTATTTTTCTGCAGCTGCAAGGCCGCTATTTAAAAGGCAAAGACGCACAAAAGCTGCTAATACAATTTTTAAAGGAGACCAATTGAAGGCTGATATAAGATTAATTAAACCTGACTTGTGTCTTTTAATTATTTGGAAATGTCTAAATCACGGACTGGATCCTGGATTCGGCCTGGAGCCCACAGTCTTTCAGACACAAGTAATTTGGAGTGCAATCCCACTCCATACTTTTAACTGAACCGCTGATGACTTAACCATTCTGAAAACACTTCAATTGAACATTTACAGTTTGGTTTCAATTCAAAATCTATTATTCATCTGCAGGGATTCAGAGCATAAATAGTAAAAGGTTAGAAATTAGCGTCAACCTTGCGCCAGAAAGTGTTTCAGAATTCCTGTCTTTTGGCTTTGGATCAAGCAGTAAGAATTATATTGTGTTTGATAGTCAATCTCACCCGTGGTTACTGTACGTCACAAATTGACTGTGGTTCCCCAACACTGTTCACTGTTAACACGGTATTATTAATTGTAATGACTTTTATAATTATTCAAAATGAATTTGCACCTCTCTCTTAGAGATGACAGTTATGAGTTAATATAAAGTTACTGAATACCTGTCGCGCAGTTTCCACTAGTTCACTGCCATCCGGCTGATATTCATAGACAGCATTTTTACCACCTGTACGCTTTGCACTTGACTACAATAACTTTCTTAATTTATAGTGTATTCAATAACTTTTCTGATAGTTATCATAAGGAGCGAAGTGATGCTCCATTGATTTCAAAACTAGTTATTATATCCTCATCACTATTCTGTTTTCTATGCATACAGCAGTTCACATTCTATTTACATGCATTGCTTTTGATTTTTAAATCTTTAAACTGAAGGATTAAACTTCTATGCGGAACCTTGTCAAACGCCCAATTAAATATATTATGTTGTGACACCTACTGGTATAAAGGAACTAAAGGGATACTCTGTCCAGGCACGAGCTGGGGTATAAAACATTTGGATGAATTTAATCGTTCATATAGTTTTTTTTTTCTAAAGTTGTCTTTAGAATTCCAGATATTCTGTTTTTAAAAAATAAAAACATCAGCATTTTAACCTCTCAGACTTCACGTCTGAAACATAACATACAGGCTCCCGCAACTGCATATTTTGGCACTTTATTTTTCACTGTCATTCGAAAAGAAAATCAAGTCATGTCAAGTCGCAAAATAGGCAAGAAAAGCGCATTACAAGAGCATCTTAATTGCCTTAATGCTTGAAAACGAGTGAACAGGTGGAACCTCCTCGTCCCGGGGCTGTGACTTGGCTTTAGGCTGAATAAGAGATGTACATGGCCGATATTCTGCGTGGCCGGCCTGGTGGCTCCGCGGGCTGAACCATCGGACACTTCTAAAGTTCAGAGAGCAGATCGATTCCCGGAGAGTCGTGTGAGTTGAAGTCGAGCCCCGAGCCTCCCCGTCAGTCTGAGACCTAAGCCCCGGGTGAAGCTCTCATGCTGTCGGGGTGAGTTTGTAAAGGAGGCTGTTCTCTACCACGCCGGCCGTTTTGGGGGGCTCCATTTTCGGGGCCTTCCAAAACAGGGAAAATGGGGGGTTTAAGACCTTTATAAATGCATAGATCGGAATTCAATTCGAAAAAGCAGCCCCTTATACCACTGTGACACCTGCAGGACAGGTGTGGCACTAGCAGTGAGAGAGAGGTGCAGTCCTAACTAGGAGCAACAGGGGTCTCTCTCCAGCACATTTCTCTTGATTCGACCAGCTGGCCGGAAGATAAACGAGTCCGGCAAACAGTTTTGTAGGGGAATGTATTGGGTTCTCTGAAAATCCTTAGCCTTTAAATACTAAATTTATGATTTGGTGAGTTCAAGTTTCTATTTAGCTTCAGTAACGTCAGTGTTGAGCCCTTGTAACCGAGTGCACAGCTGTCATTCAGGAGCCAAGCCCGCCCCCAGAGTGACCTTCCTCAGCGGACACGCCCCGTCCACCTGTTCCACAGGTGCGCCCGGCGAGATGGCGGCGGGGCGGGTTTCTGCAGCGTGAGGTGCGTTTGTGTTTTATTTCTAATTTTCTTATTTTAAATACAAAAACTCAAATTTCACTTTGAGGAAAGGTAGACGAAAATGTATTATTGTTGCAACTTTTGTTAATTGCGTTTGTTCTTGTTTAATTTGTGTTTTAGGACGCCGAAATGAGTGTCCTGTCTGTTTGAGCGTGCTCTCGAAGTTTTAAAACTTTGCATTCAGCGTTCTTATACTACCTTTCATGTAAGTATGTTTTGTAAGATAAGGTCTGTTTCTTTACACAAAAAAAAGCTGTAGTTTATCTTCAAACATTTACTTCCTAAAGTCAATAGCTGTGTATTCTCTCCTTTTCGGATTCGGATGTAATAACGCTTTCTGCTCCGAAATGATCAAATATTGTAAAGATTACATTTACTAATTCGTATGTTTTTTATTTCTTCAGGTGACAAAAGCATTTCAAGAACGGGCCTCCGGCTAAGAACGTGTTTTTCCCAAGGTACGTTATATTCCTACCTATACGTTTTAATGTTATACTTGTGTAACTCGATAAAACACGTGCTGACTAGTACAATATAACTTCTTTTCGTTTTATTGTGCTTTTCTTGCATCGAAAAAGAAACTCGAAACGCTGGTTCTTTTATTCATCTATTGAATCCATTGGATAAAGATGGATAATACAAACATTTCCACGATGCTTTTCAATGCGGGGAGTTAAATCTAATATGGTACACGCCATAAGTGGTACTTGATCTTGAATGTATAAAGTAACATTTCAAAAATGATTTTTCTATATGGCTGAATGTGTTCTCTAAATCCTGGAGTCGTGGGACTGGGATGTATCTGTGATTTCTCTTGAAGTTTCCTATTGCTTTTTTAGACAATTTGACATGAGCGTGTTTGTGTATTTCTTTATAGGGGCAACTTATTTAAATCGTTGAGACTTCGGAACGTCAAGTGATTCGATTCTCCTAATCCGATATCTTAACTTGATCCTTTTTCTTTCATCCTTCAGTTCTGCGGCTCCTGGTTCTCTGCGCTCCACAGGTGCGCCCGGCAAGATGGCGGCGGGGCGAGTTTCTGCGGCGTGAGGTGCGTTTGCGTTTTATTTCTAATTTTCTTATTTTAAATTGAAAAAATCAAATTTCACTTTGAGAAAAGTTAGACAAAAATGTATTGTCGTTGCAACGTTTGTTATTTGCGTTTGTTTCACTTTAATTTTTGTTTTAGGACGCCGAAAAGATTCTTTTGTCCGTTTGAGCGTGCTCTCGAAGTTTTAAAGATCTGGATTCAGCGTTTTTATACTGCCTTTCATGTAAGTATGTTTTATTTAAGATATGGTATCTCTAACTCTGTTTCCTTTAACGAAAAAAGGCTGTAATTTATTTTCAAACATTTGCTGTATAAAGTCAGTAGCTGTTTAATCTCTGCTTTTCGGATTCGGGCTATAATAACGCTTACCGCTCAGAAATGATCAAATGTTGTAAAGATGAAATTGACTAATTCGTAAGTTTTTCTTTATTTCTCCAGGAGACAAAAGGATTTCAAGAACGGACCTCCACTTATGAAAGTGTTTTTTCCAAGGTAAGTTGTATTTCTACATTCCGCTAACACTATTTGTGTAAAACAACACGTATTTCCAAGCATTTTAACAAAAGAACAGTTTTATACCAACTTGATAACTTTTTGTTTCATTCTGCTTTTGTGGAGTAAACTCTAAGGCGCTGGTTCTTTTTTATGATACATGTATTCATCTTTTGAATTCATTATAAAGATAGATAATGCCAACACATTTTATCGATGGTTTTTAAAGCAGTTTATTCGAATATTATACACGCTGTGTTACCTGGTCTTGTATTGACAAGTAGCATTGGATTTCTATGTGGCTGAACGTATTTTCTAAATATTGGACTCGTAGGACTGAGATGTATTGGTTTAATTTGAGTTTTTTTTTATATTTCTTTATTTAGGTAGCGTATCTAAGTTAAAAGACTTAAGAACGTCAAGTGAATCGTTTCTGCAAGTCCGATATCCTGAAGTAGTGGGATTGGGATGTATCTGATTTTCTTCCTAAAGTTGCCTATTGGTTTGTTATAGAATCTGAGCATGTTTCTATAACTATCAGTTAAAAGACTTCAGAACTTCAAGTGAATCGATTCTACAAGTCCGATATTCCGTTAACTTGATCCTTTTTCTTTTGCCTACAGTTCTGCGGCTCGTTCTCTGCGCTCCGGCGATCTCCTCTCCAGCAACTCGACGAGCGTTGGCAAGTTCTTCTCGACAATGTGTGCTGCGTCTTACATTTGATTTTTGTTACCAGTGGCTTGATCTGTAATGTCCCGATTCAGTGCTGTATTTGTTACCAGTGGCTTGATCTGTAGTGTACCCTTTGTATACCGATTTATGTTATTGTTAACCTGCATGTTTCCTGTTGACTGTTGCTATTGTATGTGCTGCGGCTCCTGGTTCTCTGCGCTCCGACGATCTCCAGCAATTTATTCTCGACAATGCGTGCTTTTTGTTACATTTGATTTTTGTTACCAGTTGCTTGATCTGTAATGTCCTGATTCAGTGCTGTATTTCATTCTTGACCTGCATGTTTTCTGTTGACTGCTGCTTTTGTATTTGCTGTGAATTTTGCAATAAAAACTCATTTCATTGTCTACATTGTACGCATTGTCCTGTATTTTTGAAGGTGCGAAGGGTTGTCTTGCAGCGTGCGCCACGCACCGCAAGGCGACACCCCATCGCACTGACCTGGAAAAGTGCGAAGACGCCCGCCTTTTTAGATAGTCTGGGGGGGAAAAGGGTCCCTAGGAGGGAGCGTGGGTCTAGCCCTGGGGGGAGGAGAAGGGAGGATAGCTCTAGCCAAGCCCCCTCACTCCCAGCAGGAGGGGAAGGCAGGCTGGAGATGGCCTCGGCCCGAGAGAGAGGAGGCACCCAGGGCGGACTAAGCCTATCAGTCACAGCTTGCAACTGACAGCTTTCTAAGTCCACACCCCAGGAGACCTGCCTCCCTGCAGGGACCAAAGCCACCACCAACCTGCCATCCTCTCCTGCCGAGAGCGAGTGGGCCTGGCTAGAGCTGCGGTCAATCAGCCAGCCCCCGCCTACCCCTCTCCAATGAGGGGGGGTGGGCGAGGCTCGGCTAGATTGCTACCACACCCCGAGAAAAACCCCAGATACTAAGTTTTTTGGCGGGAAAATCTGGACACGCTTAAAAAGGGGGTAGCCTTTGACCTTTTCAAGTCAAAAAGCGATAGGGCGCCCCCTTGCGGCCACAAACTGTTAGCAAAATCTCTCCGCCAAAAAACTCACCAACACCGGGGTTTTTCAGGGCCAAGGGGTAGAGAACTCTGCACAAAAAAATGAAAGAACAAAATCAAGGTTCAATCAACAATTTATTGAGCGAAAATGGCATACAAAACAAAGCATTACAATACGTCAAATGCACAAGCTTCGAAGTGAAAATGAACATGCATTTAAATTACAAAGTGTAAAAGCACGGCTACATTAACGCTAAATACTGTTACAAGTCAACAGAGTAAGAAAACATTTGCAAGCAACTGCATGTTAAAACGGAAACATACAGCACGTTACTGTTTCTCCGAGGCTTCTGTCGAGGCAGCGACCGGAATGAAGACTGGAACGTCATTGCAATTCCTGTAAAACAACAGAAATCAGTATTAACTTTCGGTTAAAAACAGGATCTCGAAATTATCCTAGCTAGTTCAACCGAGTTTCTGAACTGATTCACACGTTCAAAAGATACAGTAGCAATAAAGCGATTAGCCTGGTGCAACAGAGAATGTTCGTGTTCAACAAGGTATAGAAGCAGTTACATTTGAAGTGTGAAGACCACAAAACAGCTACAGCGTGTCGATTAGAAATATCATTTCCATTTTGATTAGCATATTCTTTTTCTGCAACAACATATTTAACACACAAATAACCAATCCACATCGTTAGAGGTTCCGTTATCTTAATTGATGTGATGCAATTTGGAAGCTAAAACGGTTTCTAATGAATCTGGATTATGCTAATCACAGAATCTTAAGTGATCGCAGTTTCAGCAGAAAATGATTTCTATAAACAGCAGGCCTACAATGTTGTCGGGTCAAACCCATTTCTGCCCTGGAGAAATCTAGTATCGCCTAGTTTGAGTCTTCTTTTGACAAAGTACATCACTTTTCCAACAACATCAGTATACAGTGTACTTCAATACGATATGTGTAAACGAATAAAAAGGTTTATACTTACACAGATAATTCAAGCAGCTGTGCCAAGCGTGTCCTGTCCAAAGATACCAAACTGGAAACACAAGAACACAAGTATTTAGATCATTGAAAGATACTTTAAACTACGTTTTCTTAGTTGAAAACGATGTTTTCATCAGAGCAGATAGCGCACAATATATATGATAGAAGACAGATGTAAAGAAATTAATAAAATGCTTATACTTACGTTTATTCTTCCATTAAGTGCGAGTCATGTCCAGCCCAAAGACACTAAACTGAAAACACCCATTGAAAACAACCATTGAAACTAAAAATCATTAGCTGCAAAGCTAATTTACCGAGCGAATATAAGAACATAATCTCTAGACCCACTCTGAAAAATAATGAAAAAAAAACCCTTAAATTCTAGGTAGGCGACTGTTTGTTTGGATAAATGCACACGCGTGGTTTTATGAACAAAGTTCACCAGGTTTTTTATAAAGATTAAAATACGGATAAGCGACGTTTTCATTCTGATATAACAGAGGTTTCCTTTGATGTAAAAGGAATACACGTTGTCTGTGACAACAAGTTGCTTTTTAAAAATAAGTGAGGCGTTGGAAACTAAAAAATGTAAAAATGCCGGTAAAATGCTATTTAGCTCCCAAAGAAAATTCGTATATTACCCCTTTCATCTGCTACGTTAAGACAACATAATTACACGAGTTAAATTTAATATACATTCAAATAAAGGAAAATAAGAAATAATCATAAAAGACGCGGAACAAACGCACTCAGCTCCCTTCTCTCCCGCAGAACCCGGCGCACAGGTGCGCGGGGCGTGGCCTGCGAGAGATGTCATGCAGGTGGGCGTGGTTACAGACTGACGGTTCCGGTTGCTTTTTTTCTGACTCCACCTGGAAACTTGTTAAAGAAATCGTGCCTGTTTACAGAAGCCCCCGTGAGTTACAAGTTCCAAAATCGTTTTTTGTCCCCATAGACTACTGAGACACTTACTGTTCTATAACCTGATCTATCTAAACTCTGCAACAAGAAGTCAGATTACTCAAAAGTAAAGAGGCTGTGGGTTTAAACAAAATGGCTGGTTTGCCTGTGCCACTCTCCCACAACTCTTTGTGTAAAGAACTTATAAATACACTTCCCCATGACATCCTTTCACGTTTCACATGGTTCATGTCAAAGAAGTCCACACTGTATTACTGCAACTTATTTTTTCAACTGGTTAACTGCAGTAGCTACTTAACTCATTAGTATGATTTTCAACACTACTGGACTGAAGTACATGCAGTATTACATTCTAATAAATTAAAATTTCTCAACCTCAGTGCAACCCTTTTGCTAATCCTTAATCCTTAACCCTCAGCATTACAAATGGATAAAACATCAGGGAAGCTGGAGTTTACAAAAGAGGAGGTGGAAGAATATTGGTAAGAACCCACAGTGACCCCAGAGACCAGGAGGAGCTGGAGACGATGGCTTCACTCGCTAAACCAGACAGACCCACCAGTGCTTTTGAAGAGTTGGAGCCTACCTGGCAGGAGATGAACAATTTCCTAAGAAGGTCTGGAGCAGGATCAGCGCCACAGGCAAATGGTGTCCAGGACAAGACTCCCAAGTACTGCGAGAGGCTCAGGTGGAGACTCTAGAAGCTGGTGAAAGCAACAGGGAGGAAGAACTCAGTCAAGGAAAGCTGGCTGATTGCAAAGAGGTGTGTGAGGCTATGAGGATAGTGGCTGCCACTATGGACAACTCAGGCTCAGATGTCTGGCTCAGGCTCAGGCTCGCTGATGTCTCTGTCCTCTCTGATCTCCTCTGAAATCAAGCCCTAGGTCCCTCACATCGCTGAGTTCTTCACTCGTGGTGTCCTGAGCTCAATTAGCTTCACCTCCAGCTCTCACCCTCTGGCTAGTCCTTGTCAGGGAGAAGCAGCGGATAGCCCTCGACTCGATCAATCCAGTTTGACCAGAGCTGCTCTATCGCCTTCTTTGCCTTACTGGCAGGCCGACTCAGCATCGACCGAGGCTGCTTCTCCTCCAGACCTTCCTGCACCTCAATGACACTTCTCAATCTCTCCAGGAGCTTCCCTGCTCCTCTCCACCCCTCCAGGAGCCTCCTTCTCCCCCCTGTAGCCACTGGTCCTCTCATGACCAGCCAGCCCTCGGGCTTCCAGGTCCTCCTCCAGCCACTGACATCGTCTCCTGACACCTCCTGGCCGGGTCTCACACAAACCAGAGTCTCCAGAGTCTCCCTCTCACACTCAGACTCAGCTCACTCATCACACCCAGTCTCCAGCTCCTCACTGTCGGGCTGAGCCTTGACGCACTCATGTTAGAACCACACAGCCCCTCAGTGCCTCACTCTCGTGTCCTAGGCTGTGCACACACAGCTGCCAGTGGACCTTTCCTGTGCCCAGTCCCCACTGCGAACTACCTCCACCCCCAGTGGAGCTTTAGCTCCCTCTCACTCTCATTCCTGGCCAAGAAGCCTGGTCAGTACCTGGATGGGAGACCTCCCGGGAAAAGCTGAGGTTGCTGTTGGAAGAGGTGATAGTGGGGCCAGCAGGGGGCGCTCACCCTGCGGTCCATGTGGGTCCTAATGCCTCAGTATAGTGACAGGGACACTCTACTGTAAACACGCGCCGCCCTTCGGATGAGACATAAAACCGAGGTCCTGACTCTCTGTGGTCATTAAAAATGTGGTCGTTAATAAGGGTAGAGGAGGCACATGAGCGAAAACTCAGGCAATATCAGTCCCTTATCCCTGAATGTGTCAGAGAAATGGATGGAGAGTATGGAGTCTCCCAGCTGAAGCTGGCTGTAGAGGTTTTGTGGGACAGTCACTTTGGAGAGGCCTGGGGCTGCTTGGTGTCAAACAAGCAGCAAAGAGAAAGTTAGTGGCCAAGGTCAGTAAGCAAGTGCGTGCAGTATCCATCTGGATACTGGCTCTGGATGACAAGGAGTGAGCTTTGGCTGTAAGGAGACAGACCTGAGTTGTTATAAGTGGATCTAACAACACATGTGCCATAAACAATCCAGTGAATCTAGGAGAAAATGAGGGTTATATGTCTTCACACCTCTGTGTTAGTTTATGTAAATGCTCCTCTGGTAGGATTTATACTAACAAGACATGTCTTGCGAGTTTTTTGGCCCTTCTGAGAGGGGATATGTGACCATTTTTGAGGAAGATGTTCATGGTCCATCTCCCATTCCTGAAGTGTTCAAACTGGTAGAAGCAGTAAGAGCAGTTCATTCATAATGGGTTGTGTCCGAAACAATTATTTTTAGGGGAAGAAGGGATTTACAGAAATCAAGGGATGAATCTGAAAACTGATAGGCGCTGGGCTTCTTTGAGTACATGAGGAGAAGCCAAAACCTTAAGCAAACACAAAGAAAATGTTATTTCAGACTCTACTGGTGATTCAAAAAGTCACTCTGCTAGTTTAAGTTTAAGTGCCTGCTTACCAAACCACCAGACCAATTCTCAGTGCAAAGGGAAGGAAGCTGTTCAACTGGGAAAAACTGTTAAAATCATCAGCCAATACAGGGCATCAAAACACATGTCTCAATATTATCCCCCAATCTCCTTAGCTACCTCAAATTTCAACACTCTCAACAATAATTTTTATTTTTTAAATACAAGAGACTCCAATCGTAGATAGATAGATAGATAGATAGATAGATAGATAGATAGATAGATAGATAGATAGATAGATAGATAGATAGATAGATAGATAGATAGATAGATAGATAGATAGATAGATACTTTATTGATCCCGTGAGGGAAATTGCAGTGCAACAGCAGCTTAACACACACAACACAGCCACAGTGTAACGAATTATATACTAATAGTACAATACATACAATACAATACAAGAGTTACTCACAGTCCGGACACACAAGAGGAAACTAGAATAGAACAGTACACAGAAAATCGTATCACACATATGAATATAAATATAGATGTAGCTATAGATATAAATATAAATGTATTGCACAGGTCCCTGGCATATATTGCACAAAAAATGGTTGTAAACGGGAAAAAGAAAAAGAAAAAGAAAGAGAACAGATGTAGCAGTAGATGTGTAGATGCATTTAGTCCAGAAACAGGTCACTGTCGATGTTGCCTCTGCCAAGACGCAAGGTGGATGCGTTGTACTGTCTTATGGCAGAAGGCAAGAATGACCTCCTGTAGCGCTCCCTGTCGCACCGTGGATGAATCAGTCTATTGCTGAACGTGCTCTTCATTCCTGCAAGCCTGTCATAGAGGGGATGGGAGAAGTTGTCCATGATGGCCTCTAGTTTGGACACCATTCTCCTCTCAGCCACTACCTCCAAGGGGTCCAGGTCAGACCCAATGACAGAGCTTGCTCTCCTGATGAGCTTGGTCAGCCTTTTGGAATCCACTGCTCTAATCCCAGAGCCCCAGCACACCACTGCGTAGAAAATGGCACTCGCTACCACCGACTGATAGAACATGTGTAGCATCTTACTACACACATTGAAGGACCTGAGCCTCCTCAAGAAGTAAAGTCATCTTATAGATGGCCTCGATGTTCTTAGACCATTCCAGTCTATCGTCAATGTGCACTCACAGGTACTTGTAAGAGTCCACCATCTCCACACCACTCCCATTGATGTAGACAGGAGTAGGTTTGACCTTTTTCCTCCTGAAATCTACCACCAGTTCCTTTGTCTTTGTTACATTTAGTTCCAAGTGGTTCACCCCACACCACTCCACAAAGCTGCTGACCAGTCCTCTGTACTCCTCCTCCTGCTCACCCTTGATACATCCCACAATTGCAGAGTCATCTGAGAACTTCTGCAGGTGGCATGACTTTGAGAGTTGTACTTAAAGTCCGAAGTATAGAGGGTGAAGAGGAATGGAGAAAGAACTTGAGGTGCCCCTGTGTTACTCACTACCTGTTCAGACACACAGTTCTGAAGTCTCACAGACTGTGGTCTGCCTGTCAGGTAGTCAGTGATCCACGAGGTCGTGGAGGCATCGAGGCATGTAGCAGACATAGACAAGTGTTCTGACAGAGGAAGAGGAAGAATACTGGGTAGGGATGCAGAAGTGGTTTAAGAGTTCATCACAAATCTGTATATGTATAAGGAATATATATAAACCATTACGAAATCATTATCTTTTTCTACTAAACGATTTCTGAAACTGATTGAGTTATGGTGAAATGTTTAGGAACTAATAACGTTCAAGGAAAATGGATTAAAGCAATGTTGCACTGTCCCTAGAAGGCTTCTGTAGGCACCTTGCATTTTGGCTCAAGCCCAGGCTGTGGTGTTTCTCTGAGCCAAGATGGCTTCTGAGCAGACAGGGATCTGGAAGCAGGTGTGCACTATCGAGCTGGACTCACCTGGGCATTCCACATGAGGATTGTAGGGCTTTGGGGATAGGTTCCCATGGAATTAGCCCAGCCCCTGTAATTAACGAACAGGCTTATAAAAGTGAAGTTTGGGAGGAAAGTATTTATGTTGTGCTTTGAATTGATGAGGAACATGAGAATTATTCAGTGTGAGTTTTGCCCATGCTCCTGTGGCTTTGGAGTAGTGGGCTTTGTTTGGTGAGAAGAGCAAGATGTCACTGGTTTGGAACATTCAACCAGAACTGTTCCTGAAACCAGTTGATCCTCTGTGGGACTTAACAAGCTGAGCTGTGGTTTGGAAATACAGTAAGTGATGCTGTCCAGTAGGGGGAGCCACATATGCTAGGATGTGTGAGCCAGCTCATGGGTCAGCTATGTTGGGGTGAGTTAGAGCTGTGGAGGAAATTGGCATTGCAACACTGACCAGGAGATGTTCAGGGTGTCGTATGCAAAACCAAGCTGAGCTTGTCCACATTCGTCTTTCTGTATTTTCTAGATGAGGGTTAGCTGGCTGTACTTCTGTACCGCCTCTGGAGGCAGTAGGTCCTTCAGTACAGGACTGACACTCTGCACAATTGAGTCTTCCTGGGGATGTACATTGCATTGATCTTTCCTGTATGTCTTGGCAGCATGCTCTTATGGAATCCCTTCCCTAGTCACAAGAACCCCATTCCAAGGGACCGGGGACAAGGACAGCTGAAAAGGGAAGGGCCCAGTATGCTACTGACTCTGGGATGCAGAAACCCAGCTTGACCCTGCTGCACAGCCAGTGGAGAGAGATCCCTCCACTGAAATTCCAGGTAGGGCACTGCGGTCCTTAGCTTAGCTGTTGAAATGACTAGAAAATGATGCTACTCTGGATAAAAGCATCAGCCAAACAATCCAGTCCCTTTTTGCTAAAGGCTGCTTCCTCACAGCAGTATCTCCACTGGACAGTGATGGAAACCAACCTTCAGTGATGGTAATGTTCTGGATGAGGTTGAGCATGCTCTCCATGCTTGGGAGTCCAATGTGTGACTGGCCTGGGTATGAGTGTCCAGTGTGTGTGGTGTCAGGACTTGGTCATGTAATCTTTCCTTTCACAAGATGTTCTCTCTCTTCCCCCCCACACACTTCTGAAAGAGCCCCTTTGATCACCACGGGGGAAGAATGGAGAGGTGGGCTGTGATGCTTTTTATTCCTTCCTGGGACGATTGGAGCAACTGGAGTTCTCCAATAGCAATGGGAGATCATCAGCACCACATCTGTGATGTGGAACCAGGATCTGTGGTTTGTATAGGGCTCCTCTGACCTTCTGTCATGTCCTTGAGCCTGCTCTTGTAACACCTGTCATGTCTGTACAATAAAGTCAAGGTGTCACTGGAAGTCTTGTGTGTGTACAGCTTTTAACTCTGTCCTCTGTGGTGCCACTGTATAGACCCTGATGCTCTATTGGACTGAAGATCAGTGCCTTCAGGCGTAGCTTTCATTGGACTACAATGCAATGTGGAGGGAAACTGCTGTATCTTCTCATGTACTGGTCAGTCGTAAAGGGACAAATGGCACCTGGCACTAACCCAGGAACTTCAGTTGACACACCTGTAATGCAAGTCTCTGCCTACTTAATCTGTGCAACTTCCCAGACCTCATCCTGAAACACCAATGGAAGTGGTTTTACATGTCCTCCACTATTTACCTAGGACCACTGTGGGGGGTGGAGAGACTGCAGTTATGTAAGTTGATCACTCACTGATAGGAGCTCCTTAAAGGGTCCTCATTTTGTTGTGACTCCTATAGCATTTTACATCAGCTGGATGCTTAGTCCAAGTCATTAAATGGTCTTCTAATAGGTAAAAAGAGAAACTGCAGCACTCAGCCTCCCCCCAAAATGTGGTTGAGAGAGTCTCCATTTACTCTAGAGCATATAGGGTTCTGTTACTAAATTGCACTGAGAGTAGATTTATTTAATCTGGGTACATGGCACAGTTACCATTCTTCCTTAGCTATTTTGTATGACTACTTTGGCATTGTAGGGGCAGGCATGTAATGTTAATACAGTATGCAGGGAATTCCACAAAGCTTGCATTAGTGTCATATATGCAGACGTGTCTCTGAAATAGACTGTGCAAGCAGCGCTGTACCTTTCACATTGCAGAATCTTGGTCTCTTGTGTTCAGAAGGGTTTCATCCTACTGCAGTTATTTCACTACCACACAAGGCTCAGTCCTCTTTTGTAGGTGGTGTTTGACATAGTGGTGGGGATTCATTTTATTCATTGTGAAAATGCAGCAGAAACTGGTGACATGCACCAACAGGCCCTCTCCCAGTTAGAGGAAAAGAGAAATTAAATTAATGGAAAACAAGCCTAGGTTTAGCCATGAATTTAGCCACGACTCCAGGGTAACATCCCTACACTTTAATCTTTATAGACCTTAAACATCGTAATGACTGAACCTCTTAGAGCAAGGGGTAAGATGGAAGAGCACCTACTACAGGTCTCTCCCACCCCAAACCCCACTTGCAGCAACAGTCTGGATTCCAGCTTCTGTACTGGTCTTGAGTAGGCTCAGACTTGCCTAATGTGAGATCAGGCTACAAGGTAGTAATACTATGTTTTATTTTTCCAGATCTGCTTCCTGACTGAAGAGCTGAGGAGTTTTTATTGGCAAAGTTTAGAACCCAGTGCCACGCTCTGTCGACTGGTGGCTGGAGTACCTCTATCTCCTATTGGTCAGCTGTTTGTATACTGAGGAGCTGTTTTTATTGCAAGCTTTATTATTGGTCAATAAGACTTTTGATCTCATTAAGATAGCGAAACTGAAGTACTGCAACATAAAACACCGCAATAATGATTGAAGTGGAACAAGACAGAGCAGTGCTCGTACCTGCAGGCCATATAAATCAAACTCAGAGATGACAGAGAGTAGAAACTGAAGCCAAGCTGCACACAAACTACAGCTGACTGGATATGGTGAGTACGTGATTTCCCATTTGGAAAAGAACATAGAGAACGTGTTGGAAGACAACAGGAAAACAAAGACTGTGTATGGAACTAAACCATAGCAAAACAAAGAAAGGGCAGGGGTAGAAGACAGAAGAAGAAAAAAAAGTTAAGAAATAATCAAGAGCAGATAGTATAAGATAAAAAAGTAAAAAACAGACCTTTTGATCTGACACGCCTTTAACTCACCAGATCGGGGACTCCTTTCTGTTTCTTTATGACCTCGCTACCTGCCATGGGAGTTTGGGCAGGCGTTTGCAACTCTTCTGTAGATTTCTCCTGATGCTGATTATAAAACTGCCTCAGAAATTCATTTGGGAGATTTCAATGGCTGTTTGCTTAAGTCAGTTCTCCCTAATGATTATCAGTTTGTAAAAGGCTACACAAGAGGTTCTAGGACATTAGATCCCTGTTATGGTAACATTAAGAACGCCTTAAGTTCATATCAAACCACCGACATGATGATCTGATCTAATCCAAAAAGAAAGAGCAGGAATTCAAACCTATAATAGATTGAGAGGGGAAAGTGATTCAGAGGAATATATAGGAAGAATTGAAACTGGCTAAAAGAGATTATAATTCCAAGGTGGAGAAAGTAATGAATAGAAATAATGTACAGGAGGCGTGGCGTAGGATCTAAACCATGATTGGCCAGGTGCCCCTTAGAAATGGGAGCTGGCTTGAGCACACACCCCAATATGTAAATGAATTGATTTTTTTTTTGCTCTGTTCGAGAGTAGAGAACTAGGAGAACCTATTTTTAACAATGTGATTGGGCCCACTGGTGTGTCTCCCTTTACTGTAACATCTAAACAAGTGGAGTGTGTGTTTTTTGTGTTTTAAAGACTCGTAAATGAATGTGCCTGCAAAATCTGGAAGGCAATACTTTGCAAAAATGAACAAGTCATGAAGAGCTTAGTCCTGTATTTTATAAATTATTCCAAAAGTCACTGGACATATATACAGTTCTGAGTTTGTGGAAGACATCTGCACATTTGCATAACTCTAGTTAAAAACTGAAAGTGGATGAAAAAAAGGGAAAGATAAAATAGCACACATAGTTACTTTTTGAATTCAAGAAGGGAGGTTTGTACGGGTAAGAAGGCATGATTGGCTCTATTTTTGAGGGAGAAATTGGACAGATTTTTCTTCCTTTGAGAAGAAATGTATTTTTTCATATGGCTACATTATCTGTTTGCCAGGGTGTTTTGGAGACAAGTCGCTCTGTGTTTGTTTGTTTTATTTTATCAGGGTAGACCTGTGTTTTTAACTGCTATTTGCCTCAGGTGTGTTCTGGTCTTGGGTTCCATCTACTGATCAACCTTACAGATGCCTGTAACCCCCGCGGCATCACACTTTCATTTAGTTTACATTGAATACTTATTACCTAAGAGCGACGTGTTTCAATCTGAGATTTAGCTTTTTTATTTTAAATAGAAAGCCTGGCATTACTTTCACTTTCCTATTTTCTCAGCAACAGTCTGGCCTCCCGGGGTCTCCTGTTGAATTCGCTCTCTGCCTGTTCTCACTCCTCCAGCTGGTCTGTGGAGAGTGAGCAGCTGCGACAGGTCACCCCTGAGGCTGGAGGAAGGGGCCCCACCTGTGGATGAAGTGTCCTGGGCTCCTGTGGGGTGAGCAGTACTTCATCAGCGCAGGTGCTGGAGGATATTACAGAGCTAATGGTCTTAGGTGGCACTGTTCCCCTGTGGCCCATAATGTCCATACCAAAGCCCCAGTACAGAGACTCCTGGAGTGAACTTAAAATATCCTGGGCCCTACAGCGCTCAGACAGGTCATTTCACCTCAAACTCGTGAAGTTACACCTGAGCTTCACGATTGCTGAAAGGTAATTTTACATGCTCCTGGACTTGTACTAAGCATGTCACTTCCAGCCTTACCTGATGCAGCTCTAGTTGAGATCAAATCTTGTTATGGACATGAATGGTGTGATTTGAGAGCCATGTCATCCTAGCAGAAACCCATCACTGACACTTGTGCTATTATTCTAGACAGCTTTAATTGGTTTCTATCACAGTTATTTAAGACAACATTTTACATACAGCTATATAATGAATCATAGATAATGATTGAACAATAGGCTTTGTATGGATTCTATTTTCCTCTGGGCTTGAGCAACTGTCCCTCCCTGCTGCTGACAACCCAATTCTACAGAAAACCTGTCATGAGTTGTTTTGAACTGTGGGAATTCTGTTTGTCACTGCACTTAAATGTGTGTATCTGTATGTATATAGGAGCAGAGTAAAACTAGTCAGGTGAAGGCCAGAAACTGAGTACTACAGATGGATGTTGGGCACATTGTTAGGACTGATTTTTAGGCTCATGATTTTCAATATCAATTACTGTACATGAAACAGACATGAAATGGTTTCATAGCAGTTTTGCTTCTACAGTAAGTAGCCATGTCACAGTGAAATCTGTTTTCATATTTGTTAGTAGAAGACTGATTGTATTTCTATATTATGTAACTCTCAACAGTGCTGATGATCACAGGCCTTTCCCCTGCGTTCTTGAGCTGGGGGGATCATGAGGACCACCTGGACACTCAACACAGTCTGCAGCCTCACCTGCATGAGAGGTCATTCTGAACAGCAGGTTCTTACGTCATTAAGAGGGAGTTTTGATGTAGGATTTTGTCTTTCAGGGGTTTAAAATATGTCACATCCCTAATTCTTTTAAGAAAGGTTGATATGAAAATGTTGGAATTGTTATGAAAACAACAGAGTGATCATTTTATACACATTCTCTGTTTTCAGTAACAGCTTTGCACCTGGAGTAACAAATGTTGAAAGTTGTATCTCTTCATGTCTCTTGTTTTTCAAGGAATCAGTGGATAGTTTAATGTTTCATGTTTTCTTTTGTGAAAAAAAGGAAATGTAAACTAACTTTGTAAGCAAACAAAGAATGGTTTTCCTTCTGAAATGTCTTTTTCTGAGTAAACTTCCAGTTTCTTTCATTGTGTCTATGCTGTGGGGACTAGACAAATCTCTCAGAGACCAGGATAGACATTAAGATTGATTTACATTTGATATGTTTTTGTCCTAAAGTAGTAAACAGTAAATATTTTAAAGAAGAACTGCCAAGGTGAATTCTGCTTCCTGCAGATTAAAAGTTTATTCCTTTTTGAATGTTCAAAATGATTTTTTTTCTGTCACTGAGTGATAGTTAAACACTTGAAGAGTTTTAGTGTTTCTTCTTTGAAATATACGCACATCTTAATCCTTGGTTGTTAAATTGCTTTAGTTATTTAGTCTGTTCTCAAAATGCTTTCTTAAATGTGGAATGGTGTTCAGAGCTGTTGTGTTGTGAAGCAGATTGTGGGTATGTGTTATTGCATCACACAGGTGATAATTAACCATCTAGTGCTCTTTCAGAGGACAGTGTGCTGTTCTCGTACAGTGCTGTGATCACTGTTCTTTCATGGTGTTCTCAGCCACAGGAAAGCACATTAAACATCTCTGCTGGCTTTACATTCTCTCTCAAATCCCTGCTAATCACACACTGAATATTTCTACACAAAACACTTTCAGTTAATAGTGGAGTCTCTTGTCCCTTCTGGGTCTCAGGAGTCAAGCTGCAAGCAGGACTCAGCTCTGAGCTGAACCTGCCCATTGCCAGAAGCAGGCTGGGCAAGAGCAATATTCACTTCGAGAGAGCTATGACATTAAGCAAATGCCTCTACAGAATTATTTTACCAACATCAGTTGTGCAATCAAGCAGTTGCTTGTCCACAGGCTACATGCCTTTGTGTACATTTGAGCAACAGCTGGAGTTTTACAGGCAAAGTGCAGGGAAGAAGCTTGTGCAACAGCTACCATGGATGAAGATGAAGCACCTTAAATTCATGACTGAGTGGCACTCTGAGCAGCCTGAAGGGGTAAAGGAGACAGATGCAGGCTCATTAAAGAAACAGGAGGCTGATCTTATGTGGAGGCTCACTTCCAACATGAAGTGATCCAAGATACCCAAACAAATTGGTTTAAAGAAACAATCCAAAGACTAGTTTATTGCAAAAGTCGAAATAGAAACAGTACAGGTGTAACACGACCGGCTGTTATCCAGACGCTCCGGCGGCCCGCAGTCTGGAGCCCCGGGAGAGGAAACGCTCCAGTCAGGACAGCCGGCCGGAGAGACGGTGGCCACCCGGGACCGCGAGGTGAGTGCGGCTGGTGTCCGGGATCAACTGCTGCTGCTTGAACAGGGGAGAAAAAGCGTTTCTATCACATATAGGCGCAAGTTCTGGCCTCTCGCCAAAGCCAATACAAAGGTAGCACCTGTTTTTGAAAATAACCTATTTATTCGCTGGGAGGTGTTCAACGGAGCGAAACCATATTTCCCCCACCCTCAGATTACGTGAGCGCAGCTGTGGGTTTCTTCATCACATTCTATTGCTTTACCATACTGAGAAAAGTCCATTGGTCCTGGGATTTCTCCGACTACGAACACAAAGCTCTTTCTTTAAACCCGAAAGCAAGAGGCTCTGCAAGCAGAGTGCAGACCGGTTGGAGTCTCACCTTCGAACTGACCGCTCATCTGTCCGATTTCACGCCACACGGGAGCTCTGCGCTTCGGCAGTCAGGCTGTTGTAGAGGACAGGAAGTCTGGGAAGCTGAAGAGGAGAAACTAGTCAATAAGACACCTGCTGAAACACCAACAGACCCGAGAAAGCATTAAAAATACAGGTAGCCATTTTAAATAGTAACAATAATCCGTTCTATTTCGCCTGTTGAAAAAGATACGAAAGTTACTGGTTTAGTTTGAATTCAACGTCTCTTTCAAAGCCAGTTACTGTCCGCCTTCTTAATTATGATGCCTTCTCTCGTTTCGTTTTGAACTGTTCCCATCCACATATGAAGCAAATTTGACCGACATTCTGCTTACCAAATAAAGCAAAACATCCCGGGAGTATTTTCCTGTCGCTGCAAAGCCGCCATTTAAGGACAAAGACGCAATCCTCCTGCCAGAACCATTTTAAAAGGACACTAATTGAAGGCGGATAAAGATTGATCACACCTAACTGTGGACTGTTAATTAATTAGACATGTCTAAAACACGGACTGGATCCTGGAGTTGACATGGATCCCTCACTCTTTCCGACACAAGTAACTGGAGTCAATCCCGTTCCATACTTTTAACTGAACCGCTGATGAAATAACCTTATTGAAACTTTAATTGAGAATTTACGATTTGTGTGCATTTTAATTCAAAATACTATATCCATCCCCATCTATCATCAATAGTAAAAGGTTAGAAGTTAGCGACACCCTTGCGCCAGAAACAGTGTTTCAGAATTCCGTCTTTTAGCTTTGGGTCAAGCAGTAAGAATTATACTGTTAGTGTTTGACAGTCAGTCTCACCTGTGATTACTGTACTGTACGTCACTCACTGACCGTGGTTCCCTTTTCACTGTAGAACCTGTGTATACAGTGTAGAACACGATATAGACTTTTAATGACTTTTTAAAGTAATCAAAATGAATTTGCATCTTTTCGAGACACTTACAGTATCAGTTAATATAAAACTCTGTTTCCACTACTTCATTGCCAGCGGTCTGCTATTCATAAACAACACTTTCACCACCTGCACTCTGTGCATTTGACTGCATTTTGACTACAATAACTTTCACATATTATGGTATATGAAGTAATAGCGTCTCTAATAGTAATAATAAGGAGCGAAGTGATGCTCCATTGATTGCAAAACTTATTTCATTACATCCTTGTCACTATTCTGTTTTCTATGCACACACCAGTTCACTTTCTATTTACATCTATTGCTTTTGATTTTTAAATCTTTCATCTTTAAACTTCTATGTGGAACCTTGTCAAACGCCCATGAAAATATAAATATATTATGTCGTGACACCTGCTGTTTTTAAGGAACTATAGGGATATTCTGCCCGGACATCAGCTGGAGTACAAAACATATAGACCGATTTAATCGTCCATGTAGTTTTTTTTTTCATTTTAAGTTGTCTTTAGAATCATTAAATACATTTTGTTTAAAAAATAATGCTTGATGAGAGAGCGAACAGGTGGAACTGCCTCGTCTCGGAGCTATGACTTGGCTTTAGGCTGAATAAGAGATATACATGGCCGGTATTTTGCGTAGCCGGCCTGGTGGCTCCGCGGGCTGAACCATCGGACACTTCTAAAGTTCAGAGAGCAGATCGACTCCCGGAGAGTCGTGTGAATTAAAGTCGAGCCCCGAGCCTCCCCGTCAGTCTGAGACCTAAGCCCCGGGTGAAGCTCTCATGCTGTCGGGGTGAGTTTGTAAAGGGGGCTGTTCTCTACCACGCCGGCCGTTTTGGGGGGCTCCATTTTCGGGGCCTTCCAAAACAGGGAAAATGGGGGTTTAAGTCCTTTATAAATGCATAGATCGGAATTCAATTCGAAAAAGCAGCTCCTTATACCACTGTGACACCTGCAGGACAGGTGTGGCACTAGCAGTGCAACAGAGGTGCAGTCCTGACTAGGGGCGACAGGGGTCTCTCTCCAGCACATTTCTCTTGATTCGACCAGCTGGCCGCAAGATAAACGAGTCCGGCAAACAGTTTTGTAGGGGAACGTCAGTGAATTGGGTTCTTTGAAAATCCTTAGCCTTTAAATACTAAATGTATGATTTGGTGAGTTCAAGTTTCTATTTATCTTCAGTAGCGTGAGTGTTGAGCCCTTGTAAACGAGTGCACAGCTGTCATTCAGGAGCCGAGCCCGCCCCCAGAGTGACCTTCCTCAGCGGACACGCCCCGTCCACCTGTTCCACAGGTGCGCCCGGCAAGATGGCGGCGGGGTGAGTTTCTGCGGCGTGAGGTGCGTTTGCGTTTAATTTCGAATTTTCTGATTTTAAATGCTAAAACTCAAATTTCACTTTGAGGAAAGTTGGACAAAAATGTATTGTTGTTGCAACTTTTGTTATTTGCATCTGTTTCTGTTTAATTTGTGTTTTAGGACTCCGAAATGAGTGTTCTGTTTGAGCGTGCTCTCAAAGTTTTAAAAGTCTGCGGTCCCATCCTATCTTTCATGTAAGTATGTTTTTATAAGATAAGGTCTGTTTATTTTAACGAAAAAAGGCTGTAGTTAACCTTCAAACATTTGCTTTCTAAAGTCAGTAGCTGTGAAATCTCCGCTTTTCGGATTCGGGCTATAATAACGCTTTCCGCTCCGAAATGATAAACCCTTGTAAAGGTTTAATTTACTAATTCGTATGTTTTTTTTATTTCTCTAGGCGACAAAAGGATTTCAAGAACGGATCTTGTGTTTTTTTCCCATGGTACGTTATATTCCTTCCTTAACCATCCTAAATTCGTGTAACTTGTAAAATATTGTATAAAATAAAAAGTTAAATGTACTAATTCTCAAGTTTTTATTTCTACAGCTGACAAAGGGATTTCAAGAACGGGCCTCCAGTTATGAAAAACCTACATACTTTTCTCCAAGGTAAGTTATATTCCTACCTTGTGCTACACTATATTTGTGTATCTCGGTAAGACAAGATTTATGTCCCAGCATTTGAACACCGGAATGGGTTTAGACTATAACTTCTTTTCGTTTCGTTCTACTTTTGTTATATACGAATATCGTTTCAGTGGGATGTGTCTGTGATTCCTCATGAAATTACCCATTGGCTTCTTGTTGAATCTGAGCGTGTTTTTATATTTCTTTATTCCGGTGGCTTATTTATAAAGTGAATGGATTCTGCAAATCAGATATGCTAACTTGATCCTTTTTTTTTTTGCTTTCAGTTCAGTTCTGCGGCTCCTGGTTCTCTGCGCTCCAACGATCTCCTTTTCACTCCACTCCAGCAACTCGACGAGCGCTGGCAGGTTCCTCTCGACAATGTGTGCTGCTTCTTACATTTGATTTTTGTTACCAGTGGCTTGATCTGTAATGTCCCGTTCCGTGCTGTATTTTATTCTTGACCTGCATGTTTTCTGTTGACTGCTGCTATTGTATGTGCTGTGAATTCTGCAATAAAAAGTCATTTCATTGTCTGCATTGTCCTGTATTTTCGAAGGTGCGAAGGGTTGTCTTGCAGCGTGCGCCACGCACCGCAAGGCGACACCCCATCGCACTGACCTGGAAAAGTGCGAGGACGCCCGCCTTTTTAGATAGTCTGGGGGGGAAAGGGTCCCTAGGAGGGAGCGTGGGTCTAGCCCTGGGGGGAGGAGAAGGGAGGATAGCTCTAGCCAAGCCCCCTCACTCCCAGCAGGAGGGGAAGGCAGGCTGGAGATGGCCTCGGCCCGAGAGAGAGGAGGCACCCGGGGCGGACTCAGCCCATCAGTCACAGCTTGCAACTGACAGCTTTCTAAGTCCACACCCCAGGAGACCTGCCTCTCTGCAGGGACCAAAGCCACCACCAACCTGCCATCCTCTCCTGCCGGGAGCGAGTGGGCTTGGCTAGAGCTGCGGTCAATCAGCCAGCCCTTGCCTACCCCTCTCCAATGAGGGGGGGTGGGCGAGGCTCGGCAAGATTGCTACCACACCCCGAGAAAAACCCCAGATACTAAGTTTTTTGGCGGGAAAATCTGGACACGCTTAAAAAGGGGGTAGCCTTTGACCTTTTCAAGTCAAAAAGCGATAGGGCGTCCCCTTGCGGCCACAAACTGTAAGCAAAATCTCTCCGCCAAAAAACTCACCAACACCGGGGTTTTTCAGGGCCAAGGGGGAACAAAACTCTGCACAAGAAATGAAAGAACAAAATCAAGGTTCAATCAACAATTTATTGAGCGAAAATGGCATACAAAATAAAGCATTACAATACGTCGGATGCACAGGCTTCAAAGTGAAAATGAGCATGCATTGCAATTACAAAGTGTCAAAGCACGGCTACATTAACACTAAATAGTGTTACAAGTCAACAGAGTAAGAAAACATTTGCAAACTACAAGAAAAAACACAGAAACATACAGCACGTTACTGTTTCTCCGAGTTATCAGTCGAGGCAGCGACAGGAATGAAGACTGGAACTTCGTTGCATTTCCTGCAAAAAAACAGAAATCAGTATTAAGATTGGTTACAATCTCGAAATGATCCCAGATAGTTAGATCGAGCTTCTGTATTGACTGACACATTTAAAAAATAAAGCAATTACCCTAGTGCAACATAAAATGTTCCTATCCATGAAGTACTTATATTTAAGGTCCACATTTTAAGTGTGAATAGGGGAGAGACAATAGTTACAGTGTATCGATTAGAAACTACCACATTCGAATGTGTTTCTTTCAATATTTCCCTTTTAGCATATTCTTTTTCTGAAACAGTTCAGTTAACACATAAGCAATTAATTAATATCTTTATAGGTTTCTATAAACAGCAGGCCTGCAGTGTTGTCGGGTCAAACTCATTTCTGCCGTGAAGAAATCTAGAATCGCCTAGTTGAGTCTTCTTTTGACAAAGTACATCACTTTTCCAACAACAGCAGTATACAGTGTACTTCAATACGATACGTGTAAACGAATAAAAAGGTTTATACTTACACAGACAATTCCAGCAGCTGAGCCAAGCGTGTCCTGCCCGAAGACACCAAACTGGAAACACAAGAACAAATATTTAAACGAGAACTTAAAGATAATTAAAACCAAGGTTTTTAGCAGCAAACGGCGTTTTCACTAGGGCCGATAGAGCAGAATATATTTTAAAAAGATGCGTGTAGAGAAATGAGTAAAATGATTATACTTACGTTTATACTTCCATGATTCAGTGCGACTCGTGTCCTGCCCGAAGACACTTAACTGAAAACACAAAAACAGCAGGATTTAGAATTTAACGACCACTGAAACTAAAAAAAGCATTAGTTGCCAGATAATTTTTACTAGGAATATAAGAACATAATCACACAACATATTCCAGAGAATGATTAAAAATCTTTAACCTTCTAGGTAGCCTATTTTCGGTTTTGGATAAATGCACAAGAGTTCACGAAAATTAAGATAAAGAAACATACGTAAATTGACGTTTGCATTCTGCCAATACAGCAGTGTCTTTACTGCTACAAATGAGCTTTTCTTCGATGTAAAACGAATACACACGTCGTTTGTGTAACACAAAAGTGGCTTGTTCAAAATAAGGGAAGCGTTGGAAGAGAGAAAGCTTGAATTCAAAAATGCTATTTAGCTCCCAACGAAAATACGTGTTTTACCCTTTTTGCGAGGTATAAAGTACATTATTACATTGGTTAAATTTATATCTACATTAAAATAAAGGAAAAATAAAAAAAGAATCACAAAAGACGCGGAACAAACTCACTCAGCTCCGCTCTCTCCAGCAGAACCTGGCGCACAGGTGCGCGGGGCGTGGCCTGCGACAGATGTCATTCGAGTGGGCGTGGCTACAGACTGACGGTGCAGGCAGCTTTTTTTCTTGGGTCACCTAGAAACTTTTATGATTTTATTTACTTTTATTATTTTATCCTTAAAAAATCATCATTTTCGCTTCGCAACTTGATGCTTGATAACACTGCCAACATGAAGAGAGGTCCGTACAATTTCATTTCAAACCTATTGTGTTTCCATGAGAAATGATACAATACTGTTAGTAGTGTAGTGTATTGTATACTATTTTGTTATTTTAATTCCAGCGTATGATTATATTATACACAGTTGATCCATCTGTTTATAACTACAATTCTGGGCTGTGGTGGGTGCCAGAGCCTATTCTGGCCAGCAACAGGCGCAAGGCAGGTTACTCCCTGGATGGGATGCTGGTGCATCGCAGGGCACACAGACACAGACACGCACACATCCACACCAGGGGCAGTTTTCCCAGGAGCCTAATAACCCACCAGCATGTCTTTGGACAGTGGGAGGAACCTTGAGCACCCAGAGTAAACCCACATGAACATGAGGAGAACATACAAACTCCACACAGACAGCACCCCAGGTCTGGAACTGATCCCAGGGCCCCAGCGCTGCGAGGCAGCAATGCTAAACACTGCGCCACCGTGACACCCTACGCAGGTGTATAATATTAAGTTGTCAAAAACTCGTAACAAATTAAAATGAAGAAGAACAGTGACTCTGCTGTGCTAAAGGACACAATCTGAAATTACTAAAGCAGTTTTTTATATTCACTGTTCCTCCAGTGCCTGGTTTATTTTTCTCTGCAGTTTCTTTTGTGATTATTAAAGACATCAGTTTCCCGGTAGTCCAATACTTCATATGGACTACCGGGACACCTGAAGAAGGCTCCACGGCCGAAACGTTGTGTTCTCTTTCTTCTTTTTTTCAGCATGGAATAAACCTATAACTTGTTCCAATACTTCATATGATCCTTTGAAGTGAACAGGAAACACTTCTTTACCCACAGGGGTGTAGGAGAGTGGAACAAGCTGCCCAGCCATGGTGTTCCAGCTGATAACCTGGATTCTTTCAAGAAATGTCTGAATGAGAACCTTGATTAGTTCCTTAAAAAATAAACGGACTAGATAGGCCGAATAACTGAACGGCTAAAATGGTTCTTATGATCTCTGCAAGAGAGTGTGTATTATATTTCCACTTCTGGAAGGCAGAATGAATAAACTTTCTTCTGACTAGAATCCACTGGCGCCAGCCCTGAACACATTATTTAGGTATTCTAGCATTAATACTAATTCTGACCCAACAACTAGCCGTACATTCAGACCTCAATGTACACACAACGACACACAGCTCTGGTTTCTGTGTCAACAACACCACGAGCCTTAGGAATGAGCAAAATAAGGATTAGTACAGATAGACTGAGCTGTAAGTGGTTCTAAACTGAAGTATGCTCACCGCACTGTCAATAGACACTTTTAAACCAGCCATACTGACTCTCCAGTAACAGGCCCAGGGTGCTTTTGATCCAGCTGACACCTAATTCCTTGCTTTATGATAGTCACATCTTAGATACTAGAATTTCTGGATGAGAGACATTCATAAAAGTGCAAGATAGTAAAGATCTTGAAATAAATGGAAAGGGTTGGGTCTTCCCAGGGGCAAAACCAATAAATGTTACGTGGAGTTCCAGAGCTGTGTCATCAGTCAGTTCGGGGGACTTGACTTGAATTGGCTCAGGGTAACTTTTCTTTAGAGGGATAACAAGGGGTAAGAACAGATCTAGGCCATTTCATCTGTCCTGCTCATTTGCGTGTTTGTAGATCAGTTAATCTCAGCATTACTGAAGTCTTCAAGAAGAACAATTTTACTCAATTAAGGATAAAAACAGTTAATTTCATTACTCTTCTTTTTTTTTTTTTGCTGGCATTGCTGCTTCCTATGTTTTAGCATTTTTCTGTTTGTACACACGTACAGTACTAGGTAACATACAGCACCATCTCTGTAACTGAAGAGCTTTAAGTTACTTTTAAAGTCTCCTTCACTTTCAAATTTTCAATTTCTAATTTGCCCACCCTATCAATCACGATTTAATTGAATCACTGCTTTCATACCGTGTAAGAAAGAATGCTTTTGTTTTGTTCCGATTTATTACAGAAATAAGGGACTTAAATTAGAAAGCTGTACAAGTACAATCCTTGACCATTTGTCTGCTGAATATGAAAATACTTTTCCTAAGTTGACAGGATATTTCATTTATCACACAGCTCAAGAACCTGGTTTGAAGACAGTACTAGTGCTGCTATTTAAGAGGAGTCTTCATGCAATAGTGTGTGTTTGCTCACTGCTCAGTGAGACAGCTGAGAAGAGGAGACTGAAGTATAACTCCAACCCAAAGGCGAGTGAGACTTGTGCATAAGCAAGAGTCCCAAGGGGTTTTAATGACACAACACAGCATGGTTCGTGTAGAAAAACGTCCAGTTTGTTTCTCTGAAGGGAAAGGCAGCAGGTAGAAGTTGGGCATGTGGCGGGCAGGGCGGGTCAGGGGTCACCCGCGCTCGGCGACGCTCGTCATCACTGCGTGAGCGATCTGATTGATGGCGCCGAAGGTGGCGCTGTCCGGGAAGGCCTGCAGGAAATCTCTTCCTTCTTCTAAACTGGAGGTGAGCTGGGGATCCAGAGGGACACAGCCTGCGGCGAGAATGCAGAGATCCAGGATTTATATTGTAGTTCACTTCTTGGTTCATCTTTCTTCATGGAGCAGTTTAATTACACTGATTACCATCACGTGACAATGTCAGCATGTACAGTATGTGAAAGCTTGTTGGCAGGGTTACAGCTGGCAGACTTTTAGATCATTTGGATTGATCAGCTATATACAAAACAAAGAGTAATAGCAGAAGCACAGGAACGAATTGTAAATCAGCCCAGCCTCCTAAAATTTATAATAATACCAGAAAAAACCCCCATAAAAGCTTAACTGTTATAAACAGCACAGATATCCTTTATGTCTTAAACACCAAGACAACTCACCTAAAAATGGTGATTCTGTCAGCTTGGCCAGTTCCTCTCCTCCCCCTTTAGAAAATATATTTGTGCATTCCTGAAACAAAACAGGGCAAGTCTGTAAACATCTGCTATAAGGCCAGACTGCAAACACTAGCAGAGAATTTCAAGTAGGTAGCTACTGTACGTCAGCAAGCATAGGCTGCAACGGAACAAGAAAAGGTTTATCCCACGTTAGAAAGAAAAGAGACGCAACATTTCGGCTGTGGAGCCTTCTTCAGGTGTCAAACACGTCCTTTCTTTTCAGCATGGAATAAATGTACTTGTTCACTAGTAGAGAATACCACATTTCATCGATTAGCATGTTGCAAGAGCAGGAATCCGGAAGGGTTATTGATATTTTCTTGATATTAGATTATGACCTGTTTTTAAATGCAGTCAATAATCTTTATGATCTGAATGAAAAACTGGTCATTCTGAGAGTAATTAAAACCATCTATGGAAAACACACTACAGATCACCAGAGACCCAGCAACAGATAATTAAAGGTTGTCCTGTATCACAGGTTAATCATTTGTATCCTAGAATCTCATGGTATTCAAGGAGACTTTCCACAGCCAGTCAAAGTTTTCTGCTGTGAGCAGAAGCACACAGACACCAGGGGCAACGCTGATACCAGAAGGACGTGCGGAGAAACCAGTGGAAGTTCCATTTCACAGGGTTTCCAGCAGGCGGACACAGTGGACTTACCGAGCAATGCGGACAGACAAACCCGCTCATATTCTCCACGATTCCCAGGACACGCAGGCCCGTCTTCTTGCAAAATGCGATCTCCCGCCTCACGTCTCCTGTGGAAACGGCCTGCAAGAAGAGGTAGAGACACATCTGGGATCCACATCCAGTACGGTCTCTCTGCAGATCTGCTATTATGTTTGACAAAATTAGTTTACTAAATCACCTAATGCCTGATCTCACTAACAGTTTTTCAGGCAGTGTGATATTACCTTAGTATCAGGCTATTCATTTTTATTTAAGAATCATTATATAAAATGACTATTTAAGCAAGAATCTTATATTACATATGTTAAAGCTTTTTTGACCATGTTTCCAAAATTAGGATGTTTGAGTCAAATCTCATCTTTTTAGCTTTATTTTACGTATAGAGAGACAACGTATTGCTTTAAGAGACAGTGTGATTTTATCTTTTATTATTTATGCAGATATACCCTTATGCGATTAGGACCTTTGCCAGAATTTAAGACAGATCAGTTTAAGAAATTGAAAATTAAGCCTGCTGTTAGTCACCCGGCATGAAACACAGCCTTGAAAAGGTTCCTTAAAGGCTAGAATTGACAAAAGCGGGAAATGTGGGCACTGTGTACTATTAACAGATCAGGGGATAATACATGGCATTAACACACTCTGCTGTGATAGTTCTGTTCAATAACCTTACAGTATCCTGGAAGGGAATCGGTCTGCTGTATAACTCATGTAACAGCGAACTCAGAGGTACGTTCATATGCATCCCATTAAGAACATAAAAGCCCTGGAGGAATAGAGACATCTTTAGATGCAATTCTAGAGGCAGATATCTATTGATAAAGGGGCAGCTCAGAGTAACAGGTTCTGGACTCTCAGCAGGAAGGGTGTGTGTTTTAGTTCCTCTTGCAGAATCACTGCTGTTGTACCCTTACAGGTGGTACTCAAGCCCAGTCACGCCAGTCCAGTCCCTCTGTAAAAACAGGCAGAAGCATTGCTGGGCATCGTCCTGAGATGAACTAGTGGGTGGAGAAGTGTACTCTCGTTCCACTCCACGTTACAGAAAACTGCCTGAGCCAACAGCAGAGTAAGGACTTCATCTAGATGTGTGATTTAGAAGCCGACGTCAACACTCTCGAAGAAAGGCCCAGCAACTCCGGGGTTGCGAATGGACGAGCTGTGGCTTGGCACGACGAGGCTCTGTGTTTTGGCCCCTGACCTGGGGGGTGGTGACCAGGATGGCGCCGTCGACCCTGTGCTTCCGCAGGCTCTCCACCACGGCCAGGTGCTCGTCCGAGGTGCCCGGAGGCGTGTCCACCAGCAGGTAGTCCAGTTCGCCCCAGGCCACGTCCGACACAAACTGGCCTATCAGAGCTGGCGAGCCGCAGGCAGGGCGGGACAGAAAACAACAGAGAGAGATGGGGTAGAAGTCAGCAAGATCGCTGGTGGGGATTGCAATGTAAAACGAGCCTCAGCTACTTCTATTTTTTTTTCTCCATTTAATAACGCACATATCGGTGGCTAACATGGTCAACGACACATAAACAACTTACACTCTTGAGTCTGATTTAGGAAATGCTTTCTCAGACATCTCCGAGACAGTTTACTTTGTGGTATACCAAGAGATAACTCAGCATTGAAGTGAATAATTAATCTGCGCTATTTTAATGAGTAAGAAGGTCGGCGTGAAATATAGATTACCGGGGCTGACATACCTGTAGTTTATTTTACTTTTTAAAAGAGAAATCTGTTGTTCAGCAGCTCACTTACATATATACGCTACTTAGTAGTGGTGCAGTCAAAGCAATTCAGTTGTCACTCCAGACAAGTTTTGAGTGCGAGTTAGGAGTCCGATCTGTGCATGAGTACATATGCCACCAGTCTGAGAAAAGGCATGACTACATAGCAAAATTAACTCTGGAATTTTCTTAAAGCAACCAAAAATTGCCAGAAAACATCCTCCTACTGTGAGTGAGTGACTCACGCCACTGGACTGCAGTCAGGTCGATTTCGATTTCATTTTGAGTGAAGGCCCGCACTTTATGGACAATCCCTCACCCCGAGCTTCCTGCACAGCCCCAGGGCTGTAATCACAGCGCTCCGGATTCCATGCCCTTTCTTTCTGCACACATACTCGTGGAACTGCTCATAAACTTTATAAATGTTTTCGGCACTCTTCAGAAGAACTGCATTAAGGAACAGGAGCCGCCCAGATAACCACAGACCTGCTTTGTGCTCAAGTATCCTCCTGGCTTCTGAGTTTACCTGTTTTCTTGGGGCCCCTCCAAATCACGGCGTCATCCGGGTTTTCCAGAAGGAACCCGATGGACATGAGGGCCAGGCTCTTGTGCGCGTCGGTGTAGACCGGCACCCATCCCGCGTCGCACTGGTGCACCTCCTGCCGGCCCACACTCAGCATGCGGGGGATACTGGGGCCACAGAGGTCGACATCGAGGATCCCCACCTGAGGAGAGCGGCGCAGAGGGCCATCACATCACGGGCGCCACTCGGACACCACCCAGCGGACGAGCGTTCAGCCACCAGGCTTACGTCAGCGACACAGCGCCGCAGATCGGCTGCTTCGTCGGTTCCAAGAGTGTCATTTTAAACCCCCCTCGCTGGCCGTCTCCGTTTGATTTTACTCCACTGGGAACACCCGGTTGGGTCCACCCTCGCTCACTGGCTAAGGGATGTGATGTACTTTCTCCACCTTGAAAAAATGAGCTTTTCCCTCAGTGGCTGAACTGCAAAACTTAATTCTGCCTGGCAGCCCCCTTTAAACTTTTTCCAGAGCTTGCAGCTCGACCCAGACATATTGAAGACTGTGGCTCACTTCTTCTGTACTTTCACTACCTTTTTTTCTCTCTTTTCTCTTTTCCATTCAGCATTTCTCTTCCACATCTCTGGTTTCCTTTTCTCTACGCCTCGATTCCTGATTTTATATTGTTGTTGGATTTACACAGTTTGTTTAGGCATGCCAAGGTGATTGTTCAACATTCGTTCATTATTGTATACGGTACTGTGTAATATTCTGTTTCTCCCCCTAAAAACCAATAAACTGAACATAAACCCCTCCCTGAGATCTCCACCTCAATGTGCTTTGTGCTGCCCCACCATCCTTCTGCATATTCAAATTTGACCGCGGTATCACTGGCATATTTACAGTACATTTACAACACTAGTTGGCCTCTTTAAAGAACTGTATCAGGGGAGGTTTGCTTTACTTACAAGAGGAAGCAAGAGGAATAAAGACAGTAGACAACGAGTGCACCCACAGCAAGTGTTCTAGCAGTTCTGTACATTAGGAAAGCACCGTGCACACAGGTGGCAATACACTGTTCCTCTTCATTCCATCTGGATGTTAAGTCGGTTTCAGTTTCGGGACCAATTTCAAAACAGGTGCGCTCCTCCCGATTGTGACCTCATGCCCGCTGGCACCAGGGAAATTGCTGTTTAAGACGTGAAGGGCGAGCTTGGTCCACCGCTATTAAATCACCACATCCCAGAACACTTCACAGCCCCGATATCTGGGCAAACCCTAATAATCTGCAGCTTCCAAACGCAAGGAACCGCAAGAGAACACCAGTATGTTTCACGCATCTCCCACCCCATGGCTACACACTCGTGGGTCTCAGAATGCTTTTGCAGGCATTCATTCCTCACCTTCTTGCCAGCCTGTCGGAGTGCCAGGGCCAGTTCTGTGGTCAGAGTGCTCTTGCCCACTCCTCCTTTGCCCGAGAGCACCAGGACCACGTGCCGAACCTGCGCCAGGTTCCCTTTCTCTGTGGAGAATCAAGGAGAGTACATTCCGGACAAGATGAGAGAAGCAAGAGAGAAACCATGGCCAAAATTCAGCAGCAGATGGCAGCACAAACAAAGAATTATATCCATCCATCCATTTTCTAACCCCTTCATCCAATACAGGGTTTTGGGGGGAGCCAGAGGCTATCCCAGCAAGCAATGGGCTTGACACTTCCTGGAGTATATCACAGGGCACACACAGACACACACACTCACACCAGGTCCAATTCTCCCAGAAACCAGTTAACTGAAGGATTGGAATTCTGGAAGAATAGCATTTTCTCTTTATTACACAATATTACTGGCTTTAAGATATGTATTAGTTGGCTATTTAGTTTTGTCCAGTGAATTCTATGCTGCTTTGTGTCCCCCTCTGTGACCCTTATCTCTTTCTCTCGGTAAGGGGAATGTTTTCTGCTACAGATGACTGTTTGAAGAAGATGGACAAAAAGGAGAGATAAGAGGGGCAGCAGCTGCCTATAAGCACAAGATATCAAGAGGACCACCTGGAACAAAAGGGTTAAAGTTCAGTTTAGATGTCGTGGAGAAATAGATACAATGGATAGCGCAGGTGTAGGTGTTGTTTAAAGAAGCAAACATTATAAAGCCTGAGGGTTTAGAACATTCTTGTTTGAAATGACACCTTAAAAACGATGCAATGTTGTTCAAAGAGGACTATTCTAATTTATTTGGCTGACAATTTTATTCAAAGCAACTTAAATAAGCACCCATGCATACAGCTGGATATTTTACTACATCATTCCAGGTGATGTCCTGTTTAGCAATCCCGTTATCGGGACTGGGACCCACAACCTTCCCAATTCCAGAACCCTGGCCACTGTTCCCGCAAGCACACAAATTAATCCCATATTTAATAAATGTATCGCCCTCGATGTACAGTTAATTCTGTTCAGGTTCGCGACAAGTTTAAAATCCTGCTCTGTCTGAAAGCGTCATGGGATCCGAAATCAACATCCGGGTGAAAAGTCTCCTCGCAGCCACTTGTAAACCCGGAATGAAAACGCTTCTCTATAAATCAACCCACGCCGGCTGATCGCCGGATGGGATTGTCAAAAGACTTAAACAGGAAGTAGGAAGAATGTTAAAAAAAAGTAAATCGTAAATAAGATTTCTTCGCTTGCTCCACCGAGGTGGAAAGCGAGTACTGCCGTCCACCCAACCCACGATACAACAGGAGGATGTATCCGAGACTTGCGCTCTAAAGCTATTTAGCAACAGAGAAACTTGGAAAATCTGGGTTCTCATCAGTGATCAATCATACCTACCCTGTCTAAAACTGTGACCACAAATTTAAGCTTCCCAGGGTGAGAGAGGTAGTTTCTAAACCCAAAAGCGTCTTTGATGGAGATTAAATTAGATGGAACTATAATTATTATCGTTATTGTTTCCAACGCAGCAGGGTTGATGAAATTTCTTGTTTCGCACGGTTTTTTTTACTGGGCGAGAAACTGACTTCCACAACTAAGTCTGACCAAATAAAATATAACAATTATCATCCATTCATCAAGCCCAACAGTGTACTGTGGTCCGAAATTTATTTAGTTTTTTGGTGCATATTAGCGGTTCGTAACAAGCACTAGCTAAGGATATTACAAAAGCTGATCATACGAGCCAGTTTAGCAACAATGCGGATAATGTTTTACACTGTTCTCAAGTCTGAGGTACATACCCTCTTCTGAATCCATGCTGACACTTAACTCGCCTGACTTCCTGATGTCCGACGAAAGCGAAAAGGTGTGACGTTATCGGAATTACAGCGCTATTGTCCAATCCTAAAAGGCACAGTTTCTTATTCCCGCCCCCTTTCACTCTACGCCAATTAAAACCCGAGCTCTTTGGAAGAGGCAGGCATGACGTAATTAACAAATAAGCTCTGTATCCAATGAAAAGCCGGACCATTTTAAGTTATGCCATACATATTCTTATATAAATTGTAAACAAGCCTTGTTAAATTGTCACTGTCAAAATGAGATAACGATTTACTAATAACACGTCAATTTTGGGGCAAAGTATTTTAAGTTATATAAGCTGGTACCGGTACCGATCCCGTTATTATGGTAAAATATTAGATTAAAGATAAAACATTACATACACATGTCTGAAGGTGCAAAGCCCGCTATTACACCTATCTGAGTGATATTACGGTATATTCGAACTCCTGTATGTTACGTTTTTGTATTTCCACATATTATGGAATATAAGAATTCCATATAAATACAGCAAGGCTAATTTTATGACCACAGCGCAGGGCAACAGGTATTTAATAAATGCAGTGTGGCACAAATTGTTACTGCGGTTGGAAACTGATCTGGATTGTGTAGGGACTTTCCAGGACTGTTTCAGCATTCCTCAGAATCTCAGTCCTGTTAATGAAAATGCCGCATCGCACTTGACCTACAACGAAGACACCCCACATAATCGCCCCGCTCTCTTGTAAGACATTGGGGCTCTAAGAGCCTGTGAACACGCCGGAGCCAACATGGCGAACAGCTTTGCAGTTGCTTTGCAGTCGCCATTGACAGAAAGCCCCAGCCAGTCTCAAGCGCACGCATGTGATTTGATTGACGGCGGGGCGGAGCGTCGCGATTGGCCGCTCCGCCACTGGCCCCACCCCCCAAGGTGCCACTGCCCAATAGGCGCGACGAGGGAGGGCGGGCCTTGGAAATGCATTGTTTACGTCGGCCTTGAAAGTAGGTCAGCGCGTAGTGACTGGCACCTCGCAGGGAGCTGTGTGGTGGGACCGGAGAAATATATTATTTATTTAGGAAAAAAGAGCCTCACTGTGGAAGGGGAAGAAATCAACAGTGTCACGGATCAAGGTGAACTAGAATCCAGGGGAAGGTGACGCGGAGACGGACAAGAAGCAAAGCTGTGGTTCAGGTGAAAGGAGGTATGTGCCATTTGAAACCTGCAGGAGTTGTTTTTTTTTTTACTACCAAAATCGGCAGGAGGGATCCGCGTCCCAGTATTTCCCGATGCAACCGTACAGTTGCACGACATCCTTTTCGGCTTAAACGCGCCGTCTTTTCTGCTGTGGTGCCCCTGCATCAGTGAAGCTGGTTGCGCTGGCGAGCAAACGGTATCGACCCAGCTGAGGGACGAGGGAGGCGGACGCTGGCTGGAAACTTACTGTAGCCGGGCCTGCCGCTGGAGCTGGGGCTGGCAACGGGGACGCCGGCCTGCCGATTTTATGGCCAAAACAAGAGACCAGAAGCGTGCAGATCTTGCATCTGAACTTAAAGCTGCAGACCTGCGTGTTGATGAAGTGTGGAGACGGTCGGTGTGCGGGTCTGAGGTGTGTTGTAGCCGCGGCAGCAGTACTTTCTGTGCAATAAAGCACCCCACGTTTTGTATTGAGAATGATGTTTGTGTCAGGAGTAGTCTGAAAAATGCGTACATCTTTTTTTTTTTAATACTAGTACATGTTTAAGCCTGGGGAAGATGCCGATTCTTTGCGGTTCCCGTTAAAAGCTGTTCAATCTGTAGTTGTGGGTTGGGTGTGTTAGAATAGGGTCAGACGGGGCTGAACATAAAAAAAAACGTGTTTTATGCGCATCTGTGCCAAGGCTGTGTCCCGGTTAAACTCCGCTCAGGGGTGTTTTCTACTGTCCGAAGTGCGTTTTTGACACCATCAAACATGCAAACAACTATTTCCGCATATTTTCGCAATCCTTGAAAGCGGTTTTATGCAGTTTTTGAAAAGGCACTACTGATTGTCAGCATTGCGTAGAATGTTATTAAAAATGATAGGTGCAGCAGTAATCATAGTATCAGCGACTGATAGTAATCATCGATAAACCTATGACCTAAAAGGACTCTCTCGCTAAAATGGTCAATATAAGAGAAACAAGTGAACACTTCAACGTCTCCCTCAATACATATATTTTTCATTTCTTCATACTTCGGGCTTTTGTTAGTATTGTATTCCTGAATATTATCGTCTTCCCATATGAGACCGCGAACAGCTGTTCACTGGTTGTCAACCAGACTGCGGAGAAACGGCACACCTACAGATGAAACAGTTGACTTCAGGACGGTTTTACTTAAAAGTTGCCTTTTATCCGCAGGAGAGCGATGTATAGTCCTAAACTGCGAAAACAAAATGTCTCGGGGCAAAGAACGAATATTGACATTGCTACCATAATAAACAGCGCTCTGTCGGTCTGTGAAAGTAGCGCCAAGCTGAATGTAGGTTAAGTCCCTTCTTGTATTCACCGACAGCAGTGACTGCACGTTGCTCAATGCCTCTGCCTGCTCGGATTAGTCTGTCTCCGTCTTGCATAGCTGTGAAGGGAAACATGCTTGTCTGTATGTGACTGAAGGTTAAACTGCATGTGTTACCGAGGCGTGGGTGCAATATAGCTGGTGAAGTAACTGTGCAGTTTTAAAACGAGGTGGCGGTGGAGTAGATGTTTTTGGGGGCAAAGCTTCTTTTGAGTGTGACCTGGGGGGTAAGGATTGTTCTTTTCATTTGTGTTTTTAAAGTCGAAGTGAATTGGAAGTTTGCATCTTCTCCGTTTGCTCGTCAAAGTGTAAAACCAGGACTCAAATGAGTCTAAATGGTTGTTTTTTTAAAAAAAAATAAAATGCCGGCTTGTATAATGAAACAACGTCTGTATGTTTGTTTTTTTCAACCACGAGTTGGAAAAAAATATTGATGGCTCTCACTGTTGTGGACGAAAGCCTCATTCATGTTTAAAGTTCGACTTGCCTCACTATTTAAATGACATTGCTTACAGAAGAAGTTCTAGAAGTTCTGAACTTCTGCAACAGCACAAACCTTTGGGGAGTTTTCATTTGACATCGCCCATCCGGTTATCAATTATTGGAATGCTAATTGTTCTTTGAAAGGGTTCCCAGAGGGGTTACACCCCGGACGAGGGAGAACATGCTGTTGTTCATCAAGCTAGTCTTTATTGTGCAGGGTCTCTTTTCAAAGCTGAGCGCACAGCTCAGTAAGTGCAAGTAACAATTTTAGGGGATTTTAACCAAGTACAGACAGAGGGTGTCTGTAGCTTTAAGTAATATGAAAGATTTAGTTCTTTGAATAGACAAGAGAGTGTTTCTGTGGTTCATTCGTGTGACCTAATACCTTTGTACCCCTGCTGTCATTCCATGGAAGGTGTGTGCTGGAGCACCGAGCACAGAGCACAGCTGTTTAAATGATCTTTGATCTTTAACTGTTTAATTACGTTACCGTCCAGGTGTCGAAAATAATATTCAGTATTCTGGAAACCTTTCAAAATCAAACCAAGTGAGTTTTGCCCAAAAATAAGCCATGCGATTTCTCATTATTGAGGAAATCTCTGTTTAGTAAATAAGAATTAGGTCCCAGGCCTGCCTCCCAGTACAGTAGTTGTCTGGGTCAGGAGAGCTATTTTCGGAGCTGTGGAATCTAGATTTGAAAGTGTGCTATAATCACAAGGTTTGCCACAGGCTTGTACAGTACAGGGAGAAATGCGTGATAAACAGTTTTAACCCTGCTATGATCAGCTGGACGAGTCTGCTTGTTCTCTACATTGACATTCTGCATCAACTGCTGGTACTGCTGTGACTGCTGGTAACAACTATGAAAGCATGGTGCAATTTGAAAGTCACATTTTGCTTTTACTGCACCTAATATATGTAATATATGCTGTGTAGACTCTAGAGCATAGCATATATTGTTTGCTGCCGAAGCTATCATCTGACAATGTTTCTGTCGAGAACGTGTCTCCACAGGATTCAGTAGTTTCTAGGGACTGTTTCTGTTGACTTTCCAGCACTGCACAAAGTGGGTTTTTGGCCTTGCCTGGTTGAGCTAGGCCATTAAAAATCCCGAGGCTATCTATAAGAAGTTCCTTCACAGTTCTTAAAAATGAAAACGGATTTCTGTTGGGGCAAGAATGATAGACACGTACCTTCCATTTTCTGAAGGTGAACCCTAAACACTTCTTTGTCATAATGGGGTCTGACTGATAAGGCAGATTGGATCAGGGTCGTGAAACTGCTTTTAGATTCTGTTTTGTAAGAATACAGCGTTCTCTGTAAAGGTAATTCTTATTAGAAACTCCTAATCTGTAAACGCTGCCAAAGGAATATCTTAGAAAAATGTCTTTAGTCGCTGTCCAGGACGTTGTGAATTACAGAATTACTGAACTATATTAGGCCCCTACAGAGAACAAGAGGTACTATCAGAAACATATGGAGCAAGCACAGTGCTGACCCAAGCAGGTCTTTCTCTAAGCGGTGGTTTATGTGCCAGTATTAATATCCATCCTCTGCTTATTACGTAAGCGGAGAGGTGCCTACTGTAGCAGCGCTTGGCAGTTGCGCCCATGGGCAGGTACTGTGACTGCACCCAAGCCAGCTGAGCACGCAGATCCCTTCGGATTCGCGATATGTACGTCAGTCTCTTCGGATTCGCAATCTGTACGCCAATAAAAAAAAGAACAACTTTGCTCTGTACAATAAAGCCAGTGCTCGTTGCATCCAGCACTGTGACTCGAAGGGGGCGAGGTAGTGCGATTATGGACCGTTGTTCCCATAACTTGCTGTCCATCCCTCGCCGCCAGCAAGATCCATATAACAGGGTGCTGGCTGGAACGAATTCTGGTCCCGGACAAGATTGGAAAGGACCATTTGATTTAACCCTGCTGTCGATGGAATTCTAGTTCCAGGTTCCTCGATCTCCGGACTAGATATCGGCAATTGCTGCCTTGTCACTGAGCAAGCCGCCCTAATCCCTTTCTCTGCGCTGATCCGTGCAGCCGCCTGCCTGCCATGTCTAGGCGGAACAGGAGCAGCCGGGCGTGGCGCTACGTCTGGAGCGGCATCCGGCGCGACGCTGACGCCCGGGCGCTGGTGTTGGCCTCCGAGAGCGAGGAGTGGGGCTACGACCGGCTGCAGGTCAGTGAACGTCGCCGCTGTCAGAGGGGTCTGGGCTGGGGTTAGTATAGCTCGGACATCGGCTATTATTGTCTAACTGTGGTGTAAATTTCCTGAATGTCCAAAGCAGATGTGTTAAAACTAATACGTTTCCCCACTTGTTAACATTTTACTGAAGCACCAGAGGGAGGCTCTATACTATACAGGGGTTCTGCGAGATAAACAGTGTTGGGGCTCCTGTGTGCCAAAGGATACATTTCAGCACCAGTTGTGGTGGACAGCTCCTAAAATGGATGGGCGTGTATCAGGAGACTGATGGGGGAAATGACCTTGACGCTGATGCCCAGACATGCAAAAGCCAAACCCCTCTTAACTCGGATCAGGATGGTCCGAGGTGTCCTGGAGACAGGAAAGTACAGAGCAGTTTTAAAAAGTAAATATCTGCCTGATGACTGAAGCAGTGCTGTACTACAATGACCAAAGCCATTAAACTGGCGTCTTATCGTGTGGCTTGGGGGGGATTCATCGTTCATCGGTGTTTCAGATCAAGACGACCGTCTCCAACTTGAGATCTGGGGTTTTAGTGGTTGCGAGGAGCCTCCAATAATATTCCTCACTGCAGATTAAGGAACTAGAGGACTGCTCAAAGTCAGCCTTTTTTTATAAAAGTGTCTACAGTAGGTGTAAACTGGCGGGGGGTTGGGGGGGGTTGCTAATTTCCCTGTCCTGGTTTGGAGTTTTTCACGCTAGTAAAGCCGGTTCGCTAAAAACAAACAAACCCCAAGACAAAGCCTCTTCCTCTCGGTCACTAGAGTGACGCGCGCGCTCTCTCTCGCGCCGGCGACGGCCCTGTTGTCTCAGTACAGCGACTCCGACTCCGAGCCGGAGTACCCCAGCATCACCCCGGCCGTGCCCAGCGCGGTCCCGGTGACCGGCGAGTCCTACTGCGGCTGCGACTCCCAGGCCGAGCCCGCCTACAACCCCCGGCTGAGGGGCTTCCACCGCGTCAAGGACTGCCACTGCGGAGAGGACGACCAGGGTGAGTTCTGCCCCCCCCCCGCCACCCCCCCACCGTTGGCATGGTCCGTCACATGGGTGGTACGAGCCGCGGCCCAAGTGGATCCTCTCCATGTTCAAGAGAACTGGGCAGCACAGTGAGGATTCTTTTTCCTGGCTTCGAGGCTATCTTCAGATTCTGGGGATTGGAAAGAATAACGGGTGCATTTGGGACCACCAGAAAAGAAATATGACGCACAGGAACTTGTAAAACCTCCGATTTACGTCGCCCAATAGATGACATTTCCAGGTAGGCGCAGCGCCATTGTTCCGCTATTCAAAACGAAGGCAGAAAACCTCCCGTGAGGTGAAGCTGCCCTGTTACATTGTTACGCGAGCAGGCTTGTGAATCCAGTCAAGAACTGATTCAGTAGAGTCATGGGCCGCCTCCCCCCTCCCGGCTTGTCACGCGGCCAGGGCCGCGAGCGAAGGTCCCATCTAGGCTTTCTGAGAGTGTGTAGGTGTCTCCAGGACCAAAAAGGGGAGCAGGAGGTATAAACTGTCCTTGACTGCTGACTTTGCTAGAGGTGAGGGTGTTGTTGTGTTTCTGCCCAGACTTTGACTGGGTGTGGGATGACGGCAACAAGTCCACCGCCACCCTGCTCAGCTGCGACAACCGCAAGGTGAACTTCCACATGGAGTACAGCTGCGGCACGGCGGCCATCCGGGGCACCAAGGAGCTGGCCGAGGGGCAGCACTTCTGGGAGATCAAGATGACTTCTCCGGTGTACGGCACAGACATGGTGGGTACCGGGAGGGCCGCCAGAGGGGTAAAGGATACAGTTCGGAAGGGTGGTCTCGGGGGGGGGCTGCCGAAACTTCTCGATTGTAGGATGGATCGTTTTGAGCTTGCAGAGTATTTAACTCAAATAGCACTCAAAGCGCTTTACAGGTAACGGGGACCCCCCTTCACCACCACCAGTGTGCAGCCCCACCTGGATGATACGACGGCAGCCATGGTGCGCCAGTGCATCAGCTCATAGTCAACACACAGGAGTAATGAAGCCAGTTCGGAGATGGGGATTATTAGGAGGCCACGATTGGTAAACAACGGGGAAATTTGGGCAGGACACCTACTCTTTGAGAAATGCCCTGGGATTTTTAATGACCACAGAAAGTCACAGCTCCTCCATAAAGATAGCACATTTTTTCTACAGTATAGTGTCCCCATCACTATGCTGGGGCATTAGGACCCACACAGAGCACAGGGGTGAGAGCTCCCTGCTGGTCCCACTGTGTGTATTGTGTTTCGCGGGGTCATATAGCTTGTGTGGAATCCAGCAGGTCCCTGTGGATTGAAAACTCATTGTTGATGCTGCTGTTGCAGATGGTTGGAATCGGCACATCGGATGTGAACCTAGACAAGTACAGACACACCTTCTGTAGCCTGCTGGGAAAGGACGAGGAAAGCTGGGGACTGTCCTACACCGGTAAGATCACAAATCTCGTCATCATCACATCCTTTACTGCCTGGTTGCGTGTGTGATTCAAGTGGGGGAAGCTGCAGTTTTGAGGTGGTCGTTCTGCTGAACAGCAGGCATGGATGTCCAGGTTGGATTCAGATCATTTGTTCAAAAAGCAGAACGTCGGCTCTTTAAGAGTCCGTCCTTGTTAACAGGTGAATTAAAGGTCACAAGAATGATTCCCTGACCAATCCCACCAGCCTCGGATTTTCTTCAGAATCAGCTACGTATCTGAGTGAATATTATTTAAAGGCCAGAATAAACGTATAACCTATAGCGTCTGGCTGATTTCACTAGACCGAAGCTATTCTGCAGAAAATTCAGCGTACACAATATTTACCAATGCACAAAGGCAAATATTTTGTTGTTTCCTTAATTCTCTTGAGCTAGTCAATGGAGCTTTTCCATTGGCAGTTCTGGGGAGTGCCAATATAAGTACTACAGTGGTTCATACTTTCTCCTGTGATCACTTGAAGTTGTTTTTGTTGCTCCGCTGTGCGTGTTGTCCTTTTTAACGTATTAGAAACTTGATTTCTGGTAGTAGGAATAGCCATGTAGTATTTCACATTTGTCAGTGTACAGCACACGGCTCATGGGCTTGTGATGCTCTCTCCTGTTGCTATGGCACTTATATCTATAGCAACAGGAAAAATGAACACCAATTGGCTAATCTCCCACAAGATAAAGAGATTTGTTTTACTACATTTATCTGGATTATTTTGCAAGGACATGATGCATAAACAGAAAGCCCATGCTTATATTAAAAGGTAGTGGCAACTGTAAAAAAGATGGTTTGTTGAAGGTTGCTATTTCAACAATACATTCAAGGCCTGAGTTAAATTACAGCCACGCCTGTAAATTTACTACCAGATTGGACCACATCAGAATGATGACGTAACACATTTAAGTTAAAAAAAAACTTCTAGCAATTGTTTTTAGTTCCTTCTATTCTCCAGAATTCTCCTTCTATGCATTTTATCATGCTAATTTCACTGATCGGAAGAATTTGTGCCCAAAATACCACTCCAGTATTTCCTGAAAATCCTACAATGGGATTAAGGCATGACGGCAAGCTTTCCTCTATAGGCACTACCACGGCTGAGGGAACAACACAGCGGTGTGTTCATGCATAAGGGGCAAATGGTTAGAGTGTATCTGATTGCTTCTGCAGGCCTGCTTCATCATAAAGGAGACAAGATCAACTTCGCATCGCGGTTTGGGCAGGGCTCCATCATCGGGGTGCACCTGGACACCTGGCACGGCACCCTCACCTTTTTCAAAAACCGCAAATGCATAGGTAAGGAGCACTGGCCGGAGTTCCACTGGGGACCACGGTCAGTAGGAGTGGGAGGAAAACGAGGGTGGACGTGAACCACTGGGTGGCGATGTTCTTTCTAAACCACACTTGAACTAGGGCCCCGAGTATGATGACCTGGGGACCTGACCTGTAGGAGGTGCCATCCCTCAGATGAGACCTCAAACTAGTGAGAACTTGGTCATTTAAGATCTCTTGACGTTGCTTGTAAGAGGAGAGTTTTTACACTGGTGTCCTGGCTAAATGCCACTCTGGGCTTGTCCAATCAACCTTCTCAGAAGTTCCCCCCCCTTGACTCAGTGTGTAATGGGTGCCGCTGCTCCCCCAAGTGAGTGCTGTTTCAGTGGAGGATGAACTGCATCCCCCCCTATATGTGCAGCAGTTGGGAATGAAAAGAACTATACAAACCTATTGACCCTGTTTGGATGCCCCTTGTCTTAGAGTGAGGGGGAGGGGCACTCTGGCACTGGTGTAATCTGAGCTGCGTCAACAGAAGAGAATAAGATGGACTTTTACAGCTCAGGGTTATCTGGCGAGACAAGCTACCTCCATTTTCCTGAAGTTAGACCAGAGATGAGATGATCAGATGCTTTAACACCTTTTGAGTCTGGAACAGGGGCCGCCCTACGAGATCGACACTGTATTTAGAGGAGAGAGCAGAAAGAGAGTGACGAGGAGAGAGAACAGGGGAGCCTGTAGGCAAGAGGGAGAGTTTCCAGCACTACAGCAAATGTTCACCTCTGGGATTCCTCATTGATGGAGCGAAACAGATCAGGTATTCGCCACTGAAGGGATAGCTTAAATTTAGCGGGAAAAAAAACTTTCTCTCCTGTTTGTGGGAATATTTTCCTTTTAAATCCACAAGGCAAAGTCTGTCATGCTTGCCTGTACAAGGATACATTCCTGCACAGAGTGATTGGCTGTCTCCTATTAGCACCAGTTTAGAGTGTGGAGTTACTGAGGATTCTCTATTATATGAAAAGTCTCCAGATGAAGATTCATGCCTGTTTTCAAGTATGTTGGGGTTTGTCAGTGTTGCTGGTTGAGTTCGAAGGTTGCCTATAACGTTCCAAGTCCTGGCACACGCTCAAACTGCACATAATGCAGGCATCTCCTGATTTACAAAATATAATTCTTTCCATGAACCCTCCGATTGGAATCCCAACACCCCAGAAGAAAAAAAAAAGAAATTTACTATAATTATAATGCTTTTGTGCTGCATAAAAGTATTACTTTGTTACTGACCATTAAAGCCTGAGGGGATATTTTATAACTTACTTGTAAATAATCAGGTTTCAGGATTGAGTGTGTGATTATTCCTTAACTTTTATTAACCATCTAATGTTACATAATAGTCCCACATTTAGTATAGTATTAACAAGAAGCTAATACTATGAGGACACCTGAACCCAACTATTAAAAAAGGCCTTTTGGATATTTAAGCCAAATGGGCTGGTTGCATAATGGCAAACTGCAAAATCTGCTGTCTCAAGCGTGTCGCAGCTCATTCGCTGGGTTTGATAAAACTCTCTGGGATGCGATAGCGCAGATTATCTCTTAAAACCAGCAAATGCGCAGTGGCGACTGCAAGTGCTGCTTTTCATCGCCAATCCTCTTTGACCGATTACCAAAGCACAGGCACTATTGCGTGGGCATCCGGGTGTCGGAGGACTTGCGAACAGGGATGTATTCTATGTCTGTATTCCAGATCCACGTGTGGCTTTTACTCGAGGACATAGGACACTGTCAGGTCAGACAAGGCAAAAGTGCAAATTCAGTAGTGCTTTCGTCAACCTGCAGTGTATCAGACATTTGTGTTTAGCACCAAGTTAATTCTAGGAAATGAAAAGCAGTATTTGTATTGTTTAGCCTTTTGTCGGAGTGGAGCAGCATAGTGCTTTTTAAAGCCCTGACAACCGGGTGATTTTAGTAGCACAGGTAGCATTGAGAAACACTTTTGAACATGACATATGATAAAGAATGGAGTACGAGGCTCTTTGGAATGTATCCCGAGTCTCCCAGTTTTTTAAATCTTCACATGTGGTTCATTTTACTCAAATCTCCCCCCATGTTCTCGATTTCCTCGACAATTTCTTTTTAAAGCATCAGAAAAAGCAGGCGGAACAGTGGCTCAGTGGTTAGCACTGATGCCCCTCAGCACTGGGGCTCTGGGTTCAGTTCCTGGGGTGCTGTCTGCATGGAATTGGTATGTTCTCCCTGTGTCACATGGGTTTCCTCTGGGTGCTCTGCTTTCCTCCTACCGCCCAAACACACGCTGGTAGGTTAATTGGCTTGTGGGGAAAGTTGCCCTGGTGCGAGTGCGTGTCTGTGGCTGTGTGTGCCCTGTGACGGATCCGAGTCCCATCCGGGGGGGGGGGGGGGGTGTCCCGGCCACCGCTGCTTGCTGGGATAGGCTCCAGCTCTAAGCAGTTAGAAAGTGGATGGATGCGTCACAGCCACATGAGCCAGTGGTTTTTTTTTTGATGCAGATGTAGTTTTGATGCGGTTTCACATCACCGGTGGGTTTCTGTTTAAACGGATCACATGTAACTGCTGCAAGTTAACTTGTCCTCCAGGCTTTTACTCACTAACTGCGCAACCCGTGCCTCCCCACAACTCAGATGTCCTGCCCACTGCTGTGATCGCCTAAGGCTACCCTTTCCAGAGACTGGGGAGTTAGTTGCGGACGGACTGCTGCACTTTAGTTTGCCTCAGACGTGGCGGTGCTTTCCCAGTGATCCCCCCCCAGGTTGTTGTTGAAAGCAGGAGTGTAGCAATGCCGAACCCGTCCAGCCCCTTAATCCCCGTTGGTCTGCTTGTCCCCCTTGCAGGTGTTGCTGCCACCCAGCTGCAGAACAAAAAGTTCTACCCCATGGTGTGCTCCACGGCAGCCAAGAGCAGCATGAAGGTCATCCGCTCCTGCTTTGCGCCCACCTCCTTGCAATACCTGTGCTGCGCCAAGCTGCGCCAGCTGCTGCCCGACTGCGTGGACACTCTGAGCGTGCTGCCCCTGCCCCCGGGCCTGCGCCACCTCCTGCACAACAAGCTGGGCTGGGTCCTCAGCCTGAACAACGCCGCCGCCCCCGAGGGGCCAGAGACCCCCGACTCCCCGGCCACCCCCTCCAGCTCCTCGGCGTCCCTCCCTTCCTCGGGGAGCGACTCCGAGGGCTGCGCCTCGGACCCGGAGGCCTGCCAGAGGAAGCGCTGCCGCTGGACGTGAGAGCCCTGGAAGAGCCCCACCGTGCCCCAGCCCCACCCACACGGCCTCGGACTGAAACGAAAAGGACGGGCACAGCTGTCGGCACAGGTGGACCTCCCCGCTGATGCCTGCTCTAGCCCGACTGCCGACTTTTTGGGGGGGGGGGGGGATTTCCTTCTTAGTGTCTTTAGAACATTCAGTTCAGATCTGCTCCCACTCGGTGCAAGGCCGTCAAGACGGCTCTCTGACTTCTCCCAACCTCCCCCCACCGCCACCACCACCCACGGCATCACATTCGTCATGTTTCCCATCCTTATACACGGATGCGGAGGTTCTGCATCGCCCCGAATGTGGGTGCGGCCTAGAATGTGGCATGGGCCTGTACTGGTATCCAGTATATATTCTGCCCTGTCCCCACCAGAGCTATCCACTCCTGCCAGTCCTACGCCCAGTGTGGTGGCCCAAAGAAAACTGAAAGAGTGTCATTCCTGGAATAAACCTGTAGTTTAGTCTAGTTATCTGTTTATCTGGATTTTAATATGATCATTTTAAAACTCGAGTGATGTGAGTGGGCACGGGATTTAACAGATTCCCAAATAGATTCGGCCTTACAGCCATACCAGTTCCAGCAAAGACATCTTTACTGACGGAGTGATTTGGCTCGCCTGTCAAGGGTTGAAACATGTAACTCTTGCTTAAAGTCTCCTCCAATGCAATTGGATCCAACTGTAGGAAGTATTTTTATTCTGAATCTTATTCCGAAAGGAATGGCATGGTGGTCCTGTGGTTAACTTTTTGCTGCTTTGCTATGCTTGGCACTGGGTTCGATTCCTGGGGTGCTATCTGTATGGAGTTTGTATATTCTCCCCGTGTTCACATGGGTTTCCTCCCACAGTCCAAAGACTTACTGGTAGGTTCATTGGCTTCTGGAAAAAACAGGCCCTGGTGTGCGTCCTGTGATGGACTGGTATCCCCCCCCTTGTGCCTGTTGCATGCTGGGATAGGCTGCCGCATTCCTTTGAGGTTTAGAAAGTGGATGGATGGGATTAAAGGAAGCACTTTCAGTCTGTGGCAACCTACCGAAAGCTGTTTTATTTTATTTTTTTGGCCCTGCCTGTGTTTTATCTTTCCAGTATCCAGACAAAAAGAATGAATGGCAGAGGTTCCCAGATTAAACCCGTTCAACTGCAGACCACATGTAGGAGCAGAAATCTGCTCTGAGCCAGAACATTTAATAGATCTTTATTAAAGAGGATTATAAGAGTAAATAATTGTGGATGTGCTGAGAGAAGATACCAGTGGGTAACTGCTTAGCGTGGATATCCCAGAGTTTATCAGGTGCATATAGAATTTTAATTGGAGTGCCTGATTCTTCAGTATATTTTTTCTTGTGTACGAATGGCAGATATGGGACTGTAATCTGTAGCATCTTGATGCTGGGTTGGGTGGCTCTTTCTTTCCAGAATAAGCAACGTGATCAGGTCTCCTTCAGCCTATGCATCACTGCATTGTATCTCGACAAAAAAGCCCAAACCTCTTTTTTTTTAAATAAGAAAAGGGTTTTTAAATTACTCCAACAGAGAAACGACATTTCCGGAAGGATTTTAAATTCCGCTTTTTAGGGTATGTGACATTTTCTGTGCAAATGCTTTAACCTCGGCAAAGAAAACATCCCAACAATAGTGCTCTGGGATGCGTTGTAAGGCTCTAGGAAGACTGGATCCAAGAAGGTGTTTAGGTATAGCAAAATATTGTAATTCTGCAGTACGGCAGGTGCTTGCAATTTTGAGTTGAAGTCTTTTTTTTTTTCTCCTGGCTCCTACGAAACTAAATAGCCTTTTTTCCCAAGAACCTATCTGCATTATGTATACGGTTACACAAAAGTGAAAATGTAATAATTCTCTATCCAGGTTAACACCCGTAGCAGTTTGCAGAGCTCACACCTCATATACTGCATGTAAACAGAAGGATGCGAGAGATCTAGAGAATATCCTTACTCTTTCTGAACTTGAGCTGTGGTTTTTAAACAGATCTTAGTTCCTGCAAATGTGAGTCCTAAAGGTTTTAAGGAGAGGTCCGTTTTATTTATGCTGATGGCTTTATCGTGTTTTCACAATCATGAACGCAATCTATGCTTCAAAATTAAAATAGGAAGTTTTCGCTTTAAAGGAAACATAACTTAAAAATAAACACTAGCACTTTTAATATGATGAAATTGTTTTATTCTATAGTACGAAATTCATATATTTTAGAATTAAAAACCCTACATCTTCCATGTTGCTTCCATGTTTAGTGCACAAATAATTGTATGTCTTTAATTGGTAACAATTTTAATGTGCACAATGACATGATACACTCCAAATTCAATGGAGGTGGGATCCCAAGTTATAATTTTGTGCTGCAGTGTAGATTGAACAAAAAATCTTGACTTTTTTAATGCCAGGTGAAGGAGAATGAGTTATATTGCTTATAATTTCCTTTGTAAAAAAAAATGGTGGTATTTTGTAATGTAGCAATTTATTAAATATAATCATCACGTGTTTTAATCCAAGATATCAACTTTCTGTATAATTGGGTATTCTGTCGTGAGGGAAATATTAACAGTGTAGGTACCACACATAGCAGAAAAACTGATGCAGTGGCGTTCTTACAGATTCTTGTCTGGATACTATTGCAGTTCATCTATCAAGAAAACCATATAGGAAACAAAGTATCCTTCTTTCCTCAGTGGCAAATCCTGTTTAAATATATGTACAAAGTCAGAGTGTATGCTTTGCTTGTAATATACATGTTGTTTTTTTAAAAAAATGTCCTTCTATAAACTGATGTTCTGCATTTCATACATTTCTAGACGATGCAGAGAGGAGTGGATCGTTAGGGCAGGGTAATGAGCTGTCATTTACGCAGGTCTGGGTCTCTGCATGTACACGTGTTCGTGCAGACTTGTCTCTTGTCCCATAATGTTACTGCACGCATGGGGATTCTGGGAATTCAACCATTTGTAAGTAGGGGGCAGAGAAAGATGTTGAAATTCTCTCTGAAGCAGAATTGAAGGCCCTTTGGCTTCCAGCAGCTGTCACGCCTGATCTCCCAAAATTGGGAAAGGCTGTGAAGGGCGCGGAATCCTTTTCTCTGCAGTAGCAGGAGAGATTGGGATTGTTTCACTGGAATTCAAAGAATAGACCCACGTGTAAGCACTTCCCTCAGTATGGCGAGATGGACCATTCCACTGTCCACTGGTAAGGGTGTTCGCTGCCTATCCACGCTGTTACTGGTAAAACTATACATCTAGGGCCCAGCTAACTTTCTTAGCTGGGTCACTGTCTCATGGGAATATACTGGCTCCAGGATATATTCTCTACATTGATGCTTTGGAGCTGTGCATTCTAATATACATCCAGCACAAATCTAGGGTCCACTTTAAAGTTGGACTTATGTCGCCACGGAAGTCATTAAAATGGGTTCAGATACAGTCCTGTGATGCTGGCATCTGTTTACATTTTACTGGGCCTTGTATACCCCTCTCCTGCTCTGACTGATTGCCACCCAAAAAGTAATTATCTTACAGTGATCGGGCCCAAGTGCTTATTCATTCCTACTGTAACTGAGCAACATTGGTATAACATGTCTATTACTAATTTAACATTCGCTACATTTCTTTATGTACTGTTCCTTTTTTTCCCCCCACTTCCGTATACTCAGAAGCCTATTTGCATCTCAGATTAGCAGGTATTATGTACCCAGGTGTCAAAAACTTCATCTGTGTTATCGGGGGAAATGCGCCACAGGCTTGAATGTGCATTTCAGTGTGTTTTAGACAAAGCAATGCCCCATGCTAATAGCTTAGTGCACATAAACAGTAAGGCTACAGTAAAGTAGCCAGGGGCTGATCCTCTCCTCCACTTCCTATACAGGCAGTTCAGAAGCAGGTCCTAATCAACTCCTGATCTTGGCTTGAAGCAATTACTTCTCATTTACAGTAGCATTGCATTTCCGGTATTGCAAATGAAGAATTCCCCCATATCAGGGCAAACTGCGAATTTCAGAAGAACCTGAACTGCTCTTAATGCTGATGGTTCCCCAATTACACCAGGATCAGGATCTCGTCTTATTTCACCAGGTGTACAGAACCACTTACATTTCTCCACTTCTAGCAAACCTGTTTTTACAGCGAGTAGTGGACAGTAGTCCCTCTCCCTCTCGATTCATCGGCTCACGTGCAGGAAAAGGAGAGAGAACTAAACGACATGACTGTTGTCGTTAATTTGTAGCGTTATCAGCCCATTGGGAAGCAAGCGCTTTTAGTAACTTTTAAATTTTTTGCAAATGCGCAATTGATTTTTTTTTATTTGCCCCAGTGTCTTCATTGGTGACCGTGCGTTTACACAAATACCACACAAGCGCGGGCTCACAGATTTGAAGTCATCAGTATGGTTACATTCAAATATTTTTTAAGGTGTGGACAAAGCTTACAATGCTTCTTTCATTCTGTATTCAAGCTGAGGTGGGGAAAGGGTATTTGGGGAAACGGGGATGTCTTAATTTTTTTCCTCTCTTTTTTTTAAATTCATTGTAACGTTTTTTTTTTGTTCTTCGGTGAAGCTCTTCTGCTCCTACACACGACACATTGTGTATTTAGTCACTTCCTCTTTTTGCTCGGGTTGTGTGTTGCTGGAAGCATGAATATTCATTAAAGGTTTAATATCAAAAGACAAGTTTAAAATGCCTTTCTGTTCCTTTTTTTAAATAAAGAGGTTGAGACTGAGCGCTGTGGTGTCTTGATCTTGTACGTGTCAGTCCTGTCATTATCGGTGGGCCTTCAGTACATCACCCGCACGTTTCACAGGTTTAAACCAAGAATGTTAAAGCCAGGTACCATGGGGAGAGTGATTTAGTACACTTTAATCAGAGTGAATGAAAGGCTAGGCTGATTACAAATCCTAGTTGTTTGCAAACATGTGTGCTTTGTTGCAGTTGCACGTCCCTTTGATTCAAACCTCAGACAGGAAAAGAACTGCTCAGCTTCTTCAAGGTTGCATCCAACAACAAAGCAGCTGCATTTTACATTCATCTTTATTAACTTTTCATAATCCTCAGTTCCTTAAACGCTTGACACTAGTATTGGGGTGGGGGGGGGTTGTCTGGAGTAAGGTTTTCAAAAATTGCATGGCAGACCTGGACACACAGTTACTTAGTTACGGTTACTAAGGCACATTTAAGTATCGTAAAAATAACTTGTACAAAAGATTTAAAAAAAACAAACAACCCGTGTGTGTGTGTGTGATGTTCAACTTGATATCCAACATTACCACAGTAGATGTTAAATAAAGGTTACCTCTGTCGAAATTATACTGGCATAGAAAGCAGTACAGTAAACAAATGAACAAATTCCTGTTTCTTTAGTATCCAAAAGAGGAGCATTGGATCTGGGGTCCTACCGGGAACCTCGGAGAGACTTTGTTTCAGGAACCGCGGCGCCCGCGTGGATCCGAAGCAGCCGAGCGCCTCCTCAGTCCAGCACGAGGTGGGGGTTGTCGGCGTGCAGGTAGCGGTACACCCTGTTGGAGATCTCGGGACCCACGCGCCTCGCCCGGTCGCCGTTCCTGACGGTGAGATCCGACAGGAGGGCCTTCCTCTCCTGCTCCGAATCCTTCTCCCGATAGGCCTGGACCAGCGACACAACAAGGGTGGCGTCAGGGGAAGTGGGATCCGCTCTTGGGTTTGGGGATTTTGCCCAACTCCATCCGCGCGGAAGGAAGCGGCTCGATAGGGCAAGCCATTCCTGTTTCCAGCCATCAAAGACTAACTTCCCCGCGCTGTGCTCTGCTCCTTCAAGGCTTTTCTACCTGCTGAATAATATCCTCTCGTAGAGCCCTCTCGTAATCGGAGAGCCCTGATAAATATCAATATTATTCATCCATCCATTTTTCCAACCTCCTTATCCAATACAAGAGACACTGGAGCCTGTCCCGGCGAGCGAGCCAGGATACACCCCAGATGGGACGCCAGTCCATCACAGGGCTCATATGGACACAAATGTGCGCACACACTGACACAAGGGCCAATTTTCCCAGAAACCAATTAACCTACCAGTATGTCTTGGAAATGTGGGCGGAAACCAGAGCACCCGGAGGAAACCCATGCAACGGAGAAAACATTCAAACACTACACAAATAGCGCCTCAGGTCTGGAATTGAACCCAGGGCGACCCAGTGCAATGCTAACCACTATGCCACCTTGCAATATTAACATGGGTAAAGGCGGAACTGCAGTCCCAATTTCTCAGACCTCTTATTAAACCTTGGTAACAAAATAAATTCACTGACGGCATCAGAAAATTGTATCAGTTCCAAATGAAGCAAAAATCGGGCACTTGTTTCCCCACGAACCACCGTGTTGTGGCAAACCCCTGGTCTGGCCACGGGCGAGAGCGAGAGTTCGCCCGAATTGCGATCTGAAGTGGCCCCTCCTGCTCGGTAGCCCCCGTAATGACTCACGTAATGCGATGTATGAGCAAACAAGTACAGGTTGCGCCGCACACATTTTGCCACAGATGTGTCCCAACGTGATCTGCATGCGGAGTTAACAAGTGGTATTTGTCAGCAAAAATTTGTCTCCAAAGTCAAGAGCAGTATTTCTATTGGATTAAAAGAGATGGATTCACAAGCCTGCTTGTTTACAATGTAATAGTGCCGCGTCATGTCACTGGAAGTTTAGTTGCTTCATTCTTAATTGCAGAAAATGTGCACACACCTGGAAATGTCATCAATTTTGTGGGGGTAAATTGGAGGTTTTACAAGTTACTGTGCACATTTTACTTTCGCTGGTTTGAAATGCGCTCACCGGCGCCGATTCTTCCCAACCCTGAAAGAGAAAAAGTGCGCCGGCAGTTCCCCTTGAAAACACGCCGACGTTGGCCAACACACAGCCCCCCCCCCCCCCCCCCGCCAGGCGCCGCGCGTCGCCGCGGTTACCTTCAGCAGCTGCTGGGGCGAGGGGTGGGCGGCAGACACGGCCGCCGCGACGGCCGGGCTCACCCGGTTCAGCTGCTGGATCTGCCTGGTCCACACCTGGCGCAGCCCTGCGCCGTCCTGCCCCACGCGGACCCCCCCTGCCCACGCGCCGTCTGGGCAGAAGGGCAGCTCCACTCCCTCAGTCAGCTGCCTGCACACACACAAGCACAGGGCATGGCTTCCTCAGGGCTGGGCCGGTGGGCAGCAGAGGACCTGACTGCTGGGTGAACGTGCTGTACGCAGGTTGCGTGTTGCCTCCTAACTAATTCAGGGCTCAGGTAGCTCAGGGGCACACAATTCAAGTCCTGGAAGGCCAGGAGGTTTTTTCCTTCACCTGATCACTTAATTACCCAACTGCACACATTAATTGCTTCATTGGGCAAGCTGAGCCTTACCTTGCTCTAATGAAGATTTAGATACCTAAAAACACCTACTGAATAGCAGCTTTTGAGTTGGGCTTTCCTGAATTAGCTCACAACCTGACAAGCCTAAAGGCTTAAAGACCACCTCTGAGGACAAAATGTTTTGTATGTTATTCTATTTGACTATTCATACCATGTCTGGCACAAACCACCGTTGCCACCTATACTTCAAATCTGTTAGTTGGGATAATTCCTTGATTTCTGCAACCATGCAAGCAATCTTCAGCCAAAGCATACATTTTGATGCAATGGATGTATTTATTTTGCCAATAATATATCTACAACAAGATTGAATTACTACTATAAAAGGCACAGAGCTATATATTTATTTGGTTGACACTTTTATCTAAAGCGACTTACATTTGCACCCATTTCCACAGCTGGGTATTTTACTGGAAGAATTCAGATGAAGTACTTTGCTCAAATGTACAACTGCAGCATCTCACCCGGGATTGAAACCCACAACCTCCCAGTTCCAAGTCCAGAGTCCTAAGCGCTGCTCCACACGCTTACCCACAGCTAATAAAAAACACGGAGAAAGGATTCCAGGAAACCATGATTCCAGGGATCACAGAACCTACTTGAAGGGGCGTTTAGCCAGGGCCCTAGTCACAGCGCACATGTGGTCACAGAGCTCATCCCAACTGGGCAGGAACATCACAGAGATGTTCCTGTGAAGCTGCAGGAACACCAGTGCCTACGGGAAAATGGAAGATCCATCAGCCTTCACAGGACTTTCAAGACGTCCTGGTCCAATGTCCATCCCTGATCTGAATGCCACTTATTCCTGGTTAGGTTCAAAGCAGGCACATCCTGAAAGGACAACTGCTCATCGCATGCCAGGCACAATTTAGTGACACTGACTGACTTAGGTAGCACAAAGAAAAGGAGGGAAACAAGAACAGGAGGCACGTCTTTTCCAAAAGGGTTGTGGGAGTCTGGAACAAGCTGCCCAGCCATGTTATGAAACCATCACCATGATTTATTTCAAGAAAGGGCTGGACAAGATCTGTAGGTCAGTTAATTGTGAACTATCAAATGTGCTAGATGAGACAAAAGGCCTACTGTTTTAAGCCATCCTCATGTTGTTATGAACTAATAACATAAGAAATAGTGAAATAATTGCTCTGGGTGGCACCAAGAGAAAACCCCTAGAACCACTGGGAGAGGAAGTAAAATCCACATAACCAAGAACTGAGCATCGTCACAAGACGAGCAGCTGAAAACGTCTTTTGACATTACACACGTAACAGGCAAGCACCTTTGGTTTTGTACCGATCTGAAATCCAGCTGAGATTTACTTACCTCTTCTATATCAAGCTCTTTCAGTGCCAGGTCTGATCCCATGCTCCTGTCCCTTCTCTCTCTTCCCCGGAGAGTCCTGGACAAAAGAAGGAAGCCAAGAACTCACAATCTTGGCAGTCGTGCCATTCCGACACTGGGTGCTCCTGGTCTCCAGGCAATCGCAGAGATGAGAAATATTCTATTGCACAAAGATTTTAGTAATTTCAGGCTTGATAAGATTTTCTAAGATGTCACCAAGGACTGTATCATCACTTTCATCTGAATTTTAGGGAAATTTGCACTGACAGATGGAGAGTTTTCCTGTTTTCCTGTTTCAGCAGCATTTTATATACAAAAGCCTGCAGATCGCAAGCCTAAAATGAATCACGCTGCTAGGAAACAACAGGATATTTTCCATCTATGACCCAAGGATACTGATATGCCATTCTGTAAATTAACAAGCAAAAGGAAGCTTGTTGACCAATGTAGCCCATTTGGTCAATAGTAGGTAATTGATCCAAACATCTCATCCAGTTGATTCTTGAAAGAAGCCACGGTATAGGCTTCAACAACTTGGCTGGGTAGCTTTTTGGGGGGTCCTGGGTTCCTGCATGGAACTCGAACTTTATTGCCATATGTAACCGGTACAATGGAATTCGTACTTACAGAAAGTCTCTCAATTGTTAAAAAAGTGTAAAACACAAAGTGCAGACAGTGCATCAAGACAATATACAAACAAAGAGTAGACACTGTACAAGTAAACAAGTGAACAGTTCGAATGTAAACAATGACTGCAATAAATAAAATTACAATGAGGTAGATGGTGTATGTGTGTTGTTCCATACTCCAACAACCCTTTGGGTAAAGAGCTGAAATCCAACAAAGCTGAAGGAAACTTATAATCTTGCACCTCAGAGCCTAACACCCCTTGTACTGTACAAATACAGTGAGAGAATCACACAGTTTCAGTTCTTTTGCAGTTATGCAAATATTTGAAGGGAAACATGTATCTGAGCTCACAAAATGTGCACGTAACATTTACCAGCTGTTAGGGTTGGGGCCAATCACTGCCAGCGTGACCACCTTCTCTGGGTGTCCCTCAAGAAACTCACACAGCTGGGTATACAAGGAGCCTGGTGGGGCTTCTTCGCCAGTCCTGTCCTGTCCCTGCACCAGGAGAAATGTTTATGTTAAAACCCTCTGTTTCCAGGATAAAACTTTCTGTGCTACTGTGTAGCATGAGCTCCTAAAGACATAACTCCACTAATGTAGCAAATATCTCTGAAAAAACATCAGCTTGGGTAAGGTAGATAGATTGAAAAAAAAATGAGCTGAGGAAGTTGCCAAATTAGGGACCTCTTTGCCTTTACCTTTGAAATAAAAAACTACATCGTAACTATGATAATTGTCTCAGTCAATGAGGAGGACTCGACTGACTAATGCTTTCATCTACTCCCAACACATTTTAGATCTTACTTATTGTTTCTAAACACTTACTGAGTGACATCCACCTTCTGCAGGAGATTGGCATTTATTTTTCCCAAGGGAGAATTCAAGAAATCTATTAAAAAGAGGTGCAATGTAGAAAAGCCATATTGTTCGTTTAATGCACCTAAGACATTGCATTCATTCAATGTCTGTCAGGCTAAATGCTTTACTGTACTGTTTTGGGATCCATGGATTTCCTCTTGTGTGCTAAAAGTGCACACAAATGCAGGGATAATTCATCTGACAAGCCTACTGGCAGATCCATTTCTCTCCTTACAGGTTTTATTGAGAATGTCCACCAATGGTTTAACCTGAATGTGAAATGAAGACCACACTGAAGGACAACAGTGCCAGCTCAGCACCATGGCATACTGTAGGAGAGACCTCATGGTGTCTTGCCAATGTTGACGAACAGAACCCTGTGATGCCCACCTTTTTAATGGCGACCACCATGTCGAGGAAATCACTCAGTGTCACCACCATCAGAACCTGCTCCTCTGTCACTGGGCTCGCCTCATCCTCCTCAACCTGCAGAGCAGACCAGCCAGAAAGATTCAAAGGATTATCCACACCATTATGGCCTTCCGCATGACGAAACCTATGAGGGCTGTGGTACAGAACACGAAAGACCTGGAAATCCACTCCGGTCTGCTAATTTTCATGAAAGTTTTTGAACAGAAACTAGTTTGAGTGCCCAGCCCGACTCGAGTGTGTTACCTGGGGCAGGTCTCTCTTCCAGCTGATGCTGTGGCTAACAGGCTGCTCCTCAATGATAATCCTCCACCCCAGAGCCTCCACGGTCCCCAGCAGTAGGTCAGAGCCCTCATCCTGGAGGACAGCTGCAAGGCCAAACTTCAACATGAGAGCGTGCACAGGGAGGCCCCAGCTGGAGCTCTTCCTCCATCTTGTGACAAGTCAATGATTCCATTCAGACTTTCATTTATCTGATGGAAATGATATCACCGACAGGAGGCCTGCTCAAGAGTCGCTCACTGTACGGTCCAAGAGTTAGCTGGAAAACAACGCAGACCCAGTCAGGCACATGCTGACGACCCTATCCCCGATGAACAGCCGTTATTAAAACGGCGCTGTGTCACTATCTAGCTGGAGTTTCTAATGTAAAGCTGACGGCCGTACGGAGAAATTAAGATGCTACCTACTTGCCGAGAAAGTAAAAACTGGGAGTACGTTTTGCACCTACCTACAGTAATATGGCTTACACTAAGCTGTTGGTCCCCAATGTACCGTTTCTCGCCCGCCACCCCGTAGGTTTTTAAAAGGTAGTTCTCATTGATAACCCCGCGTACCTGGATCTATGCAGACAGTCAAATATTTCAAACAGTGTTCGGGACGGTAGCATTTGAGTCGCTCGGCCGCCTCTTTTCTCCTCTGCTGCTCGAGTTTTCTCTGTTCTTTTCTCTGAAGTCTTTCTTTCTTCAGCTGCTCCCTGGCTTCTCTCACGCACCCAGCACGGACTCTGTCGGCTTCTACCTCCTCCCGAGTTCGCCGTCTTCTCTTGCCGGGGCTCGGGGTACCAGGGCCATCGGCGGCTGGGGGTGCCAGCGTGAGTTTTTCCGCCCCTGCCTGCTCCGTGCAAACTGGCAGAATCTCAACATTTTTATTACAGTCCTCCGTCTGTTCAGTGCTCGTCTGGTCAACGCTTGGTGGCACTTTTTCTTGGCTCTCGGAGCTACAGGCGCACGTACGCCGGCCCTGGGTCTCCGAGTCGCTTTCAGCTTCAGACTCCGATATTTCCCAGGTCTTCGCCCTCTTCAAAAGTAGGGACATCTTTTTAACCTCGGCATTTTTTTCTGAACTATGCTGCTTTCACGTTTAAAATGGCTATTAAAAGCTGCTAGACTAGCATTTCATACAGTCCTCGATATTTTTATTATTCTTTTAGCAAATGTGTATGTGCAAATATCTATTTTAAATTAGGTTTAAAAATACGCATTTGTTCCGAATCACGGGAGGCTGTTCAAATGCACTTTAAAGTTGTTATATATAATGGTATGCCAGTATCGATGTCTCTTCAAATATAACTGAAGTAAACCACGATTCGTGCTGGTAAGTGCACACATACGGTACACCACTTAAACATTTAAACCATTTTCAGCGTTTAAAGTACTCATTAACCTAGACGATACCAGGATACTAGGGCTTGATCTCTGTGGTCTCAGTGCTGAAAACTGCGACTTCACCACAAATGACATTAAACACTTTTTTTCTAAATAGTGTGCTGAACTGCTGTTTTGAATACGAGACAAAGCCCTCCGATGTCTCCACCAATTCACATGATAGCGCTCCAGTCGGAACCATGTTACGAAATGTAAACGTTGACGGAAGAAATTGGGTGCTGGAACGGTCAAAGGAAGTTACGTTGTGGCTGAGGTTAACTGCAGAAAAAAAGGTTAGAGGTGTCTTTCATTGCTGAAAATTATATGCTGTTATTCTAAAACGTAAAAAATAATTATAATGAATACGGGTTATAGAATTTCGTATACCTTAACATAAGCATTTTTTATTAAGTGCTTGTGAGAGGGGAAATGAGGGGTAGATGACGTTTTGAAAAATAACCCGAGAGCATTCTTATACCACACTGCTTTTCCCACGTGTTTTTGCATAAATGTATTAATATAACTGAATAGTGTCTGACAAAATGTAAAAAGGTCAAACGAAAAAAAAAAACGTGAGTTAAACGTGATTTAGAAGTGACTTTGAACAGCCGGTTTGTGATCTCTCGTTTTCAATGTAGGTCTAACGAGCACTGAAAATCCCTCTGACTTGGAATTAGATGACACGTGTTTTCTGTTTAAATACCCCTTAATGCCAGGTCCAGACATCGTGTTTGGCTTGTCCCACTCTTTTCATTAGATCCTGCCATTTGGCAACAACAATGCGTCGGAGTACAAATCTGTGTCACAAGAGCACTTCAGTTTCGTGGCGAGTCTGTTGATGGCTTGGTCGGTGCTGTCACCGGTGCACAGCTAGCAGCAACAACGCTCAGTAGGAGTCCAGAGTGCATTTTTCTGAAATTGTGCCACTCTGGAATACAGTTGATGAGTTTGCACACATACAAGTAGCTATAATCCCTGGGACAGGTACAGGAGATATATGAATTGGTTAAATCCATCATGAAGTCATCCAGACATAATGAACTGGGCTTGGCTTTGAGTGCAGAATGGTTTTCTCCGACAGAAGCGAGTGCTGTTCGAATGCATTACTCCTTCTGAGTGCTACAGAAGGTCCGTTTAAATGATCTGAATGGGATCATGCATTTTTAGGTCATGTTTTCCACTGTTCCACAACACCCTGAGCCGCTCCACCGTAAAAGCTAGTGGGTTTTGTTTCAGGATGACACGGAAGAAACGCTTAAGGCCAATCGCCGAGATGGCCCGGAAGATCCGGGAGTACCGAGCGCTGAAGGAGAGGCCGCGGGACTCCCAGCGCTACGCCCTCGATTACAAGACCATGACGCGGCCTTACACGGGCAAGCAGCTGCCAGTGCTGGCCTGGGAGGACGTGCGGCGCGAGACCCGCCTCTTCTCCCTGCTGTCCGGCCTGAGGTTGTTCGGCATAGGGCGTCTGTTCACCCGGAAGTCCTGGCTGAGTGAGCACCAGGAGCCCTGCTACTGGCAGGTCACCAAGGTCAAGGTGGACTACACCGCTGAGGTCGGTAATGGGTGACAGCCAGCGATCCCACCACTGACACAAGTAGATTTTGTTTTGCGTAAATACCACGGAGTACAGTGCAGGCAGCGATAGAGCACTGATGTTTAATTTTACTGTTCAAGTGGTGTTAAATGTAATGCTCCCAGGTCTAGTCCTCATGAGCTATGATGCTTTTTACATCTATTAAGTCATCAGCAGCTTGTGACTTGGGGGAAATGTATGAACCAGGACAGATGATAGGCTTTTTCAAAACAAATATTGTACCAGAACTGCACGGGAGAACCTAAGATTGAAAAAAATAGATAGATAAGATAGAAAATTGCAGAATGCAACCGGGCCCCATTATTGAGCATGAAAAGAACACTGCAAATTCGTATTGCAAACAAATAATTGCATTTGGTGAGGGCATCTCAGTAGCCGCCAACCCCTGAAAGATGTTTTCGCTTCAGTTAACTTCAGCCAGCAAAGGCTGTGCATCCTGAAGAACGTTCGTAACTTGGGAGTCATTGGGGGTCTCAGTGGTCCTGTAACTTCTGTCCCATCAAAGAGCTATTATTAACTAATATAATAAACATAACATATTGTTTAATAGGATGTATAATATTTCTCTCCTTTTCAAACAACACAGAATATGGACCATGGAAAGGCATGGGGCATTCTGACCTTTAAAGGTAAGTTTACTTCTTCTGTGGTTCTTTTTTTACCTGCAGTGATTTCTACTCATAACCGGTCCATGCCTTGGTCACAACTCTTTAGAATGGAGGTACAGGTAGCTTATTAAGCGCAATGCGGGTGCAAAGGGGATATTTGACAAGTTGCCGACAAGACTCTACAAAATCAGGCACCTCATTTTATCTGTTTGGTAGAGTTAATCCTGAGGTCAGTGGTGACCTGGTTTTTGCAGTTGAATAAGTAATTTTGTTTTAGTTAGGATGGAGTGAGAGATCAATTCTGATTCTTGATGGCTGCAGTATTTCCAGGTTGTCGTCACAAAATTGATCTAACAAATTTCAAGTTTAAGAGGCATAGCTGGCATGCTTAGAAATGGATTCTTAAGAGTAAGAGCTGTAAAACAGAACTTTTACCTTCCAGAGCTGGACGCGATGTGAGAGGAATATCGCAACATCAGGAAGCCTCTCTTGTGCCCTGTGGAGGTGGTAGGCAGTGATACTGCATTCTGCTTCGTTTTACATTCAGAGTGTGCGTTCTGTTATTTTCCTCTGTAGGGGAGACGGAGGAGAAAGTGAAAGAGATAGACAAAGTGATGTACCACGACTGGCGTCTGGTGCCCAAACACGAGGAAGAGGAGTTTAAGCGCTTCACGGCCGCGCCGGACCCCCGCGAGCGATACGTGCTGTACCCGCCTCTCCTGCGGGCCATGATCATGGCGCGGAGAGAGAAGGAGGGCCGGCCGACGGGCGAGGAGCCCCTCATCGACCTGCACAGGAAAGTCCACTTCACCAAGGATTACTTCAGACAGCTGGAGAGTCAGCAGCGCCAGGAGGGAACCCCCGTGTGACGCCTCTGGCCTCTGGCCTCTGACCTCTGACCTCTGACCTCTGCGGGAGTGGAAAAGTGACTGGACGGCATTCACACTTAAATGCACACGGGGGAACCCCACTGAGCAGAGGCCTTTGTGTTCAGTTAACCATCCACACAGCACTGCAATGCATTGATTAAAGAGCATGTTGCACTGGGATTAACCCCTGCTGGTCCCTTTGCAGATCATACCCTGATGCAGCTCCCTGCTGTAACCTCTCATGTATGGATGTGCATTCAAAGTCCTCCTCTTTTTTTCAGCTGTGTTGTTTCTCTGTTCCCACACACGGCCCTGCCATGCCAATTGGTGCAAAGTCTGTAAAAAGTTGAGATGAGTCTCTCTGCCCTCTTTCCTCTCTTACTATGTGCAGTACCTGTACAGTGTCTTAGCTGTTACTTGTTGACAATGACTGTTTTCCTAGGTTTCTTAACATCTGAGCACTACAGCACTGTACCTTGGTTCACTCGGTGGAGCTCTCAGTTTCCAATAGGAGTAAATATTCTATAAACTATCTCATTCGAAGAAGAGGACATATGTACATGTGGTTTGTAATATCATTACTGCCACTGTAAACCTCACTGTAATTGTCTTGTGATTAAATTTGTGTGGATTGTGTCTGTGTGATGTGTTTTGTGACAGACTTAAGCAGAGCGGCAGTTGATTATAAAAAACAGCGGAAATAAAACATTTGTCTAAAGCGGTTTTGTTTTTTACCTTAGATAGTGGGTGTTAAACCTTCAATTACTGACAGTTTGCTGTCACACTGTGACAGCTTCACTTCCTCTAAATCTACATTTCAAATGGGGAATCATTTCAGTTCAATCTTAGTTCTCATTTTGATCATTTCATACTGGCTTTCCCTATCGAGAACACGTACAGTAATTAAATATGCACAAATCTTTTTGCTTAATACAATTTGAATGCTCTGTAAGTGGGACAAAAATGCACTTTACAAATTGTTATTCCTCGATGAATTTTGTTAATGGTTGTAAATAGTGACAATTCTGGTATTTAGAAATATTTAACATGCTTAGTGGTAGTAATTATTATTATATTGCAAACCATAGCTTAAGGCAACAGGAGGATGATATATATTAATTAGTATGAGTTACAAAGTCCAGGGCATTTTCAAGCTCTAAAAAGTCTTACTTTTGGGAAATCAAAGGGCATATTTCTTTAAATATTTTACAGTGTAGCTATATCCAGTCTACGCCCTTAACAGAAACTCTGACGTCGACGACGTGCTCGCCCCTTCACCAGCATTTCCTCGTGCTCGCGTGATTGAGCCCGGAGGTTTAGGGAACGCGCTCGGGCACCCGCGTCGCTCTCACTGTCTGGTGTGGCCGGTGTGTGAGTTTTGTTGGGAGGACGCCTGTGGTTTCTGATGCAATAATGATTTGTCTCGTTTTAACCATATTTGCAAACATCTTTCAGACCGGTAAGCACAATTTCAGTGTCACGATAAGTGATTTTGGTTGAGTGTTAGTTTTTAAATTTGGTGGTGGGAATGACGTTATCCTACAGGATTCGAACAGTCCCAAGTTCATCCTTTTCTAAATAAGCTATAGGGATAGTGGGTGCACGCAGGTACAGTATTTTCCAGTTTTCTGACGTTTTATAACGGTCTGAGCTGTCTAATAATCCTATCGAAAACTCGTCTGAGCAGATTGCGCTTAAATGTGCACTCCCGGGGCATGCATATAGCTATCCTTTGTGTAGGCTTTTTTAGCGTTGTAAACCAAGTGTCATATCGGCATTGCAAATGAAGTAAAACTGGTCATCTGGGTAGGCAGCCTTTGAAACCAGTCATGTGCATTTCAAGCTGTGTAACAGAGCCGCGTCTACAATGAACAGTGGAAAATAGCGCGTACATTCAGGACAATAGAGGCCTAGACAAATGCGGTGTACACGCCTTTGTGCATTTTAATGGTAGCTGATGCAAACGTTTGGCAACAGATGTGGGTTTTTTGTTGTTGCTTTCCAATGCTTCACACTTGTGACCTCTGGGCCCTTCAAGCAGAAATGAAGTTTCTGCTTGTGCTACTTGCTGCTGTTCTGCTCAGCTGTAGTGTTCTCCGATAAGCCTTTATGGCACCTGCATTCTGTTATCACCTTTAAGCACACATGAAACAAAATCCCCAAACGTTTGCTGCTCTACATATACAGTACGTCTGAACTGTTGTGCCAATAAGTAAAGGTTTGTAGGAGTGGATCCGGGAATCCCGAGAGGTGAATCCCGCGGGTTGGATCCTCTATCCCGCGGACAGCAGACAGCACGCCAACCCAAAGCCCGGAGATGAGTTCTGCACAGTTTCTCGCCTCCAGAACAGGGCTAGTCAGAATCCCAGTCCAGCGCTGGGTGCCGACAGGGTCTCTGCGTGTGCGGCGGCTGACCTGTGTTATCTCTGCAGCCTGGGCGGGCATTAACGAGCGCACCTTCGTCGCCGTGAAGCCCGACGGCGTGCAGCGCCGCCTGGTGGGCGAGATCACCCGCCGGTTTGAGCAGAAGGGCTTCCGGCTGGTGGGGCTGAAGCTGGTGCAGGTAAGACTGCCCTCCCGCCTGTCACCCGGGCGGCGCTGCGCACACCCTCCACCGCTGAAGGAAGCGTGTGTCTGCCGCTCTCGCCGTGAGCTCAATCAGCTCGTGATGGGCTTGACTGGACCCATTCAACCACTTCTGCTTTGAAGGAAACCCAGAAAAACCTCTCAAGCAGGACTGGGCCGCCGGGCATGTGATCCCTCATCTTGGTACTTCATGATTGCAACTGCCATGGGGATTTCAGATTGGACGCATGGGTAGAAGGAGCACCAGAGGAGGCTTTCCAGGGAGTGGGAGTGAGGGTCACGGACTCGGGCAGGCCAACACAAGTATACACAGCTACTGGGGTCTCTCGAGTAGCAGGGGTGTGCATTCAAGTGCATCACGTCGCTAGCCGAACGGGACTGTGATTCTCCGGGCAGTCACACCTTAAAGGCAGGGTGACAATATTCAGCCTAGGCTCTCGGCTCATGGCACCCTCTGTGGCCTCCTATGGCCTCCTATTGCGCTTGCAGACAGGTCTATGAGGGACGCACCTTTCCTCCCATCAGCGCTGACCCTCCAGCTTATCGGTGACATGTTAAAAGACGATTGATTGGCTGGAAGGTGGGTGAGTCGGAGGAGTGTGCCTCCCACTCCCTCATCCTCCCCCGTGTGCAGCCGCAGGGTCTGTATCTGTGAGCCGAGACGTGAACACCACCCATTGATCCATCGGGGGTCGATACCTGCAATTTTGGACACTTTAAAAAAATAAAATCTCAGATTTATCATATGTGTTTTGCATGGCCTATGCTTATGAGATGGAGTAAATGAGGCACTTTTGTCCTCGAATCCCATCGCCCCCCTGCTGTTGTGGGTGGTGGGGGGATGTTGTTTCACCCATGCAGATGGAGGGGCTAATGTTGTCTCCGCTCTGTCCCAACACAGGCCTCGGAGAGCCTGCTGAAGGAGCACTACAGGGACCTGAGGGAGAAGCCGTTCTTCAGGGGGCTGATCCGCTACATGAGCTCCGGACCTGTCGTCGCCATGGTGAGCGGGATTCACAGAACGCAAGCATTCCCGTGCTCGGTATTCCTTTTCCGTAGTCTTCTAGTAATTTTATTTGTTGTTGATTTCCACCATTTTTCATTGGACTGTTAAGAAGAACGAGTGGTCAAGGAAGCCGAAAGGGCCCCTATTTACCTGCTCTGCTCGGTTGCTTTCATGAGCAGCCGTAAAATTTCGCTAATTAATAGTGGCGAAAGAAAGTAGGGGGAGTTGAAGGAATCATTGCAAAGCGTCAGAAGGATGTCCAGCATTCTTCCCTTGTTGTTTAAAGGGGTAGTAGGTCTTGAATCGCTGAAATGATTTTCCGGGAAAGATGCCTTTGTCTGTGGGCCGCGGGGGGCTCTCCTGCCTCCGAGTCTGTCTGATTCCTCCCTGTGTCTGTGTGGAGGTGTGGCAGGGGCTGGACGTGGTGAAGACGGCTCGCAAAATGCTGGGCGAGACCAACCCTGCGGACTCCCTCCCTGGCACCATCAGAGGGGACTACTGCGTGGAAGTGGGCAGGTACGACTGAGGAGGGCTCAGGGACTTGCTGGCCTGCCCAGCTTGCAGCCTTCCTTCTGTCAGAACCACTGCACTACTCTAATATAGCTGGCTCCATGTTTGCTGCTTTGTTCCTGCTAATTATCCGTCGGTCCGTTTTCTATAGATGCTTTATCCTTGGAAGGTTGTGAAGATCCAGAGCCTATCCTGGCAGCCACATGGTGCTCAGATGCCAGTCCATTTCTGGGCACATGCAAGCATTTGAGATGCCAGTTAATCAGCATGTGTTTAGGTAGTGGGTGGAAGTCATCGCACCCAGATGTGCATGGAATTAAACACGGAGCACAGGTGCAGTGAGGGAGCAGAGCTACCCCCCTGCTAATTCTGCATCGCCATATTGTAATTGAAAGCAGCTGTTTGCATTACAATTCTGTGATGGAACAGATTGGAAGGGCCAGAAAGTGAGCAGTCCTGCTTCAGAGGATGTAATTTAAGCCCTTCTTTACTGCTGCCTAGGATTTATCAGTGGTCCCAACACCGATGAGTTCAAAACTGGATGTTGCGCATGGAATAATAACCTGTGATCCCGCATGACTGTGAAAGAAATGCAGCAAGGCTGCCCTGTCTTGCCGTATCTCCACAGGAACGTGGTCCATGGCAGTGACTCGGTGGAGAGCGCGCAGCGGGAGATCTCCCTGTGGTTCCACCAGCAGGAGGTGCTGTGCTGGGAGGACTGCACCGAGCGCTGGATCTATGAGTGACGCCGGCGCAGAGCCCACACGCCCACGCCCGCCCCCACGCTCGCTGATCCCCCCCACCCCCACCCCCAGTCCAGCAGTCCCAGGTCTCGCAGGCAGCTTTCAGATATCTTCTCTAGAAGTGTTTGCCTTCAGGCAACGCAAATGGAGTTCCATGAGTGTATTTGCGCAAGGCGACGGCAGCAACAAATTGCGCACATTACGATTTCAGATTCGGGGACCCCAGTGTCTCGTCTTGGACTGACACGGTTATTAAGGTTCACCCAGTTTTTCTCCTCCTCCGTTTGCGTTTGACTTTTTAGTACTCGGGTTCATAAAGAGCCAGCCCTCAAACTGAGAATGAACTCCCATCACCACGAAAAGCGTGAAATCTATTTCGGTTACTTTTGCACTAAAACTTTCTTCATTTGATTGACAGTATCAGATAAACAGTGCTGCTGTAGATAAAGATTTTACAGACAAAAATCCCTCAGGAAATGCTGGAATATTTCCTAAACCATTTGTTATTCATTGTCTTTACCTCCTTAGAAAATACAGAATAATGGTTTCCTTTTTTTACTTGAATTATGTGATAATGTTACACTTACAGACTTGTAGTCTTCAGTGGACCAAACGGGTTCAACCTAGAAGATTCTCAAGTCTCTCAAGAATGTCATGACTCTGCAGAGTTGTGTAGATCTCTTGCTACCTGGCGTTCGCCAACAGGAAAAAGGAAAGGTCACTTTCAGTTGCCAATCATGGAGGACCTTTTAGTTAATAATGATCATATATATGATTATTCATCACCCTGTTTGGTATGCTCACCTTTGACTGACATTCCATCTTAAAACCTGCTGTCTAATGCACCTTTAGATTGAAAATGACAAGGTACAAAGGCCAAATTCACAGTTTGTTCTAAATGGATTGGTTTGACATTTTTTTTGAAGATCTGCATTTAATAAAATGTAATTTCCGTCCACAGCTGAAGTTATTGTAGGAGCTGAGTAAAGCATGTGTTTGAATCACTGGTTGCCATGACAAATCTAGAACAAAAGTTTCCCTAGAATACAGAAAGTCCTGGTAGTGTATTTTATTTACTATTAAAAAGGTCCCGTCTATAAAGTAAAATATTCCATACAGTCACATTTGTCTTATATGGATCTTGAGTGTGTAATGGCCAGGATAAGTGTTACAAGACTTAAAACAAGTTGTAACCAATCTTTTGGATATAAAGAGAAGCAAAACATATTGTCTGTGTTTGTTTTCATGAATATGAAAGACGTCATGAATGTGTGTTTTATCTGATCAGTGTTCGCATATGGACGCAAGAGAAAATGTTCCACTTTTGACAACAGATGGGATCCCATTGCAACTCTACAGTGATGTATTTGTATCATTAATGGCATTATGTTATTTCTTCGAGATCCAGAGCCTGTCTAGTGTCTGTTTCTTGCTCACTGTGGACAGAGCACGTCTAATTGTCGCACTACAGCATTGTGCTTTTATATACAGTAAGACTCGTAAGCACACTTGTTCATAGATCTTTCTTGTGTAGTTGTTTTCTTTTAAAGACTTTAGTAGTCTGTTGCCACATAATTGGCAAATGATAAACAGGTACAGGACAGAATGCACTTAACTACACTTTTATGGAACTTAAGCTTGGGACTGAGCTTTAAAATGAAAGCTTAAACAGTGCCTACCTTTCAGTATGGCCCAGTAGTGGTGCTGGTCCTTACTACCTTACGATGACATACCAGTTAATTTCCCCTGCTGAGAAACGAATGTAATTTACTGCTGCATTTAGAGTCTACAGTTCTATAGTGAGCAGATTTATTGGCCTTAAAGCTAATCTGGTGATGATCACGGTTCAGGTTTTAGCCTTTGTTTTGTACACTGCACACTGAAAAGTCTGTTTCTTGTGACCCAAGGTTTACCAATGAAAACACATCTGAAAATGAACCGTTGTCTGGTGTGGTTTTTCTACAACTCGTATCTGAACATGAGCGGTTTAAACTGAGTTGGACAAGATTGGAAAGCATCACATCTAGTACAGTAGGTTGATTTTTTTTTTAGGGCTCTGTGCATGATATTGCAGTTGAAATGGGCCTTAATTCCTAAAGTAAGAAGATGTACAAACATTCTTTGCCTGTGTGGATGTGTTATAGAAACTTGTATACTTTATTTAAAAAGTGCAAAGGTGATGTGAAGTAAATTATCCATTGGATGGAAGTAAAGGGAATTCCTTTCATACCAACCTGTAATTCTGCAGACACAAATACAAGCGTGTTTCACTAATATGTTTATTACATACAGATAAGATTTCCATGTTTGATGAGTTTATTACATAGCACAGAGGAAGAAGCAGGGAGATATTCTTACAGCAGTCGCTTTACAGGAAACCTCCTTGAGAGCAAGGCTGATCACAGGCATTACTTCCTGGCCCCTTTACAACATACAAGGTAGTTTACATACATCACACAGTGGAATCATGGAGGGAGACACATGAGCCAATCAGATCACACCTTACTGCAGGTCACAGTGGGGGGTTATTGGTTAAGGGACAGACCAGACTGGGAATTTTACAGTCACTTCAAGATGGAAGTGTCTGGTCTAATGACGGAAATAGCTGACAGGGTCTGCAGCGCAATTGTGTTCTACATACAGTAGTTGTCAAGGCCTCAGCGATTACTTGGGTTAACCAGTCAGCGCTTTCATGTTTATTGGCTAGGAGAAGTGGGGAAACTCCACAAAACCCTTTCACACATTGATTGACATTTGTTATTTTCTGTGAGTCTTTCTGGCTGCTTCCTCTTGGTTGAAACAGGGTTACCCACCTTGTTAGTGTGGGATGGGCAACCTCCAAGGACAACCAGATTGGGACCATTAGTGGTGTTGGTGGAACCAGTTTGTGGTGCTTTTCCCTCCCGACCAGAATTTCCAAAAAACCCAATGCATGAATGGGGACATTGTGCAGAAGAAGGTGCAGACAGTCATGTGAGATGTTAAATCAGGTCTTAAATAATTAGTCATTTAAGATCCCAGGGCACTGCTTGTAGGAGTAGAATCATGAGTTCCAGTGTTCTGGCTAAAATCTCCCCTCTTTGCACAAGCAGTCCTCCCTAAAGTTCCCCTTCATTCAGAAGGGTAAGCAACGTCTCACTTCTCTAGCTTGCCTGCTGTGAAGTGGAGCTGCTGGGGCAGAATGACTGCTGTGTGTCACGCAGGTGGGTGCTGCACCTCATTGGAGGATTAGATGGGCTCTCTCTTATGGGTAATGCTCCCTGGAGCCTTTTGGGAAGGAAAGCACTATATACACATGCAGTTGATTATTTACAGTCTCTGGTAAATGCTGCACATAAGCAAATTAAGTTACCAGAGTATGGCGGCTGGAAAGATCATAAGACAGCTTAGTTTGAAAAATAAAATCCCATAAAAGCAGGAAGCTTTGGTCCCACAATTCAGTTTAAAACCGTACTTTACATCACTTCCTGCTTTTTCAGTTGCCTTGACCAAAGTCAGGGCAACTTGCCCTAGTTAGTGTCCCGTGTCTACAAAATGACCTCCATCTCTCCGCCTGTATCTATGTGCCCATTAAAGCATGCACTCGCCAGTCCTAATGTATTACAACACCCTTTCATACTTGACACAGACTAATAAAATAAGGGGATCCAGCAAGGTACAGGGCACTACATTCAATGAGAATGGAATTTAGGAAGCAGCACACAACCACTTTGGGATCCCACCATGGATACACTGTTCCAAATGGGGTTATTGTAAAAGCCAGTCATACCATGCCCCAGAAATCTAACACTGACAGCTAAATAAGACACAAAAGATCCCATCACCAACTTGCCCTCAGCCCTTATTCCACACTTTCAAGTTCCTCTAAGTACAGATTCTCCTCTTTTTTTTTGTCCAAAGGGAGCCCTAGGCTTCCCTCTCACTCGCTGGATGGTGTCACACAGCACCAAACCTATGTCATGAGGTTTCCAAAGAATAGTGCCACAGGTTCCTGTGGCCGCTGTCCCACACACACGGCTCAAGCGCTACGCTAGAAACCAACCTTCATCCTTCTCGTGAGCCACGCAGGTCTCCACCATGACATCTGTTTCTTTTGTGTCTTTGGTCCCCTTTGACAGATTCAGGTCTGGTATGGGGGTCGTCGGGGAATCCTAAGCCATCTGTCCTGCAGTAAGGTGTGAGCTGAAGGAGGGAGGTTAGGGGTTCATTCAGTGACAGCAGGTTGGTCTGAGCTGCGAGAGGTGGGGGGGGGGCAGAGGAGGAAGTGGGGGGGTTATATTCAGTCGTAGCAGTTTGTTTTTTGCCTGTTTCAGGCTGTCAGGATGCGGGGCAGTTTGGTCAGAGGGGTTGGGGCGGCGTGCCGTCAGAGAGAGGGCAGGGGGGTGTGGAGCGCGGGGCGACAGTGGTCTCACTCTGGCACGTAGGACACCTGCCACACGATGATGTGGCTCCTCTCAGCCTTGGAGAGCGTGGGTTTGATCTGAGGAGCGTCCTCGGAGGTCTCTTCTGTCTCGTCGTCCTCCCCGTCGCCTGCGGCACAGAAGGACAGATGGAACTGCTGTGCCAGACTGTGACGATATTATAAGACACCTTTTGTCCATCCTTGCAGATGCAAATATTGGTTTCCAAGATTCTTCACATATTTATCAAGTGCAATATTGGAAATAGTCGTTTCCAAGTTGTTTTGAACACTTAGGTATCCCACATCAGGAATTCCTTAATTAAGGACACAGGATGCTGAATCTTGGGTCTCCACCCACAGATCTACATCAGTTCTCCCTGTCCTTAACCAGAACAGAGCAGAAGGGTCAGGGTACACAGCAAGTATATTCTCAGTTATCTGGATTATCTGTTTTGTTACATTATACTAAACGTCTAAAGGTACTGTACCATTTAAAAGTGTGAAATATCGTCTGAGAGGATACAAGCCTCTGGCATCTTGGCTACAGTTAAATCAGTCTCCCCATGTGAAAATGCCTTGGAAAGAATGCTTTAGTTTTGAATTGCTCTGCATTGTCGAGGGAGTGGTTTAATGTCCTGCACATATGCTCTACGAGGTATTGTCATAATGCTGCTTCTGGGAATCACACATTCCAGTCGTGATTCTGGAGAATGAGTCACTAGTTTGAACTAGTGTAGAGATTTTGGCACAGCACCGGCACAAAACGTTTCAGGTGTTTCAGGGAAGCTGTGGTTCTCCTGAATGGGATGAAGCCTACTGTAGCCCCAGGTTCAGAGATGTCTTTAAAGTGGTTCTTAACCTTCAGTGCAGCCTGCAAACCCTTTGGTTCTCAAAAAATGTTCTTGCACCTCTTATCAAAACTCCCTTTGAAGTCATTTGTGTTTTCGATCATTTATAGTACCTTCTAAAATAAAATCTGGCATGTTTCACACCCCCAGGGTTAGGAACCAGTGCTTTAAAGAGTCTGAAGGAGCTCCTGCCTAAAGGAATGATTTCCTGCACACGGAACAGCGCCCAGGTTCTCACCAATGCGGAAGTCGATGTAGCCCTCCCCACCACTCAGGACCAGGACGTTGTGCAGGCGCTGCGCCTCAGCTTCTGGGGGCTCTGTTGAGCTGGGGTTCTCCGAGGGGCTGTCCAGCACGCTGCCGTTCAAGGTGGCCAGCACGTTACCTGGGGTGGAGAGACGGGCAGCAGGGGGGTGAGGGTAGGGATTGGGAGGAGGCTGTGGTCATAGATCTTTCAACCACTCATGGAAACACTGCCCACATGGTCAGGTACCTTCCCCCATACCCCTCCCTGCACTTCCTTCAAGATCTGCCACACAACATTTCACAAAGGCGTGAGGGAGGCAGCAGAAGACTTGCTTTTACCTCGGGTTTTACCATACAGAGCAGCACCCCGCTGGCTGTGACAAGCCCATCAGAAGATGGGTAATAGATGAGAATAGCAAACCAAAGGTGTCTGGGAGTGGGAGTCTAGAAGGAGCGGTTGGACATGAAATGTAGATTTACAAAGATACGAAACTACATGGCGAACGGAGTTGGGCCCAACAGCCTTTTCTCATTTGCATCTGTGTCTTGTCCGCAGCGCGCTGTTTTCACCACACGGTTCTTTTCCTTTACGAGCCCCTGGTGTTCGACAGCAGGAACATACCGTGGCCAGGCGAGGCCTGGCACTGGCAGGAGAGAGGTGGCACTCACCTGGCACCGACACAAAGAACTTGACGGCGTCCCTGTGCCCGTGGAAGCAGAGCTGCGCCTGAGCCATGGAACAGTATGGGATGAAGCTGCCGTTGGTCTTCTCCGAGCTGTCGTCGGCATACACGTGGATCACCCCACCAGAGGAGGTCGGGGACACTTTGTTGGCTGGAGGAGTGACAGTATTGTCTCAATAATCCTTGCAAGAGTGCCGAGCGCTGAGAGCGAGTGGCAGGTCAATGCATAACTCTGGCTGACAAACCTGAAAGCCTTCGAAGTGTAAAAAAGGTGACAGCCCTCCCTGGGACACACAGACGCCTACGATCCCAATACTATACGCGGGTTGTAGAGGGACACACAAAATACACGACCCCTGACTGAGCAAAAGGAGCCCGTTCTCTACTTCACCTGGCACCTACATCCAAACAGGGATTACGGATAGCTGCTCTATACATATGAAGGCTGAGATTCCGCCTTAAAAGTAGGTAAGGGTTTAGTTAATTAGGAGATATGGGGTATAAATGCGTTAAAGTAACTAGTGGATCTATAGTGATGTGGTGCTTGAACATATTAGTATTTAGTTTCCTTTTATAGAACTGCTTTTGCATTATTTCTCATTTAAGGGCACCAAGGGAAGTAAAAATCCTGACTCTTTGCTTAGGCCAACTGTATAGCATGCATATGGACTGACAGAAAGTGAACACAAAACCCCACCAAGATATCAAAACCTAGATGACTACCGGTGACTACAGATGCAAGTAAAATGTATAGGAAGCTGGCAGAAATCGTGAAGAGTGCTATCCCTCCATTAGCGTGTTTGAGTGGGACAGGGACACTCTATCCGGACCCTTAGGGAATCACTGGTTCCATCTGAGATAGAGCAACCTGATGCTCTTGATCCAAATAACAAAAGTTTTTGGAAATTTTGAGCTGTGTGTCATCATCAGAGCATTCCTCGTTTGTGTGTACTATGTCAGTGGCCAGACGGCTGGAATTTTTGCATTTAAGGCTGTGCAGAAATAAGTGCACCATGGGACTGTTTGACACAGTATAATTTCCTCCTATGGCTGCTGCAACATTAACTAGAAACCTACCAAGATGTTTAGACAGGAAGAGGAGAGCAACAGTTCGTTACACACGTTGAAAAGACACTATTAATAGCGCTCTGGCGGTGGAATTTCTCTGCAGCAAAGCCAAAGCAGGGTAAATAATTATTCTTATAATTCACGCTAACTAAAGCCACCTATCATGGGAACAAAACTAAGTAGTTCATTCAGTTGGAATGAAGACCAGAAAACACAATGACCCACAAGGACCAGGGTGGAGGGCCCCTGTTCTGGGACACCATGACTCTGTCCCGGGACACCCAACCTATTTCTGAACAGCTTACTGTCTACCTGCCTGTTTAACAAGATGTTATGAGGTACAACCAAAGCGTTTATTAAACATAAAACCACCGGTTAATGTGCTTCATGTGCCTGGCTAACAGGGTAAGTGCCAAATGTGTACTTTTTAAACATAAGACTGGAAAAATCTGTCCACAGAGAGGAGTCGGGATAGGATGGTGGCTCTGTAGGCAGGGGAGCAGGGGAGTTAGTGGAGGTGGCCTGTAAGAGAAGGAAGGAGGGCGAGCTCACACTTACCCCTCAGACCCAAGAGCTGTCCCCGGTGTAGGACTACAGCTATGGGAAGGAAGGAGAGGGACAGTGAGGGAGAGAAGGAGAGACAACACAGAGGAAGAGGAGAGAGAGGGACACAGAGATGCAGACAAGGCGTCAGAGACCAGTACAGAAAAGGGAGAGACGCGGTAGAAATGAGGATTAAGGAGGTGGGGCAGGCCAGGATGGGTGTGAAAGAGGGAGAGGCGAGGGCAGGATGGCACACAGCAGGGAGGACCAGAGAGGGGATGGAGAGAAATCAAGGCAAGGACAGAGAAAGATCTGTTACAAGGGCACGTTCATTAGCCAGGTGCTCAGCTAACCCCTTCACCCTGGCTGAAGTGAACTGTATTTCATCTCTACAGGCCAATCAGTTTCTGTGTTGTTTTTTATTTTCTGCAGCATTGGACGACAGCCATTCTCAACTTCCTGATCCCAATCGTGGATGCTGAGCTTAACCAAACACGTATTTCAATTTAAGGTGCACGATCAAGGCAACTTGCATGACTTCAAGCTGCCTCTGATCACACCTTAAGAGCTGTGAAATCCATCTGACCCTCCAAACAGCCTCTGACTCTTCACACATTCACGTGCAGATAGGAAACGCACATAGGCTGCCATTTGTTAAGAAGAAGAAAGATTGCCCATCAGACGTCAGCAACAGGACAGAAACCAAGGAGAATCTTCCAGTACGGGTGAATTAAGAGCTTCTTAATTCTACCAAAGATCAGAAGTGCTGGAATAAGATCTATAATGATACGGTGGTGGGATTCCTGTTTAAAAAGCCTGGGCATGTGTTCTGTAATGTATGAAGGAACCAAAGCATCTATTCACATCACATTACAGACAGGGTTCTGTTCCAGCAGGGCACAGTGTCCCACAGAGGGTCCTGGCAAACCCTACTTGAAGAGCGGGGCCTGAGGAGACACTCACTTTCCGTCAGCGGGATAGAAATGACCACGCCGTTCCCTGTCCCCACCCAGAGGCGATTCCCCGCGATGAGGAGGGCTGTGATGCGCACGAAGGAAAAGCCCAGCTTGCCGGTACCTGCCAAATAAAACGGGGGGATAGTTAGCTGCTGCTTCCACGGGTTACACGTTGGGTAGATATGGAAAGGAATTCATTGGAGGTTCCAATAATTTTAACGCAGGTTCAGAGCCGAGTGGAGGAAAGATGCATCCCCAGAGGTGTTACTGAGAGCACACCCTACACGACATGACGTAGGTCTGCTATTGAAGCGCCTATAAGCAAATCCTCCGAAGTAACTTCACAACAGCTGCTGGTGCACGTCTAACACTGTGCCGGGTCGATCCCGGAGGTGGCGCGGGCTCACCCAGCATCTTGCTGACGTAGGGTTCGATGTCCACGTCCTGCAGGTGCTGGTGGGTGAGCGCGTGGAAGAGCCGCAGGGTGGAGTCCAGCCGGATGGACACCCACACGCCGTCTCCGATCCACGCCAGCTGCCGCACCTGGCTCTCCTTCCGCGGGTGGGCGTCGAAGGATTTCTGGAACACAGAGGTCATGTGGGCCCTGGCAGCACCCGCCCCTCGGCGGCCTTAGCCAGTCATTTGAGCAGCTGGCACTCCGTTCCAAACGTCTTCTTGAAATGATGCCCAACAGGAGGACAGCTGCCTCCTTGCAATCACAAAGAGGGGAGGCGAGCACTTTGCAGGGATTCCCTATGTTCTCCAATTTAAGCATATTTCCCCAGGGACAACATCCAAGGGCTGAAATTGCTTTGGTAATGTGAGGAATACCTGGTGAGATAAGTTTGTCTTTCCCTGCTTGGTAGCGTCCTAGCCATAGGATAAGGAGGCTCAAACCCCTTTCAGACTGAGAGACCCAAGGGTATCTGCAAGGTGGTTGATGGGGGCACAGAAAGAAAAGGAATGTGAAGGGAGGAGTTTGTGTTTAGTATGTATAGCTTGTTTCATAATGATGGTGTTCGGGTACAGCTATGCGAGACTGACGTCTTGTCATTCCTCTCCAACTTGAGTTGGTGACTTCCATTCAATACAGCTGCAAAGTTTAAAACACCGTGAAAGTATTAAACTGAATGACAGGACAAGATTCCCTGTCTTGACCTTATTTTTAGTCTACGTGTTGCTTTCAGTACTAGTTGCCGGAACAGGGGGTCAAACCTTTTCTGACCCCAGATTTTAAACTACACGTTGCCTTTTAAGAACAACAACTTCCCAGTCATGTCTGCCATTTATTTGCTGAATGTAGACAGTTCACCCTGCAGGTGTGTTATCACTGGTGTCCTGGCTAAATCCCACGTTTGCACAGCCTGGCTTAACGTTCCCCCTCAGTTCAACTGGTGATGCAGCTGCCCTGATCTCCTGACCTGCTGTGTGGTGGAGAGCTGCTGGAGCAGAACAGCTGCACTTCAAAAGTGGGTGAAGTCTGTCCTCCTTCTCTATGTAAAGTGTTTTTGATCCCTGCTGATGGAAGGCGCTATGTACATTTTACTAATTATACCAGTAAGCACTATTTTATATAGTGCTTTAAAACCAATAATCTCAAAGTGATTTACAATAGGTATTATCATGTAAAGTGACTGAAATGTCTGCAGTCTGAAATGTGTTCAGAGGGGAAAATATATGGACTCCTATTTGGATTTCGTGGAAGATTTATTTTGTGTTTCTTTTGGCAATCTTAAGCTCATTGCTGTGTTATCTGAATTAGATTTCGCAACCTTAAAAATAATGAGCGCGCAGGCAAACTCCACCAGACAACATACATATTTAAACAGAAAAAAAAATGAGGTTGAGGATTAAAAGTTACAAGGAAACGAATAATTCTTCTGACTGATTATTAGTGAAGAGACCCGAATGAACGTGAGGTTTACAAGCTCCTGCCCATCTATATAAACAGTTATTCCTTCTATGTTGTCCTTGTATATCCCTTCTCTGAATCCGCCGCTGCAGGACAGAGCAGGCCGCCCCAGTTCAGTTCAGTTTACTGTCATGTGCACAGGTGCAATGAAATGCTTATTTGCATGTCTGCTCCAATACGAAGACATTAAGGAAACACCAACAACATAAACACAGAACAGCAGCGGCAACAACAAGTTAAATAACATACAGCTTAAGAGAAAGACCATCGGTGTGAGCCAGGCAGGCCACTCACCTCGATCTGCATGGTCTTGGGCTGGATGACGTGCACCTTGTTCTTGTAGCCACACCACACTTTATCGTGCACCATGGCCATGCAGCGGATGGAGTGATGTGGCCGGCCCAGGTCCATCAGGTGGTAGTTACTGAGATCCCACTGGCCGTCTGCGGGGGACACACACACAGGAGGGCTAAGAGCAGGCCACCGTTTCACTGGACGGTGCAAGACATTTCGGCTGAACTGCGCGCGGCGTGGACGGTGATTTCACACTCAGCTACCATTCACAGTTCAGCTGTGCAAATAGACCATCACCAAAGATCTTCACCTTTTCAGATCAAAAGCCCTTTAAGCACTTTGAGGTTATAGGAAGTTGCACTGTCTCAGTCATTTTGGATTTATGAGTGCAATCACAAATCACGCTGGGCACCTTACCCTCAGACCTGTGGAAGATGGCTAACGTCCCATCTGCCAGAGCCACCAGCACCCGCCCTTTCACGTGCCTGAAGAGACACAGCTGCATTAAAGACTATCCAGGGTTTCTCCAATTTCACGAGACACAGTGAAGGCATCAAGAGATATTCAGAACCACAAATGACCAGAATATGAATGACAGAGGTCTTGGAAATATAAAACTCTTGTTTCTCTCAGTTTTACAAATAAACTGCGGGGGTAATTTGCAAAGACTGAGGAGTCTTGGACATCTGAAAGGGCACACAGACTGTTCAGACCACGAAGGGTCGCATCAAGAATGCTACAAAGCTCCTCATGCCTGTACAGTCACAGAAATTAATCTGCTGAAGTTTTGCCCCACTATGTGTACTGAAAGCAAGGTTTTGGGCCTTAAATATATGTACGCTAACAGAATATTAAATGCTGGGAAACCTTAGCAGTAGTTTGTCTAAGGTTTCATTCAACGCTCTGAAAATGCAGCTCCAGTTGCTATAATGTTCACTCATAAGCCATATTGACAGGGGCACTTACACGATGCTGAGCACAGAGTCCTTCAGCTTGATTGAGTGAAGGCATTTCTTCCAGTTAGAAACAGCAGAGTGCACATAAAGCCTAGGAGGAAGGAAAAACCAGTGTTCTGTTCTTTGCCTTCGTTGTACGTTATGCTCACAATAGCTAAAATAAAACATCCCAGATGTATCTTGCAGCAACAAAGGAATACTGTGTCACCACGTTATGGAAGTGATCTTATGTTCAATAAGGCAGATTTTCAGGTTTATCATAACAGGGATGTAAGATTTACCGTAGAGGGATTCCAAAAAACAGAGTAAGAAAAATAAAGAACTGCCCCCGTCCCTCAAACAGATCTCACCAGCCGTTCTGGGCCCCCAGCCACATGGTGGGAGCAGCGCTGGTGGCAGCCCTGGGCTCCTCATCTCCCTCCGCTGGCTCCTGGGTGGAGGCAGTGATGGCCTCTTCTTTGGGCTGCCGGGGCTCCCTGAGGAAAGCGCCTTCTGTCATTGCACTAGCATCAGCTTCAATACAGCACTCAAATACAGGATTGCACAGTGAATACAGTGCACACTAACATACAGGATTGCACAGTGAATACAGTGCACACAGACACACACAGGATTGCACAGTGCATACAGTGCACACAAACACAGAATCACACAGTGAGTACAGTATGCACAGATAAAGGCTCACACAGACACAGTGTGACCAAGTGAATACAGTGCACACATATGCACACACAGGTGTGCACAATCAATGCAGTGATTACATACACTCTTGCACAATCAATTCAGTGCACAGTGCAATATACTGAACACTGAATGAGAGAATAGACTGCACACACACACACTGAATCAACACACTGCACAAGCACAAACAGACACAAAGGAGATACTCAGCAGGGATGCAGACCTCCCTCCCATAAATGACAAAACCACAGTAGCTGAAACATTAATGATAATGCTTTCTCCATTTGTTTTATTGTAAAAAATCAGGAATAAGGAAAAATGTTGTTGGAAACAGCTGAGCCATGAGTGACCTATTAATAACCTTACAGTGAACTATCCATGACCCATCAGTGACACACTGGTGACCTATTGGTGACTTATCAGTGCACTGTCAGTGATCTATGAGTGACTTATCAGTCAGTGGGCTATGAGTGACCTATGAGAGACTTATCAGTGAGCTATAAGTGATCTATGAGTGACTTATCAGTCAGTGGGCTATGAGTGACCTATGAGAGACTTATCAGTGAGCTATAAGTGATCTAAAGTATGAGTGCCTTATCAGGGAGCAATTAGTGATCTATCGGTGACCTATCATTGAGCTATAAGTGATCTACAAGTGCCTTATCAGGGAGCTGTCAGTGATCTGTTGGGGAGCCCTCAGTGCCTGTACCTGCTGAGGGGGCCGTCCACAGCGGGGGGCTGAGGGTCTGTGAAGACGTGCTCAGTGAAGGGGCCCGGCCGGGATGCCAGCCTCTCGGCCTCACTGGCCACAGGCTCCGGCACCTCGGTGGCCTCAGTGGCTTCCTCGGCAGACTGAGACACATTTATCTTCCCATTCAGCAGGGGCGCCATGTGGCCTGAAGCCCAGGGGAGAAGACAGACAGGTCAGAGGGAAAACGACAATCCGCCGCCCTGCGCAGGACATCAGTTCTTGCAGAGTGACTGTCAAACTCCAGCAGGACTTCCAGGGAAAAAAGAACTACGTTGTGCTACAGAACAACACAAAATGTTTGCTCATGCTGAAGTGGACTGGAGCAGTCGCCCACATCCTTTCCTTCCTGCCTTTATTTTTGCTTAGAAACACATCAAGTACAGAGCATCTCCAACAGTATCTTCTGTCACCCAGCAACTACATATGTTGTCCTTGATCATGTTTTCTCATACATACTAACAGGTTTACACTAGGCAGTATCAGTCTGAAACTCACAACTGGCAACCAACTGAAGCTTAGCAGGAGTGAGCCTGGTCAGTACCTGGATGGAAGACCTCCTGGAAAAAGCTAAGGTTGCTGCTGGAAGAGGTTTGAGAGGGGCCAGTGGGGAGCGCTCACCCTGCAGTCTGTGTGGGTCCTAATGCCCCAGTATAGTAACGGGGACACTATACTGTAAAAAGGCACCATCCTTCGGATGAGACGTAAAACCGAGGTCCTAACTCTCTGTGCTCATTAAAAATCCCAAAGAGTAGGGCTGTAAACCCAAGTGTCCTGGCCTTTTCCAGTCATGGCCTCCTAGCAAGCCCCATCTATGAACTGGCTTCATCACTCAGGTCTCCTCCCCACTGATAATGGACGGGTGTTAAGTATACTGGCACACTTTCAGTGGAGTATCTAGACAAGCGCTCTAGACGTGTAAGTGTAAGGAATTTTTACGTAGACAGGGCTGTGCTTGATTTACAGTAGGAGGTTTCCTTGCTCAACAGAGAAAACGGAATTCATCAACACGTGGTGTGCACATCCTACTTGTGTGTTTTACTATAACGAGGGCCTGTACCTTGCCCCTTGTCCACTACAGGGGTGTCGGTCCGTGACGAGCAGTTGCTGCGCACCACGCTGCAGTGGGTGGCGCAGCCCACCAGCGTAATGCCCGCCAGCATGCCCTCCATGCCCCCCTTCTCCTCCGAGCCCCCTTCGCCCGTCTCCAGAAAGATCTCGCCCGCCGGGTAATCGCTCTCACTGGCCGCTGGACAGGAGAGAGCGCAGACGTGTCAGGTGGCTCAGAACAGCTCTGCCTGCATTACTGGAGGACCGCCGCCTTACCTACTAGTACCTGCAAATTTAAGGGTCCTGCTCTGGAAGCCAGGTGCTCTGAGCCACTTGCACAGACCTGTAATCAGGAATCTAAATGGAGAGACCAATCCAACGCGAGCTCCCGAGAGGGCACGCAAGAGAACACAGGGCAAGCAGGAGCCTCTGGGCAGCTCACCTGGCACGCTGGAGATGCACAGCACATGGGCGTTGCAGACGTTGAACTGGTCCACCAGAGAGCCGGGCTGGTTGGCATCGATGATCACCACCTTGCTGGCGGAGTGAGTGCTGGTGAGGATCCACACTCGGCTGCACAGGGAGTCCGTCTCCTGCAGCTCCTTTGGCTGGGGGGAGAGGGAGGGAAGAGCACCCAGAATTAACACATGGGCACCAGTCTGTCCACAGACATTTACAGCGGCGCCGCAAAGCACTCATTGAGGATGATTTTGCAAAGAGCAAAAGCAGGTCAAGTCTGCAAGGTAGCTGGCCTTCTGCACAGCTTTTATTTCCTGCAAAAAGATAATGATCTTGAGAAACTTGGACAAGTTCAATTGACAGATTACCTATCCGAAGTAAGAAATTGTTAAAAACTGCTTTGCTAGCAGAACAGGTGTGTTCTTTCCTGTACACTGACACATGGAGCTCACTGAGTGAGCAAGCCTTCTTACCACGCAGGAGACATGGTGGAAAGGGAGAGAACTGTATTTACTGTCAACACAACTGCATTTAAACTGCATAATAATGACACAACTGCATAGGAGACGCTAGTTTACATAAAGGATTGTGGGAGTCTGGAAAAAAGCTGCCCAAACCTTGTTGCTGAAGCCGATACTCTGGCCTTTTCCAGGAAACAACTCGATGAGATCACTGGATCAGTTAGTAACTATCAAATAGGCCTGTTATTTGGTTCTTAACCAGTGGTTGGAAGCTCAATGGACATAGCTCTGTTGACCTGACTGCGAACAGCTTTCAAGAAGCGGACGGGAACCTGGCAGGGCCCTGCAGCTGGCCAGTGGTGGTGGGGTACCTTCTTCTTCTCGGGGGAGCTGTGGCTGCTCTGGTCCTCCTGCGCTTCAGCCTCGGCCGACAGGGGGTCAGAGCCGCTGGACGAGGCCTTCAGCCCATTGGGAGGCGTCTCTTCGGCCTGCTTCCACCCGGTCAGGTCCACGCCCGCGGCACACCACAGCTGAGGCGGACACACACGGCAGCACGAGTCACACACTCACACGGGCAGGCAGGGAGCCGCCCACAGCTGGGGACCGCCTTGCACGCAAAAACTAAACAAAACGGCCAAACTGCGAGGAGGGGTTAGAGATACTTACAGATATAATACAACAATGGAGAAAAAAAAACACAAAATGGGAACCTGCTAGGACTTCCAAAATAGTACTACTCAAGCAGGGTTCAGCAGGCAATACACACGCAGGCAGCAGTCCTGACTTTACCTTCCGATTCGGATCCTTTTCAACTAGGGGACGACAGTATACCGGGACCGGGACATTCTTCATGCGGTTATCCTCCTGGCCTCCATTCGGGCTCAGCTGTGGAAAGAGACAGGGTTGGGCACACAGAGGAACAGGCAGCACCACCGTATCCGTCTTAAAAAGGGAACAGATTCCAAATACGGCTGGCAGGTCACAACAGACATGACTTTTTTCATTAAACAGCAGATATGCCATAGATAAAGAGGCATTTATTCCCTCTTGTAACTCTCGCTGCTAACATGAGCACAGGCTAGTACTTGAGTATTTGGGACAGCTTTTACTTCCAGTAGGACCTTTTGGTGAACACACCAATTAAACAAGAGCCTAAATCCACATTTTCTCAACAAGGAGCCTGGTCACACAAGTGACGTCTTCTATTTCAGAACACATAAAGCAGTGTTATTCCTGCAAGCGTATCACAAGAGGCAACAAAATGCTACTCAAACCTCCCTCTCTTCTGCCTTCTGCCCTGAGGATTTTCAAGGCCAAATGAGGCTGACAGATATCAGGCCACACGCAGGAAAGAGAAAAAAAAACACAACAGGAACAAAAACTAGAGGGGTGAGGCGGAGGGCAACAGTCATATCAGCAGGCTGCACAGTACATCAATCACATGTCAGGCCTACAAAAAGGAGGTGACTATTATCACTGTGGGGGGCACAAAAATCGGTCAGGGCACAGAAGACGCTACGAGGTGTCAACGTAATTTGAATCCCACTTGTGGGACTTGACAGTGTGATGGGTCAGCTGTGTCAGACAGGCCACTGTGGCCCCTTCTTTCCTCGTTTGTGGACGCTGAGGGCCAGCCGCCCTGAGGTTGCGCAGTAGTCACATGCCGGGACTCTGTCGGTCTCACTTGCCTGGTGCTTCTTCGCGGGCCCCTCCTGTGAAAGTTCCAGCTGATAGCCTGTCTGTGGGAGATCACAGTTAGAGTGGGCTGCCCTTTCAGGCAGCCTGCGAGCTCCGTGTGTGCAAGCACGCAGCCCGGCCCCCGTGCGACTCTGCAGAGCTCTGGGGAACCGTGGCCCAGTCTGGGGTAAAGTCTCAAGACTTGAACACACTCCACCTAACAGCTTCACGGCCACAACTACTGTACCACCCCATTAACCAGGGGCCCAGCATGAACAGGGAACTTGGCTGTAGGGTAGAGATGGTCAGGGTTAGAAGTGACCATCAGAAGCAGAATCAAAGGTCAGCAGAGGCGACTAGACATGTTAAACTGAATTAAATCTAGCTGCCTCCTAATGTCATCAAAGCCCCCTGCACTGCCTGCTGGATTTGTACCGCGAGAGACACATAAAAACTGAACTGAACTATCATTAATTTTCATTTGAAAAGAAAAAGTGAAGAATATGTTTATGGTGGCTACCAGCAGAGCAGAGTCAGCATTTCTGTGGATTTTAAAAGACAAATCCTTTGCATCCTCAAGACTCTTGCGTCCAGTGACGCAGATCCTAAAGTACCAGTCAGACCAGTGTACGTATCAGGTGAAGCTCTCCGACTGCCAGGGTGTCTGCAGCCTTTACCGCGTGCGCACAGAGTGGAAGTCAAGTGCCTTCTGAAACTGTGAGAGCACTGTGCTGGCTGGCAAAACAGGACTTTGGGATGTTAAATTGTTAACCCCAGTGTCCACATCATTTTAAAGCGCAGTGGTCACACGCCCTACAGACATACAGCGCCGTGGAGCCGGCGGAGCTGCCGGGAGCAGCCGCGGGGGCCAGGGGTACCTGTTTGTAGCGGGGCGGCACGCTCCAGCCGCAGGTCTGCAGTAGCCCGTCCTCCCTGCGCATGTGCTCCCGGACCTGCCGGTACTGCTCCCTCCTCTGCTCCCGGCGGGTGGACAGCGCGCCGTCGCTGAGGGGAGGCGCCACGCCGTTACAAGGGGCGGCCGCACTAGATCGCTGACGTCTAGTGACGGGCGGCTCCGAGAGGTTAGCCGCCATCTTGGCTCAAGGTCACACCACAGCGTCGGGGTTTTGAGGCAAGATGGGGACTTCTTGTCTGAGCCTCCTCTCACTACAACATAATCACCTAACCTACATCACACTACCAATACAACATAAGATATAATCTAATCCACACCCAGTTACTTTTTCACCGATTTGCTATAATTGCTGCATCATACAATTACTATATTTCTCTTGTTTATCATGTTCCAAACATGTCTGTTGCAGCACTTTGCTGCATATGGCTTGTTATCTTTATAGAGTTGTTACAATTGTGTTTGAGCCACCTTGTCATTAATTAACCAGTGAAAGATACATGCCATTTACCTGAGGGCTTGTATGAAATTCTGTCTACATGTCTTGCCCCGAGCTCATTAAAGTGTGAAGCTAGTGCCCTGTGTTTCCTTAGGTCTTTAATCAACATGCATGTTATCTAACATTTCAGTTCAAATATTCTAGGGAAAGAACTCTACAACGTGAGGGTCGTCTACAACAAAGACAAACTCCCACTGCTTAATTCAAAGTACATAATTTAAATTATGGGATATAAAAAGAAAAAAGTCAATTTCAAGACACAAACTCATTCCCTACTGATGTGGGACATTCTCATGCTGGTGGTGGCAATTTTCTCACAGCAAACAAATGTTCCCTGCTTGTTCGTGTTACCATGAATCCAGACTTGGGTGACCAACCGTTTTTAAAAGCTGTGCACAACACTGAAAGGAGATGGAGGGAGAGGGCCTAAGTGGGGAGACTGCTCCCCAGAAAGACACTTCCTTCTGGCTCTTCCAGTAGCTTTTCAGGACACGGCGAGAGCTCGGGTGCCGCTGGGGAACCAGCCCTTGGAAAACAAGAGGAAGGGAGACGCCGGGTCCCGGAGGGGGGCGAGAGGGGCGCAGCAGGGCCTCCCGGGGGATGGTACTCACTCCTCGTGGGGGAAGTAGCTCATGTGGCTGTTCGAGGACAGCTGGCACATGGTGTGGCTGCGGCGCTGAGAGAAGCCGGCCGGCGTGGGCGACTTGTAGTGGATGTTGACGCTGGTGTAGGGTCGCTTGGCGGGAGGAGGGTTGGCCGAGGAGCTGAAGAGCCGGGCGAAGCTGCAGGAGACAGAAGGGCGGGGAGTTTGAAGGACACGCCGGGTAACCCGCCCCTGAGGCCAGCTGTTATCCTCTACCTCACGGCCTGCAGTGGTTTCGGATGATCACGGCCAACTGGGGGACATACTTACAACTGCCAGATGGTGGATTTTTTCTTTTCTTGAATTTGTGAATTATCTCTGGAGGCTCTGGGGAGGAAGATAAAAAACAAACAGTTACTGTACGTATGGATTCCCCTTTCTCACAACCGGCCACAGATTTTCGTTCGCCCACTAAGCTGACTGGACTTCCTACCATTGAAGGTGTTTTTATATCGTAGTGTGTCAGAGTTCTGCGTGGGCTTCAGTCGCCATGGATTCCTCTGTAGTAAAATTACCAACATTAACAAGGTCACAAGCAATATCACTATGGCAGCCCAAGTTATGGAGGAACTATTTGATTCAATTAAATTCAATTTTATTCTTCCACACAATGAGTTGTCACAGAGAACCTTCACGGTGATTTATGCAGATGATACAAACAGGGTTGTACAACACAATAAATCAAAAGGAAATTAGTGTAAGCAGATGTAAAGTAGTTTAGAGTATCACAAAATAAAGCAGGTGTAATTTAGTTTACCGTATCATAAAATAACAGTGTAACCATCAGGCACAGAGGAGAGAAAAAGGAAAGACCCCATGAGGAGAATAAACTCTAGGGGTCCAAAGTCTGATGGTTAGCCTCCCCTCCAGGTACTAGCTGTGACAGTATTTGAATGAGGGTACAAGTGGGAGCCATGCTGGGAGAGGTTGTGTGTGTTCTGCTGGGGTTGGAGTGTGAAAGCAGATGTGCAGTGGGAGTGGGAGCCTCTAACAGTGGAGCATAGCTCCTCTAGATGTTAATTAAATCATTGGTTAAGTACTGCACTGGAGGGTACATTCTCACCCGGAGGTATTTTCTTGAAAGACTTTAATAAAACTCTGCAATAAAGCCTCCTACCCTCTTCTGCTATTGCCAGTCCTGGGATGGCCATAGCTAAGGGAGGCTCTCAGTAACCCATATTACCTGGCTGTAATGTGAGTAACATGATAGCTAAGAGCTTTCAAGGTAGATGTATTTTGTGGATCTCTGCCAACTTAATCGCACCTGGAGCGGGGAATTGGCTCCTGCCGACCCCCCTTACACAAAACTACAAGTCGTGTGTTCCTTCACAAGCAAGGTGCTGCTGACACGCCCGGATTCAAGCTGATGATGCAGGGTGTTGCTGTAAGATCAACCAGTCTGATTCCTCTGGGAACACAGCTGCCATCAGCCTCAATGCGCAGACCCCACGTTTTAGGGGAAAGCAAAGAGCACCAGAGCGCAAACTGGTGGGAAACGACAGTGGAAGCCCCTAGTCTTTCCAGGACGCGCCGTCTGCAGAGGACTCACCTGATCATTTCGGTCCACCGCACGGCCTCCTGCAGCTCCATCAGCCGCTCCTTGTACTGGTTCCTCTCCATGAGCACGCGCGCCATCTCCACCCGGGTGAAGCGCCGGCGCTGCATCATGGACACGTCGTCCTGCAGCGGGGACGAATACTTGCACAGCGAGTGGGGATAAGGGAGTCATTTAGTGAGGTTGTAAAGCAAGGGCACCCTCCAGGGAAACAAGAAAGACCCCCCCCCCACCACCACCACCACCACCACCACTGCACAGCAGTTTGATCCATTCCAGGCTTCGAGAGCGTCATCGTCTTGGGCGTGCTGCTCTGACGTAGCAGAGGGAACGCTCATCGAGCTCGCCGGGCAGTGTCTACCCCTGCCGAGGCACTGAAAACGCAACGGTCATCCTGAAGCGTCTACCGGACGTTCGTGAATTTCATTATGTCTCCAAACGCTGAATTAGCAGTCTAGCTCCTTTTTTAACCAACCTTTTCCACAAATGCAGAAATGACTAAATGAAACCATTCACTTTTTGAAGTTGGTTTCGTTTTCTCTGTGGGGGACTTTCATGAATCTTGATTGCTCCCTGAGCCAATCAGGGGACAGGAAGCTTATCGAAAACATGGACTATCAATTGACCAGCTATTTATTTCCAGATTGTAATATTTAAATCCCAACAGCGCCACAGCTATAAATCACTTCATCAGTGGCTTTGCAGTCTTTCTGATATGCTCTACAACATTAATGCAATAGGGAGGTGAGAACTCACATTTTCCACACATATTTAACCTGCTGAATCCTTATCCTTAATAGCTGTATTCTTAATTTTTGACCCTAACAATGAAAACCGTTGCAAATAGTAAAGATCCCATGGAAATATTAGTTAATTAGTTAACAGTTAACAGGTTAAAACAAGCAGTTTTATTGACAACACTATGGATTAAAAGGCTTGTACTGTATTTATGGTATTTAGTTGAGTAGATCTCAACTTCAAACTGAAAGACCAAAGGTAACTTTTCAAAACAAAACTGAAATAAATTAAGCTGCTGCACTGGTGGAGTTTTGTTTCCCTTAATTTGTACAAAGAGACAGAAACCAGACATGATCACTAATACCAAATTACTAGACAAACACAAATCATGTCCTGCCTTTGGCACAACTAAAAAGGAAAGCTTTTTCCAAATCAATCGTCATTAAAAACTGAAGTACAGAATGCAGTTAAATTCATTCATAATTTTAAAAAATGTACACACCAGAATTTTATATGTTCATCCGGTTAACCTGTATACACCCATCCCTCAATTTATGAACATAAATCACTCCTCAAAATCTGTGCATAAAGTGAAAATACATAAACCGCAAACAAAATTCCCTTACTTTACACGTAAAACCTTCTGATTTGTTCACAGGATCTAGAATATACAGTTACCAAATATTATGTACTTTTGCCCTAGCAGAGCACTGAATTGTCAAAGTAAAAACACTATCTCTTGTTAATGATCATTCAATTTCCTGTTTATCGTAGTACTGTAGTTAATAAAATGACAAAATGTTTAAAGCTTCTGGGAATGCAGACACACTGTAGACCCCTGTAGTGTGGGGTTATACTATGAGGAGGGAGTCTTTAATTTACTATTACTATTACTACTTACTATTTAGGACACACTTTGTTTGTAGCAAAAATTTTGGAACTGCAAAAAAACAGATAGCAAAATGCACGCTTTGTTCTAGTGAAATTTCGGGAACCAGGTGTTTGTAAATCAAGGGATGGGTGTCATTTTACAGGTTACTTAGAATTTTAGGTGTTATGAAGAAAGAAACAAATTATTAGATCACTTTAGAACCCAGACGTGATGAACTACTGAGAAAACTGAGAGTTAGAATTTGTGAGGCAGGGTCTGGGAAAGCAATGGGCAAAAATTACTTGATTTGCTCCAGCTCACTAAATAAATTAGCATTTGAGGTTAAAAAAGGGATAGTTAGGGGTTTTAAGTATTAATATTTACAAAAAGATGCAGCTGTGAGGCATGCAAAGCAACTAAAGAAAAGGTGAGAACACTTTTCCTTTAGTAGAATTTAGTTTTGTTAATAAGATTGCTGATGCCCCCAGACATTTCTTCATGTACATTATGCATTATGATCCATATTTACAACACAAATGATGAAGAAAACACGAATTTGTGGTATTTCCCATGTGTTTTGTAGATAATGTGTAATACTATTTACCGTGGTTGTACAGAGGGAAATACAGCACGCGTTCAACATACTGCAAGACAGAAGGTAACGTTGCAGGGAGACTAAGAAAGCACACCTCTGCTTCCATCCATAATACATAATAATTCATTATAAGGATTATAATAATACACTATTCACTATGCTTACATCGTCTGTTTCCTCCTCCTTGGACTCCTGTGTGGTTCCTATGGCCTCTGCTCTCAATCTGGAAGAGAAAAAACGCAGCAGAAAATGAGCACCAGGAGACCTGAAAGTCAGAAACCAATCCTCCCAACCAATAATAAACAATAAAGTAATTAGAAATAGAAATAAGTAGAAATAAGCAGTATCTGGGTCACCACTGCATGAGTCTATTTTAAAGCCACAGTAAAAGCAATTCAATGCAAGAAACCACTTAGCTTCTCAGACTAGAAGATACTTGGAAAAACACAGACAATTAGTTACCCAAATCAGTCATCATTCTACCAATATAATAATGATTACAGTACAGAAATAAATAAAGACACTTTTTTAATAAAGTGCCAAGTTTTTAAAGTGCCCTTCGAAATCAAAGCATGCAGAACATCCCGTGTTACGTCGATTGATTATTTTTCCTCTTTTCAGGGTTGTGACTTTTGAACTATCCCTACTGTATATTGGCATGTCTTCTCTAATGGAGCACTAAGACAACTCACCCAGTGTCAAAGCACATCCCGTTAAAGACTGGGTGGCAACTCAAAGAAAGGAATTTGCTGACACTCCGGCCTCCCCACTGAACTGTGCTAGAATGTGTTAGGCTGGAGCTGAAGTACAGCACTTTCAGCAAGACTTCCCAATGGTATCCTTGTTCCTTCTCGCCGGAACAGGAAACAGACAGGCAGGGACTTTCAGGAACATAGCTGGTCCCACCCACAGCACCCTTATTGAAACACTGCTTATTGAAACAACTAGATAGTGCATAAATGGAAGTTTGGGGACATATTGTTATGGACAAAGAAAAGAGACACATCCATCAACTTTGCTGATGTCCACAAGACAATATATCCAACCTCCATCAACTTCACTGATGTCCACCAGGAGATATATAGAACCTGCTTCAACCTCACTGATGTCCCCCAGGAGATATATCCAACCTCCATCCTCCAGATGTCCACCAGAGGATATAGACAAGTAATCATGGACATCAGCAATGAGCAATGAGAGGTCACAATGAGCTAGGCTACACTGCCCCTGGCAATTGAAACAGACTCTCTATTTGTATGTGAACCAAGTTTCATTATGCGGTGCTCTGATTTCACAATTCAGTTTTTTGATTTGACCACCTAATGTTTATAATTCACCCTGTACAGTAGAAATCTCCAACCTCCGGTCCTGGAGAGCGCTGGTCCAGCAGGTGTTATAGGCACCTTTTAAATGATCAATTTTTAAAGGCATATAACAATTTAAGGAGGACCAATTCAAGAGGTGATGTGTACAATTCAGTGATACAGAGATCATTTGGAACAAAACTCAGATAATAAAGTTAAGGTGGTTGATGTCCCTCACCGTTTCAGGTCTTCCTCCAGCTCTTTGACCCGGTTCTCCACCTTGATTTTGGACTGCCTCACTGCTTCCAACTCCTCCCTCAGCACCTCCTGCTCGCTGGACAGCTCGTCCACCTTGGCAATCAGGTCATTCTTCACAATGTTCAGGGCATTCCTGTGAGGGCACAGCCACGTCCAGTGACAGGAAACTGCATGGTGCACCACTGAGCCAGTCATGACTCCTTCCTTGAAAGGCCAAATATATCTAAGGCATGATTACCAATATACCCCAGATTCCACGTACTGCAAGAAACAAGCCAAGGCTTTTAGGAAAACAGCTAAGTCAAGCCAGTCTATGACGATCAAACCAGCAAATTCTCAGAAATTATCTTGATTTTAAAATTATCGCATGGCTGAAAACTCCGTAGTGTACTAATGTTTTGCTTCGTTGAATTTGTTAAGGCCCTGAGAAAGTTTTCAGGATCCATTGAGTGGTCTCTTTTGTAACCTTATTTTAGGGAACACAGTTGCTCTCAATAAACGTCCATTTTCAGGCAGAAATAGTAGAATGAACTCTCATAATATTGCATAACACTTATAATATTCCAGTTTGTCACTGGCAGTAACAAATTAAAATCTGATTAAGAGATGCCTTCATAGGGCCCTTGAGTAGCAAAAATAGTAAAGTTTCTCATCTTGGGCACACATTGAACCCTTCAAACTGAGATCAGGAGCCACATCTTTACACTGTCATCTCAGAGCTGCTGTAAGTGATCTCTGTTGGTGTGCAAACTGTCTGAAATTCTAGTACAATGAAATGAGTGAATCGGACTGCTAGTGCAGGGGTTCCCCTCCCTGGTCCTGGGGTCCAATAATTTTGCTAAGGTTCCAAACAAGCAACTTATTAGCTCCAACAGGCATCCAATTGAGAGCTCAGCTGGATTCAAAACCAGCAGTTCTGGTGGTCCGAAGGGCTGGGACTGGGAAGCCCTGTGCTAAATGCTCCGCTGTAGTCTCTTACTTGGTCTCAAGGAGTTGTTTGTTCTCCGTCAGCAGGTTTTCCACTTCCTTCCCCATTCCTGCAAGACAGCCCACATAGCGTTAGCACAGCTCGTTGTGTCCTCCTCGCGCGGCTCACTCAGCAGTAGTGTCCGGCTGAGTCTACGGGCTCAATCCTGTCCAGCTCCAGCTACATGCTTCTGGGTGTTCAGTTTCACCTGGGACAGCATTTGCATGGCTGGGACAAAGTGTTCTTGTCAGTGCTCCCTGTAGCTCTCGGCCTTTGTCTCCTGCTCAAGTAACAGATTTATTTTAGAATCTCAAACATTTCTTTAAAGTCCAGCAGGCTGGGCCCAAGAATCAGGGTATGAATTGCCAACCATATGAAAAAGATTGAACACAACTGGTCTAGTGCTCAGTGCGATGTAAATCAGAGTTCATTGTGAAGGCTTTTACTTGTTGCAGAAAAGGAAATAAAAAATATATATAATCAGGACGTTAATCATGTTAAATGTTAAATTGGTTAAAATAAGTTGGGTGGCAAACTTTGCTGACGTAAAATTTTAGCTTTTTCATTAGATTCTGTGTTATTAAAATTATACCTTCAAAATATGTTTTAATCCACATGAATAAGACAGAGGGCCATAATACAGATAACACAGACTATCTCTTAAAAACTAAAATGTAAGATTACTTTACTTGCTAGAGTTGTTAAGGTAACAATATATGCTGACTTCAAGAAATAAGAAAAATGGTTTGATTTGATAATATGTCCTAAATCTCTAAACTTGTATCATGCTCCCTATTACTAAAAAAAAAACCTCTTATATTTTTAGGTGTTTTTTGAAAGGTTAAAGGGCAGTACCCTCTCTCACACACACACACACCATAAAGAGAAAACAGTATGCGACACAGAACGAATGGACATTCTTAACTGGAGCTCAGCAGGGAGGATGACAACCTAGATACTTTTGTTTCAGCTTTTCTAAATCATAATCATTCCCAAACATCGTTTCTTGAAGCTATATATGATAACAAATCCCTCTCTTTTCACATTTCATTTCCTGCATCCCTCCTCCATCTCATCTCCACTTGGGCAGCTGCCCCTTGGTCGCTCCTCACTCTGCAGGGACCCCTGTCCCTGTCTTCCTCAGCCTAGGGGGTTAAACCACAATTCACTCGACCTACATACTCAATAAACATCCTCAAACACATCGAAGTCTTGAGTGTCTCTATTCCTTGTGACTGTGGAAACTCTTCAACTGTGTAAAAGTGAGAATGTTAAAAACATGTTTAAGCATGGGGTATGTACTGTACAATATGGGGAAGAATAATTGTATTCTAGCTGAACCCAGCTTCTTGTCACTTGAAAGGCCTGTAATCAGACTGCAATACCTGGTGTCTATGGAATGAATAATTAGACGTACCCACATTTACACACAGCACCAGAGCAATGGGAAAAGGAAATACAAATGGCGCTCTTGCAGTGATATAAAAGGCAAAAATCGAGAAATATGGATAAAATGATGGAACAGAAACAAAAGGGAAACAAGCATGATTTTAAGCTCACGAGTCCTTTCCAGACACCCCTGAACAGTGTCGTGGTGCTGCGGTCACTGGTCAAGGGAGTGAGCAAAGGCGAGGCAATGCACTAAGAGCAGAGGAGCCTGGCCACTGAAGCTGGAACAGAAGAGGGTAGAATGCACGGCGATGGTGCAAGATCAGCGTGGTGCACGGTCAGCCTGGTGCACGATCAACTGGTGTAAGATCAGTGTGGCACACGATCAGACTGGTGCACTATCATACTGGTGCGCGGTCTGCCTGGCGTGCGATCAGCCTGATGCATGATCTGCCTGGAGCATGATCAATGATTTAGTGTTATCCAGAGTGACAAGCTTAGCACGATAATATAAGGTTGGTAACTCAAGGAAAAATGTTCACTGCATGCTACTTAAAGCAATAGGTTCAAAACACACTTTAGGACAGTCCAGCTTCTATACAAATAACATATACGTAGAATAATTAGTCCACTTTCCTTGCGATTTATTTATTTTGTAATACTTTCGGTTTCATAGTGTCATAGAAAGCTTATATTAGAATAACGTTTGTGAATTCCAGTAATAAATGACTGTTTACAATCCAGGGAAATCATCCAGTCAATATATGGAAAGGATATCTGCTTTACCTCAAGCATGTGCTGGATTGTTCTCAAACATTTAAATTTGCGTATTTATTTTTATACACCTAATCTGGACTCTCCAATTGCTTTCTTATATTTCCCCTAAGGCTCCTGTATGGTGGAAGAGGATGAGGAAGGGGCAAACGTGCTGCTCCCACCCACGCACCCATCAAGCCACCCCCCCTTACATATTTTTAACACGCTGCAAGCTCTGCAGCTCCTAACAGGAAACTGGAGGAGGGAGTGCATCTCTTCATGACATCATGACCAGCCTGCTCGCTCCTGTGAAGGCCCAGGAGTTGCTGTTTCACCGGGAGCTGAATGAGCCCTCTTTGACCAACCTCAACACCACTTCCCAGGAACACTGACTTAGCCAGGTCTGCTCCCCTCCTTAGAGAATCCTTTGCACAGCCCGCTTGTGATTTGACCTGGGCTCGGGCCCCCAGCATCTGGGAGTTCGTGTTATGTCTGTCTCCACTGCTCGGCAGCAGGGCCCGCTAGCTTTATCACCATCAACCCGTCTCCCTACTCCGAGTTCCACGGAAACCAATTAGCTGACCGCTGAAAAACTGCTCCAGGAGTTTCACAGGATAAATACTGGGATCTAACAGACTCTGTCATGGAGTTCCAGTTCAGAGCCCCTTGAGTTTTTGCCACTGTTTCTGTAGCTTATTGCATCAGCTGTGCTTTGTTCAGAATGCTGACCTCTGCTGGCTTGGTACATCACCTCCCAGATCACCCCTCAGATTTATCTACACTGTGTATCTGGGTTCGGACCCTGGCTTGCTCCGACTTTGCCTCCTGGACTTCCTGTTGGTACTTTGGGCTCTTCTTAGCTGGCTCTCACCAGCTTTGAGCCCTGATTGCTTCATCACGACCCTGACTGTGTTCTCACCCTGGTTTCCTAACCTCCCACAGCTGCGCACACAGCAGCTCTTCCCTGTGTCCCGAGCCAGCTCCAGGCTGCCCGCTCAGCCCAGTCTCCGTGTGCCCACAGCTCTGTGCAGTTCCCTGCGTGCTGCCTGTGGGTCTCCCTGCCGCAGCACTTGGGTTCTGTCTGCGCCAGGAGAGATCGAGATCGGCTGCCGGTTCCATCTCAATAGGGTGACTTCACGCTAAAAGCTCAAACGGGTGTCCTAGGTTTTTAAATAAAGTGTTTTAGAGGCACAGTGAAGCAGTGATGATTACAAATATATCAGGCTGATTCAAATGCTTGGCTTGTCTGGGGTCTCATATGACAGGAGTTAGTCAAAGATCCCCATTGATCAACCACATCAAAAAGTGGAAAGTTTTTTTGGAAAGTTTCAGAATCTCTCTTTACTTTTTACTAAAACTAAAATGTACTTAAACAGATTCAACAGCTGTGTGTTATAATTAACTATAATATAAGCTCATATATTATATAAATATAGCTCATATATACAGTATATAATATATAAGCTCATGTTTGCTTATAGCTATATTTGGGTGCCAGCTGAAGCTCCACAGTGCTTCACCATCCACATTGTGCATATTTTAATGATGTGAAAGATTTTTTTTAATGTGACCAAATGTCTGACTAAAAGCTATCTTGAGAAAGGAACAGGTAGCATGAGAAAGTGTCTTCAGCACTTGAACCAAGGCTGAATAACTGAAGCCACTGGATGGAAAAGAGGAGGAAATCACACAACTGAAGAGATGCAGCTGGGAAACCCGAATCAATGAAAACAGAACTTGTGGAGCTTCTACTTTGACATTGACAGTAGTGAGTAACGCAAGTCATTTTATGTCAGAAACGTTTTTCAGGCTCTTCACTTGGGTCGTTTCCTTGTCTAAAAACACTGGTGCCCTTTTGCTGCTTTCTGCTCAATAAAACATGAAGTGCTCCTTGGAGATAATCCTGACATTTGTCAGAATAGGAAAGTACGAGTTTCTCAATCAAGCTAGGCAACCGTCTACACAGCCAACACAGGAAGGTTAGCAGAAGGTGGCCTGTGTCACACACAAGCACTGCCTTCCCCATCTGGAATGGAGCATTGCAAGAGGAATGGCCCATCGTACAAAAGGGAAAGCGACTGCTGCTGTTGTCTGTGGGATTACTACATGCTGACGGAGCAGACGGAGCGTGCTTCCGCACAACACCAGCTCTGTCAGCTACACTCGTCATGGTTCAGCACTTGCAGTACTGTCGGTCCCCATGTCTGTCTGCAGTAAAACAAGGCTGCAGGGCAACATTTCAATGCAGAAAATTGAAATGGGGCAGTTTTTTTAACATTCATTTGGGAAATGAGGAGCCTGTGTGCGCCTCTTAACTTTACGGGAAGTATTCCACTGTATCGGATGAGACAGAAATCCACTTTTAATCCTTACTGCTCGGTTGCTGCCTGTTGCCTTTCTCACTCGCAAAGCATCCTCTATCTATCTATGCTGTCTATATCACCCCTATTGTAAGAAAGCAGCCAACGACAAGAGGACAATGATTTAAAGCGTGAGAAAATCAAGCCTGCTGTAGATGGTTATACTGATGTTTCTGCAGAATAAATGTTTTCAAAAGGGCAAAATTTCCATTGGAAGCAAAAAAGCACACTGATGCCATGTTTAGGATACTCCACCAGGACATCTTTTTGGCTGCATTTGACTCTCTTCCTATAATATTTTATAATTAACCTATAATGTGAAGAGCATTTTGATTCTGGAGACCTGATTATGGGAAAGGAAGACTCTTCAGTACGACCACTGGTATGTGATCATTTAAAGAACACAGCTCTGCCAAACCTAGAACGTTCTGTCAGGGAGACCACCTGAGAAGCATGACTTGCACAATCCACAAAAAAATATTTTCATTGGAAAAGCTGCAGGTGGCAGTCAGGAATCGGCTGCCACCAGCTTTCACCACCACCTCAGCTTTCTATGGAAACTGCAAGGCCCTGAAATGTCAAAGCTGAAGGAACTCCAGTCAGGTTTTACATTTTATGGTGTGAGCTACCTGATCTGTTACAGCTTCAGCCACGTGGAGACAAAACAACAGAATACCAGACAACAAAAGGCCCAATGCACCATTCAGACGGAGGAAAGAGCACAATCCTCACTTCTAAGCCCAGAAAGGACACAGACAGTGGCTCACAAGCAAAGCTTGGGGGTGGTGGGGGGTGAGGGGGGTGACTGAACGCAGAAAAGGGGTTGGATGGATGGGTGCACAATTAACAATGAAGGACTACTAAGGCCCCTGCGTGCGTCTTACCGAAGAAATCGTCACGCACTGAACAGGCAGTCCAGCACGGGGGCAGAGTGTGTGGAGAGGGAGGCAGACGGGGGAGAGAAAGGAAGAGGGGTTGGGGGGAGGATAAGAAGAGAAGAAAAAGAAGCCGATAAGCAAATTTAGGTATTCAGGCTTAAAGAGAGACAGAGAAAGCCATGGTCTGTGCAGGGTAACTCCCTCAGGCAATAGAGCTCGATCTGCAGGAAGAGCACTGACAATTCAGCTCAGGGTGGGGTATATGGTATAAGACGCTAAGCCCGACGGCTATCAAAACGCACTCCTCTATTCTGCAGCGCTCAACTGTCTCGTTGCGACTCCTGATATTTTGTGAAAATTGAGAGCCCCTCATTTTTTCGTTCCATTTAAAATCGGTTTAAAAACAAGCACTTCTGTGTAATAAGGCACGTGACTTGCTCGGATTTTTTTTTCTTCTGCCTAATTTTCATCGGACACCCCATGGAATTCTAGGCTCCTGCAACCAACTGTCCCCGTACAGCCAACTGGGATCCGGAAATCCCCCTTCGACCCCGGACCCATTCCTCTGTATAAACCTCAAGTAATCAGGGATTCTGATGATTAAAGTATATCTTTGATCACTACAAGTTACAAAAGACAGATCTAGTCTATTTTCTTTTCTCTACTGTCCCTCTAGCAGGTTAAATTAAAAAGGCTCAGCTGCACTGAACCTCATATTGTAACCTGTCAGATTGTTCTAAGGATATTCATTTTGCACCAGCAAGGGTGTGCAGTTGTCCTATTTTCCTCCCTCCTGAGGAGCTTGCATTCTGAATAGGTGTCATCAAGGGAGGTCAGGGTGCAGCGGGGACAGAGGCTGGAAAGCTTGCAGTGATTGGACAGCAGCTGGGGAGTGTCACGTGTATACCAATAGGAGAAAAGAGATACCAACCAATCCCGAGGGCAGATACACACCTGAGAACTCCCCTATGGGCGTGTCCAGCAGAAGCACATACAGGGGAGAAAAGAAGGAAGCAAAAAAGGGTCAATCAGTGACTCAAAGGAAAAACAAAATCAGAATAATAAAAAAAGGAAACAAAATAAGCATACATCAATGAACAAGGCAAAAGCATGATTTCTCAGGAGTCTTGCCGGCAATGAATGAACAAGCCTGTATTTCACAATGTATATATATATAGTCTCTGCGAGATCTCAAGTTTAGGACGTGTCATTAGCCCACAACCACAATGTACATTGCCATAGAAAAGAACATAGTGTAAGGCTGAAATTGAAATGACTGGTGAGTTTAAGAGGATTGATCAAATCTGCAGAGTTCTCAGGAAACACTCAAATTAAATTCATATAGAACAAATCACGCACATCTTTATCATAGCTTGGCACGTTTGTCTTAATCAAACTGTCAAAATGATACATGGACAATTAAGTGGCTGGAACAGAACTAAAACTACGTTTGGTGGCAGATTTCGGAATGTTGTCACTGATGGAGCATTAGCTCGTTCAATTATTAAATATTCAATGTAATGATTCTTAAATCTGACTTTAAGCTGTGCTTTTGTATTTATAGTGTTCTATAAAATAGAACAAATGGGTGCACAACCTTACAGTGAAAAAGCGTCATAGAAGATTAAATGCTGAGACTGTATTGCTGTTATAAAGCATTAGCGATTAGGTCTTTAAATCCCATTAATTGAACAATCCTTAATGTGCACACCCTGGTACTCACCACTGCATTTCATGTGGCAGTTACAGGAGTCCATAAATCTTTCCACGATATTAATGTCAACATTAACGATTTTAAGTCTATAAGGGCTTATTGTTTGTGATATTTCCGGCACATTATCGGATCGAGTTGCAAAAGTTCTCTGCTGCAGGACAAAAAGGAGTTTTTGTTTTTCTGGTTGTTGCTTACCTCTCACAGAACAAAATGTTGTTCGTTTTTTTCTGGCTATGCACCACTGCAATTTATGTTTTGGCCATATTTTCAGACTGTGTCAGAAACAGTGAAAATGAGACAATCTTGCCTACTGCAATGTATGCTCTGCGTGTTTGTATTGTCAGGTATGTACTCAGACCGAGACATGCCCTGTCAAGGAACAAAAAGTCTTATTAAAATGAAAGAGGGTCACAGAATGTAAGGATTGACACTGCAGGTATGTATAAATGCTGTAAGTGTGCATTATTTCAGATTCCTAAAATCTGGACGATTATGGTGCCACCTTATAGCTGTTACAAAACTGCCACAAAACTTAACATAAAGTCTTAAAACCACCCCTGCAGTGGTCACTTTAGAGGTGCTACGTCAGGGTGGGTGGGTGGCTGTAAGTGATGTTACCATCATGGGCTACCTCTTCGAAGTTAATGGACTGGCCTGCTTCTCCAGTGTCTTCAACAGGAATGTCGAAGCGTTTCTTAAATTAGCCAAATATGACAGTATACCGGTCTTTGTGCTGCGTCTGGGAGCCTGGTGAGAGGTCATTGGTGAATGTGCTGAGTTTCTTTTCCAGAGTAGACTGGATTCAGCCAGAGAAATGAGAGGGCCCATCAACTAAGTTTCTACAGGGCACAGTTATTTTTTAATCTCCACCCCAAAACGTGCAAAGACTGTAGCACACATCCCATGAAAGTATTCAAAATATTCCAGCCTATCTGCACTAGAGAAGCTCCTGTGGCTCTGAAACAAACAAAAACACTGTCAGTGATTAATGTGTCTCATTAACATGACCCAACATTTTGCAGGTCTGTCATAGTAAAAAGCGATTTACAACTCATACATTTGGAAGGTCAAATATGTTTCTTTTTGATGACGTGATACAGCCAGTAGAGTAAATGGCAACTTGGAGACCCCAGATATTAGAGACGAGAACTCCTAACTTTCTGGAGAGGAACGCTTGAAGAAAGTAAATCCGAGAGCTGTGTGGCCCGTCTCTCTCCAGATGGCTTTGCATTTGCGCTGTCAGCCTTATCCTGGAATCAGATTTTCTATTTACCTTTACACAGCAGGTCTTCTATAACTCTGCTGGGTAAACACACGCGGTCCCCTTTAGTGAGATGGAGTGTCACACTCACAGAAAGGAGAAACCTCAGAGGGCACAAGGCAAACCCGACTTGGGGTTCTGGGTGCATTAAACACTATGTATTGTAGGCCTAGCGATGGTGTCATTGTCTGGCTGGGTACAGTCACTTTTTCAGTTGCCTTTTAGACTAATCAGTGAGCATACAGATAAGCTGCCTGATCATGAGACAACTTCCCAGCAACCACAGTCACACGGCCCCACCTCTGAGACCAGGTCCACATACCAAGCAGCTCAGCCCCAGCGTCCACGTCTCCAATGATGTCGGATTTTGTGTCCTTGATCTCGTGGTACAGCGAGTCTGTGTTGATGCCGAAGGCCTCGTTGACAATGCCTTGCGAAGGGCTGGATATGAGAGGAAACACTGGGGTTAATCCCAGACGGCAGCGCTAAAATGACTGTTTTGTACGTGCTAGTCCAGAGTTTCTTGTCTGCCGCATAACAGAAGGATGGAACAGAGTGCGATTTTCCTAGCCCATCGTCAGCAAATAGAACAACTCTTGATAACACAATATAGAGCTGATCAGAAATAACATCTTCTGAATATGTCTCATTGCATTTTTTTGTAAATGCACATTCGTAAGACCTTTAAAAAGGCAGCTTTGAAACATTACACTGGGAAAGTTTAATGAGATGTAGTTGAATTTATTTTTCATAATGTGGCCATTTGACCTTAAACAATTTAGATTCTAATGAAACATTAGTATAAGACATATATCCCATCGTTAAGCTACTCATTAGGCCTGAACAGCTAAACAGGTAAACCTGTATTTTTGTGAAAAAGTTTCATTTCCAGCCACAGTATTCCAGCTGTGGGTATTGTTGACGCTCAGTGTTAAAGGGAAGTCTTAGGGTGCTGCTCTTTTTGAGCTGTCAGTGTCAAAGGGAAATCTTGGGGTCCTGTGTCTGTAGAGCGGTCAGTGTTAAAGGGAAGTCTTGAGGTGCCGTACCTATTTCCACCACCGTAAATGCGGGGGTCCATACACATGTCTGGCTCCGGGGTGGAGTCAAAGATATCATGAAACTCCGACCACTCGTCACTGCTGCCCATCCCTGAAATAAACAGCAAGACTTGACACTTCCTGGCAGGACACACCACACCCTCTCCACAGAGTGCATATCCACACCACAGAGAGTTTATCCTCTCCACAGAGGGCATATCCACACCACAGAGAGTTTACCCTCTCCACAGAGTGCATATCCACACCACAGAGAGTTTACCCTCTCCACAGAGCGCATATCCACACCACAGAGAGTATACCCTCTCCACAGAGCGCATATCCACACCACAGAGAGTATACCCTCTCCACAGAGCACATATCCACACCACAGAGAGTTTACCCTCTCCACAGAGCGCATATCCACACCACAGAGAGTATACCCTCTCCACAGAGCGCATATCCACACCACAGAGCGCATATCCACACCAAAGAGAGTTTACCCTCTCCACAGAGTGCATATCCACACCACAGAGAGTTTACCCTCTCCACAGAGTGCATATCCACACCACAGAGAGTTTACCCTCTCCACAGAGTGCATATCCACACCACAGAGAGTTTACCCTCTCCACAGAGTGCATATCCACACCACAGAGAGTTTACCCTTTCCACAGAGCTTATATCCACACCACAGAGAGTATACCCTCTCCACAGAGTGCATATCCACACCACAGAGTATACCCTCTCCACAGAGTGCATATCCACACCACAGAGTGTATACCCTCTCCACAGAGTGCATATCCACACCACAGAGAGTATACCCTCTCCACAGAGTGCATATCCACACCACAGAGAGTATACCTTCTCCACAGAGCGCATATCCACACCACAGAGAGTTTAACCTCTCCACAGAGCGCATATCCACACCACAGAGAGTATACCTTCTCCACAGAGCACATATCCACACCAGAGTTTACCCTCTCCACAGAGCACATATCCACACCACAGAGAGTTTACCCTCTCCACAGAGCACATATCCACACCACAGAGAGTATACCCTCTCCACAGAGTGCATATCCACACCACAGAGAGTATACCTTCTCCACAGAGTGCATATCCACACCACAGAGAGTTTACCCTCTCCACAGAGCGCATATCCACACCACAGAGAGTTTACCCTCTCCACAGAGTGCATATCCACACCACAGAGAGTTTACCCTCTCCACAGAGTGCATATCCACACCACAGAGAGTATACCTTCTCCACAGAGCGCATATCCACACCACAGAGAGTACCCACCCACTTTCCCGCCAGTCGTCTTTTAACACACCCCAGGCTCCGCAGCCCCATACTGCAGGTTCAGTGCCCACTGGACAGGAGGAGTTTCACTTACTGACTGCACAGCGAGTCTGCAAGGACCAGGAAAGTCACAGGGGCCAGTGTCTCACAGGGACTGAGCAACTGGCCCCAGCCTTACTCCTGGGGTTCCATTGGGTGCCATCGCCGGAGGGGTCCTGCTCACAGTCAGCCAGTGACAGGGCTCGAGCTCGAACCCGCAACACTCGACTCAGAGAGCTCACCCTGTTGCTAGCTGACTTCTAAGCAACAAGAGTTCAAAATGGCAAATTTACACCTCCCCACCTACCCTTTTCCATTTTCCTATATGTCTTTTCACCTGTGGCCTTCAGATCGTTTTGCAACAGCGGCTAATTTCTCCTTCAGGCTCCCATACAAACAACCCAGTGGGATTTTTTTCAGAATATTCTCCGTTGACACATCGCAATCCAACAATCCAATCGAGAATCACACCACACATACAGAACCCCACTATATTAACAACCCTTGCCATTACAATGACGTGCGTCAGGCACAATACCAAGCACACAGGAGCTCAGCGCTTCTCTGCTGCAGGCCTCACCGATGCTGACGTTCCTGGTTTCCTGGGAGACCTGCACCTCCATGTTGCGGCTCAGCCGCTTGGCCCCCTTCCTCTTGTTGTTGGTGCAGGCCGCGTCGAAGCCTGTGGTGGGCTGGTAGGTCTCGTTGAGGGGCGTGACGGAGGCCGAGGGCACCGACGAGGTGGGCGTGTTCGACTTGGAGCCGTTGCTGCTGGGGGTGGCGGCCACGGAGGACTGGCCCGATTCCGACTCGTCGTCCTGTGGAGGGAAGAGCAGAGCCCCGTGCAGGGAGTTTGAGTCCAGGCCCTCGTCAGGCCTCCTACAGGAGCAGCACAGATGTCTTACACCCTGTGTTTCTACACTCTCACAGACCAAACACATCAGTATCACAGTGTGCTATCCACTAGACCAGGGGACACAGCTCCAGTCCAGGAGGGCCAGAGTGTTTCAGGTTTTCCTTCTGAGTTCTTAATTACCAAACTGAACTCATTATTTGCCCGATTGGACACATTAAAGCCTTTCCCTGCTCTTAAGAAGCTGGAGATTTAGAGGTAACAATAAAGCCTGCTGGACACTCTTGAGGACCAGTGTCCCCTGCACTAGATGGACAGCAGACAACAGCAAAGCAGCACCTCAGATATGCACTCATCCTAGATCTTCAACATCTATCAATCTGTCCATCCGATTTTTGTCCCGTTGTGCCTGACGTGTAACAAGATGTTTACTATTAACTGACACCAAGAGACTACAAGGAGTTTGATTATATGTTCTTATCAAAGCACAACAGAAAGGGATACTTTTAGTACTGCTGGTATGTAATTAGCCCTGTTTCACCCTCACTGTCTGGGATTTGGATCATTAAGAAATTCATAGCAACTCTAAAAAAATAGTGCACTTCAATCAAAATAAAGTAATCACCCATCTGAACAGTCTTTTTTTCATTTCCTGATTTTGTCGATAAAGGAAACAATGAAACTTCTATCCTCTAAAACAATCATTACGAAACTATTCTGTTTAACACAAAGAGCTTCTCATTGACCTAATGCATGTATAAAACTGATCAATTTATAGAAAGAAGTGATTTTGCCTGCTGTGTGCCTCACTGATAATCCCTGCAGTAGCTGGTAACTTTGCTCTAGGTCTACTGTATAGAGAATAGGTTCCCTAAATCAAAACTACCCAGCTAAGTTAAGATCATAACTGGATAGGTCTGCTATATATAACAATATACTGTATATATCCCTTTAACCAGACTGTTTATCAGATTGTTATTCTGTTCCATCTCTGTTTCTCACCTTCTTCTGACCTTTAACACCAGCACAAAAATCATAAGCACACCTGATGTACTCTGGAGCCATTAAAACAAGATTGGATTTATTTGTACCCAAAACCAACAGTTGCCTTAGAAAACCAATTAAAGGAAGTAACTCCTAGGAAACAGGGTAAATGTTCAAACTGCTAAAAAATCAAGGAATTACAAAAGCGATTGAGATAAAAAGAGGGAAAATTACAGTCAGGAAGAACTGCATGTAAATACAGTGTACAGCTTATGTCTCAGAATAAACTGGATCTGTTGCAATGCTGGGGTGATCCGTCACAGAAATATGGCTTAAGAAAGGATACTGTATATTCAAACCTGTGGCCCATTCTCACTACACAAGATCAACTCAGGGACAGACACGTCTTCTCTCACTTCTTAATAAGGCTAAATCTATCAACACAGCACATGTTCTTGTATGAAGATGAAAACATCAGGCATTAGCTCTGCTGAAAAGGACGTGTCGGTTTCACTAACATGTTCCTGTTATTTCACAGCATTTTATTTAACCCACTCATTTCCTGTTCTGTTCAGGAGTCCTGTTGTTCCTTAACTGCATTTGTATGGAGAACAGCAATCTTCCAAGTAGGTCTTTGCAAGCCTGAATAAAAGTCAACTATAGTTTTAATTCATGGTCTACTGAGCATTGTGCATCAGCAATTACCTTCCCCTTGCAGATCTTCTATCCATCCATCCAACAATGATTTTTTACAGAACCATAATAACCCAAATAGCAAGAGAATCACAAAGCACATTCAGGATGCGTAACTTGGGAGGAATGAAATAATGGTTAACACAAAAGACTATAAGCTACTGCTTTGAAAGCAAGACAAACAGTGAGGAAGCATTTCATTTTCAAAAAGATCAGCAAGGACACTTAATCTTACCGCAAACTAATCTTCTGCTCCAACACAATCACTCAGGCTGCTTCCTTAAAACTACACTTGCCCCCTTTTCAATGTTAATAATGTAGAGGAACACAAAATCTATAAGGGCTAAAAAAAAAAAGACTTTTAAGGATGTGTGATAAATTGCTTGTTTAATCCTCTTAGCCATCCAATATACTTGTGTGCTTAACAACTGCTAGTTACTGTAATACCAGCTTGGAACCAATAATACACACACAATATAGAAGGACTGCTGCTTATGAAACACATTCAGAAAACTCATTTTCAATCTAACGGGTAAAGTTTTATTCCATGATGAAAAAAGGACACGTCTATCACACACATTCAAACCAGGGCCAGGTTTCCCCAAAGCTAATTAACCAGCATATCAGCATGACTGTGGGAGAAATCACATGGACATGAGGAGAACATGCAAACTCCACACAGATAGAACTCCAGGTCCAGAATTGAACCCAGGGCAACAATGCTAACCACCGCACCACCATGCTACCCTTAAAGCCCTTTCATACAGGGCAAGAAAAGCTGTTTAGCCAAAATTTATCACTGTTTTTTTAAGAAAGAAAAAGAATGAACATCAAATAAATTATGCTAAATTGAGTGTAAAAAGAAAACTTGATCAAGCCTGCTTTAACTAGGCAATGTCATTAGGGATGAAAGGCTAAGGAAAGCAGGTCACTCTTTTATTTTCTTCCAAAATACACAGTCTAGCCTCTGAAATATCCCCCCACTGTGAAACACTGAACCTTATTGCTGACTGAAGAGAATCTGACCCAGCAATCACACACCTACCTTACCTATTAATCAGCAGCCTATGAATGAAGAAAAGAGCAGTCATTCCTGTTGCCTTTTCTTAAAAATGTGGAAATTTACAATAGTAAACTCTGGGCATCAAATCAAGTCTGTCATTCAGCATGGCATTCCTGCACAAAATGAGATGCTTCCTTCCGAGAGCGATGCACGGCTGTTTTCCGAAGTGCCAGCAGGATGGAGAGTGAGATGGAGGAAATGGATGATACTGAGGGGTTTTACACTCCCTGGAATATTCTCCTCAGGGCTGACCATGCTTGCTTTGAAATTCACCAAGCTTGTTCACTCCCAGGATAGCTGCAGGACTATTTCCCACTTTTTATCTTCTGAGATATATTATGTGTCAGATTGCAGCAGTCCTAATATCTGAGCTACTTTGTTTTAGGCCTTTTTAGATTACCCTGACTCTCTCAAAAATTGCATACCATCAGTCTAGATGGTCCTACAGCTATTTGATCTTACCTCTTTCTTCAGCAAAACCTCTGTTCAGAATCTTTTGGTGGCTAACCTGCTTAGGGGTCACCTCTCCTGTTCTCTAATGGATCTCCAAAACGAGCAAAGGAACAATATGGAGGTCCCTACTTTCCATAAACACTATCAACAAAGACAGTTTAGCAAACCAATACAACTGCGTTGCTGATAGAACAGGTTGTAGCTAGTGCTACCAAACCATGCCACCTCTTACATGCTGGAGCACACAAGTCACAAGTCATTTCACACTTTTCCCAAAGGGACAAGTACCGTCATCTATCAATTATCAGAAAGCTGACAAGAGTTACATCCACAGACATAAACAGAAACTTCAGAGACACCACCTAACCTTGCCGGCACATCTTTGGAAGGTAACCAGAGTACCAGGAGACACACCCATGCAAACATGAGCGACAATATGCAAACTCTGCACAGATGGCACCCAGCCTGTATACAAACCCAGGAAGCTGTGAGGCAGCAGCAACAAGCCCCATGCCCCAGCGCTATCTACTACTCCTTACGTCAGAGACTGAATTGGTCTTATCACGGCTTTAAAACTAGCAAAAGAGGACGCAATATTACAAACGACAAATCTGCAAGAAAAACGTGAGATTCCATGCTTTTCGTCTGCCTCTGTCCTTGAGTGTCCACTTTAAACCAGCTAACAGCAAAGAGGACATGCAGCGCTGTTCTTTTGTTAACATATAGGCTTCCCCTATAAAAAAAACCCTATATGAAACGAATGAACCCTCATCCTCATGCTGGGTGATTTGCTAATAACTTGGAATGCCTGATCGCATGCTTAGAGGTGATCAGCCCTAACAAGAGCCTGATCTCTAAGGGGCGTGCATGACCGTAACACCCCCTGTGAAAGCGAGGTCCCAGCGGTGTGTTCCAGTGGCACAGGCAGGTGGAGCTGGGTGTGTCGGACAGGACACGGATGAGAGACATGGGCGGTGCCCGGAGGCAGATGGGGTGGGGGGGTGAGGGGAGATTCAGCCAAACCTTGTAGCTGGAGATGGAGTGGGGCTGGCTGAGCTCGCTGACCTGCCAGAGGTCAGAACCCGGCGTCATCCTAACCCCCCCCTGACACCCACGTACCATCCCCTCCGTGCTGGCGAACAGACTGAGGGAGGGCGGCCGCTCCGTCCGACTGGAGAAAGAGAGGGAGACAGACGACACAGTCAGTACCAGCCAGAACCACACCGAGCTGGGGGGAGCGAGGGAGCTGGAGGAGAGGATGCTGGAGAACCTCAGAGGAAGGATGAAGCCTGACGTCACCAAATGGGGCTTCTCTACAGCGAAGGAGCGCTGGAAGGGACTGTGGGCCCTGTACAAGGACTAGGGAGGCAAACCCTGTTCCTTTGAGCTCCTGCGGAGGACTGGACGACCGCAGTTTCAGGACAGGGACAGGGAGGAAGGCTTGGACATCAGCAAGAGGTAGGGCTTGGAGGGGCTCTTTCATTGCACAAATCCAGCCCCAACATGCACTTGCACGGACTGAGAAAGGACAGTCGCCCCTTTTAAGAACTTTTCAATAAGTAGTGGAGATTGCATGGTTTGTTAGAGCCTGCGCTCACTGTGAGATGTATATTGTGAAATAAAGTTTATTTTGGTTTTAAAAAAATCAGCCAGACCGCCAACGACTGCAGTAGAACTGCCCAAGGGTTTGGCACTGGTGATGACACACAGGGAAGATGGCACAGGGCATGCTCACTTGTTCCTTTCATCAGTCTCCCCCAACTGCACTGGAATCTATCATGGGGGCAATAGATCCTACTGTATCTCTGCAAACTTTGAGGAGCCTGACACCCCTGAACCCCTGATCCCTGAAAACAGATCAGGCAGACAAAGGAGAAACTACGTGACATTTAAAAGTAGAAGAGACACTTTCAGTGGCATTTTTTGTGTAATGTCAATCCGCAAAATCTGACATTGACATCATGTGTCAGGAATGTATCGTCTCGTATTTGGGAAAGACCTGCTTCATCACCATCATCCATTTCTGGAGTATGTTATTGTGCCCAAGTATTTCAGATTCTCTCTAGCATTAAGTTACAGTCACATTGCACAGTTTCTTTTAGCTTCTGTCCTATTATAATAGAGTAACAACAGAATCTGACAATTAGGAAGATAAATACAGCAGTCAAAAAATATAGGCCATGGAAAGAAGTGGACAGTAGCTCTGTAATGAAGGTTTTACTTTAAAAAAACGGATTCTAGCCAATTCAGCTATTTTCAGTTTAATCATTCAAAAGGCTGACGTCATCATTCTGTGCTTGTTTGTTCACTCAAGAAGATACAAAATAACTTTGGCACAGGTGCCTGTGAGACATTTTGTGTGACTTTCATAAAATAACTTACTCCAGAGTAACAAAACATCCAGAGGTTCAGGTACTTACAGAATGTGGCCTGATGGTGTGACACAGTTTTCACACTTACTTACTGACTCGGGGAATACTTTTCTGTACCATTTAAGGGTTGTTATATTCAGGGGAAGTATTACAGTAAAAGGAGGGTAACAAGGGTATGCAATACACAGAGGGGACCAAGTTTATAGAACAAAACAAATAGTGGCACAGTCAGAAAACAAGTGTGGATGCCCGAAAAAAATAAGAGAAAAAACATAAGAAGATACAGTATGATAGCGCCACAGGAGGCAGAAGCTGACATTTCCTGACAGTACTGTATAATAGTAAACACTTGGCTGCAGGGTATACCACCAAGAGAAGTGAAGAGGGTGGAACCAGGGGTGGATCAAGTGGTCAGGCTGGACTGTACCACTGTAGCTTGAGTCCAGGGTGGGGAAAGGGGGGATCAATATCACAAGGCAGAGAATGTTTTCCTTGGATTTACCTTCTCCTCCACGTGTGGCGTTGACTGCAGTGACAAACAACACAGCAGAAACAGCACAGAGAGCAAGACAAGAGAGACACGGTTAGAGATTGCACGAGACCAAAACCACCACCACAGAGAGCATACAGCAGGATGTGCACGGGCTGAGGCACACTGGAGCTCAGCAGAGCTTTAAGCTGGCGACACGAGCCATCCTCCTGATGTGAACCATCTCACGATACCGCTGAGCGTTACTATCATGTCAGGACTGTTCCTACACTTCCTGGGTCTTTTCCAATTTAATTATCTGACTTTCCAATAATAAACCATCCAAAAGAAATTTCAGCTTTAAAAACAAACCCAGTTTGGTTAAATATGCAGGGAAGTACAAAAGACTATCCGGTCTATAAGCTTTGCAATGACGACATGACCTCTCTTAATCATTTAACAAGCCATTTAAGTATCTCACGGGAGGACTGGTATTTTATCTTGATGAAAATAAATTAATATAAATCTTTTTTTTTTAAGTGGAATCGCCAAGGGCGCGTTGTTGCTGTAAAGAGAGGGCACCCTGGGTTCAATTCCCGGGGTGCTGTCTGTGTGGAGTTTGTATGTTCTCCTCATGTTCATGTGAGTCTTGGCCAGATTCTGTGGTTTCATCCTACAGTCCAAAGACATGCTGTTGGCTCACTGGCTTCTGGGAAAATTGTCCCTGGTGTGAGTGCAAGTGGGAGTGTGTTTGTGTCAGTCTCTCTTTTATACTCACTTAATTTGGAATCGTCACTTGTTTAAAAAAGCAGATTATAGCTTAAACCTGTGTACTGCAGGAGGAAAAAGAGAACGTGCCGTCATGCTCCTCTGGAAAGGCCTGAACTATTCATCGTTTAACGTGCTTAACGAGCACTGCAGTGAGGGCGTGTCTCTCACGTGTCACTCGCAAGACCTCAGACCCATGAGGTTATCCTATCAGATGCACGACAGGAGTATAGCTTTTAACCCCACAGTTACGCTTTTTGTTAGACTTCTTGTTAGACTGTAAAATTTTCTTCTGCTTGAAATGTGACATACAACACTGTGATCAAGATTCAATATAATTAGTACCAGGATCAATCTTCCTTTAAGTTGAAGGTTACTTCATTTGGGAGTCCAAAACACTCCACTGCAGAACCTGCTCAAAAAGTGCATATTCCCTGTGGGTCGTGAGGAACTGCAGCACAGTAACCCTCTGTGCTTAATCCATAATTTCCTTGTTATCCATTGTTCCCTTGTTTCAGATCTCCCTTATGAAATCTGAAAAATGTCCCTATCCACCACTGTCCAGACTCTGTCACCTTAGTGGAAAAGCCCACAGAAAATGAGGAAGAAGGGAACTGCTCACTCCCCCTCTCTGACAGACACATCGTCGTGAATCAATGTCCATTCAGTCAGGAAGTGGCTTAAAAACCATCTCAAGGCTTATCATTAATGACTGCCAAAGGCTGTCTATAATCCCTGGCTCCATGGTTCTCTTGTTCTTGGTATTATATCTGATCTAAATGACATACATATTGGCAATCAGAAGGGCTACATGTCTCTGGGGATCCCTGGGAGGTCTAATAGCCTAGCTCAGGTGCTATCATACTATATGAAATGAGGTACAAAGAGTAACAGCCTTAAAATGAGAGTTCGCATAACTGTTTTCCACGTGGGCTGGTCAATGAAATGGTTTAAATTTAACTTAAGAGATTTGTGCACACAGTGCAGTCTTTGGAACAGTTTTTAAGAAACAAAAGTAGCACATTGAATCAGAATTCATGTAATACAGCTGCTTCGAAAAGGCACCCTTTTCTTTTTTCCAAGGAAACAGGCATCTACAAATGTTAGTCAAAGCTCTATGGGGTTTTTATAGCAGTGTCTATTGTGCAGTGTTTCTTCTTTTCCACTAAAATGTGCCAACAAAGGGCTTTTCAGTTCTTCTGCTAGCTTCCTTTGCATGCTGTGTTTTTCAGAGGACTGACACACACCATCCCATACTGGAGGAATTCTTAAGACTGACAATAAGTCAATACTTCTCCTAAAAGCCGGTAGAATCTGAGTGTTTGAGCCTTATGACTTTTTAGACTAGGATGAGGTGTGATTACAGGTTTTATAAGTGAAAATGGTCAAAATAATCAATACTTTTGGTGCTAAACGGAGGAGAAAGAAACTACAGATGCTGTGACTAGACTAATGACTTGGGTTAATTAAAGCTTGACTGTAACATGGCTCATTCCATAATCCACCAGTGCTTCTCAGACCTCCAGTGCACCCACAGCCCCACACACTGGCCATGCAGCTGACTGGTTGGCTAATGCACTTTCCACAGGGAACTGTTGCATCGCTCAGCTCAATGAAATGCGGCCAACAGCAAGCAGAATGATGAGTTTCACACATTGCCAAACCGGTTAGCCCGGCGGTGGGTTTCTTACGTTCTCCCACTGCCCGATCCTTCCGTCTGGCTGGCGTTAGTCCCAGCCTGCTGCATCTTGGACCTCTCGATGTGCTCCACATAGGTCTGGATCATCTGGGGACAAAAGCGCTTTTCAGTCCTAAAACCGCAGCAGTGGCACGATCCAAAGATGGTATCCGAGACTAAGAGACTAAGAGATGGAGGTTTAAAATATCTCCGCAGTGCACTTGTCTGCCTCACTCTAGGGCACAGCTTTGATAAAACCAGACCTTCTTTGAGGTAATTCTTAAACATGCACTACTTAAATTTGTATGACTTTCTATATTGATTATATTTAAAAAAAACACCACTTAAAAAGTTATATTTCAATGTATGAAGTTCACATGTATTCATACCCTGGCACTGAAAAACCATCTGTATTTCATCCAACCAGATCATGCAGTCCCCACTGACTTGATTTAATTAGTTGCTGTTTGGAACGTTTGAAAATAAAACTGTTTGTGCTTGGTACTTCCATCTAGTTTAGGTCCTATTAACTGCGGCCATTTGTATAAACTGTATTATTAATGAAACAAAAATGAAAAACAAGTTACTACAGGACTTGAGCCAGACTCTGTGATGATCTACAACATCTAGTGTGTGGTGTCGGGGTTTTTTAACAGCAGAAGCTGCCTCACAAAACCAGCCATAGCTCTTAACGTTACAGCGCATGACCCCTGCCCTCGCAGAAATGAGCTGCCATACCTCAGTGTGTCTCTGGTGCAGAGCGTTGTACTCCTTCTTCATGTCGGACTCGCGCTCCTCCAGTCGGGATACTGAAAGACAGCAGGTTACTGCAGTTACGGCCTGTTTTTTGCCGTGATCTGGACATCTGGCACCTCAACTACACTAAATCTCTGCTCTTCAACAGGGCAGTGAATTGTAGGTTGAATAGTTCGGCCCCGAAGGAATCCATATCATTAAATTTGTCCGGCCTGGGACAGCCCTCTTGCCCAGGCGGAACACTTGCCATATAAAATTCGGGGATTAAACACGGACTTTGAGAGCTATGTCTCTAAAACAGTTCAGTGTTCATGGCTGCAATCAGTCTAACCTGATATCCTAACTTTCCTAGCCTTGGGAGCAGCCTGTGATTTAGGATAGATTGTGTCTCACTGAAAAACGGTCTTCTCCTAATGGGAAAACAGACAGATCCGACTGCAAGTCTTAATACTTTCTAAATGCTCTAGGCAAATTCTTAATTATAAGACTTGATCAATATTAGCTCAGGGATCTGCTCATACAGCCTTTACTTCTACTAATCCCATTGCCTCAACACAAATCTCGGCAGTGTTCATCCCTTGAAAGCAGGATCTACAATCCTGAATTACAGGACCATGAAGAAGGCAGTTTCACAATGGCTGCCATGTGGATCCCAGGAACTCACTCTGATCGGAGTAGTTCTTGGTCTTGAGCTCCATCTGTTTTCCCTGCAGCTCCAGCATCTCCACCTGCGCCTGGAGCTCCTTCTTCTCCGCCTCCAGCGCATCTTCAAACTCGATGAATTTCTGCAGGGAGACATTCCGGTCAGGGGTGAGAGAGAGACAGCGCTGGACAGGACCATGAAGGATTAGGAGGAGGTCAGACCTGACAGGGTGGGCACCACTTTACTAACACTGACAGGCAGCTGAATGCTGAGGACCTGCCCTTCCTGACATAAACAACTCAGTTAGTTACTGATGAAATGAAATAGGAACCTTAAAGTCACAACAGAATAAGACAACCTGTGGAAGCTGATTAAATCTTGGGTTTGAAATGCTTTGTGCAATCAATATTGAGGGAGACCTTTGAAATGAAAAGCACACAGGTCTAGAATACTTCTTTCTTTTCAGAACTCAATACAATAAATACATTGATTTTCCAGGATGAGCACACATTAAGTTTCTCCTAGGTAACATATTCTATAAAGTCCTCAGCACGCTTTGTACCAGCATGGTGCTGTGAGTCACATTCCCAAAACCTAGGTATGCTAAGAGCTTTCCCGTGGTGTGAGTGAAAATATAACATTCAGGACTCTGGAAGAGTCACAGGTGTCTGGCTTAAACCTCTCAGGCATTATTGCAGCCGATTCCCTGGGATTTTCCAATTAATGGCTAGATTCTCGAATTATTAGGCTCGGGAAAGCCAAGCAATCAAGATGGCTTCCTTCGCACTTCCTGTTGTCCTCATAGGTTGGACAAAGATTTGGGGAGCCCAGAATGGCTTCCAATCAGAAGCAGAAGTTGAACCACAGGGCACAAGTGGAAACTTTGTGGAAGTGCATTTAAAACCAAGACCCAGAAGCACGTCTTTAAACAAAGGGCAGTGGGGGTCTAGAACAAGCTACTCAGTCATGTTGTTGAAAGCAATATCCTGTTGTTTTTTGAAAGATGGCTGGAAGAGATCCTTGGATCAATTCGTTTCTAACTATCAAACAGGCTAGATGGACTGAAAACACTTTTTTCATTTGAAACCTATCTTAGGTTCTCACTATATTCAGACTTAACTATAAATGGCACTAATTAAAGCTCCAGCATACAGACCCAGGATGATGACTGTTGATTATTAGTAAGGATGCAAAAAGCACCATTTAAGCATTGCACCTGTAGCTGGCTGACTTTGAATGTCTTTGAAAAGTCCCAGTTCAAGTCAATTGAGCCTTTTTCAATCTTGGCCACAGTGCTAGCCCAGGGTCAGGTTGCTGTAATTCTGTATCTCCTAGGTTAGCTGACTGCTGGCTGAGGTTGGGAATGACTGCAGCAGAGCCATGAAGCAAAGGGTTTCTGTGCCAAACCATCTGGCAATCAAATCCACATTTGCAAAATCTCTCCTGATTTGCACCTCCGCAATTTGGTGACAGGGCTACTAGCTATTATCATAGGTGCACTTCTTTATTTATTTAAGTCACAAGGCACCAGAATGTCCATCATACTGCAAAACTCACATGACACCAACCGCATATGTATTATGAATGATGTATTATGAAATGTGTAACACTGCATTGGGTGGAGGACCTTTCTGGGCCAGAAAAGTGAAGAAATTGATTGGGGAATCAAAACCCTGAGACTCCAGGTTTCTTCCTCCCTGCTTAAAATGATGTTTACAGCACAACTGTTTTTTGCATTGAGACACACACAAACCAGAGCTTTCCGTGTTCTTTGATCACAAAGATTTATTTCTATATTACAAATCTATATTCTGGTGCATGACGTGCATCTTGTTGTAGAGAGACGTGTTTGGTTAGATGCAGCCTTCTCGTAAAGACCTCCCTTGATCCCTCCTGCTCAGCTTCTGTTCCTCCTCTTGTACTTTTCTAATTCATTTAATTCGATTTAATTTAATTACACTTATATAGCTCTTTTCTGGACACTCCACTCAAAGCGCTTTACAGGTAATGGGGACTCTCCTCCACCACCACCAGTGTGCAGCATCCACCTGGATGATGCGACAGCAGCCATAATGCGCCAGAACGCTCACCACACACCAGCTATCTGTGGGGAGGAGAGCAGAATAATGAAGCCAATTCATAGATGGGGATTATTAGGAGAACATGATCGGTAAGGGCCAATGGTAAATTTGTCCAGGACACCAGGGTTACACCCCTATTCTTTTCAAGAAACACCCTGGGATTTTAAATGATCAAAGAGAGTCAGGACCTCGGTTTTACGTCTCATCTGAAGGACGATGCCATTTTAGAGTATAGTGTCCCCCTCACTATACTGGGGCATTAGGACCCAGATGACCACAGGGTGAGCGCCCCCTACTGGCCCCACCTCTTCCAGCAGCAACCTTAGCTTTTCCAGGAGGTCTCCCATCCAGGTACTGACCAGGCTCACACCTACTGAACTTCAGTGGGCTGCCAGCTGTGAGTTGCAGGGTGATATGGCTGCTTGCTATCATTAACGCACGTAGCACATTCCTCCTATCATTGGCCAAATAACAGATTTCAGGGATGGTCCGCATATATGACACATTCCGCCTACCAGCCATCCATTTTCTAACTCTTCATCCAATTCAGGGTCCAGGGGAGCCGGAGCCTCTCCAATGCAAGCGAGAGGCACAAGGCAGGACACCCCCTGGGCAGGACACCAGTCCGTCACAGGGCAGACACACACACACACACACACACACACACACACACACACACACACACACACACACACACACTCACACCAGAGTCAATTTTCCCAGAAGCCAGTTGTGTTACTGGACTGTGGGAGGAAACCGGAGCACCCGGAGGAAACTCACATGAACACCGAGAGAGCATACAGACTCCACGCAGACAGCACCCCAGGAGTTGAACCCGGGGCCCCAGCGCAGGGAGGCAGCATTGCTGACCACCGCGTTGGTGTGCTGCCAACTCCACCCCCCCAAAAAATGTGTTTTTTTTTCAAGATAAATATCTCTTCAAGGACATTTTTTTGGGTGTTTTGCTCCCTTTTGCCTTCAGATGTCCCAGCCCACTCCAAATGCGCTCAGTGCTTTCATAAGTGCAAATGCTACTGGGGACGTGGTGTCCGGTTTCAGGCTCTGTAATGTAATATTGATTTCTCAGGAGCACCAGCCCATCCCCCACCGCTCCGGCCTTGTTTTTCTATCCCTGCTCCGGGGAGCCACCCTAGTCCGGCACCTCAACGCTTCCTCACAGCCCAACTCGGACCCGAGCCTGTTCTCCCACACCGGAACCCTAGCAAACGCCTTGTTTTTCCTGACATTCGGTACTCCGCAAGGACATGCAGACAGAAGTCAAGGACTCAGCTCTTATCTACCTCTCTCCCTCTCCTCTGCACAAAAGGATCAGATTCATTACTGTCCTTGAGTCAAAAGTGAAGCTGTGCACCAGATGCTGAGGAAAAAAATATATTTTTGCTTTAATGACAGAAAGCAATTTGCCAGCCAAGGAAAAATCGTTTATTTGCCTATTGGGATTCTCTGAACTATCATTAGATTATTTGCAACCACAAGATCCAATTATAAAAAAATGCTGGTTTTACTTCATCATTCTGCTGTTTGAGATCCAATTCAACAGTGCTTATTTTATTCCATTTTAAAGAGCACCGATTGTTTGAGAGAAAATCTTCTTATTCTTGTAAATGGCCAGAAAGGTAGTCCTGCGAGGACTGGGGTACCATAAGCTTTTATTTCAAAACCTGCTATTTATTTTGAAAAATAAAAACAACATATATATCTGTGATGGTTGCTCGTTGAACAGGATCACAACAAACGTGTAGCCTGCCACCATTATTGCAAGAAAAATTCGGAATCAACGTTACAAAGCTACACAAAATCAATTTTGCTCTTGAAATAAATTAATCCGTTTAATCAAAAGACGAAACTGTCGTCCGCGAACACTAGGCTTTAGACCTGAAATGTCTTTTTAATTTATGGATTTGCTCAGATATGTGTCTGCTGAGGTCCGCTGGATACGCGGAGCACTGAATTGTAAAAAACAACACAGGACACTTCAGCCCTAAAGGTCAGCGTTTTCAGAAATATTTCAATTTGATTTTTATCAGCTTGCGCTGCAGTTGAATTTTACCACTCTAGCCACACGAAAACACCTGCCTATGGTTTTGAAACGACGCAAGTGTGATTTTACTTTTCGGAAGAGATTCACGTTAGACAGATTTCTATATTGTTTCGGCAGAACGAAATACTGTAGCAATCGTAAAAGAAAAAACACGTATTTATAACGAAACAATAAATAATTCCCTTTTTTATTTCAATTTCTTTAGTCGAATCGCCATTGACTCTGAATAGTTCTTAAATCTAAAACTACTAAGAGTGCAAACACAGTAAATAAAACGAGACTGACAACCAATTTAAAAGGGCCCGTAAAGCGTGTTTGCTATGCTGAGCAATTCGAGGACGTACTTAAAACCAAGTAAGCATTTTTCAGCTGAACACTATGACGTTGCAAACTTTGTCCCTGCTTCGGTCATTGCTTGCAATCAGTCACCTTCCTCTGGGCGTCCCAGTCCGGCGCTCAGCTCTCGATTCAGCACAAATCTGACTCGCAGGTCTCAGGTGGGGGTGTGGCTGTGTATTGCTTCAGTGGCGCAGCCTGCAAAGGTGGTCTTGAGGCGAGTTGTGTACACCTACGGTGCAGGCGTGCCCGAGGCTGGTGCAGGCTTGTTGCGGATCTTTCTGTTGCGTAGGCGATTCCCCAGGCAGCGGTGCACAAGTGGTCTATCGCGACCTGGAGACTGGCCACTATCGAGGGCAAGGGCTCTGGGCTCTACGGGGAGGGTGCAGCGTGCCCCAGAAGCGGCGGGCTCTGCCGCTGCAGGTTGGAGATGGGACGCAAGTGCACACGCCTTATGTGTTTACATGGAGGAAATAAAGCCGACCTGCGTGTAGCGGGAGGAGGAGACTCCAAATTAGGGCGTTTGGGGGATCAGCATGGCTGAAAATGAAAACTTTCACCTTATTCTCTGCCTGTAGTGTGGCTCACTTCCTAACTGGCGGAAATAAGATAAGATAAGATCACTTTATTAGCCATGCATTAGGAATTTATCTTTTTGTATACTCCAGCTTGCTCTCCATGAGCCACAAAGGTGGGAAGAGAGAAGACTGGGGTCAGAGGACAGGGTCAGCCATTAATACGCCACCCCTGGAGCAGCTGGGGTTAAGGGCCTTTGCTCAGGGGCCCAATGGAGTAGGATTCTATGGGCCGTGGGATTTGAACCGGCAACCTTCCAGCCACAGGTGCAGAGCTATCGCTCCGCCCCATTTAATCATGTTAAAATAAAGCAGTTCATCTTTTCCTCTGCATCTCCACACGTAGCATTTTGGACTACATATTTCGGGTTGCAAATCAGAGTGGTTCAGAAAATTATTGTGTCATTCTTTTCTTATCCCAGCCAGCAACAGGCGCAAGGAGGGGAACACCATGCCTTGACTGGACAGACACACGCTCCCACCAGGGCCAGTTTTCCCAGAAGCCAATTAACCTACCAGCACGCCTTTGGACCGAGGGAGGAAACCCGTGTACGCAAGGCGAGACGATACAAAGTCCACACAGGGAGCAACCCAGGGCCAGAATTGAACCTATGGTCCCAGAGCTGAACCACTGAACCACCATGCTGCCTCAATTAGTGTCCAACATTCCCAAAATTCGGTGCGATTTAATGTTTATATCTGGGGCGGTTGGTGGGGGCTCTCTTTTTTTAAAAGAGAAACATCCCCTGTGCCAATAATGGCAAAATAGCCCAGGTATGGAAAGTTCGTATTCTGTTATTCGGAATTTCCCACCACAGTATAGTACGTCAACGCCGATGCCAGTGGTCAACAAGCCAGGCTTGCCTGTGTTCCTTGTCACCACTGGCAGGTGGCTTGTCACCAGCACATGGGCCTGCTGCCTGAGCAGCCTCGGCCGACAGCACGAACCCCCCAGCCGCCCGAGGCTCTTCCTGACCTGGCGCAGGTGGGAAATGAAGAATGTGCAGACATGTGCAGGTCTGCAACCAGCCAAGCCAATACGTGACTGATTTTAAATTCCACTAGAGGAATAAACCACGACTCAGTAGCTGGTTTGTAGTGCAGATTCCAGTGTTATAACTGGAGGGTTTGGAATTCAAATCCCAGGTAGGATACTGCTTTTACACTCCTGAACAAGGTTCAGCTCTGATTGCTCCAGTAAATACACAGCTGTACCCAAATGTAAATGGCTTCAGCCAGATAAATTAATAATGCATGCACAGTATGTTTCATGTACTGTACTCCCACAGCTACAGCTCCAAATGAGTAAAACCGACTGCATGGCTGTGTCCATCACAATAGAAACTAATTAGAATCACCAGGCTTAATAGAGCCATTACCATGAGCGGAGTGCCAAACAGTTTTTTAAAAGGTCGCTTGGCAACCCAACTCTCATTAAAGGGCTTAAAAGAACTCGCTTTCAAACACGGCAGCTGAAACTTCACAATATTTTTCAATACGTTCAACTGTCTTAAACGTATTACAGACCTCGTTTAGACTTTAACGTTCAAGATGTAAAGATGACGGATCGGAAAGCACAATTTACCACACAAAGCACTAGGTAATCAGGTGGCGTGGAATCGTCATGCTACAGACGAATGCTCCTGTCCATTTCTGCACCTATGTCCTTAATATAACGTTACTTTCCCACTACAAGTAAAAATGCAACATTCAACAGCAGTAGAGAAACGGAAAGAATTCGGACAAACCAAACCCAACATATTCAAATCCAAACAGATGTTTGGATGCAACCTGATAACAGAGGTTCACGTCATAACCTTAAAATAAGACAGCCGTCATAATATGAAAATGCGTCTTTGAAAGTTGTCAGCTGATACAGGCGACAATTCGAACACGTTTTTCAACCGGCGGAGAAAAGCAAGAGACGATTTGATACGCCCAGTGTCTGAACTACAGCAGCTGTATCGTCGTGACTAAAGCTCATAGACGCACCCTCGTCGCTATACAATTGTTGCGTTTCAAGGGGTCGCGCCTTGGCTTTACATTTGAGAAACTACTATGGGGCAAGTCTTTACGTGGCCTTATGCTGGAGGTCTGAGGGGAAGTATTAATATAATTATCTCACGGCTTTTGAGCACGCTTCTCCAGATCTTGCCCCCCCAAAAAAAGAGCAGAAAGCCTAATTATCACAGAGAAGATGATAACTGAACTGATTAAAACATGATTTAGCAGCTCCTGGACAAGAGACAATCTTGTGGTGACAAGATGATCATGAAATAGAAATAGTCTAGCAGCCTGAGGTTAGAAATACGGCAACGCATCCCCTTAACCTGACTGGGAGTAGCTGTGTTTACGCCTGCGTGCAACCTCTTTATGAATCCGTTTAGCAGCAGTACACGGGAATAGTAAGATAAAATACAAGTGATAAGAAAACGTAGTGGAGGTGTGTCTTTATCCCTCATTTTAGCAATTTACCACTTACCACCAGCTGCTTACTAGATATCTAGGTACATTTTTAAACAGTCGCTCCCTCTATCAGATCCAGGTGAAACATTTAAAGCCATTTCACATTTAAACCAGCATCCCAGAAAGGTGTCTTGTGTAATGTAAATATGTCGCAGTGACCGTTTGTCTGCCTGTAACCTATACTCCACACTGTCTCTACCAAATCCCTATGACCACCTTCAATTTCAGGCGTGTTAGTTTTAATCTTCCTTTTTTTTCCCCTAAGTTTAGGACAGAAAATGAAGAGGGAGTGAAAGGGTAGGCTGTAATTTGGAAGATAACGTACTGTAATTGCTACAACCGAAAAAAAAAACACAAAGATGCTAGGGTTCACAAACTTGTTTTTCTTTTGCTTGAAAGCGGTTTTTAGCCAGGGCCCAAGAAGCTCGGGCTTAGGTGAGCCTCGGGCGTCTGTTGACGTGCGCAGATTATAACTGAAAAGTTATAATCGATGGGGTTTTTTTTAACATAGGTCAGCGAATCGCTCGGGTGTATAAGAAACTCCTAAATAAATACATTTCCCAACCTATGACTGCGGGTCTGTGCATTGACTACAAGGCGATGACAGTACACTTTGGAAGAAAATGACCGGAACCCTAAAGATACTGACCAAGTTAGTAGAATAAGCCGTTACCGATGTGGGCGTTAATTGAATGACTCACTCGAACGCTGCTCATCAGCCAGCTGTCGTGAGAGACCATTGTTTTTTAAAGATACCTCAGCAATAACGACATCTATGCGGATCAATGGCCCGCACACATGCAGTGATGTCGAAGTGCGGTGGGCTATCTGAAAGACGGTGCTCTTTTCAGGTGTAATTACGGCAACACGGGGAGCCAGTGCCGGTCTACCGCACCTCCTCCGCCTGTTTGCGCAGCGCCTTCTCCCTCTCGTACTGGGTGAGCAGCTGCTCGTTGTCCTCTTTCAGCAGCTCCAGCTCCACTTCGTGCTCCTGGTTCTCGGTCAGCACGGAGTCCAGGTTCTCCAGCACGTTGACCACCAGCGGCATCAGCTCCTTCACCACCTCCTCGTCGTAGCTGCGGATGAGGCGCTCGAACTCGCGGTAGATGCTGTTGGCCAGGCCGGAGACCCGGTCCGACATGACCGACACCGAGCCGTAGTCATCCTGGTAGACCACCTCGTCGAGCGAGATCTCCATCATCTTGGCAAGAGGCTCCGATAACACGGGCGGACGCCCCCCCTTACTCCACCACCACGACCACCACCAGCGCAGTTCCGGGGGAGAAAAAAACAAAACCCTCAAATATAGAGGAATTTAATGTGATATACCGGTGTTTTTTTTTTAATTCAAGCCCCAAAATGTCAGTCGCCCGTCTAAATATATTTCGCCTTTTTTCGTTCCAGTCTTTATCGGGCTGGGAGCGACGCAGACGCGTTCGCTTTCAGTGGCTCAGGTGATGCTCTGCAGGTCCCGAAATCCGCTTTTTTTTTTCAGCCCCTGAATTCCGAGACCAGGGCGACGCGCATCGTTTCCGCAGGCCAAAACCCGATATTTCTGTCGCTGTAGTTGAACGCATGCAAGAGCCAGGACTCTCCCTTTTCCCGGTGTCGCCCGGCGCGGCGGCCTGGATGGGGGCTTCTAGATGGTTCCCGGTCGCGTCTTGCTCTCGGCGAAGCCCGCATCCCTTTCCAAGCGAAAGCGGTGCAGTTTGTTTCTGCCCATTTTGTTGTTGTTTTTTTCCCGGACAGGAAAAACAAGGTTAAAACGGAACGCAAAAAAAACGAGGCTTCTAATTAAAATAATAAATAAACGTGCCTCACAATGCACCTGCCGGTCAGCAACCACGCAGTCCAGTCATCGCTGCGAGCACTGATGACACGCGTGAAATCAGCTGAAAGCCGCCGTTCCTTGCGTGCTCCCTCCCCTGCCTCCCTCTTTCCCCTTTAAATCATATTTTGGTCCAGTCCGGCTCCAGTCCGCTTCCCCGGGTTGGACCGGGTTAGGCGATGCCGTTTTCTGCGGCGCTGTCGGGATCCTCCCAGGCTGAGCGAGGCGGCTGACGTCACGCCGTCTGCAGCGAGCAGGCTCCGGCCGAGCCGGGATGTCTCGTCCTCGCCGCGCAGTCACGGCCGGCGTGAGAGCGCGTTTTCCCCAGCCCACAGCCCCCCAGCCGGCCAGAGCGGTCACTGTTGTCTGCGGTGCTCACGGTCGCTGCGCGGACCCATCCCCTGGTAGCAAGAGAGCTCAATGGGCTTCGCCAACGTGCTGCGTCACACAGCAAAAGCAGTGACCAGTGAAGAGAGGGAATGGAATCGATTAGCACCTCATTTTTATTTCTGCTCTAAAAACAACAACAACAACGACAACAACGCAATGTTCTTTATTTTCGCCCTGGCAAAGATACAGTCCTAACCCGCGACCACTCCATCTATCCTATATATGTCTTCTGAGATGAGGAGCCCCAGAGACGAATTCATGCCTAAACGTGCACAGCACGAACTGCTCAGACTGCTATCTCTAACCGACAACAGAAACAGCAAATAACGTCTCAAACAGTGAACACAAAATCTGCATTGCTTTAGCGACCTGAGGTACATTTAATACACCTATGATGTTCCCTTCTCGTGGAAAGATACTATACAATATACAAAATTAAAGTAGATAAAATGGCAGAGGTTTATCATCATCACTCAGTGGTGCCCACTACACTTTCCCTTCAGTACATATCAATTCCCTGCCAATTCACGGCTCATGACACGCCCTGTATTTTTACCTCTTGGTAAATGTGCAACAACGTAAAACCTCGTCTCTCGACCAACGTTTTTTTCTGCAATATTGAACAAAAAACGGTCCTGTTCCCTCCAGGTTATAATTATACGGGAGAGTGCTGTTAAAACCCGGCTATCTCATGAAAGATTTATGAAGACCACGCCTGTATTGTCTAAAACACATCAAGTACTTGACACGCCATAGCAAAAGAGAGCACTTGTTAGCGTTGATCACGTTTGAATGTTTCTGAAATGAAAGGGTTAAAACATTAAAAAAACGATTTTAATTTCCACTGCTGTTTGTGAACATATTCATATATATAACGGTGACAAAATCGTTTTTGCTTTAAAAATAGTGAAACGGGTTCAAGGTAGTTTAATCCAAATTCACATTTGAACTTCAGTTTATTGAATTTAAGAGTTCGCCTCAAATATGGTCAAAGTGAGCTCGGCTGCAGCACCTTTGCCACAAGATCTGAATTTCTCGTCTCTGTAGAACAGTGAGCACAACGCAGATCACAGCCTCAAGTCAGCTGCAGTGCTTATCTAAACTGCAGGAAAAAAATCCATCTTGTTGTAGATGTTGGTCAGCATCAAATACAATTCGGGAATAACGGAGGAGCGGCTGGTATGTCGCGCTCTTTAAATAAACGAGAGCTAACCTTCTTTATATTCTCTAGAACCTTCTAACTATTCTTTATTTACAGGTTGGTAACGGTTAATTTGCTCTACACAACGTTTAATTCTGGTAAAATCTTCAGAGTTTATCACACTATCATATTCAGTGATGTTCGAGTTTCTTAATATTATCTAGGAACGTGGGTACATTTCGTCTTATGCAGCGGCACAACTGGTGATGTTCATTTTCATTTTCATTTACGTGGGTAAGCTTTGTTTCAGTTACAAGTAATATTATTCATGTTTTTATGTTCTCTGGGACCCGAAATAAAGGCAGTGCCCAAAACACAGGAAGGGAACCCGAGCTATAGGGTCGTGAAGAGGTGGGGGATAGCTCTGCTGTTTCGTAGCTCTTGGCTCCCGTATTTGTAGGCTTCCTTCACCTGTTCTGAATGAAAGTTTCTGTGGAATGAGTGGTTGGTTGATCTACCGCTCATAAAGTTGCATCAGAAATACAGTATGAAGATCTACAGCGCCCTGCCGAAATAAGTGGAATTACATCATGTAACTGGAAGAAAAAAACAGGGAGGCACGACTTGTAATGACTTCGCGAAAGCAGAGCTAATGCATTTTTTAGAGACATCCTGGAGGCTTTTACAGAAATAAAGGCAGGCTTCAAAAATCACGTGAAACCTATCAGGCGAGTGTGTTTGGTTATGTTAGTGGGGGTCTGTATCTCCCGGCACACCGATGAGATCGTGAGGATTGTGCAGCTAGCCAAAATGCAACCCTCTGTCTTTAAAGTGATGTGCACGGCGTGACGTCAGGCACATGGGCAGGTGCGATCTGAACTGGGAGGCAAAGGGGAGAATGAGCAGCTGACCAGTTACACAGGTACAGCTTGGACCTGCAGTTGTTTATCATGGGCAAGCCGGCGGAAAAAGGTCAGTACAGGAACAACTAAAAGTTGGTCGCGTTTTTTAAACATGTGGGTCAAGAGCACCGGGTGATTTAGGGTAATCGGAAAGGCTGGTAGCAATCCCCAGATGTGGTTGCATCTAGGAATTGCTAATGTTTCTTTTCCCGGATGATTTAAAAATAATGGTGAAAGTCAAAGTCTACTAGCTTCGCGTCTGTAAAGTCTCTTTTTCATGTTAACAGGAATATTTTTCCTCTCGATTCCTGACGCCTGAGCTACAGTGAATGTTTGCCCCTGGTGGGTCTACCCCCATCGCTACAATAAAGTCAAACATCTATGTTCGGCATAGATGTTTTCCGAAGCATTTTAGAAACACTTTGCTTTTTAAAAATTTAAAATATCTGTTGTGTTCTTCAGTGCAATTCCAAATCTCCAACTGTATCCCCAGCTTCAGAAATAGAAATTGTCTCTAAACTGGAAACACGTTACAAATTCGCTCCCTTTACTTTTTGCACAGCGCAGATGTTGTTTTGTATGTCCCATAGCGATGCGTGGGACTTCTTTGACGAAAGCGGAGATGCTTGGTTTTATCTTTGTTACATTTTGTTTTTTTACTCTCGTTTGTAAGCGCTCTGTTCTTTTTAGAAACACTCTAAGCGTTGGGAGGTGGGTGTCATGTGGAATTAAGCAGCTGCCTGAGTTCAGACCTAGTTTACAAAAGTTAATGGAATAGATTCTTTTCAGGACAGTACACACCAGAGGGCGCTACGCCTTCTGAATGTGATCAGGGGGACATTGATGGGGTATCCCCGTGGTGTTTAATCCAGGTGAGCCCCTGGCCGCTGGAGGTATGCCTTTAATTGATCTGTTTGTTCGCAAACATCAGGTAAAGAAGACACTTTCTTACCTGTGGTGGTTTCAAATACTCTGCTTCATGCAGATTGTACAAAATTCTATACAGCCACCTCTTAATTTTCTTCTTTTATTTTACCTGGGCTGCTCTTGAGAGTGAGTGGCAGGCAACAGCCCCTTGCTATTGTAGAGCTACAGTACTATCCATTACAATTCGCATTTGGCCTGAGGGCTGAAAGCAAATTTAGGGGGAAAAAAGATGCATCAGCTTGCAAACTGAAACAAATTAGCCTTCCCCATGTAAATTACAGCAAAAGGCAGATGTTCAGTTTTCACAGGTGTTGCTCAGGAACCCTATTTGTTTATATGCTAAATGTCACTGCTACATGGTGCAGTGTGCAGTATTCACAGCAATGTGTTCGTTGTCAGTTATAGTGCGGTACTGATACGTCTTTCACTTTTTCTTGAGGTTCTGACCATTCTTAACTTTTAATTAAGAGCAGCAATAAAAACGGGGTACGCAAAAAAAAAAAGTTTGTGGCCTTACGGCCTTAATTGCTACCTGGAGTTGTGACGCCACATTTCTTTTTGCAGCATTTTACAGATTCCTGGTGCTGTTCTTCAACTGCCTGCTGACGTTCGGCTCCTACTTCTGCTTCGACATCCCCAGTGTCTTGCAGGACCAGTTCCAGGGGGTGAGTTAGTGAGCAGTAGGCCCGAGACTGACCGACCCTGGGCTCTGGTGCGATCGCCTAGCCTTCCGACGTCACCGAGCAAATGAGGTTTTCCCCATCTGAATTTAAACGCTTTTTTTCCCCCCCCGGTCCTGTGCGATTTAGAGAAGGCGGCTGCTGGCCCTTCGTTTGCACCCTGCATGGACAGAGATGGTCACCGAAGCTGCTGTGGTCATGCGTGTCACGTGTGTGACATGCTCTTGTCCTCCAGCGAGACTATGGCAATGTTGCCACCTTGTCAGCTGGTTTGACTAAGGTCTGACTAAGGTCATTACCAATCCTGTGGAACTGTTTGTAAGAGTAAGGGCATTAACCCTGGTGTCTTGACTAATCCCCACTTCTGATTTGCACAATCTGTCCTACCTAGATGGATGGATGGATGGATGTTTGCCTGTTATGCCTTCCAGCAAATCCTGTTGCTGTTACTGTAACATTTGTTTTTTATGGCACAGGGTTGTTAGCCTTGTGCCCAACCTCCAACATGGAGGACCGGGCGCCCGACGTGAGACACGAACCCACTACCCCGAGATTATGAGTCTGATGCTCTGCCAGCAGAGCTAGCCGGGGCTGTCCTACCTAGACTTCTCCCTGAATTCGATTGCTGAAGTAATTTTTCACTTCTTTCCTTGTCCTGATGTGCAGGGGGGTGGGGTTGGCACATAATGACTGTCACAGGTCGCTGACAAGTGGGGCTGCACTTCAGTGACTGATGAAGGGGGTCAGCTCCTACGCGTAAAGCACTTTGGGCTCTTTTGGGATAAAACGTGTCACAGAAATGCAAGAATTGTTACTAATGGGGGAATAACCTGGTGCTCCGGGATTGTCTGAAGCAGATCATGTAGGACTTGTTGAATTAAATGTCTTGACAGTTTGAGTCCTTGCTTCATTCTGTGTATGGAGGACAGGCAGCTCAAGGGTAGCTCCAGGTGCCTTGTCACTACAGATGTCTTCAAACGTGCTGGCCGATCAGCTAGGGACATGCCTTGGACTTGAAATTTCACCAGCTGTTTCCTCTGCTCAGAACCTGACGTGTCCTAATGCAATGGTAGCGAACGGCTCAGCTCCTAATGGGACCAGAGAGTGTGTGGAGGGGTTGGGGATGACTCCCCAGGAATACAACCTTCTCTACGCCATCTACGCCTGGACGTGAGTCTCGCACCCCTGCGGTCATGCTGACTCGCACCCATCAAGATGGCACATAGCAGAACACTGAGTTTGTCTTTTTAAGCTACTAGAGTCCAATGAACCATAGTTCTCTCCCTCTGCAGTATTCTGTTATTTTGTTTAATAATTTGGTAATATGATATATTGTAAAGCGCCATCTTTTTAGCGAAAGCTTTTTTTATTTAAAAAAAAAAGATTTCGAAAACGTCTTTCAGTTAACCTAATGTGTCATACAATTCCATTGAAGGGTTTCTAAAATTAAACTGCCTTATGTCAGTGAAGCACTTTTCATGGTGAAAGGAGAAGTATAAACCCGTAGATATAGAATTAGTTTTATTTCTTTTGCATAGTTTCATTTAAGTCCTTTAAAATATGGGATCTGGGTTACGTTCATATTTTGTCCTTGCTCCTTTCCCTTACATAATAACAGAGATGCCGAAATCTAGAGTAATTTGAACAGAATATTCTTTAGGCTTTGAAATTGGGAGCTGAAAATGATCGGTTTATCACAGTTGTTGGAAATACTCTTTCCTGTGGGCTGTGTAACTAGGATGTGTCATGCACTTTCAAGGCTGGGAGGCACTACAGAAATTTTAATAAAGCCTGGCTTTTTGCTAAAAGCACTTCCTCTGCTGTTTTCACTGTTTCTGCAGACACTGTTGTAATGGCACCTCCCTTGTTTGTCTTTCACAGCAATGCAGTGGTGGTGATCCTGGCTGGCTTCCTCATCGACAAGCTGGGAAACCGCTGTGAGTGACGCACTGAGGCTCTGCATGCGTACTGCTCTTATTAAGCAAAAGGGTCCCAGCACACACAGAACAGACTGTAGAGCAGGGGTCCCCAGACTCTGTGCTGTGGTTCGCTGTTATTTCTCTATACTTTCACACCTTTCCATAGCTTTTGTGAAGGGTTAACATCTACTCATAAACCTCAGTTAGATGGTTCCAAAAATCTTCTGGCTTGTCTTTGCACGTCAGAGCAAATTATGAGCAGGGCCAGATTTTGGTGTTTGTAGGCCCCAGGCACTTTCACTCCGAAATCTGCAAAAAGAGGGGTAGACGCCAGTTGAATTACGTCATTTTGTGTTGTAGGTCACTGGGTTCTTTGTGTTCCCTGGATTTTGAAAGAGTCCGCACCTTCAGAGGGGGTTCGTCTTTTATCATAAGTGCTCCAGTGGGATGGGTGGGGGGAGATGGGTTGACCCACAAATAATTCGTTCAACAACCTATCCATCCTTCAAGGATGACCGCTACCTCCAGTGTCCTTCCTGGCTATCAGACTGTGACCTTTAGAATGTTTATTTACTCAGGTGGCTTAAATATTAACCAATGAATATCAACCAAGCATACTGTAAAAGAGTGCCCTATCATTATTGCAGCTGATTTACCAGTGTTTGTTTGCTGGGCTTATGGGTGCAGATGAAAACTCCTGTCTCACTACTGGGAAAAAGATACAGTAGCTCAGACAGCACAGTTTCTTAAGGCATTCCTATCACACCATCAGAGACACAGCTCCTTGTTGTTAACATGGGGTACGATTTTGAATAAAGCAGTTTTCATTAGTTATTGTATATAAAAAACTAGTAACACTGGTGCAAGACCAGTATGCAGCTTCTGTGCTTTAAACACAAGTGGGAGTCATTTAACATGCAGCCCAAGTCAGTACAATCTCAGTCCTGCAGAGCTGTGTTCATACTGTTGATCCAATTCAAGCACGCCTTTCAACAGAACAGTGGCTTCCAAAGCAACATGCAGCACTGCTCTGATTGAGAGAAGGACATGGATCTTTAAGATTAGTTACTATCTTGAGATAAAACCCGAACTTTGAAACCCACAAGGTTAAGACTCACAATGGAGGATGTTGTTTGTCATCTTTCATTCAAAGTGGGCTCGCTCACTTCTTGATAGCTGGGTACACATTAACGTGCAGGTCCTCTCCGGAGCGCGTGATCTGTGCTACACGATGGAGAGACCTGACTCGATCTGTTTGGCCTTCCTGCAGGCGTGTTCCTGTTCTCCTTCCTGACTGTGCTGGGCTCTGCGGTCTTCGCCCTGGGCTCGCACTTCAAGGGCACCAGCTACCTGCTGCCCCTGATGCTGACTGGTCGCCTGCTGTTTGGCTCTGGGAACGGCTCCCTGTCTAGTAAGGCTATCTCCCTGGCCAGAAACCAGTTCGCTGACGTGAAAAGAGTGTTCACTATTAAGCCCAATTCAAGAAACGCACCATGATACTGGGAGGTTTCGAGGCATTTCAGGCCATGCTAAATTTCTCTTTTTTTAAACATACCTTTTATCACTATTAGATAGGGGAGAAATGTCTGATAGTTGGCTCCCTGAAACCTTTCTGATATATCTTCATTTAGCTGTGTAACTTTAGTATTATGGCCATTTGTCACTAGGTGTCATTGCAGTGTAAATGAATTTTAATTGTGTTTTCAGTTGTGGGGTGAATGTGCCTTTTCGCCGTTGCCTGGTTCATAGTCCTTTTAAAAGTATTTCAATACTGTTGGAAGGAAACTGCAGTCCAGTACATTTTAAAGCCCTCCTTAATGTCCTTCAGGCCTGGTGGAACAAAATGGACAAGGGTCCATTCATGCATGTGATGAGAGAGATTTAAAAATACAGAAAAGCGGCATTTTGCACCGCTGCCTAGTAAGGATGCATTTACCGATTGGCATTTAGAGCGGTATGAAACAGTCAGAAGGAAGCAGGAGAAGGGGCAGAAGACCTCCTCAGCTCCCACTGAAAGCTTCATTACCATCATGTCGGCCTCTAAGGCTGGATCTGCCCGTTTTACAGCGTACGCATGCGTGTGTCTCTGTCCGGGTATCGACTCCGGTGACCCTCTGCCTTGTCCTCAGTTGTGCAGAACCACATCACGGCATTCTGGTTCAAAGGGAAGGAGCTGGCCCTGGCGTTCGGCCTGACTGTGGCCTTCTCCCGCCTGGGCTCCGTCCTCAATTTCTTCTTCACCCAGCGGGTGGAGGCGCATTTTGGGCTACAGTGGACGCTGTGGGGAGGTGAGTCCCGGGGACAGCGAGACAGCGGGACAGTCGGCGAGTCTGTCCGCCCATCAGTCGAGACCGCCGCCACAAAGCACAGGGAACTTGAAACCACAGCGCCGTCCTTCCCTGAGCTTACTTTTTCTGTCGTCACTTGGTTCTACCGCTGAAAAGTGTTTCTCAGGAACAAAGAAAATGGGTGGAAAATTCAGCAGTTTGAGTCATTTGATTACTCAAAACCATTTATTATCGTTTTATTGGACTTGATGAGACTAATAATAAAATAATCCGAAAATAGTGTTTATTAGACCAGGGCTGTCCCTCGCTGGTCCTGGAAATTAGCTGTGTCCAGTGGGTTTTATAAATCACCATTAAATCACAAATTTTAAAAAGGGTTAGGGCAGTTTAACGGTGATCAGGTTAAACAGGTGGTTAGTTAAATCAAGTAATTTAGAGATCATTCAGGGAGAAAAATGTCATTTTCGTCCATTAAGGACCAGAGGTCTCCTAACTGAATACGTGACTTGTTTAATTTACAGGTGTTCCCTTTGGAAACTATATAATAGCACAAACTGAACTAGGGCTCTCTGGGACCAGAACTGGACAGCCCAGCAAATTCCCCTTTTCCTTTTATATTTGGTTAGGGGCAATTTTTTTTATTATTTTTGTTCAATTTACAATTCAGTTTTGAAATTTTGACGTACAGCAGACTCCAGAAAATATGAAAAGCAGCCCCGCTCCCTCAGAGTATTGTTTCATTTTGAATAAAGTAAAATTTCATTTTCAATATCACACCCGACATCCAGAAGGTCTTAACATTGCGGTTTCCATCAGGATTAGAAGAGGGGTGATTGTGAGCCTGTTACTCTTCAGACCATTCTTCATCATTTGGCCTTTTCACACTTGTCTTTTCTGGGCAGGGTTCGCCTTGCACACATTTCTCCTCGCCCGTACAAGGACACGGGAAGAGGGGGTCATTCTCTGGCTGGGCTTAGAGAGCTGTAGCCTTGCAGATTCTATTGACAATCTTAAATGGTCAGTAAAGGACTAACAGGCTTGTGAACCAGTTGTGTTTAAGTTAACTGGACAGTTAGTAGGCACTAGGACTGTACTGGACCAGGGTTGCAGGTCTCTGGTCAGCTGCGGTGTTGCTCTGTGGGCAGGTACCTTCCTGTGTGTGCTGGGTTTCCTGGCCGCCATCACGGTCAGCACGCTGGACAAGGTGGGCATGAGGCAGTTGGGTCTGGATGGTGCCATTCAGGAAGAGTCCAGGAAAGTGGTGAGTGACCCCACCTTCCTTCCCAGCCACTCTTCCATCACTGCCTCCCTCCCCACCTCCCTCCTCAGTGGTGCGCCCCACGTTTTTGGCCGAATCGTCAGCCGACACCTCAAATGCAGAAGAATCTCAGCCCCCCCTGAATCCGTGAAGCACAGATTGATGTCTCACACAGCATCTGTGTCTGATCATTCGTATCTCCTGTGATGGGTGGTCTCGGCTCTTCTGCTGATCGTGAAATGGGAGGGATGATTATGGAGCAAGTAAGAGGTTTGTTCCACGCTGAAAAGAGAAGAAAGAAAACGCAAGGTTTCGGCTGGGGAGCCTTCATCGGGTAAGGCTCCACAGCCGAAGCACCCGAACCCTAGCTCTAGAGAATCCCAGTCCGGTTTGTTGGATGTTTTTAAAGATCGCCCATAACTGTGAGCTGCTGATGAATCAAGCAAGTGATTACTTGTTCCTCTTCAGCCTATGCATGCTGCCGCAGGTACCCGCCTGAGCTAGAATGATTATGGCACCTTAGTCAAAAAATGACGTAAATAGCAAAGTATTATTGCCTAATACACTTGCATTCTCAAGTTCCAGAAGAATTCAGTTTCAGTCTTCGTCTTTCAACAGCCGCGCATGGAATTGAAATGCTCTGTGTTCCAGAGACGTTAAAGGAGAATGGGTTGATGCTTGAGCAGCAGGTGCTGGTGGGCCGGGCGGAGGTGCTGGGGGCAGAGTGGGTGGCACTGTGGCTCAGGATCTGTGCCCGTGGCTGGAAGGTTGCTGGTTCAAATCCCGCAGCCGGCAGAGGAATCCTACTCCGTTGGGCCCCTGAGCAAGGCCCTTCACCCCAGCTGCTCCAGGGGCGCTGTACAATAGCTGACCCTGCACTCTGACCCCAGGCTTCTCTCCCTGTCTGTGTGTCTGTGTGTCTCATGGAGAGCAAGCTGGGGCATGCAAAAAGACGAATTTCTAATGCAAGAAATTTTATAGGGCTAATAAAGTGATGTTATGGTGTGTTGAGGTCACACAATGCTGGACCCCCAAGTGGAGGGAGGGCAGCTTCTCATGGTGTTTCTGCCTGTACAGAGGGTGCAAAATGTGCGACAGCTCTCCCTGCGGTACTGGCTCCTTGTCCTGACCATCATGTTCTTCTACAATGGGATCTTTCCTTTCATCGCCGATGCGAGGTATGGCTCTTTTCCTTATCTGAGATTTTTTTCAATGGGCAGTGTGACTTTGTCCCTTTATGCCAGTGGTTTCTGACCCTAGTTCTGGAGAACCACCGTCCGGTTTGTCATATCTTTTTAAAGATCGCCCACAACTGTGAGCTGTTGATGAATCAAGCAAGTGATTTCTTCAATCAACAGCCTTCTTGTCCTAAAGCGCCGATGAGTGCTTAGAGTTTAATCCTAAATGATCACTACTTCATTGAACAAATCACCTGTTTATCTGATCGCAGTGGAACTTTTCCTTATCCTTAGAAACTGGTGGTCTAGTGCTGACCTCTGAAACCTGCAGGCATGTGCTGAATTGGTGCTTCCCAGCACCAGGGCTGGAGATCCCTGCCTTACATGGTATACAAAACAAGAGGATTAAAGCTCTCGATCTGTACAGCATGGAGCTAAACCATGGGTGATCTTGCCTGTTCCTGGAGTGTCACATGCTGCATATTCATTCGGAACTCTAAATCACCAGACGTGATAAACAAATAAGGCTGCAATTGCATAAATGCCCAGGTTTTATATCAGTAAATGCTGTGCCTCTCCATACTAGGCTGCTCTGACTGACAGCAAGAACTGATTAGTAATCTTTTTAATGCAGAAACCTCATTTCTGGTATTCTCTAATGCATGCGGTCCTTCTGTGTCTCCAGTAAGTTTATCCAGGACAAGTACAGTACGTACAGCCAGAAGGAAGCCTCCTACATCGCAGGGGCAGTGTACGACAGCTCTCTGGTGCTCTCAGCTGCTGTAGGGATCCTCATCGTGAGTACAGAGACCAGATGGCCTCCCACAAGCTCTGTCTCGCCCTGAGATCGGCTTCGTTTGTCACTGGGAAGACGAGTGATGCATTATAGGCGAGATCATGAAGTGCAATTGAGCCCGTGTGTCGCACACCATGAAAACACAGAAGGTGCGATCTAAATTGCATATAGCCAAGTGTCAAAGCTAAGTGTGTGTTATACTAACAGCACTCTGTCGGCATTGCTCTGTGGTGTCAGTGCAGGACGATAACAAGGCTAGTGAGCTGGTCTCGGCCCTTTTTAGGTAGTTGGTTCCAGTAAGGAAAAGGTACACAACTCCGGTCCCCCAGGGCCAGAATATCTTCAAATCACAAACAATTAGCATCTCAAAAAAAGACCTTAGAAAAATGCCAGACTGGTCCAGCTACGCTGATGATCTAGAGCTGTGCACCATTGCGTTGGGAAAGTAGATGGGAATAAATGATGGTTGTGAAACATCTTCGTTTTCTCGCCTCCAGGTTCCATGTGATTGGCTACTCTGAACTGTTCCCATAACCCCCCACACTTCCTCCTTCTTACTTTCCCCTGGTCTGAGCAGTTGGGCACATGTGTGCAGGACATGTAGAAGGTGTTATGTGGAAATGTAGAAAATGATGACGAAATGATGTAAATGTTATCTAAATATGGTAAAAGCTGTACTGTGTGTTATCTCAAAGGAAAGAAGAGAGCCAGATAGTCAAGTGTCACAGTTTGAGCATGTTACTATATAATAATAATACCATACAGAGTCAAAACTTAAGTCAGAACACACTCTTATATAATACGTTGGCACTTAAAATTATTACCATTATTACAGTACTTTAATGCAAAACAACGTTTGCAATGTATTTCAGGTACACAGTACTTTAATAATAAAACTATAATTCTGAGCCTGACGTGCTGTCGTGTTCATGCGTCGGCAGGACCATATCGGCCTGCGCGGCGTGTTTGCAGTCGGCTGCGCCGTCCTCACCCTGCCTGTCTTTGCTCTCCTGGCCTTCACCTTCGTCCCCCCTCTGGTCTCCACCATCTGGCTGGGCATCACCTACTCCTTCGCTGCCGTGAGTACACGAGATCCCTCCTGACTCAGGCCAGCCTCACGGCTGACTGTGATTTCACCGGTGGTCCCTTCACGAGCCGCCAGAGACCGAGCGATGAAAGGGGTCTCAGCCCGGTTATTAAGTCTCGGTAACGAGATCAATTAATTGACGGTGCCGAAATCTTTTACAGACATAGATTTAAGCACAAAATCCTGAGCTCTGCGAAAGTACTGGCAGTCGCCACGATGTTGCAAACGATGACGATGATGCGGCCCTTCCTGCTCACTAGTCCCTGTAATGACTAATGTGATGAGATGTACGAGCGAATGAGTACGGGTTGAAATTCCACCGCAGAAAGTTTTCAATGTGATCTGCGTGCAGAGTTAACAGGCAAGTTCCGTTTATTGGCAAAACCTTCTCAAAATTGAGAGCAATATTTCTACTGGATTTGGGCTGCTTATTGACAATGTCACAGGGCCGCATCACGCCACTGGAGGTTTTGGTGCCTCGTTCTGAATTGCAGAACGTAGCGCTACGCATCCCTGGAAATGTAATCTATTTTGCGATGTAAATTGGTACAATGTGTACATTTTTCTTTCATTGTGGTCTGAAACACGCTCATCAATGCTGTTCCCCTTGAACTTCCATTCCCTAACTTGTTTTACTCACATGTTCACCTTGCGATTCCGTGTTGCTTCCTGAAACGCTCACTATATAGTTGCTCATTGTTTCATTTTTACACATTTCAATGCGCAGGCTCAGACCTTGTGAATTTTGACCTGAAGTCGACCAGTCTTATTTCTCTGTGAGTGTGGCTGAAGTGAAAAGAAGGCTTCTCTGGGGGGGGGGGGGATGCAGGAGGGGTCGGCGCTCTGAGAATTGTGGGAAGTAAATAAACTGAACTATGTTAAGTTGAATCCGGTGATGTGTGTATGTGACGTGTCAAGTCATGTGAAAGTCTCAACTGCGAGACAAGTGCTCTTAGTGTGCGAAGACAAGGAGTGGGGGGTGATTGGTAAATCACATTTAGGTGGTGATTTGCTAGCCGGAAACCATGACGTGTTGCTCAGCGATGGAAAGGGAGCTTTGTTACTGTTCACACTGCTGTGTGGGCTGTGATTTGCCCTCTTGTACATACATGGGTGGATTGGAAAGAAACAGCTTTGACAAGAAATGCTTGAGATTGAGTTGAAATGAGTGACATTGAAATAATCCATCTGCACCAGTGTTGAGGCTTGTGATCTTAGGGTGAATGGGAGCATTCTCTGGAATGTTTGAAAAGCTAAAAAGTGGAACTGGCTTATTTTTGCAGACTTGAGGCAGTTTGATTCAGCCCCTTGTCTGAAACGTAACAGTTCCTTGGTTTTAAAGCTTGAACTCTTATTTGTGCTGCTCATTCGTGATCTGTAGGGTACAAGTACAACCAGCATACAACACTCAGTCTGAGCTGTGCACCTGAAATAATATAAATGGAGAATATTCAGAAAAGTACAACGATCACTACATTTATTATTTTTTTCTAGTTAGTATCAGTATCATTGTTTTTGTTTTGTAGACTGGACACTTTTTAATCAAACCATTTTCTCTTCAAGCAGATTCTTTGCTTAAGTACCATGAGTGCTGCAAGTAGTTTAAAGAAATGGTTGTTCACCCCAATTCATCCTTTCACTTTATTGTACACAAACGTACTGTATGCATTTTCTCCTGGATTTACATGATCTGTGCAACTTTTTTCTTTCAGGCAAGCATGTGGCCATCTATCCCTCTGGTTGTCCCTCGGGCAACTCTGGGGACAGCTATGGGTCTTGTCACCTCAGTACAGATGATTGGAATAGGTATCTCCAACCTTATAGTTGGGCAGATTCTGGGAACCAAGTCCAGGTATGGTTCCCTGATATTAAAAACAGTACTCTTTATTAGAGTGACCTTTTCCCATTGCAAAGGTCACATTTTGGACCTTCCAAACTTTTCTAATTCCATTGACTTTTTAAAAAAATAAAAACAATTTTCCAGTCAATATCAAATTGTGATCTTCACTGAAACTGGAGCATCTCTTGATATTTTTTTCCTGTTTCAATTCTTGTTCGATTTCTTCTTTTTTGTTTTTCAAAGGGACAACCGTTTCAATAGAAGGATCCTTTTTTTTTTGCTGCAATAACTTCTCATCTCCAGCTGCAGTTCTAAAAAACGCTCTAAGCGTTTTTTTTAGAGCTTTTCAGTGGGCTTTGTACATGGTTTTGTGAGGCTCCTTCCAGGAAAGAAGAAGCGTTCTGCACAGCCTGTGCCAAAATTAACAAATATAGCAGAAAATTGCCTGCAGCCCAAATTATCCTGTAGCTGCGGTAGAAACAAAAGAGGAAAAACAAAACAAGCAATGCAACAGAAAGAAAATAAGAGCAAGCGTTATTTTGCTGTTTACTTTCTTTTTCTGTCCGTTAAATATTCCAGATCAGGCAACTCCCAGCACATTAGCAATAAATTGTTTGGTATTTATATAATATTTTAATTCCAGAGCACTTCGCAAATAAAAGGGGGACCCACATCAACTATCACTCCACAGCAAATCAGGGGGGGACGTGACCAGCTACCTCAGCGGTAGAATTAAGGGGGAAATCGAGGCAGGCGAGACTGTGGAAACCCGCAGCGGGATTTAGCCACTCCAGCGGAATTAGCACCCATACTGTTAAGAGTGTTGCCGTGGAACTTGGTTTAACAGCCCCTTGCATGACCCCCGGTGCTTCAGTCTGCCTGTCTCGGCCTCTTGCAGTGATGTGAAGATCCCGCTGTGGCGGTGGCAGCAGATGATGGTCTTCATGCTGGCCAATACGATCGCCTGCATCGTCACCTCGGTCGTGCTGAACGTTGTGGATCAGCGCCAGGTATGGAAACCACCTTAATATTTGCTTTTCTTGCCACCCCAGTATTCCGCTTTTCCGTTTTGGAATTTCGTCTGGACTGGGGGAGATTTAATAATTGGTCTAAATATAAAGGCCTTGTTGTGGTTTAGTGTGGTTTGGTATTGGTATTTTTCTCGAAAACAAAACGGTTACCAGCTAGTCTTGTTGAGATGCTAACAATTTTGCCGTCATTCATTTTATGCTTTCTTGGAGACCTCTTATTGTTACATGATTAATTAAAGGGCTTTGTACAAGCTTCTGTTTAAGCCAGGAGATATAAGCCTCAACACGAACATTGCTCTCAGGTGCTCTGGTTTTCTTACTTTCATTTTGATTCCTGGAGGGCCCGAACCATCTTCTAAAGAAAAGCTGCTTGCCTTGCAGGGTGGGACCCTCAATAAAACTACAAAGCGCTCCTCTGAGGCACCCCGAGAGCCGCCTGCCCACTCCTTAGAAACATCTCCCCTTCTGAAAGAGGAGGACACCATTCTCTTTGAGCCCATTGACAGCTAACGAACTCCTGCTGCAGCCCAGCAAAGGGAAAGCCTCTGGCTTGAAAGGGATAACACGGCTGCACTTCGCCTTTTCAGGAATGCTAGGGAAAACACTTTCGGCGAGGTCTGGAAAAAGGGATAATCACACTTGGAAGAAGTGTTGGCAACGCCACCGCCGAAAGATTCTGTAACTCTCAGAAGCCAATGCACATACAGATTTTCTGGTACGCACATTAATGACAGAAACTTTTAGTTTTAATAATGACAGTTTTAGTTTTAGTTTGTTTACACTATATGGTTTTCAGAGACTCATGGGAAAACCCAAGATCAGCGATGTACTCCAAAAGTCTGTTTCAGACAGTTTAGCTAGAACCATTTCTGGTGTTTGGTATATTACTGTCCAAGCACGAGATAATTTTTATAGCCATTTAATTATGGCGTATTTTGTTGTGCACACAAAAGCACCAATGTTTTGCTATGCCAGTGGGATTATGCAATTTTGTCTTTTCCTGCCTTGGCATCAAGGATAGTACATTTCAAGCAAAGTGGATCCTCTGTCTCGCAGTTTAAATGCAGTTATTCAAGCTCTTTTAGCTTCTGAAATGTTATATTGCTTTTAAGAGCACCAAGACCGAGCGGATACTTTTAATGCCCATTTACTTAAGTATAATAGGTTTCAGTTGCAGAATTACTTGATTCCTATCTTACTTAGGTGCATTACACAGTGCTACTAAACACCAATTTGCAGATTTCTCCTGAAGGAAGATGTTACAAGTATTAATGCTGATGACCTCAATACTTTCTTTAAACAGTTGTAACCGGTTAGGCTGTGAACTTCCTACAGTATTTTGGAATGTTTTATAATAAGGTATGGAAAGATCTTAAGACTTTTGAACATCCAGTAGAATTAATAAATTTAATGGGTATCTAAAATCATTCAGGAACATTTCAATAGCATCATTAAAATTTCTTTTCCCAGTTTCAGCTGAGTTATCAGTCCCCTGCATTAAGAGCAGAATTTAAGAACCTCCATTTAGTGAGGGATATGTTTTTCCACCATCGCTTTGGCATAGAACAGTCTTCCTGGAGTAAGTCATGGCCTCCTAATAATCCCCATCTATGAACTGGCTTCATCACTCTGCTCTCCTCTCCACTGAAAGCTGGTCTGTGGGGAGTGTTCTGGCGCACTATGGCTGCCATCACATCATCCAGGTGGGGCTGGTGGAGGGGAGTCACCATTACCTGTAAAGAGCTTTCAGTGTCCAGAAAAGCGCTATATAAGTGTAAGCAATTATTGCTTTGAAAATTGTGGCCAAAAGTGAACACGCAATCAAATCAGCCAACTTAATCAAAATACAATTGTTTATTGCAAAGAATCAGACACAGGTTTTTCTGCTCTACTCACTGCCAGCCAGGCACATTTGTATGTAGTAAGGCACACAAAGTAAAGGCTGGCACTTCGTGGGCTGAACACACAGGGAACACACCACACTGCAAGATTCCCTCCATGAGGAAATCACCTCCTCTTTTCCTCTTTCTTCACATGGTCTTCAAGTTTTAATTTAAAACATAAAATGCCCTCCCGAGTTCTGTTACCACATTCTTTGTAGAACCAGCAATGGTAAAACAGAATACCCTGCCAATATTTTTATACACATATAAAAAAATTTCTGAAGCACTTTTTTGGCTTGCCCATTACTTTTTGGCGCTGCAGTTCCTAAATATGGTTTACCAAGAGGACAGTATGTTTCAGACAAGTCTGTTACACAAGGCGAGGCAGAAGGGGGAGGAAAGTAAATCGCAGACCAAAGCTCTTTGCTGTAAAACTAAGGAGTGCTGCCCTGGCCAAAACAATGGAGAAGCATGGGATTGCAAGATGGTCATTTCCTTTGCTGGATTAGTCTGCATGCGTGTGGGTAAATCTAAGATCTTGCAGTTTGCTATAAAGCAAAAGCCTCTTTGCTACACCTGGGACAAACGCTCATCAGCAGGTAAGGAAAAATGGACGATTTTCTCAAATGAGCTAAATCTGAACTAGAATAGAGGCAGTTACATTTCAAACACAGGTCCGTTTCAAAAACGGTTTTAAAAGTTCCACATGATAAGAGCAAAGCGAGTGAGAACTGTAGAAACTTGGGACAGGGGCTGTCAGACCTTCACGATGCACTTCCGAGAGCCGCCTACCCAGTTATTAAATCGTTATGAACATTAGTAAAAACTTACGTCAATTTGGACTCAACATAACCAGACGCAAATTGAAGCAAAGTAATTTTAGAATAGTACATCACCCACCTAACTCGGGAGCTACACAGAAGCAAGAACAACATACCTAAATCACGGTAGAGAAGTACAGCAACTCTACAAAGGTTCCTTTCGGACAACAGGAGAAGGAAAGTGCAGGGGACGCACGGGACGAGGGCGCGGGCCGTCAGTAGAAGGCCACGCTCGACTTGCCTCCCGGGGGGTGGATGACCTTGTTGTGAGAGCGTGGCCTAGGGCCCAGCCGAGGCTCATGGTCATCCACGGAGGCCTGAAGGGCCGCTTCCTCCGAAGGAGGCTGGGGGGGAGCGGCCTCCTCCTCCTTCTCCTCCTCCTCCTTCCCGTTCTCCTTTTCCTGCTCCTTCGGTCTCTCCTCTGGCACCTCGGCCTTCGGCTGCGGAGCTGGACGGGCAACATGCAGGAAAACGGTCGGTGAGCGGGAATCAACACCCACCTCCCATCACTCCGGGTTCACAAACTCCCTGCGGGGAAGTCTGGTTCCTCCTTACTAACACGCCACAGCAGCAGATCCATTTTCTTCTTGCTTTCTGTGCCACTGGGTTCTATAAAGAATGATCGCCTCCCTTTGCATTATCTCCACCCAAACATCAGAGAGGGTTAGGTAACCACATTGCCTGAAGGAGTGTAATCACTTCCTAATACCCACACATTACGATTTCCTAAAAAAATGAAGTCTACTCGTATTATTTTGAAAAGCCCATAGTACTAACGTGGTCTCTAGAGTTTGCTCCATCCTTGTGCCCCACATTTCCTTAAACCAAGCGAATGGCATTAAAAACAGGAGAAGCAGTCGAGAAAGGATGAGGCGAAGACCATGTCCTGGAGTTCAAATGATCATATTAAACCTAGAAATATTTGTGTGTAACCCAGTATGAAGTCCTCTACTCACATTCAGGTTCCTGATTTGAATCGCCATCTTCAAATATATTGGTATCCTATAGGGAGGAAAGAAAAAAAGGATAATTATTTCTGGGGAATCTGCTGCACAGAGCTATTGCAGCATATTCAGGAAGCTGGATCCAATTTTAAAACAGTTACATTTCAGTTAAATGAACACGTTTGTTTTCACTTAGTAAGTAATGGCTTCCCCAAACCCTTAGGTTCTTACAGCTGCAGTGAAGCTCGCACTACTATTCATTCCCCTTCAAATCTGGAAAAAACTCTCCATGTTTTGGATTCACTATTAGTTGCATTCACTGAAAATCCAACCTCAACCCTCTGCATCTCTTTTATATGTTCCGAAGTGCTTCGATGTGAGATACGTGCCTTTGGTTTGTTGGGGTGGCCCCGGACAGCCGTGCTGGTGACCGGGTCCCCAAAGATATTGCTGCTTTTCCCCCCCGGTGGGACATGTCGCTGCTGGTGACGAGCCGTCTCGGACTCTCCAAAAATCCCACTGCTCTTTCCACCTGCACAACAGACACAGAAACAGTCACTCCGGTGTGCAAAGTTGTAGATTTGAGACTACAGGGCTGAAATCCCAAGTCCAGTAAAAACTGAGGATTTTGTAGCGACTTGGATTTATTTGAACTGCATCAAGGGAACAAAAGTACACAAAAAACACTGGCCTCGGGCAGTCGGAAAGAAAAGGGCACTAAAGAAACCACAGCACAGGGCCGTGAACAAATTACCTGGATATACATTTTCCCCAGGATTATTTTACACTGCATTTAGGAGCAGACAAACTAGGACTCGCAGGGCAACGTAAATCAGCATTAACTGTCAATACAGATGAGGTCTCCAGGCCCTCCGATTCATCCAGCTCACGCCCATGAGCAACCCCGGTCTATTACATATCCTTCAGCACCTCGCTGATCTGTCTAAAGAGTCTCATGGCTTCAGGTTCGATTTGCATTCGGCCTGGCAATATCTGCTGACAGGCTGTGAAGATATCATGACTTGCCACCTGACAAGTCAATTAAAATAATCCAATCAAAAAACGGCTTATTCCTGGTGGGGGGTTCACAGTGACCCAAAGAGCATCCTGGGAGCACAGGGTCAGTGCAGGACACCAGTCAACTCTGAGACCCCCAATCCACCTAGAAACCACCTCGTCTGAAGCAGCCAGCGAAATCCCCCACAAAAAAAACCAAGAGGACTTCTCTTGCTTGAAATTCCTTGTTTTGAAAAAAAGTTTTTTTTTTAGATCTAGAGGAAAATATTTTTGAAAATCCCTACTGCGCATTCACAAACCACCAGCACTCAGGCTGCATATGGCTCTTTGCTGATTTGGTCCAAACACCAACAGGAATTGTCCAGCAAAAACGACACTTTTAGGAACGGTACACCCCCAGCACAGCACAGCAAATTCTCAGTCTCTCAATGAAATGTTAGGAAGGGTGATGTTTCTATACCCTACCAGTTATGAATTTACATTGCGATGCGGTTTCACCTTATTTCACAAAAGAGGCTGGCAACAAGACAGAGGCAGCATAAAACATTTGCTGTGAAGGCACAGCCTACTCAACACGGGCTGCGCTGACAAGCTCATGCTGCAGTCGTCCGGTATTAACCATTTCACCGAGCTGGGACACGGGTCTAGTTACTCACCAGGTGGGTTTGTCCTTTTAGGGCCACTCTGTGCTTCATCTGGAGGTCCGAAGATATTTGAAGCCATCTTGTGCGGTTTGGTAGCTTGGGAGGTGTTCTCACTGACCCCGAACAGGTCACTAGAGCCTCCCCCTGGAGGTCTCAGTACCCTGGAATTACCAGACAGGTAAAAAAACATTTATTTGTGAAAGCGCATTCATGGTTAACAGCAAATGGCCAGCAGCCATATCACCCTGCAACTCACAACTGGCAACCCACTGAAGCTCAGCAGGTGTGAGCCTGGTCAGTACCTGGATGGGAGACCTCCTGGGAAAAACTAAGGTTGCTGCTGGAAGAGGTGTTAGTGAGGCCAGCAGGGGGCGCTCACCCTGCAATCTATGTGGGTCCTAATTCCCCAGTATAGCGACGGGGACACTATACTGTAAACAGGTGCCGTCCTTCGGATGAGACGTAAAACCGAGGTCCTGACTCTCTGTGGTCATTAAAAATCCCAGGACATTTCTCCCCTCCTAATTAATCCCCATCTATGAATTGGCTTCATTATTCTGCTCTCCTCCCCACAGATAGCTGATGTGTGGGGAGTGTTCTGGCGCACTCTGGCTGCCGTCGCATCATCCAGGTGGATGCTGCACATTGGAGGGGAGTCCCCATTACCTGTAAAGTGCTTTGAGTGGAGTGTCCAGAAAAGCGCTATATGTGTAAGCAATTATTATTATTATTGATGCCCAACAAATTGTACAGTATACTTAAATCAGAGAGTCGAGACACTACTGTACATGACAGGCTTAATACAGCAAGTTACACAGCAAAATACTGTGCTAGACAGGCTGAAGTCAACCACAATAGATCAGGTTTATAAAAGAAAACACAACTAACAGGCATGGAGCCACAAATTCAGTAAAGGTGCTTGCGGTCAAACAGTAGCTTCCCAGTCAAATTTGGATCTAGATCCTGCCTAAACAGGTTCAGGAATGAGAATGAAGCCAATTAATCCACTTCATATGAAGGCATATATAAGCCATTTGAAAATGCGATTGTGCTAAAAAAAAAAAAATAGTTTTGCACCCTGTATGTGAAGAACAGTGCCCCGTTTCTCTTACTTGCCCTTGTGACTTGACTATCGCCTCAAGCAGCAGATTCTGCTTCGTACTGGAATGAACGTTAAAAGACAGGGGGGAAAAAAAACCCCAATACCCCTGTGAAGCTCGCTAGGGCCGTCTTCATGTGCACAACTACCAGAGGCTGTGGCCCAGTTTCTCAGTGCGCACACAGAGCGTTCAGCTCCGGCCGCGCCTCTCCACGGGCGGTTCTGGGTTATACGAGACGCACAGATTTGCCACTTGTGATTTTTTTTTTTTAAATCCGGTGACGCTGGCCATCGATTCCTATTAACCCCCCCCACCCCCCCCCGAGTGACCACCGACGCCTGGGCAGAAAGACATGCGCCTGCAGAGCCCACGATCAGCAAGCCTTTGTGCTGTTTCACGACCCGGCCCAGGCTAGACTCCATCCGCGCCCAGGTCTGTCCTCCGGGATTAAAGACCGACCATCCCGCTTTAGTGGGGCGGTGAAGTCAGCCCCTCCCGTCCCCGTGTCTGAGTCTTTAAGCTCCCCTTCATCGACAAACCGCTTACAACAAGGACGGGAGCGATCTGGGATTTTCCGCACTGCCCTGCGCGTCGTCTGCGGGACACACAACCTAACCCCCTCCCCTCCGACAGAAGTGACAAAACATTGATTCTCCCCTCTATTGTGAACGCGAAACCCTTTCCAGCACCAAAAAAGACACGAGAAACAGCCGATGCGGCGCCTTAAGAAGACCCCGAGTTGTCCACGTATAGCATTCCCCTCCCCACCCCCCCAGAAACTGGGAGCGAACAGGACTGGATTTCCCGGGCTGGTTCTGGATTATTCTAGCGATCATTTTCCGCTGTTAAAAGACGTTACACCACGTGTGGAGGGAGGGAGAGCCCTAAAGACCTACTTTATTACAGGAACTGCGCAATTACAACCAGGACTGTCCGGTTTTGCTCTTTCTCGGGGGGGGGGGGCGATGAGAATATACCGTCGATCGGTATAGAAAACCCCTAAAAACGGCAAAATAACAAACAAAAGAACCCTGCGATTTGCTCTTCTCGCTTGACGTGATCAACGGTAACCTAAGAGGAAAACGCTTCTGCAGCCGGTCGTAACCCTGCAGGCTAACCCGAGGAGACAACCGTAGCCCCGGCCAGGCCTGCCTGCTGGTGCAGGACCTCCGGCCGCCGAGCTCGCCACCCGCACTGACGTGGTGCGCTCAGCCGCCCCAGTTCCTCATTTTTTGTTTTTTGTTTAATCAAAACCCTTTTAAAACTAGGAGGGCAGCTCCTCTCGCGGGTGTGGTCCCTCCTCGGTTTCTCTCACCTGGAGCTCGGCTTGCCGCTGCTCTCCAGCCCCTGAAACATATTCGTGGATGTCATCTCCGCCCGTCCGTCCGCTGTTGCTGCTGCTGCTGCTACTACTGTCTCCGCTGGCCGTACGCGAAGGTGCCGCCAAGCCCAGGTCTAGTGGGAAGCGGCGCAGCTCGGGAACCACAAGATCCTTCCCCGCTCCCGCGGGCCCGCCTACGGGGAGGGGCCTCCTTTTAAAAAAAGCTCTTAATTCGGCCGGCGGGGGGCAGGGAGAAACTGCGATTGGGTGTCCGAGGTGCCAATTATGACATCGACAAATCCTATTGGAGGGTTGCTGACTTGACATTTCCGTTAGGCTGGGCCTCGCGCTGTGCGTGCCGTGGCCGAGGACAACGTCACTCTTTTTTCAGCGTCGGGGTTGAACAGACTTGAAGTCTCATTGATCGCGATTACGTTTCGGGGGGGGGGACTATAAATATAGCACATCGGAGTCTATAGAGCACAGTATAAAAGTCGACAAAATGTAGGCATAGCAGATATTCCACAAGACACTTCCCACTCAGCTCGCTAATAGCAAAAAAGAAACAATACCTGAAATACTTTCAGTATGAATTTAGCTGATGATTGTATGCTAATCTACGACGTATGGATTAAATCTCTCACTCTTAATGTTATTCGTAGTTCCTTTCAAGAAACCTGTCGTTTTATTTTATTCCTCCCGAAGCTACTGATTTCCAGCAGACTTGACCTGAGGTTTGGTCATGCGCAGTGCCAACCTGTTGTGAGCGTCGTTGCTAAGCTCGCTGGCACAACAACCAGTGCTATTGTCAACGTCCCAGGAAAAAAACCATGGCGAACTTTGAAATACCACAATTCTTTAATTACCCAACCATTGAGAACTTGCCAAACTACCTTCTACGAGCACACAAACGTGGAGCTGTTTAAAAAACAAACATCGAAATACGGCACATTTGTATGGTAAACAGGGCGGGGCCCCAGGTCGGCAGCGTCAACAATACAAATGAAGTCACGTGTGGGCGGGGCTGACGTGCGACGTTTTTCTGATTGGCTGGGAGACACGTTCTGCGCGCCAACCCTGTAGAGTGAGTGGCCTTTTCTGCTGCCAATCATGGCGTGTGTCCGGCTGCGTGCACCGCTCGGCCAATCACGCGGTTTGTTTTTGAGCCCTTAGTGGGCGTGCTGGCGGCAAGCGGGTCCGTGGCCGACAGTCGCGGAAATTGGTGCAGCTCCGTGGATGACAGGATACGCGTTTGAAAGTTTTCGTGAGGGAATACGGGCTGGAAGGCGATGGGGAAGAAAATAACGACAAACCTCTTCCCCTCGCTTTAGTTTGCACGTATCTTGCAGGGTTTTCGCGGGGTACAAAGCGGGTGCTTCTTCGGTCTAAACAGTGACACTCGTGGGGGGAAAACGGGGCTTGCGTGATACCAGAAATAGCGCGAGTGTTTTGGAAGACAACGTGTAATTGCCCTCCTGGAACAATACGATGAGATCTGAGAAGATTGATAGCTTCTCGGAAGCCTATGGTTAACTGATGGACAACAAGCTTTTAAGGGCGTCCCGGGAGTGAAACGCACGGAGCCGAGCCGACCAGCGCCCGGCGCCATCATCAAGCGTGAGTGTCCCTGTGATGCGATTTGCAGTCCCCGCAGTGGACGAAGACCTCGGGCTCTCGCTGTCCCCGGTGTTCAGATCGTAAGCGGAATGTGAGGGGTGCCCGCAGCCCCCTCATCCCCCTGGAAGAAAAAAAACAACAGGAAAGCGTCAGACCGACACTGGACATCTGCAGCAGCCGAGCGATGGAGGCAGAGCTGCGGAGGTCAGTCCGGCGCCGACTGTGTCTGATGCATCTAGAGAGGGAGTGATCGGGTTCGAGCAAGAAAGCAATGTCAGTAAGAGAGATCAGTAAGGCAAACATGGGTGTGTTTTCATTTTTTGGGGGGTGGCTCTTGAAAGCAGAAAGTAGGATTCGCAGTCTTGTGACAGGTCAGTCGTTTTGCAGGGGAATTCGGGAGGTGAACTCGCCAGATGAGGGGTCACCCGTGAGGCTCTCTGGCAAAGTCTGTATTGGATGTCACGGGAATGCTTTTGATCCTGGTGTTGGATTCTGCGTCTGAAATGCAACTGCAGGCATTCGCTTGCATTTTGCCGGACGGGGCATTTCGCCGTGAAGGAAAATTAAAACCTTGTATCATAGAAGCGAAGGTGATTTCTCAAGTGACCAAATCATTGTTTTTGGCTGGAGCCGGCGCTGTGAGGAAGCGTTTTGGAAATTTCGGAGGTGGTTGGTTACAGCAAAAGCTATTTTAATAGCCAATTCATGCGTTCGAGAAACGTTACATCTCGGGGTTTCGATACGTAAAGTTCGGACCCACGGAGAAACAACTTTGTTTTGGGGACATGTCAGCGAGCGATGACGTAGCACCAAGCAAAGTTCATGGCAGCTCGGGGTTGCCGTGGGTCGCTTTCGTTTCTGTGCAAAAAAAAAAAAGGGAGGGGGGAGAAAGTAGGCGAAATTGACGAGCCGCATCCCCTTCTGCCCGGGACATGTTGGCGGGGGTCAGTCCGGGATTTCCCCGCGGGTCCGAGGGGTTTTGCGAGCCCGGGGTCTCCGGCGAGAGGGAAGTGAGCTCGTTAAGGGAATGAGCTGCGGGCTGGAGGAGCGCCGGCGAGCTCCAGCCCCAGAGAGAGAAAGCGAGAGAGAGGCAGACAGTCGCAGGCGAAGCCCTCCTCTGGCGTTGGAATATGCACAAAATAAACAGCTACTTTCCTCCAAAAACCTCGGCCCCATGGTGAGGAGAAAGAAGACGGCGCCCGCTTCCGAAGAACACCAAAATGGGTATCTCGCCTTTTGAAATAAACACTTTGCTTTGAGGTCGATGCCTGCGAAATTGTTCTCGCTTGCCGAGAGAGATTAATGTCGCTCCGGTTTTCGCAGGGCGCTAAACTGAAGGCGTCTGCGTTTCCATTGATAACTGGCGAAATAAAAGTGGACGGGGCTCGGAAGTGAGCGAAAACTAAAATAAAGACGCCGAGGACCACCTTTGGGGGGGGTTTCGGGCCGGCGGGTGGGAGCACCAAATGTTCGGGGAAAGATTTGTCAGGTTGTTTTGTCAGGACGGTGAAAGGGGATTTGAAACAACGGCGGCCATGTTGAGAGAGAAAAAAGATTATCGCCCCTTTTTTAAGTTGATTAAAACGGGGTGCTTTTTGAAAATTGTGAACCGTTGGCTCTGGTGTTGTTTTGACAGCGTGACAGCGAAGCCGGCGGAGGGCAGCGGGGACGATGGGGTGAGGAGATGGGGCAGAAAGCTTGACCGTTGCGAGGCAGAGGAGAGCGAAGTGAGCAGCGCGGAGAGAGACGGAGGAGAGCTTCTTACACCAGCAGCTGCCGGTCCGTCCACTTCGGCACCGGTACCGTCCTCATCCCCGTCTGCCCTGCCGGCCCCGGGTTCGACCCCGCAGCACCAGCCCACGTCCTCCCCGAACCTGCCCAGCCAAGACCAGCATCATTTCCTCAGGTCCAGCGTCCGACCTCCCAGCAAGCGGCTGAGGAAGGATGCCGTTGCCTCGGCTGTTAATGGTCACAGCGGTGCCAAGGGGAAAGGTGAGACGGCCGGGTCGAGCGGGGTACCCCACGACACCTGGGGGGAAGGGGGGACATTCACCTCATTGACCCCCCCAACGCTCCCCCTTTTTTGTGTTTTTCTTTTTGAGTCTGGGCTGCGGCTTTCTGAGAGAAGCAGCTGACCCGGTGGTGCGCTGGCTTTTTTTTTGTTTCCTTCCCCGAGTTTAAATGGGGTTGTGGAGACCCCCCCCCCAAAATCAAAAAGAGATCCCACCCAAATCATTTTTATCGCCTTCTGAAGTGACCGCACTCGCTGTGATGCATGCATGTGCAACACTGTAGTAGCAGTGCTGTCGTGGCACGCAATACCTGGCGCAGTGTAGACGCGAGAGGCCAGGTTAAAACGAGAATTTAACACCCCCTGTTATACTGGGCTCAGAGCTTTGTTACCCATTTATCCTGTGATATAGATATATATTCAAGCTCTGCACTTATTTTACATTACCGCCGTTTCTTTTTGGTCTCGTAGTTGCCTTCAATTCAATAAATAAATTGAAAGCTTTCCCTGGCATTCAGGTAAACTTAGTCTAGAGGTGCTAAATTATTGGAACTTATCTGTTTATCCCATTTAGGCTTCAGATTTCTATTTGAATGAAATGCACGTATTTATGATTCCGCTCTCTGAATGACCTGCCTGTAGTGTCCGATTTAATATGTTTGCTTACGGTGACGGGCAGGGGAGAGATCAACACAGTGGAGCTAAACGCTTTACCAGTGTTTTTTTAATGCGTGTATTAAATAGCAGAAAAGAGTATAGAATGATGATGCACACAGGTGATGATAGTGGCTGCTGGCGACACAATAGAGGGTACCTGATCAGTGTTGGCTCAGCTTTAGCTGAGGACCAGAGCTGTCCTTGTCGTTTAGCTAAGGTCCTACTGGACTCTGATGACGCCGTGTGGTCTGGTAGCTTTGTAGCATGCACCTGTATAGGTTAGGGCCCTCATGTGTCCCTGCCATTTCATTTCACATATTTGTTTTGGACCTGGCTGTAGTTTTCCAGACAGGAACAATTCCAGGAGGAGATGAATGAATGAACTGATTTCTTCCAAATGCCAGTCTGTAGCAGGGAAATCCGAAAATCCCACATAATCTTTCGGAAGCATGGTGGCACTCCATTGTGAAACTCTGTTGTTTTTTTTTTGCTGTTGTCGTACTGCCAAACACAGCCATTCTGTATTTTTATAATAAAAATTAGACCAGCATACCCACCTGACACAACATTTTAAAATATCAGTGTATTAGTTTTTAAATTCAGTACATGAATAGATTTAAATTTTTCACAACTGTGCAATGCCCAGCAGACTTTGAGAAAATATAAAATTATTAGTAAAACTATATCAAAAGTAGTGCGTTATCTTTGTATATGAATACATTCAATTTAGCTTATCCACAAATCATACAGCAGCTAGCTGTTTGTGGAAATAATAGGATTTTTGTTCATTTCAGAATTTAAGAAAGCCTCTCCGTAATTAGCATGGTTTGTAAGCTTTGTGTCCCATCTAGGGTGTTCGGTTGCTAGTGTTTTACTGATCTGAGGACCCCATCCAGACGTTTTTTGAAAGAAACAATGATATTGACTTTGGGAAACATTGCTGGCTAGCTTGTTACAGGCACCCACATCACTTTTCAGTGTGAAATGCCACCTGTTGACAATTGTTTTATACATTTTCGAGATGTATTATAGTATTTATGAAAATGTTTCAAGCATTTTGGGCAGCATTATTCTTAATTTATTACAAGCAAACACGAGCAGATGATAGGAAATGAGAAAGTGAAATTGAGCTGTTTTGCCAGGACTTTGCACAACTTAGCAGAACAACCAAATCTAAACCAAGTGCGTTTTGTAGTGTCACATGTTAAATTTAACCTGTCCTCCTCAAGTGACTATATTGAAGGAATTTTTCAAAAAAATTGTCCTTATGCTTCCTTTCTGAGTCTTTTTTCCCCCCCTCATGTGATAGATAATCGAAGTATGCATGGACCTGCAAATACAACTTAAAAGGAGTTTCCTATTGAACCAGTGTAACGTGGGCAAAGTGTGGAGCTGCTTTTCAGCATGCTAACAGTTCTTTCCTCACGCGTTTTCTTCCTGGTTCTCATTTGCTGTAGTTCTGTAACTAGAGCTGATTGATGCGTTGCGATACGGTAATGTGCCTTTCGAGTTGTTAAATATTATAAATAATTCTAATCTCGCATCCCGGAGGGCCATTCCTCCGATTGTCCAGCATGCTTAGAATGGAAACTACATTCCATCGAGGGATACCATTGCCCCAGCTTCAGTCCGCCCCGGAGAGCCTTGCGTGAAAGGCAGGCGTCTTAAGTTACGCAAACAACCTTGGCTTCTCCCATTGATCACAAGGGGGTGTTTGGGTGCGTTGCAGGGGCGGAGAACGGGGCCCTGGTACTGGTGGGGTGTGGCCCTTCAGGGTCTCCCGTCGGGTCGGGCGGTGCCACCTCGAAATCAGCCCCCCGGAGCCTGGGGCCCAACGACAAGGAAGAGGGGAGCCAGAAAAAGGCGCGCCGGCAGTGGGAGTCCTGGAGCGCGGAAGACAAGAACTCCTTCTTCGAGGGGCTCTACGAGGTACTGTCTTGCTTTGGAAAGATTAGAACTAGGTTCGGCGTTTTCTCCTTTTCATATCTTTTCTCAAAGTAGGAGCCCTTATAAGTCGCACAGGCCACAAGCTGGTCCCATATCGCTCCTCAGATCCATTGGTTTAAATGTGTTGTTTTTTTGGGTCAAGAATACGATTGTTAAGCCTCGAGTTTTGAGTGGGTCAAAGATTGCGTGCCTCTGCCCCCCCCCCCACAGCACGGCAAGGATTTCGAAGCCATTCAGAACAACATTGCACTGAAGTACAAGAAGAAAGGGAAGCCGGCCAGCATGGTGAAGAACAAAGAGCAGGTCCGCCACTTCTACTACCGCACCTGGCACAAGATCTCCAAGTACATCGATTTCAATAACGGTAAGGGCTCCCTCTGTTTTTACTCTCGGGCGTGGAGCTGTGTCCTGGGCTTCTGCCGGGGAAGACCTACTTGCCGCCGAGACTCCCCGGCCTGTCCGTTCTGTGCTCCGGGCTCACGGTGGTCCTTTCCCGCCCTGGTTTCAGTTTACTCCCGGGGGCTGATGAAGTCGTCCCAGGAGCTTTACGGCTTGATCTGCTACGCAGAGCTGAGGAAGAAGGTTGGAGGCTGTAAGTATGGCTGCCCCCGTGTCTCCATTTGAAATCTGTTCCTGGGCGGTTGACTGTGATGACGATACCACGTCTGCACACGCACAGAGTGGGCGGCTCCTTCTGGCGTGAAGGATTTGAGGTCCAGAAGCGAATGCGATATTCAGCAAGTGTTGTGGAAGTGATTGTGGGGAAGTTTAAGGCGTCTCGAGAACGCGAGGCTCTGTGGTGTAACTGCATGTGTTGTGAAGGTGATGTGAAGCCACTGTTCAACACAGAAGCGTGATGATTGCAGGGATGACATGCAGCTTTCTTTTTTTTGCTCTTTTCAGGTATGGATGATAAGAATGCTGCCAAACTGAATGAGCTCATTCAGCATGGGTAAGTTCCAGGCAAGAATCAAGTAGCGATCTGTATTCGAGGTCATTGAGAGTGAACTACATGTATATGTGTACTGAAACTATAATTGATGCTTGATTTCAGGTGAGCCACTTAAGATTTAGGTGTTGAGCTCAACACTTACGTTCTTTTCTTCTTGACAGGGCAACCACAGTACGCTACAAAGGCAGGAATTTACGGATTAAAGCGCCCATGTGCCGTGCGTTAAAAAAGCTGTGTGATCCCGATGGTACGTACCGAGGCAGGAGAAAACTGGGAGATGGCCTATTTTATTTCGCACGGACCTGCACAGAGATTTGTTTCCCCTGTCTTTCTGATCACTGTAGTGTGAGTCACAGTGTGAAGGTGCCTGCGTGCCTCATCACTATGCAGGCCTGCCTTGTTGGTCTTCAGTGGCAGACAATTATTTGACCCCTGTAATGGCAAAAGTTGAAAATGATGTATGCATTTTGGGTCAGAGAAAGGGGTCTTTGGGTACAGATCCTGTGTTCCATTATACAGGGGTCTCTCCTTTCGTTGTATGTTTTCTGAAATTATGTAAAACAATGTTTGTTGGTGGTTATTTAAAATGCTCATTCATTCCTTAGACAGCACAGCTGCTGGAGACGTGGCTCTGCAGCTCATATTGATATGCAGTGTGTATAATGCACGTTTGGTATCAGAATCAGTGTTTAAGCAGGCATCTTATCTTTGCACCTTTAACCTAGAGTAGTCCTCAAAGCCCAGTGAGGTGGGCCCTGGAGGGGATGGGCTTTCTTAACTGGTTAATTTTAGATCACGTTAGTGCTGCCGCAGGGGAAATTTGAGTCCGAGAGTTGCTCCTGTGTTTTTTTTTTTCAGTTTATTTCATGTCCACATCTCATGTTCTGTTTGGAGCCATATAACTGTCCAGCTACAGTCCAGGTGGATCCATTCACATCTTATTAATATGTTAGTTTGTGTGTGAAGGGTTTCTAACTGAAATATACAGAATTTGCATTGATTTCACTATTACAGTGAAGAGTATTTGTTCAGAATCTCCATTATAGTATTACAATCCTGCACTGTTCTTGGATTTGACAGCTACGCAAAGTATGTAATTAAACCATCAGAGTTCGACTTGCATGTTTTTCAAGGGAATACAAGCCGGTGTTTGCTCAGCTTCGCTTCCTTTGAAAAGTCTGGGTTATAATGCTTTTCAAGCTGCTGTTTCCATCTTCTGCTGCTGCCGACGGCTTGGCCTACCCCCGAGTCTTGACAGAAAATACCCGCCAGAGGCCTTACGAGGTGACTCATGCACTGACTCTTCCGACACTAGAGAATGAGAAGCTGGTGGGCTTCTGCCACTGGAGACAATCCCAGCTGTGCTTCTGTAAGAGTGCTGTAAAGAGATCCCAGCGGTGGCCACCTCTCATAAGACCATAAGAAAAATGGCAAACGAGGAAGCCATTGGCCCATCTAGCTCGTGTGCTGTCTAGTAGCTCTCTAACACGAGGGTCTCCTACAGCCATTTCTTGAAAGAGCCAGTGCCATGGGCTTCACCGGTGTGGCTGAGTATATTGTTCCAGACCCACGCAACCTTCTAGTAAGACGTTCCTCCTGTTTTCAGTTTGAGCCTCTCTTCCCATAGTTTCTGTTCGCGGCATCCAGTGAAGGCACCCGACCCTTTTCTGCAAGGTGATTCTGTCAGCCCTTCCTTTCCCATGTCACAGTGGGGCATGACCCAGGCCTGAACCTGCGCTCATAGCTGGACTCGTAGTGCTCAACCTGCTTCTGAGCCAGGACTGCAATTATGAAAGCTCACCACGTTGTAGCATGGTGAAGGCCAAGTAACGCTCAGTAGAATTAATGGCAAAAGGTTTGGCAAAGCATACTAAACATGGCCAGATGGTCATCTGAAACTTTGAGGTATGTATGGCAAAATAATTGGATGCCACAAGCATGATGGAACTATAGGTTACCTGCAAAATGTTGTGTATGTTGTGGGGTGTTAATTTTTTTTTTCTGTTGTATCCTGTGTTGTATCGCAGTGCTTTAACTCAGCGCTTACAGGGGGAAAAAATGCTTCTCTGAATAGGTTGCCACGGAGACGCCGTGATGCATCCGAGTATGTTCTCAATCTTAGATCATCTGAATGAAGGAGGGGAGCCGCTCCACATAACGTTGCCTTCGCTCTCTCTCTCTCCCTCCCTCTCTGCGTTCAGGGGTCAGCGACGAGGAGGATCAGAAGCCCGTCCGGCTGCCCCTGAAGGTGCCCGTTGAGCTACAGCCTCGCAGCAATCACTCCTGGGCCCGGGTTCAGAGCCTGGCACACAACCCAAGGCTGAGGTGAGGCCCGACTTGAGTTAGGGGCTAGCCGCGTTCGACATCTCGAAATAGGGGCCTGATTAGACAGAACCTTCAGACACAAGAAGATATTTCCCCAGCATCTTGGGTGAGAAAAGGTGGGTCATACGGTGTCTTGAGTCTGGCTTTACTCATTCATGTAGTGCTATTTATCTAAGGGCAAGGGGCGAATGAGAAAATAAGTTCAAGACGCATTGAGAAAGGGGGGGATTCACCGGACAGATGGGGAACCTGGCATCAGAGGGTATGAGTAAGTTGAGGGCGCAGCTGGAGATGACCCCTTGCCGTTCCGGCTACATGACATCAAGCCTGTTGTTATCGCTGTCAGCTGATGGGCGTCATTGTGTTGGTAACCGAACAGAAGAGGGGTTTAACATTTTTTTGTGTGTTTGTTTCACTGGTCGCTGGACGTGACCGGTTTTAGAAAGGCAAGCGAGGTTTGCAGACGTTAGCCTTGAAGAGTGCGTGCAGGCAGTGGCTTCTGTAGAAATGAAGGATGCTGTGTTCAGTGTCTTAGTAATGAAAAGTTTAAACGTGCGAGATTCATCTTGTTTGTGCGGTATGACCCTGGCAAGACATGTTCGTCGGGAATTGCGTTGAAATACTGAAAATACTGAGTTGAACGTAGTTTAAATAGTTGTCTGTGGACCGGTGCCAGGCTGTTGGAAGAATTGCAGGTTCTTCATGGCATGGTGGAAGACGGATGATGGCAGCACAAGGCTGGTGTGCCTAGGCCTTTGCTGCAGTTCTCGAGCCCTGCCTTGTTTTCTCCCACAGGATGGTGGTGGAGCTCCACAGGAAGGTGTCCAGCCTGATCGAGTTTCTGAAACAGAAGTGGGCAGTGCAGGACCATCGGATTGTATCCTTCAATGCCGTGTCTGCTTTTCCTTGATTGTCTGAAGGTACAGACGGGGGCACATTCTCACAATGGATAAGAACACTATAAGAAATGTCCTGTTCACTAGTTCGTAGGCCATTTGCACATTCTTTTATTTTACATCCAACCAGTCGCAGGGATTATTCCAAAAAGTAGATATATTTCAAAGGGTCAGAGTGAATCAGCCAGTCTAGGGTTCTCATATCAGTACAGGACGTGCACTGTTATAGCAGAGATCAGATGCCAAGGGATTGCCTAACTGGCATTTGGCCTATGGAGGTTCAGGGTGTAAAAATGTGCATCCTCTGGTTTTTGTGGGGTGACGGTTTCCGTGTTATCGGAGCCAAATCAGTCAGTCTGAAATAACCAACGTTGCAGAAAGTGAACATCCATGCAGATCTAACACTATAGAAGCCTCTGTTCACTGTTAGGCTTTCAGTAGTACATGATAATTATGCCCAAATGTTCTTAGTAGGCTTTGTTTCTTACTGGTAAATGACATTAATTGTCCTCTGTTATTTGGCTGGTAGCTGTTCTAAAAACTCAGTGTTCTCTGAGAGCACCATTACTATGGCATAGGCTTTTAGATGGAGGTAGTCAAGCACCAGATCTGCTAATCCTTCTCTTTGGCCCTGCTATCCACTGAATTATGTATTGAAATCCAGCAGGATCTGGTTTTGCCATCATTATTGTTTTCATTCAAAAAAGCTGAAAACCTGCAGTGTCCTTAAAGCTACTCAGAAGCGATCCGCTGTTTGTCTCGCGCTCGGTTAACTTCAGAGGCCCGTTTAACCCTTAAGTAACGAAGTGCTCGTGCCGTTTAGCGTAGCGAGCCGCGCCTGGCGCCTTTCACTCCTGCAGCGGTTACCAGGCCTTGACCCGGCTGTCTCAGAGGAAGAGCCTGGAGGAGAGGCAGGCGCTGGATGGGGCCCCGCGGTCTCCCTCAAGCGAGGAACGAGAGGAGCTGTTCCTGTACCCCTCGGAGAGCAGTACTCTGACCGCCCTGCCTGGGGTGGCCCGGGTCGTCCACTCAAAGGCCTTCTGCACTGTGCACTGGCTGGAGAGCGGCAAGTGCCGGCCCGGCAACAAGGAACTCCCCGCTGCCCAGATCCTGGGCATCCAGGGGGCCCCCAGGGGGCCGGGGCGTCAGGGGCGGACCGCGGGAGAGCCCCGCCGGGGGGAGAGCTCGGCCGCCGAGGGCGCGGATGACGTCCCACAAGCCGGGGCGGAAGAGAGGAGCCAGGAGCCCCCGAACCCGCCGTCGGGACAGGAAGGGGAGGGGCCCGGAGAGGGCGAGCAGTCGGCCCGGGGGGAGGGGTCCGGCCCCGGGGAGGGGACAGGCAAAGAGGATGCACTTTCACAAGAGCAGCTCGGGGATCACGGCGAGGTGGAGATGGACTCTGATGAGCCCCCTGTGTCGGAGCCTTTAGCCCCGCACGAGGGGCACGGCCGGGGCGCGGCGTTGCCGGGGAATGGCCTCTGCGCCGGCGAGCGCCCGTCTGCGAGCACGGATCCCCCAGATCCCCCTGGGGACGGTATGTCGGCGGCGGCGGCCACGGATCGCGGAGAGGAGAGGAACGTTGCAGCGGGGCCCCGGGAGCAAGGGGCTCCCGAGGGCCCCACCACCGCCGAGCCCCCGACCGAGGAGGTTTGCACTAAGGAGGACGAGCCCACGGAGGAGGGCTGCCCCGAGCCCGGGGGGGCCGGCGCGAAGGAGGAGGCGGGGAGGCCGCCCCAGCAGATCCGGGAGGAGGGCTGGAGCGCCCGCGGCACCGAGAACGTCACGCTGGCTGAACTCTACCTCATGCTGGGCAAGCCGGGCAAGCTGCAGCTGGAGTACGAGTGGCTGCCGGTGTCCAGGGGGGACAGCGGGCCGCGGCCCAGCCCCCGGGCCCCCAGCACCCACCGCGTGCTCAGGTGTCTGCTCCGGCTGGTCTCCTCCGAGGTCAACCCCAAACCGGTGAGCAGCGTCAGCGCCGTTCGGGTCTGTGACGTGACGCGGAGTTACCCACGGCTGTCTTTATTTCGGGTGCATATAGATGAAACGCGTGCTTATGTGTTATTTTGGATAGTGCCGTCCTCCGAAGCGGCCTACACTTTCATGTTTGCATACAACCGGGCGTTTTTTAAGGGAGCAGTCTGAGTGAATCTGATCTCAGATTCTCAAATCTCAGTCAGGTTTGCTATTGTAGCGCTATAAAAAAGTATAACTGAAGAGGCCTGGCTTTCTTTCTGTTACCGCGTGAGTTTAACTTTCTTATTTCACGTTCTCTCTCGTGGTCAGGCCCCAGAGCTGTGCTCCACTGCCACTTCCCCCATCAAGCCCGCGGCGGAGGACCCATCCCTCACCCCCCCGGGGAAGATCGTGTCTCTCGGGGTGCGCAGTCCCAGCTGCAGCCGGAACCAGGCCGCCGCCGCGCGGGTGGGGAAGATGCTCTCGCCCACCGCGGGATCCTCAGGTGAAGCTCTTTCCACGCCGGCGGGCTACGGCAGGGCCTCGGCGGCTGCGACGCTCACACGTTCTCTCGTTCGGGAAGTCGGGGGCGGCCGGCGGGTTCTTGGGTGAAGGAGACGCAGAGCCGGGTGAAACCGCACGTTCAAATTAGCGACGCAACCGGCTGCGATCGTGAGATGAATCTGGCTAGCGAGAGGGCCTCTCCCTGCCCTCGGACCCAGTACCCAGCAGCCCCATCTCAGCGCGGCATTGCTTTTATATTGTAACATATTTTATATTTTATGGGCGGAGTGGTGGCCCTGTGGCTAAGGATCTGCGCCTGTGGCTGGAAGGTTGCCGGTTCAAATCCCGCAGCCGGCAGAGGAATCCTACTCCGTTGGGCCCCTGAGCAAGGCCCTTAACCCCCACTGCTCCAGGGGCGCCGTATAAATGGCTGACCCTGTGCTTCTCTCCCTGTCTGTGTGTCTGTGTCTCATGGAGAGCAAGCTGGGGTATGCAAGAAGACGAATTCCTAATGCAAGAAATTATACAGGGCTAATAAAGTTTTTTTTTTTTTTAAATGAACGCTCCAGGTTCTGTCGGCAGCCGGGGAATGATAGGTTGGAAACGGGCTCGCTGACGGTTCTATTTCAATACAGTGGGGCGAGGTGATCTTAGAGGCAGAGGGAGAAAGTGCAGGCTGGATGCAGAGAAGGGATTCATGTTGATTATTTTGATTGGTTGCTATTAGTTTGTGATTAGTGTTGTTTCTTTTACTTGGGTCAATGTAATTTAAATTAACTTAAAGCCAATGCATTGGTACTTTAATTATCACATAAGGGAGGATTATTTATGTTTTTAACCGTACATACAATAAACTATAACACATCTTGCAACAGTATAGGGATGGACCTGGTTATGTGCGATTTTTTTTTTTGCTATTCAGAATCGTTCTCTGCACCCCACCATTGCGGATGTACCTTAAATTCCTATTAAAAAAAAAAACTAGAATTTAAAATTATGGAAGCCTTTCATACATCCGATGAGCAGGTAGTTCACTGGACAGTCATTGCGTACATAGCTCCTCAAGTTTTTGTCTTTTTGCGGTTGGATAGTTTTGAGCATGAATAAAACAAAGGGCGAGGCCTTCGTCCCTCAGTCCTGCATCTCGCACTCTGTGTAAACTGTGTAAAACTGACTGGCGTTTTCCTTCCCCTTGCCCCTTCCAGGCGCGCGCAATCTGCCCCGGACCCTGCTGATCCCGGGGCCGGCCGGCGCGAGGGGCGGGGAGGCGGAAGGCGGCCTGTTCGCCATCCCCACCACGCTGCCGCCCAACAGCAGGCACGGCAAGATGTTCTCCCCCAACAAGGAGGCCGAACTGGCGTTCCGGCAGCAGCTCGACTCCATCAGCGTGAGCGCGCGCGCCCGTCCGCTGTGCCGTTGGCGCTATAGTTGCAGGGTTGTGAATAAAAATGGTAGAACTGTTTTGTGTTTTTAGCGTGCACAAGTAAGGGCTTTATTGCCATTCACGGCAGTCAACTGTCGAGCAAACATCGAACGAAAGATCAAAATATAAACATTTGCATGCCGTGAATGGAATCTTCCGGAACTTCAGAAGTTTTTTTTTTCTATCATTCGGGAGGTGCGGTTCGCGCGCAATTCATGACGCGACCGAGCGGCAGACGCTCAATCAAAAATTGAGGTCATGTGGCAAAACAAACTGGCCTTCGTGGGAGTCGTTGGACAACACAATTTTGCGATAAATCATCGGCGAACTCAGTAGGTTGTACTTGAAATCATCTCTTAGAACTACATGTGGTAGGTACTTCCTTTAGTTTAGCTGGAAAACTATTGCAAACTTTCACACACTCAGCTACAGCAATCCATGTCATTATGCCCCTTGGGCCTCGCCTTGGGTCTTTTCGGTCGATCAGTGAGTTCTCACATGGGACCATTTGAAGCCCTGTGCCTCCTGCACTACAGCTTTTTTACGCCGCTCAGGGTATTAAGTCATCCGCTCAGCAGGGAAAAAAAAAAAATCAGAGGGAACGTAGGTCCACACCATCTGGACGCTAGTCTCCGTGCCTCCCCGGTCATTTCTTCTTCTTGTGATTTTGCAGATGCAGTCGGACATCTTCCTTCCGAAACAGAGGAAGTTCAGGAACCGGCACCTTCGCAAGCCTCTTGTGGTGCAGGTAGGCTGAAGGGGACAGAGTGGGGGAGCTCGCCAGCTCACCTGGGACCGTTCCACAGCCCTGTAAAAGAAATCAACCCCTGTCCGCCGAGTGCCGCGAGATGTGCTCCATACTGAATCATCTGCATGAATTTCTTGAGTTTGTGTAATGTCACAGGAATTGTCCAGAGCTGCACACAGTATGAGATTCTGGTGTTTCAGATAAGCATCGGAACCTCATTTAGAAACTATATTTATACTGAGTCTCTGAAATGTGTGAATATGTAGACAGAGGAATTAACATCGCTTGATGTTGTCCTCCCACACACAGACAGGGTGACAGAAGGGAAGGTCCTTATTTCTCTTAAAATGTCTTGAATTATATATCCAGTGTGTTAATGTACTCCACACTGCTGTCCTAAATATATCAGTGATGAAAATGTTAATATAATCCTTCCGATTCTCATTTGTAATGAAGACCTCCCCAAGATACACCTGTTTCACAGAAGACAATGAAAGAATCAATAAAAAAGTGACTTAAAAATAATAATAATTAAGGTATAATTACTGTGCTTAAGCTGTCCATGCACCAGACAAAGATTAGGTTCTAACCCTAGACGTCAGTTGAGGGTAGATGGTAATTAATAGCTGTCAGTTTTAGTCCTGTAAAAAGTCTTAATTGCCTAGAGATCAATCAGCCTAATGGCTGACAGCTCAGCTGAAAAGGAATACAGAAGATCAGGGAGACTCCAGAACCAGGTTCGAGAACCAATCTTCTTAAAATATTTATACGTGTAAGAGGAAGAATATCTGTTTGGCACACTAATGCTCCAATAAGCAGGGAAAACGTTCTGCTGCAACATTCATTTGAGCCCCCTCTACACATCTTGGCAACAGGGTTTGACAAATTCTTTTAATTGGAGTGGAAGTCTTATATGGCAAGAACATTGGGTTTCACAGAGCATGTAGGAGGTTGCTCATCAAATACTAAATTATATAAGAAACATGGTCTTTCAAATCCTGTTTTCTGCAGGCTTTCTTATTTTAAATAGTCTATCAACAGTGCAAGACAGGAAAGGTATTTTAGAGCCAGTGTTAAGTGTACAGATTAAGCCTTTATTTCAACTGTAGTTGAGCTGAATGCACTCTGAAACTCTGAAACACCGGCTTCATTGAGCTTTGTTGTTTTTTTTTTAAATAAAATGCGGATGTCTTCCTTTAGCTTTTATGTTCTAGGATTGGAAAGTTTAGATTTCTTCTTTATGTGTATCTGTGGATCAACACAGTCCTCCTGTTCCTACAGCGAACGCTGCTCCCCAGAACAGCAGGAGACACCTCGCAACACGTCTGCTCCTTCTCCATCCTCTCCAACTCCTCTGCCACAGGTACTTCTCCCTTGCCCATTCTCTGTAGACCTAACTTACAGATAAACGTGGGAGGCAGAGATCCGATGAGCAGCAGTCCTTGGGGCAGGAGAAGGTAACGAGTGGGCAGGGAGCTCTCCCTTTTCTGCAGATCCGCCTACGCTCGCATTTCAGGATTTTCCCCTTCAACAAGTCTGGGTTTGAAGCTGGCTGGCACTCACGAAAGGAAGCGCCCTTCGCTGAATCCTGACCGTGTCTTAGGAGTCTTTGATTGATTTTCATGGTGATGCAGTGCTCTCTCACTTCACTGCTCTGTGGGGGGGTCAGTCTCTCTGAGGCCAGGGCAAAAGGGATTTTAACACTGGCAGGAAGGTGTAATTCACTCACTGTGTAACAGCAATCTCTTGTGTTTCTCCGTCACCAGATCCCTGTTTTGATGGAGCTGTTGGTAACCGACAGTTACCCCTCGCAGTCCGATAGAGCTCTTGGGACTGCGTGGCCAACCATGTAGTTTCTCCAGTGTCAGAACTGGAGCACTTTTGTTTAAAGCTTGTTGGGAGCAATGTGAAAGACAGGGTGGTCAGAGGCTAAGGAACCCACAGTCGATGGAGAGGAATGCATTTGTCCGTTCTCGATACGTGCCAGATAACCGTTCTGTTCAGCGCTGATGTAATGCATCTTTTCCAGGCACAGGCTCATTCCGGCCCATTCAGTCACCTCTGTCCTCGGCACCGGGCTCCCGCCCTGCTATTTCAGAAGCCATTCCAGCCCCCAGCTCCAGCCAGCTGTCCAGTAAGGATCCTTTCTCTCTGTGCTTTGGCAACATTTTTTTCTGCTTTGCATTGTACAATAAACACGTCATAGCTACAGCAGTGAATTGCAACCAGAGTTTTTAATACCACAATTTTTAGTGTTCCCTTTTCAGGAAGTCGCTGTATACATTAATGAAGTTCCGAATTCAGCAAGAACTGATAGGTTTGGAAAGGACTCATTCTGTGGTTTTCTGAAGTGGAATATAAGCAATTTGTGAACTGGAACAAACATTTTACACCAGTCCTGTAGATAGTTGGAACTAGTTAATTAGCCACATATCTACATGTCTATGTTATAAGTTGTCCTTTGTGCAGATTAACCGAAGTTGGCTGGTTAAATAATGAGGAACAATTATGACAATAAACAATTATGCACCATCTGCAGAAAATGTATTTGGCTCCCCTGTTCTTGTGAAATAATTAGTAACATGTATCAGTTTAATGAGTATGTGTAAAAGGAGCCGTGGGTCTGATTGCTTACTGTGGTTTCTTTCAACTCCTTTCAGGTACAATTGATTTAGCTGCCAAGTCGGCAGGCATTATTCCAGACAGCCCTGCTCAGGTCCTTCAAGGCCCCAAAGTGGTTACAGCTGGCAGCTCCATGTCCTCTGACACCGTGTCCCTGGCAACTGAAAAGGGGATTCTCAGCCAAACCCCTTCCATCAGTCCAACAGAGGTGAGTGACTGGGCTGCAGGGCAGGTCTTGGTGTGAACAGTGCGTCACAAGGACGGAATGTTAAACTGCCATTTTTAATATGTTGGATTTGTTTGAATTAATGCCTTTTGTGGATACGGCACAATCAGGAATAAGTGGTGTAGCAGAGGTTATTGTTCTCATTTAATGTGGGTTAAATGAATTAACAGTTCTAAAAACGTCAAATTTGGGCTCTATTTCTCAGCTTTCTACTTTCCTATAATTAGGCTGCAATTACATTTTTCCACTGCTGAATAACACTTTACTGTCTATTAGCAGTGTGTCTCTTTGATACCTTGCAGAATCTTTTTTTTAACTCTTAACTTACAATTTCATAAAACATAGGGGGATTTAAGGGTGGTAAAGAGGTGTGTGGAGCATCTGAAGGACCAGAAATCAAATGGATGAGTTTATTTAAAAGTGACAGTGAATTTGTCAAGACCTGAGCAGGATAGCTTTCTGTGCATTTCTGTATGCATTATACTATGCGTAAAAAAACATCCATCCATCTTCTAACCTCCTTCTTCCAACTCGTGGTGGCGGAGAATGGGCCCAAGTCAGAATACACCCTGGATGCCAGTCCAGTGCAGGGCGCACACAGACACAAACAGACGCTCGTACAGTGCCTTGCGAAAGTATTCGGCCCCCTTGAACTTTTCAACCTTTTGCCACATTTCAGGCTTCAAACATAAAGATATAAATTTTTTATTTTATGTGAAGAATCACCAACAAGTGGGACACAATTGTGAAGTGGAACGAAATCTATTGGATTTTTGAAACTTTTTTAACTAATAAAAAAATGAAAAGTGGGGCGTGCAAAATTATTCGGCCCCCTTGCGTTAATACTTTGTAGAGCCACCTTTTGCTGCGATTACAGCTGCAAGTCGCTTGGGGTATGTCTCTATCAGTTTTGCACATCGAGAGACTGAAATTCTTGCCCATTCTTCCTTGCAAAACAGCTCGAGCTCAGTGAGGTTGGATGGAGAGCGTTTGTGAACAGCAGTTTTCAGCTCTTTCCACAGATTCTCGATTGGATTCAGGTCTGGACTTTGACTTGGCCATTCAAACACCTGGATACGTTTATTTGTGAACCATTCCTTTGTAGATTTTGCTGTATGTTTGGGATCATTGTCTTGTTGGAAGATAAATCTCCGTCCCAGTTTCAGGTCTTTTGCAGACTCCAACAGGTTTTCATCCAGAATGGTCCTGTATTTGGCTGCATCCATCTTCCCCTCAATTTTAACCATCTTCCCTGTCCCTGCTGAAGAAAAGCAGGCCCAAACCATGATGCTGCCACCACCATGTTTGACAGTGGGGGTGGTGTGTTGAGGGTGATGAGCTGTGTTGCTTTTACGCCAAACACATCGTTTTGCATTGTGGCCAAAAAGTTCGATTTTGGTTTCATCTGACCAGAGCACCTTCTTCCACATTTGGAAGTGTCTCCCAGGTGGCTTGTGGCAAACTTTAGACGAGACTTTTTATGGATATCTTTGAGAAATGGCTTTCTTCTTGCCACTCTTCCATAAAGGCAAGATTTGTGCAGTGTAAGACTGATTGTTGTCCTATGGACAGACTCTCCCACCTCAGCTGTAGTTCTCTTCAGTTCATCCAGAGTGATCATGGGCCTCTTGGCTGCATCTCTGATCAGTCTTCTCCTTGTCTGAGCTGAAAGTTTAGAGGGACGGCCAGGTCTTGGTAGATTTGCAGTGGTCTGATACTCCTTCCATTTCAAGATGATCGCTTGCACAGTGCTCCTTGGGATGTTTGAAGCTTGGGAAATCTTTTTGTATCCAAATCCGGCTTTAAACTTCTCCACAACAGTATTACGGACCTGCCTGGTGTGTTCCTTGGTCTTCATGATGCTCTCTGCGCTTTCAACAGAACCTTGAGACTATCACAGAGCAGGTGCATTTATACAGAGACTTGATTACACACAGGTGGATTCTATTTATCACCATCAGTCATTTAGGACAACATTGGATCATTCAGAGATCCTCGCTGAACTTCTGGAGTGAGTTTGCTGCACTGAAAGTAAAGGGGCCGAATAATTTTGCACGCCCCACTTTTCATTTTTTTATTAGTTAAAAAAGTTTCAAAAATCCAATAGATTTCGTTCCACTTCACAATTGTGTCCCACTTGTTGGTGATTCTTCACATAAAATAAAAAAATTATATCTTTATGTTTGAAGCCTGAAATGTGGCAAAAGGTTGAAAAGTTCAAGGGGGCCGAATACTTTCGCAAGGCACTGTACCTAGGGCCAGTTTTTCCAGAAGCCTGTGAACCTCCCAGCATCTTTGGCCTATGGGAGAGAACCAGAGGACCAGGGAGACACGCAGGGGGGACATACAAACTCCACACAGATTGCCGCCAACTTGGGGAAAAAACAATTAAGCTGTGAATTAATTTAGTTCTTTCTATGTCCTAATTGAGAGATTGTGTCAGTTTATAGACTGACTGATAAAGCACCCAAGCGTTCTCTTGCTGGTTCTGGAAATAGTATGGCATGTTACTGCCTCAGCTTTATTGAGCAATTCAAAGCCATGAAGTATCATGGTGCAGGTCACTGCTACTTTGATCTGTGCAGTTTCTCTTGTCAGCAATGAAACACAAACAGCAAAGGTCCCGAGCTTTCAGTCACATTAAGAAACATCCATCTAAGAAAGTAATGAGGTATTTTGTTTAATTGACAGCTCAGGTTGGAACATAAACCACAAGATACATGGTCCTCCAGGAATTTTGTAGGAGACATGGTTTAGCTCAAATATCAACGTTCTTCCTAAGTGTTGTAGATTTTATGTACTCGGACCAGAAAAAAATTACCTTTTTAAGCCATTTTTATTCAGCAGGGGGCAGAACTCGGTTAGTGTTTCTAGGTTATCTGTGCACTCCCACCCCACAGCCTCTTGCTTAAACATATAAGAACCAATTTGTTGTTCTTGTGAAATAAGAAGCACACCTGGTTTTTCATTCACTTGCCGATGCTTTCTTGCACAACTTGTCTTTCTGGGTAGGCGTTCAGCCCAGCTCACTCTCCACGGCTGCCGGATGTTTTCCAGCGCGGAGCTCCAGAAGTGCCCTTTCAGTGCCTCCTGTCTGTTTGTTTTTTTTCCTACAGGCCTCTCTACAGAACGGGCCTTTGCCTTCTCCGTCAGCGGGTCCAGACTCCCTCCTGTCCCCTCCCAACATGTCCTCTCTGCTGGACATCTCCTTGCCAGGACCTCCAGAAGACGTCCTGTCCCAGGGGGAGCCAACCACTCACATCAGTGACTCCATCATTGAGCTGGCAATCAGCTCTGCGCAGTACGGTGAGGGCAGCCCCATGGCAGCAGGAGATTCTGAAGAGCTGCTGCGTTTCTTCTCGTTTTAAGATGGCGCACATATCTGCTCCGAAACTTTCAGTATCGTTTTCATGCCGATCTTGTGATCTATAAAGCCGATACCAGAAAATGTGTCTCCAAACCCTCAGGCATACAAGAGACATGTAGTTTATACGGCGTGTGAAAGGAAATGTTTCCACTGAGGGATCCAGAGAGGTTGAATGAATGCATTTGAATGACACGATGACAGATTGATGGATCTAGTCGGCTCTATGAAACAGGAGGAAACCATGCATGTGATGAGCAATTGTTTATTCCTGAAACTTTTTAGTAGCTTTTCGTCTTGGACCACCTTTGCCTTGTGTTCCTTCCCTGCAGGAGGAAGTTGGCACTGTTCTCCTGTTAATTCCGATGAATAGTTATCATTGGAATAAGAAGGGGTGGTTCAGTCGCAAGCATGTAGCTGATTCTAATCCCCTCACCCCAGGGAGAGAGCAGGCAGGGTCCTGAGGTGTGACGCTTGTGTTCCTCTGCAGGCGACGGCTCTTCTCTGTCCCCAGCCAAGCTGAATGGCAGCGACAGCTCCAAGAGTCTTCCCTCTCCAGCCAGCAGCCCCCACCGCAACTGGATCGCCTCGCCCACCCACGACCCCCAGTGGTACCCCAGTGACTCCACAGACTCCTCTCTGGGCTGCCTCCTGTGTGAGTGTCTCCCATCACGTGCACACATTGCTCATTGAAGATAGTTAGAACTTCAGAAGCTGATATCGAAGGAGATTTCTGTCCCGTTGCTTGTCTAGGGAGACTGTAGTGTCTTTAGTGCAGCGCTTTTGCAGGCCGAATACTCAATTAAATTATTTTTCAGTTGTTTTCCTATGTCTGTGACTTCCTAAAGCTTTTTTCCCCTCTCTTTGTAAACATAGAAGTCAGATGTGTCACGTTTAAGATTCTTAGTACTTGTGAAGGCCTTCTTAAACTCTGTGTATATGACATTCTCCCCATGACCAAAGCCTTTGAACTCCTAACTGTAAGTCCAGTTTCGAGGGATGGAAGTATTGGAAGTTGCTTGAAATGACTTTATAGATACTAGATTGTTGGATTTAGACCCACTGTTTCTATCAGTAGTGATGATCTTCCTGGAGTCTAGCTTACAAGGCAAGCATATTTGGGAATAGTAACATGAAAATAAACTAGAAGGTTAAGTTTATAAGCAAGGGGATTTAATCGTATGCTATCAGGGGACCTACAGATAGATAGATACTTTATTGATCCCGTGAGGGAAATTGCAGTGCAACAGCAGCTTAACACAGCCACAGTGTAACAAATTATATAATAATAGTACAATACATACAATACAATACAAGAGTTACTCACAGTCCGGACACACAAAGAACAGACTAGAACAGAACAGTACACAGAAAAATCTTATCACACATATGAATATAAATATAGATGTAAATATAGAGATACCTATTTCCACCATGAGATGTATTTTGGCCTGTCATGTTGGTGTTTGTCCGGTGGCAGCAAGCCTGATTTCCCCGGAGAAGGGCCGGAAGGTGCTGCTGACTCCCTCGGGCCCCTCCAGCGGGACGTCCCTGCTGGGCCCCAGCCTCCTGGACGGCAGCTCTCGGGACTCGTTCGCCTCGCGCGCGCTGGCCGACGTGGGAGAGGTGACTGCTTTTGTGTTGTTGTGTGTTTTTTAGAAATTGAAGGAACAGCTACAGGAACCTGCATGACCAACCAGCTCTTTGTGGAGCAAAACCAAGGAATTATCCGCATGTGCCAGTTATTATTTGTTTATCCCAATCAATTCCACAGCTCTTTTGAGAAAATATCAATTGTTGTGCAACCCCCTGGGAAAGTGAACCCATTAACTCTTCCTATTGGATTGTTCCTCCCTCCTTTGGGAAAAATGTGTTGATAATAATGCCTCTTTGAATTTTGCTGATTTAATTTTGAACTGTGATTTTAGATATTTAGAGTTGGGGAAAACAAAAATGCTGGCTTTGATGCACTGGCCAGACACTTGTTCCTTCTAGCTCCTGTTGATGGCTGTTTTCAAGCTGATTGTGAACTTCCCGGGATCGGGACTGTGGAACTGATTAACGTGTTACAGACATGCCACTATTCTGTGGTGTCCATAATCATTTCATATTTTATGCCCACGTGTATAGAAGTAAATGGCTTTGAAGATAGCTCCACTACCACCTACCCCAGCTGGTTTAAATATTTTTGCTTACTGATATATAAAATCTGTGACAATGAAAAGTCAGTCCTGAGGGACTTTTTTATTTCATGCAGGATTCTGACTGTGCACTCTCTGGTTGAATTGAAGGTGTAAATGAATTCTGGACAGCTTATCTGTTTTTGAGCACATCTCTAGTGTACAGGCTTGTGATGCTAGAATTGTCAGCAGATGTTTTGTCTGAAGCACACGGGTACTTCTGGTCATGCAAATTTCACAGCTGTGTTTTTTTTTTTTATATTTAAATTTGCAATTCAACATAAATGCTACAGCAGCAACATCCGCGGCTTGGGAAGTGAAACGTAATTGTATTCCCATACCCCAACCTGCTCTCCATGAGACACACAGACGTGGAGAGAAGCTTGGGGTCAGAGCACAGGGTCAGCCATTTATACGGCGCCCCTGGAGCAGTTGGGGTTAAGGGCCTTACTCAGCGGCCCGACGGAGTAGGATCCCTCTGCCGGCCGCGGGATACGAACCAGCAACCCTCCAGCCACAGATCCTTAGTCACAGAGCCACCGCATCCAGAAATGCCTAGCAAGGTTACTGGGCAGGTGTTGTACGGACAGGTGTGCCCCCCCCAGTGACGCGGCCCTCTTGCTCTTGCAGGTGGACTCCCAGCTGGCGTGCATGATGAGCGAGAACAGCGTGGATTACATCGCCCGCTTCAACGACCTGGCGCAGGAACTCTCCGGCGCCGAGCCGCCCCCTCGGCCCCCGACCCCTCCTCCCCAGGGCGGCACGGGCTGAACGCGGCAGGGGGGCGGGGCAGGAGCCCCCGGGGGGGGGGGGGATGCCTACACGGGCAGGCGCTGTCCCCCGAACGCGAGCAGACGAGCCGGGGGACTCTGCAGAAAAGTTTGATTATGTGCAATAGATAGCGCCAGACTCTAGGACTGCAGAGCACGGACAGCTCCAAGCGCAGCTCTGATCAAGACTGGGACACAGGATACTGAGGCTCCCTCAGTGCTGATGTCAGCCCGTTCCATGCCAGTCGGGACCCTTCTGGTTCAACAGGCAATTATTAATAACATCTTGAAGTGCTCCCAGCATTTATTCTTCACAACAGGCAGGATTGTGAAACTTCAAAGGCCTGACCTCCTCCTGAAGTTTTCTGATTGATTGGATTGAATCTTGTTGGGGGCAAAAAAAACAAAACAAAACTGTTTGCTTCTCCATCCTAAGTGATCTGATCTTGCTCGTACTCAGAAACCATCATCTCTTAGAGACTGGTGTTTATTTTATTCTTTTTGTTATTATGCTCTACCTATAAAGGGGGCCTGAGTCTGAGAGAGATTCAGTTCTTTGTATCATCAAGATTTGGCGAAGGGTGTTGTAACAGAGCAAGATTCATTTAGCATTAGCGTCAGGAAAGTGTTGCTAGGGCTTGAGGTGGTCAATGTGTGTACCGGAAGCTATATTCATCAAGATATCACCTTAAAAAGTTGACCCTCTGCTGCCATTTTAGTAATTGGAAGAAAAATTATTTTTTAAGAAGTGTGACCTCCCATGTTGTCCCACAAAAACCATGGAGGTCAGATTGAATGTTTACCTTTCCGATAAATATTGTATGTTTTTCAGCCTTTGCATTTGCATTTTGAGTTGACCTCTGTTTCAATACTTACAGTTCTGATCTCCTACTGACTCATCTCCTCTTGCGTCTCAGATGTGGTCATTTGAGCTCAGTTGATTTGAGTACATTATGTTAGCACCTTTGTTTCAGGCGAGCAGAAATATGTAATAATGGAAAAGCATTTAATCCTGCTTCTGGATGGAAAGGCCCTTCAGTGGCCAACTAACATGATGTTGCACACTAGTATTCAGTGAGAGTTGTTATTTTTACTGTATGTTAATTTCACCGCAATTTGCATTTGTCTTGCCAGCTCATACCTCGGTGAAGCTTTTCTAGAGCCCTTTTAGACTCGGATATGGGGACCTGTTGGCTTTCATTCCAGTCCAGCTCCCAAAAAAAACATAATTGAACTAGTAATTTGATCAATGGGGAACCTTTTAATCCTGTCAAAAACTGAGGTTGGCATGTTGCTTTAACATCGAAATAGTTGAAACAGTTCTGCCCGTTCAAGAGTTGGGGGGGGGGGGAAGGGATCTCAAGTGGGCCAAGTAGTGGAGGAGTCCACTCAAGCGTAGGTTGAGCTGTGGAGTCTGGTTACTAGCCGACTGTGACTGGGATTTCCCCAGTACAATTGGCTGAGTGCTTCCAAGGGCAGGGTGGTGTTAGTCAGCCGTGGCACACAGTGACCACTTTAGTCTTGCCGGCAAGCAGTGCTGTCAGTGGGGGACATGCCTTTCTTCCAATTGGCGCTGAACCTCTAGTTAGTGCTGTGTTGCCAGTGACATATTAAAAGCTCTAAGGCTCCAAGGTGGGTGAGTCAGGGGAGTCTTCCTGCCCTTCCTCATTCTTCAGACTCTCCTGTGTGCAGTGACAAGGTTCATAGCTGTAATCTGAGATGTGGGAAACTCACAGTTGGCTCTTCCACATCCTCTTGTTACAATCAAAGAATATTTTTCATAAAAAAAGGATTAAAGTTGATGCCAATAGAGGCCAATTTATTAATGTTATTAGTTCAATTAAGGTTACAGTTAGGTGACTGAGAGCACAACTGGAATGAAACCTAGCAAGCACAGGATCCCCCAAGATTACAGTCAGGAGCCCCTGCACTGCTGGGTTAATCTCAAATATTTGTACATGGCATTGGGTTGGTCTCGAGTCTTTTCTGAGTCCTCCAAGTGCCACTGGCAATGTGACAAAATAAATATCAGCTCTGTGGGTGATGATTTAATCTGGCAGGAAAAGCTTGGCCCGTTTGAAAATTGAATTTGTGGAGTGCACAGTTTCAACAGAACTGATAAGCCGCCAGACATGTGCATGATAGAAGCTCGGCTGCCGTCTGTGCTACGATGCCCTCTCAATCGTTAAAATGAAGGGAAGCAAAACTGATTTTCTCTGCCACTTGTCGTTGAGGATGACCCTCAACAGTTTTCCAGTTTTGGTGTATGCCTGACTAGATTAAGCAGTGTCTCAGTCCTTGCAGGCTTATTGTGGCAAAACTTGCTTCATTTTTAGGCTACAGAGGGATTGGATTCAATTCAACTCCTGTTTTCCGGATGTTCTAAGCAATGCATTTTGAGCCACCTTGTAACAGCAACAAATGGTACAAGTACAGCAAAGCATTCTAAAATACAAGATCTTTCTTCTAAAGCTGTGTTATTCTTCTAAGACTGCGTTCAGAACAAATAACGTTCAAAGCTTTAAGTGACTTAAATGATTTTGGTAGAATTTGTTCTTAAATACTTGCTATTCTGCTTCTGATTTATTTGTCAGTCCATATGTTACAGGGAAGTGGTGACATTATCCCACCTTGCAGTGCATTTAGAAAAGGAAATGTGCTTTGCTCTGCTCTCCTCCTTTTGAAACTACAGGTGAGCACTGTCTAGGTTGTAAAAGTTCATGGCACTACAAGAAAAAGGTGGGCCAGTCATGTGCCTTCTTTTTTTCTCTAAATGAAGGGAATTTTTTTCCATGTGGAGTGGTGTAAAATATTATGTATAATGATTTGTTTTGAAGAAATGTTAACACTTTAAAAGCCATATATAACGAACAAGTGTAAACTGATATATCAAGACATTCCATGCCAAATTTGAAGAACCTAATCAGAATCTATGGTAACTGCTGACGAGTCAGTGAAAATGCATTTGGCCCTCAGTTCTAGCTTCATATGTGGTCAGTCTGTCCAGCTTTGCAGGAATGTCCTCAGCGTGCTCTTGAGTGGCCCAAGCGATCTGCTGCATGTGTAAAGGAGGGTGGAACGTGAGGATGTTTCAAATGAGCCGGGATTAGAGGTGAAAGAGTCCATTGTACACCATGGACAAACAAAAGTGCAGCAGCTAATGGCAGCTAATTTCACACCTCAGCCAGTGGTGCAGTGCAGATCTGCACTAGTTGAATTTCACTAGAGGAATGTACGGGGTGTGTTATTAATTTCAGTGTTGCACTGCTCACTGCAACACACTGTTCTGATACGAAGGAAACACTTGTAAAAACTACAAGATGTCTATTGTGAGCTGCGCTAAACAAATAATGACATAAAGCAGTACTACAGTAACGCATACATCACAACAACACACGCCAGTTTTGTTGTGAAATAGTGGGGTCAGCATTTGATATGGTGGTCTACATTGTAGAAATTATCCTCTTTGGTTTGGTAGTGTTTTGAAATGCCCTCTGTGTGACCTTTGCCCTCTAATAAACCCTGCAGTTAACCTATGTTGAAAAGGCTGATTGGCTGAGATGAAACCATGTTTGAATGCCTGATTCTAATGTAAGTCTGGTTCAACTCATGATTCAGTTTGCGCTGGTGCTGGGCAGCTGTTATTTCTTTTTGTTTGAAATATAAACCGTGCTTTATCCTGCACAAATAGAGAACGATCTTTTGCACTGCAGGAAAAAGCTCTAGTTTAACTGAATTTGCAGCATAAATGACTCGGAATTGCCTGATGCCTGATATTGCATTTAAACAGAATAAATCTGTAGAAACGCCAACATTGTAAAATTAGTAGGAAATATTACTTCTGTCTCACATGGGCTGAGATTGTGGTTCAAATCGCTGAATTTGTTAGGAGTTGCATGCCTTTTTATGCTAATGCAGACCAGTTCCTTCGTGCTACAGGAGATTGACTTTCCATTTTTATGCCAGGAAAAGGAGTGTTTCTAATGATTAGAATGAAAGGCAAAAAGATATTTAGTTTTTTGTTCTGTTGTGGCCACTTCATGAGTAGTTTCTTTAACTTGGTTCTAAATGTCATGTACACTGTCTCTTTGACTCAGAAGTAAAGAACTTAATATAATGCGTATTCATTTCAAAACGGTCAAAAATATTTGGATAACTGGTTATACAAGCCCTCTAAGTAAGTAGGAGGTATATTGGCTCCTGCGAAGAAAAACAGTTGATTGATTCTGATTTTAGCTTTATCCATTAGAATACTAACAATCCAGTTTGAACACATCCCTTGAAAAGTTTTCAGACTATGTCTGCACAGATGATCAACGCATTTGGCAGCTTCATTGCTGGGTGAACCATTTCCCTTTTTTAAATACTTTTTTTTTTTTCCTTAGATGATACTTCCTGTAGCTCTGGATTTTCAGGCCTGTTTTCCTGTGTTGAAACGAAGGTCCCATGGTTAGAGCTGAATGCATCTGATGAACAGCGAGTGTTGGAACAGAGCTGTTCTGTAGTCAATAATACCCAGCCCATGTCTGCTGACTCTGCTATAAGATTAGCTCCAGACCTTTCTTTTTCTTATTACCAGATGGACAGGAGAGCTTTCCCCCTTCCGCAGTGCTTTAACCCTAACCCTGACAGCACCATCCCTGATTTGTTGAAAATGATTGGTTAAACAATTAAGAGGGACAAAATTCTCTGATGGTATAGTTGACTTATTTTTTCCGCAGGGAGTTACATTTGATTTAAAATCCTGCATTTTCTATAACATTTCCTAGCAAATATTGTGGCCTGCTTGTAAAGGATATAATGATATGACGGTTTAAAGGCTTGTTTTAGGCGTTTGTTCTTTTCAGTAGCATTTTTTCTCCCCGGAAGTCTATATGCTTTGATAATTCTTCCAACGGGTTTTTAAGACAAATGTTTGGGTTTTCAAGATGTGGACAAAAGGCAGTGATGGTGCTTGCGCACTAAGATATGAAGCTAAAATTGTGGATCATGTTTAGGAATCAGAAGCTGGCTGGGCATCTTCAGTTGATTTGGTATGGAATCCTGTCTATGTGTTTGTGTGTGGGTGTGTTTGTACAGCATATAAGAATTCCTGTCTTCTCTGACCTTTTGTATTATACTGTAAATTGTTTTTTTTTCTGACTATTTATTGTCAACAGTTGAAAAGACAACAAGGTGTTTTTGGTTATTTAATATTTCAAGAAAAGGAAACGTGGAACCTCCAGTTTTAAGAGTTTCTCGTTTTGTAACAGGTGTTTTTACTTTTGTGGCCCTAAATACAATTTTAAATTTGTTTTTGGTCTTCTGTGTTCCTGGCGTTTGTCCATTGGGAAAGGTGCCCTAGTCAGGGAACAGCAATCTGTTTTAATTACATAGTGGAATGAAGGGATGGGTGTATGAGAATATTGCAGCCTCATTACATAAAAATCCTGTAATTTTTTGTAGGGGGAAATGCACAGTATTAAAAATGGTATATATGTAGCTGTTTGAATTCATACTTTTTGAAATATTGCAGCAGTTGCTGCTGGTTCTCATGTAAATATTATCCCTTTGGTGCAAAAAATTATTCTAAATTTCAGGCAAGCTGTTACCTACTGTGTAGCGCAATTAACATGTTACACACGTGCAGTACAAAAAGACTTATTACATTAAAATGAAAGATCTTAGTGCAAAACACCAGCCACGAAATGGAGAACAGATGAACTTTTATCACCCCGTCCCTTGCCCTTGAACTCAATAGCTCAGTGTACCGTCTTAAACAAAACTGGTATGTTCATCACAGAAAAGCGCTGTATTTTGAGTGGGTGGGGGGGTGCTATTTAATATGCTCAGACTATATGCAGCAGGCTCTTGGGATGGTCCAGACATTGTACTAAATTCTCAAGCAGACCCTTTTGTGAAAGCGTGACTGAGCATCGCTGAATAGGGCCTGGCTTGACTTGCCCTGTTTTTCTGAGGGCAGTGGTCAAAAGACATGGGAGCAACAGGGGTTTTTCCTGTTCTATCACCGGTTTTGGATTGCCTAGGATCACCCATCTTCGACTTTTTGATTCGGAAACAGACAGGAAGCGGATCGCCTGGTATCATTCCAAGCTGTTGGACGAGGATACCAGCGGGTAAAAGGTACTACAGTTGCTGGCGTTTCTGGTTAGCTTCTTTAAAAGTGTCTTCTTTACAGTAAGAAAAACAAAACACATACCGGAAAGCGAATTACCCAGTTAAAATGTATTCTTGTACTACAGTTACAATGGGTTGAAAGCAAAGCAGCCGACACAGAACCAATTAAATGAACGTCATTTCATTGAAATGAACGGTTTCAAGTCTTGATTTGCAAGAGCCCAGGGAAGGTGACTGATATCCTTGGCAATAAAGTTGCAGAGTTTTGGGGCGCAACAGGAGATGGCCTTGTCAGCACTAGTATTGCGACAGACCTGGGGAACAGATGGGAGACCAGAATCGGACAAACCGAGGCTGCAAGGTGGGGAGTAGGACGATGGTACTGAGGTGGCAAGCCATGCAGAGTCTTATAGGTGAGCATGAGGATTTTGAAGTCGGCCCAAAACCTGACAGGAAGCCAGTTCAGGGACGCCGGGATAGGAGTAATGTGATCACTTGCACAAGACCTGATCAGAATTCTGGCTGCTAAATTCAGGACATACTCAAGAAAGCTTGGTTAAAATAACAATAAATGAGACAATAATTAAAATAATCCATTTGAAATAAGATTACATTTAAAATTGAATAGATGAATGGTGGGAGTTTGCATCTTCACAGACGTGATTTGTAGCTCTTCCTCCTAGTGAAAAATAAGGAATCGCAAAATATCAATACTGTTCTAAGTAAAAACGATGAAATTAAAGGTACAATGGAAATAGAAGACAGGGGAAATAAGGACAATTGAGGAGTGTATAAATACATTATTCAATAATTGAATAAATGAACATGGTCACACTAAGAAGTCAGAGGATAGCGTCTGGATCTCTTCAGGAAAGGTGGGTTTGAGGAGCTGCAGACATGCAGGGACCCCTGACCCAGATCATCCGCGATCTGGGGTGTGTATCTCTTGTGCCCCCTAGCGGTAACTTTCATTTACTGCACGCGTCCGTCAGGGTGCACCATCTCCTGTAAGCGGGGGCAGTCCAAGGCCTCCCACAGCCTCTGCTTGATTCGCCGGCCGTATTGCTGGGGCCGCCCCTGGGAGTTCACCCTCATGGGCTCCGCCCGCGTCCCGAGTTCACACCAATACCCTAATCGAGCACTGCACTAAACCCTGACTGTTTCTAAGGCAATGCCTGTTGAGCATTTCAAACTTCTTGCTTTCTTTTAACCCAAACTTGTATCACCGTTTTTTCCGTGGTTTAACTTAAAGGACAGCCGATTTCAAATTCCTGATGTGCACATTGTACGTGCATTACTTATATACATGCAGTATATAGCAGGGCACTAGTAACCGTGCCCATAGCGCAGCAGTCTGTTATCTTTATTTTAATTTTAAACAGGGTGGCAAAAATATTCATATTTTACACAGGCGAGCCTAATTTCCGTCTGGGTAGCTCGCGTCATCTCCTTTCCCACCTCATACGAGAAGCGTGATGCTAGCTACGTTTAGCGACGCTAGCTGGGCAGCACCTTTCGAAATAAAACAGAATGTAGGTAGCTTCACGCTACTCCTCGTACAGTTCAAATAAAAGCACATTTGCGCAAGATTTTCCTCCCCGGCTACAGTCACATCGTCTCTCGACTGCTTTCACTTCCGGGTCCGAGGCCGGCGGAGACGCGCTCTCTCTTTCTGGTAGGTTTAGACAACTTGAAACGCACATGGAAGCCGCGTAATGAGACAGAATCGTTTACAAGGGTTTGTGTAGTAGATTAACGCGATCAATCGGTTCAATCCCTCACTCTGTAGGGAGACGGGCAGGTGCGAGAAGCGCTTCCCAGTTTCTCATTGGAGTAACAGCCAGGACCACATGTGCAGCTGGATAATATTTAATATTTAAAACCAGAAAGCGAAATAGCGGCATACATGCGTTCATACCGACGATATATACACGACTAAAGCTCAGTATTTCTACAAGTGCGTTTACACGCAGCAGGCTTGGAATGCAGAACAGCTTTTATTTCTTTTATTTTTTCCCCCCTTATCGTTTCTTTCCCAATTTCCTCTTACCGCAAAGCACAACTGCCGCTCGATAAATCCACTTGCACAACAACCGGCTTAGCTTCTCCATTTATATATATATGTGGGTTTAGCTCTTTAACTTAAAGTTTAAGGGCAAGCAACAGTGGCGGCGGTTACGGGTTTGTTTTCATGAAGAAATACCGAGCCGCCCTGGGAAGGATGTGGAAGTGGAGCAATGGTCTCCACACGCTGGGGCTCAGGGTCCGGGTCGCGCTTGTCCCTTTTAAAACTGGAGCCGTCGGATTGTGCCTGTAATACATCAGCATCATCATCATCATCATCATAATTAATAACATCTGTGAATTGCGATAGGTACAACACCAGTAATAACCGACGACAATAATAATAATAATAGCTGTGAATTACGGTAGGTGCATTAACAATAACAATAAAAGCAACAATAATAATGATAACAACGGTGAATTACGATGGGTACAAACCAATAATAACAACGACAACAGAGCAACAATAATAATAATAATACGGTAGCTATGAATTACGGTAGGTGCAATAACAATAACATCGACAACAATAATAATAATTGTGACAACTGTGCATTCCGGCAGGAACAATAACAATGATAACAACAACAACAATAACAACAGTAACTGAATTACGGTAGGTACAATAACATTATTATTATTATTTTATTATTATTATTATTATTATAGCTGTTGCTATTATTGTTATTGCACCTACCGTAATTCACAGTTACAATTATTATTATTGTTGTTGTCGTTGTTATTATTATTGCACCTACCGTAATTCACAACTATTATTATTATTATTGTTGCTCTTGTTGTCGCTGTTATTATTGGTATTGTACCTATCGTAATTCACCGTTGTTATCATTATTATTATTGTTATTGTTATTGTACCTACTGTAATTCACAGTTGTGACTATTGTTTATGTTGTTGTCGTTGCTGTTATTGTTATTGTACCTATCGTAATTCAAAGCTTTGAAGTCAAAGGTTGGTTGGTCAAGGTCTTTATATCTTATACCTGCTATTGTATTAGTACATTAGTACATATTAGTACTTTAGTACTATTACTGCTACAAGGAATTTTGGGTTTGCGTGTTGTTTGCGTGATACCTTGCCCTATTAAAACGATGAGTTAAATACAATTGTACTGACACGGCTACCTTAGATATTTCTAATCAATGTTCCATGAAAAACTTTGAAGATATAGAGTATCTAGCGAACTAAAACTAGACAAAGTACCTTCACGCAGTGTTGCGTTGGTACCTTTCTACCAACATTTGCAAAAAAATAACTATCGGTGTATAACGAGGCACCAGCTCATCATCTCGTTGTGTCTCAGCTAGTGAAACACTGATACACTCCTCTCCCTCTCATTTTGCCGAAAGAAAGTGTTTTTAGAAGCTCTTTCTGCTAGGATGGCTCAGAAGAACACTACCAGCCTTTTCTCAGATCACAGCTTTGCAGCATCGGATGTTCCGAAGACTGCCAGTCCTGTGACACAGATCAGGTGGTTGTGCGGTGCTGGGACTGTGTAAGACCGGAGAGAGGGGACAAAGGCAGTTTAATCAGCCTGGAAAGCTGTGTAATTAGTGGAAACTGTGCAAAACATCTGAGGAAAAGAAGTCAGAGGATGGCCAGGTCTGTGCTTCTCATTTAACCTGGCATGTGATCCTGTTAAAAAAAACCCACACAATACTCGGTTGTAGGTCTTAACTATGGCCATTGTCATGTTATCTGGGCGAGTCATTTAACTGCAGTGTATGTCGTTTTTTTACTTCTGTTTTTCATTGGGTTTTTTTTACTAGGCAAAGGTAACCACACAAAAAAAAACAGTTGCCGGTCATCTCAAAAACCCCAAGTATGGCAAATGTCAATGCGTATAAATTCTGTTCTTTATCATTCTTTTGCATTTTTACAGAGGGTATAGAGCTGTGGCGGAAAAAAAAAAACTTCCAGAAACATAAAATCGTTATCAGTAGGTTATATCGATAATCCACCTCTCCCAGTATCTCTCAAAAACCTCCTACTGGAGTCTTAGCCTAAAGGTTCATTTTTCCATTTTATAAATCTCCGAAACAATAACCAGTTTTCTCTGGTCGGGGGGTCTGTAGCCATTTACGGGCTGCAGGGTATTTCGTTTCAGGAAATACTGTCTTGCCTTCATCTAGTTGCTTTTAGTCGGAGGGCAGTTTATATTGGTGACCAGAGGGGGGGGTTGTTGCCCATAAAGGGCATGTGGTTGGTAAAGTTTCATCCAGGTACCAGAGGAATACAGGACGTCCTGTCTAGGAAGTTGCTAAGACCTGTATAGAGGGGAGAAAAAAAGCTGTCATTTAACATACTGGACTCCTTCTGAATGACTGTGTTTGTTGTCCCAGCGTTTGACCTTAAAATACCTGCTCTCCACTCATTGGAGCGCTGAGACTTATTTTAGCGATTACGCTGACGTCATAAAGCAGCCGCAGAGTCCCTGGGCTGGTGCCATCATTCCCTGCAGTCCGGGTCTCTGCCTGACAGAGAGGCCGTCCCACCAGGGGAACCCAGTCTCCCGAGGGGCTTGACGAGGTGAGGACAGGGATTTTTAGGTGGATGAGGGTAAAATCTGCAGGTAGAAATCTTTCCCTGGCTCAGCTAGAGCTTGCTCGGTCTTTTAACTTATTTTCACAGTTCGGGTAATTTTGGTTGCTTTTGAAGTAGACAGCTCAGCCTTTTGATTGTTTGATCTGTATACCCGACAGAAAAGAGCAGTTCCTTGCTTTATATTGTGAGGGACGGGGAACTAGGGACTTAATGCAGAAAAGCTGGATCAGAACCTTTAGGGATCAGTGGGTTTACAGCCCAGAAACCTGGAATACTTTTCTTCCCAGGAGGTCAGTTGTACCAAGCTGCTCTGTGAGGGAGAGTTTCATATGTCCTGGACCACTCCATACCAATTTAGAGACAGATCCAGCAGACAGTTTGGCAGACAGCACACACGTTTTGGGTTTCTCAAAGTTTAAAGACGATGTTTTATGAGACGTTTCCAGAACAAAACAAAACAGGTTATATGAAAGGGCTGGGTTTGTCTTCCTGTTTTCTTAAATCCCAGGAAGTAAAAGCTTTCGTTATTTTTTTTGTTAAAGGTGGAGGGGAGTTTAAATACCTGCTCTGTGAAAATTCTGCCTCCTGTTTTATTGACGTGGATATTAAGTGTAACTCCAAACCGGGTATTTTGGGAAAAAAACTTGTTCCAGAGGTTACTCAACATAGAAACCTGAATGAAAGTATCAGTACGTTGTTTTAGAATACACTGGTTTAAATGCTATAGTTGACTTGCAAAAAAAAAACCCAAAACAACTCCCATAACTAAAAAAAGTCTCCAGTCTTGTATATTACCCAGAGGAAAGTCAGTGTCAAGGTCCCCAGCAGCGTTTAACCAGTAAAGTCGATTGTGTTCTCACCGGTAGCGCGGGCGTGAAGTGTAATTTAACTCCGTGTGGACGTGCTACCAGCTCACATGGTGAACAACAGCTGTCAGGGGAATTCTGCTCCTCAGTGTGCCAAACTGGGCTGCGCTGGCCTGGATCATTGGGAATATGGCCAGGACCAGGGGCGAAACCTACATGTATCCAGAGAAAGAGCTCAAAAGTTACATTACTAGATGCTAGACTCATAGTGAACTGTGTTGTCAGTTGTTACAATTAGGAAGGATCACTAAGCATCTAGTCTTTCTCCAGTGTTCCCCACTTTTAACTCTTTGCAGGACTGCGATTGTACCGGCCTTGTGTTCCCTAACGTGCATTACAGTGACTATCAAAAGTATTCACTCCCTTTGGCCTTTTTTTAAAAATTTTATCGTGTTACAACATGATGTATTTCACTGGGAGTTTTTGCCCTTTGTGGACAGAAAACACTCTACAGTGTAGTATCAAAGTGAATGCAAAATTCTACAGATCCTCCTGAATTCGTTATAAATATTTGCTCATACTCCCTCAGGGTATGAGCAAATATACGCCACAGATTCTTGATTGGATTGAGGTCTGGGCTTTGACTGGCTCACTCCAGAACATTGACTTTTTTCGTTTTAAACCCCCAAAAAAGTTTAAAAAAAAAGGGTTTGGCTGTACGCTGGAAAGGTTTGGCTTGCCCTACTGGAAGATGAATCTCTTGCAGATCCCAGCTGGTTTTCCTCCAGGATTTCTCTGTACTTTACTGCATCCATCTTTCCTTCTGTCTTTACCTGTCTTCCAGGCCCTGATGCAGTGAAGCTCCCCCCTAGCAGGATACTGCCTCCACCGTGCTTCACAGTAGGGATGATGTTCTGACGATGTTCACTGTTACACTTGCGCCAAACGTACCGCTGAGGCCAAAAAGGCCAGTTCTGGTCTCTTCAGACCATAGGCTCTCCTTCAGCCTGGTCTCGGAGTCTCCCACGTGCCTTCTGGCAAAGTACAGTCGAGATCTGATGCACGGTTTTTGTCACTCTCCCATGAATCCCAAATTTAAAAAGCGCCCAGGCAATTTTCATATGCATGTTTCTCCCATCGCGGCCAATGCAGACTGTAATTCCTTAAGACTTGGGGCCCTCCCTGATTAGTGCACCTCTTGCCTGGAGACTCCTTGTTCTCCACAGCTTCGCAGTTGTGCCTGTGTCTTTCTACATTTCTTTACGATGGACTTTGCTGTGCTTTGGAGGATGTGTAATGCCTTGGACATTTTCTTCTACACCTCCCCCGATTGGGGCTTTTCTATAACCCTATCCCAGATCATTTGTCTTCATGGTATAGGAACTGTACAGCTGTGGGACCTCCCAGAGCTAGGTTTATTTGTCCTGGATGCATGTTTTGTTCGGATAAAAAAATCGCAAATAAATACGTTATGATTCTATAAAGTAACATGGTAAAATGTGAAAAAGTCCAAGGGGAATACTTGTGACTGTAGATAAAACAGCAGTTGTCAGCATAACAGTACGAAGTGACATTCTGGTCAGTGAAGTGGATTGTGGTCTGACACCTTCATTCAGAGTTGCTTTGCTCTGATGCTGTCAGTTCTGTCTCAGTACTGCTAGAAATCGTTAGGCTGCCTGTCCTTCCTGCAGTAAGACTGTCAAGTCTGTGCTTGGCTTTGTGGTAAAATGCCTCCATACTGGGCCAGCCTTGGCCCTGGACCACACATGTCCTTGTGTGTCTCTGAGGCAGTCATGCCATGACCCTGATTGTCTGTCTCCTCTGTCCACAGGAGGAGTCCATCCGGAGAAGGACTGATGGCGCTCGTGTCTGGGAACACTTTCCTGTTACTGCTGGGCAGCCTGGGGCTGGTGGCACTGTACCAGCTGCTGCAGAGGATGCGCCAGAAGGCCTATATCCAAGACGCGGTGGTGGTCATCACGGGCGCCAGCTCCGGACTGGGGAAAGGTGAGACCAGGGATTCTGTGCCTCTTTCAGCAGGGAGACCCCCCCTTGTCATCCCATTGATGGACCCTGGGACTACCCTGTTCTAGCACAGAAGCAAACTGCTTTGTAGAAAATTGATCACAAAAAAAGAGCAAAACAGTCCCATGACAGGTAATCAGGGCACCCAACAAACTTTGATTTTTGAGAGCAAACCTCATCACAGAGTTAGAGGATTGATTGGCCCGGGCTGGGGTGATAGGTAGACATTTGGGAACACTTCTTGACGGTGTCCATTCGCTGGTAATCAGTCACGTATGTCTGGGTAGTCTGTTGCCGTTGTTATATTAGAATATTTAAAAAAGGGTTGTGGCAGATGCAAAATGATGTTCGGATTTAACAGAACATCAGATCTGTCTGCGCGAGTGTGGAGGAAGGTTTGATCACTTCTCGCTGGCTAGGGATTGATCATCAGGAACAGACATTTGTCTCTTGCTCCCACCCTCCAGAGACAGGCTGATAGGTTGGATGGCTGTCCTAGGTAGTCCGTTTCATGAGGAGCTCGAGTGAGGCTACTTGTAGCTTGTATACCAGCTGGAATGTCAACTCCATCATGACTGGGATAAGATTCAGGTCAAGAAGAAGAGAAGACGTATTTTGTGTAACTGGAGGTGAATTTTCCAAGGTTGTTTGTAGCTTTAACGATTTACACGTGAAGCATAAACAATACTGTCACAATCTTAAACGTCTTAGACACAATCAGGGGTTACAATATATAAATATAGCAACATTTTATCCAGTCTCCATTGCTTTCTACTACTGTAATGACAGTTTGATTTTGTTTGAAAAGAAACCAATCGTATTCATTTCACCACGGCCCGAATCTTAAAACGCATGATCGCAGCATCCTGAGGTAAGCTGTACGTCAATAAAAAGTGCTCTAGTAGCACGTCCAGCACATTTACTGGTCAGATCTAACTGACTCATTGGCTCCACTTGCTCCTCTCCACTCCCCATAAAACTCAATGGCTGCTTCTTTTGTGTTAGGATTATCGGTTATCTTAACACAAGATGGGTATAGTTTCAAAAGAAGATCTAAAGATCAAATAATGTGCCTGCAAGTTTTTCTTTCACACTGCTGCCAAGTTAAAAAAGGCATGTTAGCAAAGACAAATGGTTACTATCCTGTACACCTACAAAAAGGTAAATGCCAGAATTCTTCCTCATATTTTATTTGTGTGCCTTGAGATGGAGTGGTGTCCCGTCCAGGGTGTATCTCGCCTTGTCTTGCTGGGGTAGGCTCCAGCTCTCCTGTGACCCTGTCCTGGGTAAAGCTCCTGTTTGTCGCCCCCACCAGAATGTGCCAGGGTGTTCCATGCTGCTGGTGCCCGCCTGGTGCTCTGTGGCCGAGACAAGGCACGACTACAGGAGCTCTCCAAAGAGCTGGCTGGAGTCTCGGATAGCGGCAGAAAGGTGAGTGACATGGCATGGCTCTTTGTCCTCTCCCGGGGGGACACCTGTACAGTTCGTTTTCAGTCCAGGAGATTTAGCTTCAAGATCCCTCATTGCTTACAGAGCACTGCAAGAGCATGGCAGACAAGCTACTGTATTTATCTCATTGTAAATTTGATCCAATTATCCTAATTAATAAGATAATAATATTACATAAAATTAGCTTATATCCTTATTTTTAAGGATGTTACACACATTAGATCAAACCTGATATGCTAATAAAGAGCATCTTTATCTCATTCCAGCATTTAGGAATAATTGTAGCTACAGTAGAGCCGACAGGCTCCAGCCCATGTTAAATGCCTTACAGGGTCTGATCACATTACGAACTCACAAGGACTTGAGGAGTGCTGTAGAGGAGTATTAACTCATCAAACTGGCAGTCATACACCATATAGCCATAGGCTGCTATACTAAACCCAGCCACCAGCTAACACCGTGATGCCCTTATATACCATATATAAATAATCACACCCCCGTCAGAATGGATCTTGAGCCCACTTAGCCCATTATTAATTAACTAATGTTTACCCGGTGTGACTTTTTACGACCCTTAGCAGCAGGTCGGCTATAATTTCAGTCTTTCCTGATTAGGCACACCAGGCAACAAAACTGTATATGGAAAGGTGTATTTTCCTCTGAAAAGATATAGATCTTTTATATTGCTTTGAGGGGCAAATATCCCTCTAGCACAAGGTCATCTGGGTTCACTGATTCTTCAGTGTGCTTTACTAAACCACAAGCCCAGTGCTTGATTTCAGAACCTGTGGAACCCCTTTATACCACAAATGATAGTAACCTTGTGCGGAGCCAGTCGTTTTATTCTGTGTTGCGTGATTTGTTCCAGTCAGAGAACCTGGAACAGAAATGTTTTGTGCGAGTCAGTCGTGCTTCAGAATGTCCTATCACACGCCATCACCACCAGGCTGTACTCGACTCAGTGGTGTCAGAGGGCCTAGACCCCAGGAAAGCTGACTGGGCTTTATCTGATGTTGTTTTCTTTCTGCTGAACAATCTGTATTCACCTCGGCACTCTGCCAGCCTCTTCGCAGTCTTTCTCATTTCCTGGCTTTAAGTCCAACTGCTGCTGGATTCCTCAAGCAAGCTGTAGGATATATAGTGTCTGTGTTTGAGCTGGATGTTTGTTGAGACTGAAAAAATTGTTCTAAATGAACTTGTCTTGGGGCAGCATTTTCACATCATGATCGGCTTTCCCCAAGGCAGCCCCTGCGAGGTTACTGAGCAGCTCACATTTCTGATTCCAGAGAATATCCTGACTTTGGGTAAGGGCTGCATTCCGAACATCTGTGAAACTGGGAAAAAAAAAGTTGGATATTTCTCCTTCAAAGCTGTCTTAGGGCTTGTCATAAAAATCTCAGCACTGACATCAAAGACCCAAATCTAGGAAGAGCGGGTTAAAATTCTTCACCACGTGCAGAGGAAAGAGGGTTAATTGCATGACCCGCATTTGAAATGTTAAAGGCGTAACCTTTAAAGGAGAAATCTGAAAATACAAAACGTGATGCTGTGGTTCACGAGTAATGGGGCCACATTACTAATAATTGGGACACGATCCAAGTTCACATCAGCCTAACCAGCGGCTCAGGCTCAGTGGACATTGGGTGCGTGTGTGCGGAAATGTTCACTGATTAGAATCTTCGACTTTCACAGACGTACCCACCGAGCACTGTGACCTTTGACCTTTCGGACACGGGCACAGTGGCCAGTGCCGCAGAAGAGATTTTAAAATGCCACGGCCGTGTGGACATTCTCATCAACAACGCGGGTATCAGCTACCGGGGCACCATACTGGACACCACAATCGACGTGGACAAGGAGGTGATGGACATCAACTACTTCGGATCAGTCGCTCTTACGAAAGGTAATGGAATCTTTCATTTGCCCGTCCACATTGTCTGAACTCCTAAAACTGGACAGCAGTGACAGGTGGGGTGGCAGATTCTAAACAAGTTGCATTCAAAAAAACATAATAAACTCCTGTGGTGAAGAGAGATGTAAATGCAGGCAACAATCTGAATAAAATGAAACAGGTAGAAACGAAAATATTCGTGTTATAGAATTCCGTTTTTGATCACACAGCAGTAAATGTCAGGATCATCTTTGATCTAAGTCAGATCAAAGGCGACTGGACTTGGATCTGTCCCAGCACAGTTTATTTTCTGTTTCTGGAATGGGCCTGCTGTGGGCTGCGCCACCTCTGTCTCCTCTCCTCCGACCTGCCTGCTGAAATCAGGTGTGGCACGATGCCTCGGGGTGAAGCCTCTTCCCGAAGAGGTGGAGCTCGAGAACGCAGCCTGCTCTTGCCACCCTCTCTGTAAACAGTGTCTTTGCAGCCATTCTGCCCTCGATGGTTCAGAACCGGAGCGGACACATCCTGGTGATCAGCAGTGTGCAAGGGAAGATCGCTATCCCCTTCAGGTCTGCCTGTAAGTACCCTGCCTTGCTTTCAGTGCACGTTTGCCATGAAGCAGCACTCTGGAACCTAAGTAACTAACAGAAAAGCCAACATCGATTTTTCCTTTGGTGGTGCTGTTCGACAAAAGCTTTAATTCATGGAAAGGCCTGAATCCACAGAACACTACTAACCCTTCAAATCCTCCATCCCTTCCAGAAAAGATAGTCCAGGCAGTAGTACACGGGAAAAAAACTCTCTCTGGGTTAAGGTCATCGAATCCGCCCAAAGTGCACAGCTGTAAAAATTGCTGTCCGCTACGCAAACTAAGACTTTTGCTTTTCTCTGTCAGTTAAAGGAGCAAATTGAATAATGAGTGAAAGAATTGGGATGGATATTTTTTTTTCCAGTTACGGAATTGGGGGGTGCCAAGGTTATCTCTCATGGCCAGGCAAATTGTGTCTTCTGGTGGGGATGATTAAGAGTGTAACTTTCACGGAGGCCTTATCTGTGATCTATCCCTGGTAACATGCCCGTCATAGGGAATGACATTTTAAGTGGCTGCAGTACTTGAGATAATGTGACTCGTGACTTGGTGTTCAGTGAGGAGAAGGCAACATGCTGAACGTTTTCATCCAAAAAGAATCCTGAGCACCTCCTTTCTGTGGTTGCTGGTTGTAACAGTTTCTCTGGTTAAGATGCAGATAGAATTGTTCGTTCAGTTGCGTGCCACCGGGAGGCAGTGTGTGCTATGAGCGTTGGCGTTGTTTGGAAAATCGTGTTTCAGAATGTGAACGGCTGGGCTTTGCGGTTGAGTTTGGATCAGCAGTGTTAAGGAGAGGAGTGGAATGAAATGGAGTTTAAAATGTGATGACTGAGAGGAAGGACAAACAGGCCTTCACCCCTGCCTTTATGTGTGGGTGTATGAAAATGTACGTGGAACACATTGTATTAAGAAGTTTGAAAAATGTATAGTGATGCACGCTATGCATTTGTGCAAAGGAATGCCTGTCCTCCTGGTAGGTGTGTGTAGCTTTTCTCCTCCAGTGCTCAAGCCAGAAGCCATATCACCCTGCAACTCCCAGCTGGCAGCCCACTGAAGCTTAGTAGGTGTGAGCCTGGTCAGTACCTGGATGGGAGACCTCCTGGGAAAGTTAAGGCTGCTGCTGGAAGAGGTGTTAGTGGGGCCAGTAGGGGGCGCTCACCCTGCGGTCTGTGTGGGTCCCAATGCCCCAGTATAGTGACGGGGACACTATACTGTAAAAAAGACACTGTCGTTTGGGTGAGGGGTAAAACCGAGGTCCTGACTCTCTCTGGTCATTTAAAATCCCAGGGTGTTTCTTGAAAAGAGTAGGGGTGTTTCCCCGGCGTCCTGGCCAAATTTCCTCTTGGCCTTTACCAATCATGGCCTCCTAATAATCCCCATCTCTGAACTGGCTTCATCACTCTGCTCTCTGATGTGTGGGGAGAGTACTGGCGCACTGTGGCTGCCATCACATCATCCAGGTGGGGCTGCACCTAGTGTGGTGGTGGAAGGGGGTCCCCATTAGCTGTGTCCGAGCCACTGTGTGCTAACCTCTCGCGTTCGTCCTCTGCCAGACGCCGCCTCCAAGCACGCCACCCAGGCCTTCTTCGACTGCCTGCGAGCCGAGGTGGAGCAGTACGGGATCGAAGTGTCCGTCTTCAGCCCCGGCTACATTAAAACCAACCTCTCGCTCAACGCCGTCACCGGAGACGGGTCCGCATACGGAGGTGAGCGTCGCATTTCAGCTACAAACATGAAGCGCTGTACGTTTGTTAGCAATTGTCAGCATTGGGGGGGTCAGTGGCTTTTAAAACAAAATCCGTTACAGTTACAAGTGACTTGTACAAGGGTTTACAATTTCAAATTAACAAGTTGTGGGGGGGTGTTTTTAAAATGTATGATCTATGTAGTATGGCTATAGTTAAGTCCTACATCTCAGTGCAAAGCAGTGCATCTTTTCAAATGATTTCAACCTTTAATTTACAAAATAGGAGTTACATAGTTACAAGCCCTTACATATGGAACTTGTAACTACAGTGCATTACTTTTTTTAAAAGTGATTTACCACTGATACTGGCAATCGACCAGTGATGCTTACAGGACGATATCCCTTTGGATATCTGCAAATATTCCTCTTTGTTTTACAAGTCGTTTTCCTACAGATGTACATAGTGAATTGGTACAGGCGGTTGTTGTTTTCCTAGTTAATTATCATGGTCTGCTGCTCCTGTGTTACACAGGCTCCACAGTGCCTGACTGGAGACGTATTCCAGCTGCCCAACCACGCCCCAGGGGGTATACTGTATATATTGGGGCTGACCGCCATCCTGCCAGTAATCAGCCAGCTGTAAACACGCAAAAAAAATATGTTGTCGTTCTCTTTTCGACACTTAGGTCAACACCTTTCTAAACAGCCAGTTTAAGTAAAAGGAGGAAATTTTGCACTAGGGAACAAAAAAAACTCTTCCAGTTATTTGTCCATGCCTTTCATATCTGTTTTCCTGCACAGGTCTGATGAAAAATTGCGTGTGGTGGGGCAGTTTTACTTGGCTAGTGCGTAGGACGGAGTCCTTTTGGCACAAGCAGACTTCCATGTTTTTATTTACTTAAGCAGAATTGCAGCCATAGCTCAAATTCCTGTTATCTTGCTCAAGCTTAGCTGGACAAAATTGCACCAGACTGGAATTTGTGGTCCAGCCAGTAATTTTAAATCTAAGCAGTCCATAAATAAAACTTCAGCAAGACTGTTACTAAGCAGACAATAGTCCCTGCCCAAAGAAGCTGTGGATCCTATAAAACCACATTGCTTTTTGTAAATTATAAAACAATGCTAGTTTTAAAATTACTATGGCATTCAGCTAATGGAAGTTGTACATTTGGGGAGTCAAGAGTCCCAGAGTTTTACTTTAAACACATCTGCAGATATAATTACATTGAATGTGACAAAAACATGGGCACTTAAACTACCTGACCAGCCCTACCATGGAAAACTGTGAAAAACTGACATAGTTCAAAAAGAGAAGTAATTTCGCTGCCTGGTATGAACTGGTTTGCAGGATGCTTTAGTTTAACAATTATGTAAATCAACCTATAGGCACAATTTGTACCGTTTAGAACACTTGTCTGTGTTTGTCGGTGCAGTGATGATTTTAACTCCCTGTGACCCTGCGTTTAGAAACAGTATTCCCCTTCAGAAGATACATTTTCAAAGTGTGTTTGACTTCCTTGTTCAGTGGCATCAAGCTACACGATTTCTTTGGACAACACAGACGGTAACAGTGTTTCCTGATTGCTCAATAATTGTTGCATGCAATTACTGAATAATTATTGCACACAATCATAGAGTGATTGTGCAAAAACACATCGATTTATTTCATTGAAAATGCAATACGTTATTATTGTTTGGCACCTACTCTTGGAAATAATTTCAAGCAGTCACTGCACTTAATTTCGAGCAGATGAGGCCAACGGCTCAGAACTGTTACTTGACACTGTTTAGCTAGAGCAATCGGGCGTTTACTGGGGTGCGGCTAATTTGATGACCCTGTTCGAGTCCGTATTCCATGGTGCAGTCCGCAACCTTCAGTCTCAGCAGAAAGATTTACTCCATTGCTCGGGTTGTCTGATTCCTGAAAGAGGTTTGTCTCCAGTCTGATTGCCTGGTAGTAGATCTAGAGTGGCCAGAAGGTGAGATCAGCGATGACAAGGAGACATTTGCGCCCGGATTCTCAAAACGTCCTGTAAGCGCAGTTCAAGTGGAAAATGGGGGATAAGATCTCGGACATCGCCAGGATGAGTACAGGCCATTAGGAGGGGAGCTTCCCCGCTGATCTGGTTGTCTCTTGTGTCTCAGTCATGGATAAGAACACCGCAGAGGGCTGGGACCCGCAGGATGTTGCCAGAGCCATCCTGGGGGCTGTGGGCAGCAAGAAGAGGGACGTCATGCTGGCCGGTCTGCTGCCCACCCTGGCGGTCTACCTCCGGACCCTGTGCCCCAGCGTCTTCTTCAGAATCATGGCTTCCAGGGCGAGGAAGGAGCGCAAAGCCAAGAACAACTAGAAACCCGCCTTCTACCCGATGTCCTCATCTCCCCATGGCTGGAGCTGCTGGTGTTGTTTGGAAGGGTGGGAGGGAACTGGCTACTAGCAAACATCTTTGCACCGTACTTGATTTGAAACACTACTAGTGTTACTGCTAATATTGCTACGGATATAGGGGGCAGGAAAATCGAGACTTATAGGATGTGGGATTATCAATAATTGAAATCATTCTAGACCCCGATTGTCTTAGATATGTCAAGAATGTGCCGGAGTGGTGGGTATCGTTAGAGGCACCAGAGCTCTTCGTTCTCTGGCACAACTCTGGCAAAAGAGTAATAAATGTGAAGCACACTAGGATCAGTTTTTAATTAACACTAACAATAACACAAACTAAAACAACACAACATGCAGTATACAAGTTACCCACTTCAGAAAACAGGATGTTTCAGTGGCCCACATTTGGACCTCCCAGAAAAAACCCAAACCACTGACCCAGTACTCAGAAATCCCACATGATGCCTTACAGGCTCAAAAGAGAGTAAAACCTCCGCCCAAAATAAAACTGAATACAACCCAGAGCTACATCTCCATTCCTGTAAATCCGGCTGCTCCAAAGTGAATGGCCTAACCTGGAGAGAACGTTTTTAGCCTGGTAGCCTGTTTCCTAAGATAAGAGGACAGCAAGCTCTCTTAAAGAAGGTTCAAATACTGAGCTAGAATCTGGCCTTTAAGGTCCTCTTGCCAGACACATGTCTCCTCTTCCTCGCTGTCTCTCTTCCTTCTCTTTCTACTTGCTTAGCTGTCTTTTATCCTGTGTTTCAGGGTGTTGAATATTTACTAATTCCCCAGGAGGTCCCCTTAGGTTTTTGCCTCTTCTTAAGCTTACCTAAAGCTCAGTAAACACCTCCACTACAACTCATTGGTTCTTAAAACCTCGAGAACTGCAAAAATTAGCCTCTTAGCTTTTTCTGGCAAAATCATGTTTGTAACAAAATCACTAACCTGATCACCAGGATCATGGAAGTCGAGAGAAACGGTGGCGGTTGAAAACACTGATACAAATCCTTCCAGCCACTTACAGTGCCTTGCAAACGTATTCGGACTTTTAAAGCTTGTTGCTAGTTTACAGCTTGCAGTCATGACCCTCTGAAGTGGCCATTAGTTTTTTGTTACACAACCTACTCCACACATGCAAAGCACAAATACAAAAAGTTATGACTGCATAAGTATTCAGACCCTTTGCAATTTGTTTTAGGTGCACAAATTACTTTATCAAGCCACACAGTTATCTGAGTGGCCCCTGTCTGTGTGCAGTAAAACTGGTTCTCCTGATTTCAGAATAAAAACACCTGTCTCTGTGAGGTTCCTTATTCAGGCCATGAAGCAATGTTCAAGCAAAGACTCAAGCATGAAGACTAAGGTCCCTCCAAACTGAGCAGATGGTCAAGGAGGAAAGTGAGGTGCCAAAAATGAAAGCTGTGGTCAGATTAGGCCTCGTTGGTTTAAATACCAAGCGTTACGTATGGCACAGACATAACACAGTACATCTCCCAGTCAAATTAAAGTGGACAGAGAAAAATACAGGCATATACAGGAGGAGAACCAGTTTTGGTCTACTTTAACTTACAACTGAAGCGAAAATTCACCTCTCAACAAGACAATGATTCAGAGCACGAGGCCAAAGCTACATGGAAGTGACAACTGGAATATGTGCCAGGACACTAAGGTATTGTGCCGAAGAATGGAGTGGAGTTTTTCGACAACTCTTCCAGCTCTCGTTAGACACTGGCACTGTTCCAGCTGTTTAGAAGCACTACACAGTTGTACCCATTCCTAAGACGAATAGACCTAAAGCTCTCAGTGACTTCAATGATTTCAGGTCTGGCTCCATGAATGATGAGGGGCTGTGAAAGGTCACATATTGGGGCTGCAATCGAGTCCGCCCTCCAGTTTGGTTACCGTCCTGGAAGGGGAGTTGATGATGCTAAAATGTTTCTACTCAGAAAAATGTAACCACATTCAACCACATTTTGGTTGAAAAACTAATCACACGTTTCAAATTAGATTGTCAGCTTATCCTGTGGATCGTTAGTTTTCTGACCAATAGCTCACAAAATGTATCTACTAATGGTTTAACATCTGTCTTCATTTACACTTCTACTGGTTCACCACAAGACTGTGTTCTTTCTCCCGTTTTTCATCTCATATACTGTACTGACGACAGTCAGAGCAACTACGAAAATCATTATATCATCAACTAAAACACTGTCATGCTGATGACAGTCTATTATTCTCTCTCCTCTCAGAGCCAGGACAAACACACAGACCCATTCTGGACAACTCCTTCAGCTGGTGTGATACTTCCTGCCTAGAGATGAATGTGTCAAAAAACCCAAAGCAATATCTTTCCCACAACAATCCACAGTTACAAATATCTGGGCACTGTGTTTGACGATAAACTTAAATTCACCGAGAACATTGATGTCATTGTGAAGAAATCCCAGGGGCGCTTTTATGGTCTGAGAAAAGTCCAAGTAGGAATTCTTTCAACATTTTATAGCTCTTTCATTGGGAGTATTTGAACCTTTTCTTTTATCTGTTGGTTCGCTTAGTCAAAAAAACTCCTTCAAAATGTTGTCAACCTCTGAAATCCTTGGTGAGCCTTTCAGACCCCTGGCACAGCTGTGTGCCCAGCAGCCCCTAAGGAAGCTCACTTCCTTCAGCAGTCTCCTGACCTTCTGCCTTCAGGAAGACGTTTTTATCCACAGCGCAGGATGGATAGAATGAAATTTAGCTTCATTCCAGAGGCCTGAGGCTCACGAACAATGACTGGAAATTATGTCTATTGGACAGAGCCCACCACCCCTACTCCCCCCACAAATAATACATAATACCAGACACTGCTACTGTCATAAACTCAAAACCTTCTTCTTTAGAAGGGCATCTACTTAACTGGTTCTGTTATTTACCCCTCTGCTTCTACTGTACTCAGTACACCCATCTACTGTCTCTTCCTTCTGTGTATTCTTGTGGTGCATATACTGTGCATTTGTTCATTGTTGTTGTCGTTCTGTAAAGCGCTTCAAGCCACCTTTGAAGGTGTTATACAAATCAAGTTTATTATTACTTTCAACCACTTCGATGGTTCGTTTGCTGTTATACCTATGTCTAGTTTTTCTTAGCAATGTTTGGTTTTTCTTTGGGGGGCTTTTTGGTTTCTTTGTTTTGGTCTTGCGTTGTATGTTGCACCAATGTGCTGCTTAAATTGCCCCCGCCTGGGGAATAAAGTATGTTAAATTGAATGAATGAGAGTCTGTTCAATCTATCTGGATTCTATTGGGAAATTAATCTGAGGATCTTGTGCATTTAATTCTTGAAGGGCGCCGATTTAAAGAATACCTCGTTCCAGACCCCCCACAATGCTTTGCTCAAATACAGGTTCAAAAATGCCATTTTGACTGGGAAAACAATATCTACTAATGGGTAAGAGGCCAGCTACTCCTACGTTTTTAATTCACTGATGAAAGCGAAGATGTTGGGTAAGCTCCGTGAAGTTGCTCCCCTACAAACTTAACCTTGATTTTTAAGTATTTTCCGTGCGTTTGCGTGAACGGGAAATGTTTGTTGTCATCATACTGTAATCATAAGAGTTGCGGGTTTAGCCTTAAGAAGCGAACAGTTGCATGATCTTAAAAAGGCTTTAACTAGCACGTCTTACTAATTCGTAGCGTTTTTAATATTTGTTATATCTGAAGGAGCAATCAGTTTCCCATCGTGTCCATTTTATATATGCAAACCAAGGGATTTAAAGATGCATTACGTCTTTCGAGCCACGTGAATTTAAAAATTCTAGAATGAACAACTTCTTGTATTTTCTGCAAAGCAAATTCTGAAACGTGAAAGAGATCCAAGAAATTGTTTAAAGAAGCACTATTTTAGTTAAGCTAGATAGTTCAACACATCTCCAAAAGCGTTGGAACCTCAGGGTGTCTCACACATACAGACCTCGGAAATATTTGAATATTTTTATTTTCAGATCAAATAATTGAACATATTTTACGTTTTAAAGGCAAAGACGAAAACCTCCGCCAGAACAGTTTTTAAAGGAGACCAGATGAAGGCTGATACAAGATTAATCAAACCTGGCTTCTGACTTTTAATTATTTAGAAATGTCTAAAACACGGACTGGATCTTGGAGCTGGCCGTCTCCGCTTTGACGCAAGAAATTTGAAATACAATCCCACTCCGTACTTCTAGCCGAGCCGCTGATGAAGTAACCTTATTGAACCTTCAATTGGACATTTACGTTTTGTTTTCAATTCAATTCAAAATACTCTATTTATCCCCAGGGATTCAGATTGTCATTAGTAAAAGGTTAGAAATAGCGTCAACCTTGCGCCAGAAACAGTGTTTTAGATTTCCCGTTTTTTAGCTTTGGATCAAGCGGTAAGAATTATATAGTGTTTGATAGTCAATCTCAGCTGTGGTTACTGTACTGTACTGTACTGTACATCACTCATTGGGTGTGGTTCCCCAGCACTTTTCACTGTATAACCTTTATATGCAGTGTATAATACGATACTGAATTTGAATTACTTCATCAGAATGAGTTTGCGTCTCTCTCTTAAAGATGACAATTATGAGTTCATATAAAGTTCCTGCATACCTGTCACACACAGTTTCCGCTAGTTCGTTGCCAGCTGTGTGATATTCATAGACACCATTTTTACCACCTGCACTCTTTGCACTTGACTACAGTAACTTTCTTATCTTATAGTATATTAAATAATAGCTTCTCTGATAGTAATAATAAGGAGCTCTAATAGTAATAATCAATGCTCCTTTGATTGCAAAACTAGTTATTACACCCGTATCACTATTCTGTTTTCTATGCATACAGCAGTTCACTTTGTATTTACATGCATTGCTTTTGATTATTAACTTTTCAATCTGAAAGATTAAAATTCTATGTGGAACCTTGCCAAACGCCCATGGAAATATGAAATATAGCATGTCGTGACACCTACTAGCATAAAGGAACTAAAGGGATACTCTGTCCAGATACCAGCTGGGGTATAAAACATTTAGATGAATTTAGTTGTTCATATATTTTTTTTAAGTTGTCTTTAAAATCGTTTCAGACATTTGGTTTAAAAAAAATTTAAAAACAACATTTTAAACACTCAGACTTGAGACATACATATGACACATGACATACAGGCTCCCCCAACTGCATATTTTGATCCTTTATTTTTCATTGTCATTCGAAAAGATAATCAAGTCATGTCCAGTCGCAAAATAGGCTAGAAAAGTGCTTTACAAGGGCGTTTCAGTACTTTTAATGCTTGAAAAGAGAGCAAACAGGTGGAACCTCCTCATCTCGGGACTGTGACTTGGCTTTAGGCTGAGTAAGAGATGTACATGGCCGGTATTTTGCATGGCCGGCCTGGTGGCTCCGCGGGCTGAACCATCGGACGCTTCTAAAGTTCAGAGAGCAGATCGACTCCCGGAGAGTCTTGTGAGTTGAAGTCAAGCCCCGAGCCTCCCCGTCAGTCTGAGATCTAAACCCCGGGTGTAGCTCTCGTGCTGTCATGGTGCTTCTTCTTCTGGGAAGGAGAGATCCTGCACACTGAGCTCGTTGGAGGACACAGCTGCCACAATGCAGGTAGGAGTATCTCTGCTCTGCCGGCACACAGCCTGTGTTTTACAGTCCAGGCTCTTTTGCACAAAGCACCTATTAAATGTAAAGTGCTTTGTAAAATACCAGCTCTTCCCTCGTGTATTCTTGTTTCTGTCAGTATCACGTGTGCACCTGTCCTTCTCCAGCAGTGTTTAGACATGAACTGGATTCTCTAAGTATCACTTTGTCCACCTGCTTCACTGGAAGAATGTGTGAATGTTCTCTATTAAAAATATTTATTCATGGAAGATAAATTTTTGATGTTCATTTTCACATCACTGTGTACTGAACTATGAATTTCAGTTTGTAGAACTTTTGTGATGCCACCACGGGCACTGCACTGAATGGGAGGTATTTTAAGAAGATTTCGCTCAGACTGTTGATCTCATTGAGATGGTGGAACTGAAGTACTGCAACATAAAACACCGCAGTGATGATCGAAGTGGAACAAGACAGAGGAGCACTCATACCTGCAGGCCATATAAATCAAACCAAGAGATGACAGAGAGTAGAAACTGAAGCCAAGCTGCACACAAACTACAGCTGACTGGATATGGTGAGTACGTGATTTCCCATTTGGAAAAGAACATAGAGAACGTGTTGGAAGACAACAGGAAAACAAAGACTTTGTATGAAACTAAACCATAGCAAAACAAAGAAAGGGCAGGGGGAGAAGAGAGAATTAGAAAAAAGAAAAAGGTAAAGAAATAATCAATAGCAGGTAGTATAAGATAAAAAAGTAAAAAACAGACCTTTTGATCTGACATGTCTTTAACTCACCAGATCGGGGACTCCTTTCTGGTTCTTTATGACCTCGCTACCTGCCATGGGAGTTTGGGCAGGCGTTTGCAACTCTGCTGTAGATTTCTCCTGATGCTGATTATAAAACTGCCTCAGAAATTCATTTGGGAGATTTCGATGGCTGTTTGCTTAAGTCAGTTCTCCCTAATGATTATCAGTTTGTAAAAGGCTACACAAGAGGTTCTAGGACATTAGATCCCTGTTATGGTAACATTAAGAACGCCTGTAAAGTTCATGTCAAACCACCAACATGATGATCTGATCTAATCCAAAAGAAAGAGCAGGAATTCAAAGCTGTGATAGATTGAGAGGGGAAAGTGATTCAGAGGAATATATAGGAAGAATTGAAACATGATAAAAGAGATTATAATTCCAAGGTGGAGAAACTAATGAATAGAAATAATGTACAGGAGGCGTGGCGTAGGATCTAAACCATGATTGGCCAGGTGCCCCTTAGTAATGTGCAGAGTCTTGAAGAGCTTAGTCCTGTATTTTATAACGTATTCTAAAAGTCACTAGAGATGTATACAGTTCTGAGTTTGTGGAAGACATCTGCACATTGGCATAACTCTATCTTAAAAATCTATCACCTGTTAAGTGAAAATATTTCTGTCCAGTTACATTAACTTCAGTCACAATGAAATAATTTGAACAAATAGTTTTAGTTCATCAGCACAGCTGCTGGAGGATATTCAAGAGCTGAAGGTCTTCTGTAACTGAAGGGATTGATTTGTGTTTATTTTACTTTAGCGACTTCCTAAGATTTCATGAAAAGGCGTGTTTTGTTGTTCACATGTTTTTAAACAGTGTACGAATAAGTGGCACTCTTCCCTGTGGCCCATCATTTCCATACCAAAGCCCCAGTACAGAGACTTTAAATATCCTGGGTCCTACAGGGCTCAGACAGGTCATTTCATCTCAAACTCTTGGAGTTTTATCTGGGACTCAGTATTGCTAACAGGTACATTTACATGCTCCTGGGCTTTCTACTGTACTAAGCATGTCAAGTCCAGCCCTACCTGATGCAGTTATAGATGAGATAAAAACTCATGAATATAAATGTTATGATTTTAGGGCCACTTTGTCCTAGCAGAAACCCATCTCTGACACTTGTACTGTTATTTTAGACAGTTTTAATTGGGTTAGGTTTGTCTGGCAATTTGTTTTTATCACAGTTATTTAAGATAATATTTTACATACAGCTATATAATCATAGATAATGATTGAACAATAGGCTTTGTATTGATTCTATTTTCCTCTGGGCTTGAGCAACTGTCTCTCCCTGCTGCTGACAACCCAGTTCTACAGAAAACCTGTCATGAGTTGTTTTGAACTGTGGGAATTATATTTGTATCTGCAGTTAATTGTGGGTGTCTGTATATATGAGTGCTCTGGGGCAGTGTAACCTAGCTTGGGGAAGGCCAGTAACTATCTAAATATCACAAAGGGACATTGGGCAGATTAACCTTTACTTGTGTGAAACTGACTGATTTTTAGGCTCATAATGATTTTCAATATCAATTTTATATATACACGAAACAGACATGAAATGGTTACATAGCAGTTTGGTTCTACAGTAAGTAGCCTTGTCTCATACTGAAATCTGTTTTCATATTTGTTGATGGAGGAATGATTACATCTCCAGTGATTTCTGATTGTATTTCTATACTCTCAACAGTGCAGAAAATCACAGGCCTTTCCCCTGTGTTCCTGAGCTGGGGGGGATCATGAGGACCATCTGGACACTCAACACAGTCTGCAGCCTCACCTGCATGAGAGGTCATTCTGAACAGCAGGTTCTTACACCATTAAGAGGGAGTTATGATGCAGGGTTTTGTCATTCAGGGGTTTAAAAGATATCACATTCCAAATTCTTTTAAGAAATGTTGCTATGAAAACAAAATAATGGAGTGATCATTTTATCACTTGATACTCATTTTCTGTTTTGTAAATAGCTCTGCACCTGCAGTAACAAATGTTGAAAGTTGTATCTCTTCATGTCTCTTGTTTTTCAAGGAATCAGTGGATAGTTTAGTGTTTTGTGTTTTGTTTTGTGAAAAAAAGGAAATGTAAACTAATTTTGTAAGCAAACAAAGAATGGTTTTCCTCCTGAAATGTATTTTTCTGAGTAAACTTCCAGTTTCTTTCATTATGTCTATGCTCTGGGGACCAGGATAGATATTAAGATTGATTTACATTTGATATGTTTTTGTCCTAAAGTAGTAAACAGTAAATATTTTATAGAAGAACTGCCAAGGTGAATTCTGCTTCCTGCAGATTAAAGCGTAATTTCTTTTTGAATGTTCAAAATGTTTTTTTTTCCCGTCACTGAGTGATAGTTAAACATTTGAAGAGTTTTAGTGTTTCTTCTTTGAAATATACGTGCATCTTAATCCTTGGTTGTTAAATTGCTTTAGTTATTTAGTCTGTTCTCAAAATGCTTTCTTAAATGTGGAATGGTGTTCAGAGCTGTTGTGTTGTGAAGCAGATTGTGGGTGTGTGCATTATAGCACCAGACAGGTGCTAATTAACCATGTAATGCTCTTTCAGAGGACAGGCTGCTCTGCTCATACAGGACTGTGATCATTTTTCTCATTGTGTGCTCAGCCACAGGAAAGCACACTAAACCTCTCTGATGGGTTTACATTCTCTCTCAAATTCTTGCCAATTATATGAAATGTCTTCACACAACACTTTGTAAATAACATTGGATTCTCTTGTCTGTCCTCAGTCATCAGTTTCTCAGAAGTCAAGCTGCAAGCAGGACTAGACTCCAAGATGAACTTACTGGGACTACAGCTGCTCATCCTTATTAAAGCTGTAGCTCCTTATTATTGTCAGAAGCAGTCTGGACAAGAGCAATATTCACTTAGAGGGAGCTGTGATATTAAGCAAATGCAAGCATCGCTAAACAATTATTTTAGCGATGGGAATTGTCTTATGACACAGTTGCTTGTGTACAGGGTGCATGCCTTTGTGTACATTCTAGCAACAGCTGGAGTTTAACAGTCAAAAGGCTTGTACAATGACTGCCATGGATGAAGATGAAGCATCCTAAATTCAAAACTGACAGCCACTCTGAGCCGTCTGCAGGTTCATTAAAGAAACAGGAGGACGATCCCCTGTCGAGATGCGCTTTTACCACATAAAAGGTGAGCGCACCAAGATACCCAAACAAATTGGTTCAAGAAACAATCCAATGACACTGGTTTATTGCAAAAATTGAACAAAAAGAAACCGAACAGGCGTTACTCGGTCGGCTGATATCCAGAAGCTCCAGCGGTCCGCTGTCTGGAGCCCCGGGAGAGGAAACGCTCCAGTCAGGACAGCCGGCCGGAGAGACCGTGGGCACCTGGGACCGCGAGGTGAGTCCGGCTGCTCTCCGGGATCAACTGCTGCTTAAACAGGGGAGAAAAAGCGTTTTTTTTTTACATATAGTCGCAAGTTCTGGCCTCTCGCCTTAACCTGTACAAAGTTACACCACTTTTGGAAAGCAAAAATAAACTGTTTAGTCGTAGGGAGGTGTTCAACGGAGCGAAACCCTGTTTTACCCGTACTGACCATTTCCCTGTGGTATTTTCCCCCACCCTCAGATTAAGTGAGCACAGGTGTGGGCTTCTTCACAATCTACTGCTTTGCCATACTGAGAAAAGTCCATTGGTCCTTGGATTTCTCCGACTACAACCACAAAGATCTCTTAAAACCCGAAAGCAAGAGGCTCTGCAAGCAGAGTGCTGATCGGTTGGATTCTCACCTTCGAACTGACTGCTCATCTGTCCGATTTCACGCCACACGGGAGCTCTGCGCTTCGGCGTCCAGGCTGTTATAGGGGACAGGAAGGCCGGGAAGCTGGAGAGGAGAAACTAGTGAATAAGACAACTGCTGAAGCACCACTAACAGACCTGAGCAAACATTAAAAATACAGGTCGCCATTTTAAATAGTAGCAACAACGATCCGTTCAATTTCGTCTGTTGAAAGATACGAAGGTTACTGGTTTAGTTTGAGTTCAACCAGAAAACCTTTTCTAAAAATGCAGTTACTGGTCGCCTTCTTAATTATTCTGAAGCTCTGATTCCTTTTCATGTTTCATTTTGAACTACTCCCTTCTAAATAGGAAGAAAACTTGTCCGGCATTCTGCTACCCAAATGAAACAAAACATCCCGGGAATATTTTCATGTCACTGCAGAGCCACTATTTAAGGATAAAAACGCAATACTGCTGCCAGAACAAGTTTTAAAGGACACTAATTGAAGGCTGATAAAGATTAATCACACCTGGCTCTGGGCTGTTAATTAATTAGACATGTCTAAAACACGGACTAGATCGTGGAGTTGACATGGATCCCTCAGTCTTTCCGACACAAGTAACTGGAGTCAATTCCGTTCCATACTTTTAACTACACCGCTGATGAAATAACCTTATTAAAACTTTAATTGAGGATTTACGATCTGTTTACAGTTTAATTCAAAATACAATGTTCATCCCCATCTATCATCAATAGTAAAAGGTTACAAGTTTACCCTTGCGCCAGAAACAGTGTTTCAGAATTCCGTCTTTTAGCTTTGGGTCAAGCAGTAAGAATTATACTGTTAGTGTTTGACAGTCAGTCTCACCTGTGATTACTGTACTGTACGTCACCTACTGACCGTGGTTCCCTTTTAACTGTAGAACCTATGTATACCGTGTAGAACATGATATAGACTTTTTTAAAGTAATCAAAATGAATTTGCATCTCTTAGAGATGACACTTAAAGGTATGAGTTATTGCAAATCTCCTAAACACCTGTCGCACACTGCTTCCACTAGTTCACTACCAGGTGTCTGATATTCATAAAAAACACTTTCACCACCTGCACTCTGTGCATTTGACTACAATAACTTTCACATATGATAGTATATGAAATAATAGCGTCTCCAATAGTAATAATAAGAAGCGATGTGATGCTTCATTGATTACAAGACTAGTTATTACACCCTTGTCACTATTCTGTTTTCTATGCACACACCAGTTCACTTTCTATTTACATACAATGCTTTTGATTTTTAAATCTTTAATCTTTAAGCTTCTATGTTGAACCTTGTCAAACGCCCATGGAAATATAAATATACTGTCGTGACACCTGCTGTTCTGAGGAAATAAAGGGATACTCTGCCCAAACACCAGCTGGGGTATAAAACATTTAGACCAATTTAATCGTCCATGTATTTTTATTAAAGTTGTCTTTAGAATCATTACAGACATTTTAAAAACATAATGCCTGGTGAAAGAGCAAACAGGGGAATCCGCCTCGTCTTGGGACTGTGACTTGGCTTTAGACTGAATAAGAGATGTACATGGCCGGTATTCTGCGTGGCCGGCCTGGTGGCTCCGCGGGCTGAACCATCGGACACTTCTAAAGTTCAGAGAGCAGATCGACTCCCGGAGAGTCGTGTGAGTTGTAGTCGAGCCCCGAGCCTCCCCGTCAGTCTGAGATCTAAGCCCCGGGTGAAGCTCTCATGCTGCTGGGGTGAGTTTGTCGAAGTGGCTGTTCTCTACCACGCCGGCCGTTTTGGGGGGCTCCATTTTCGGGGCCTTCCAAAACAGGTCAAATGGGGGGTTTAAGTCCTTTATAAATGCACAGATCGGAATTCAATTCTAAAAAGCAGCCCCTTATACCACTGTGACACCTGCAGGACAGGTGTGGCACTAGCAGTGAAAGAGAGGTGCAGTCCTAACTAGGAGCGACAGGGGTCTCTCTCCAGCACATTTCTCTTGATTCGACCAGCTGGCCGCAAGCTAAACGAGTCCAGCAAACAGACTCGTAGGGGAATGCTACTGTGTTAGGTTGTCTGAAAATCTTCAGCCGTTTTATACTTTATGTATGATTTGGTGAGTTCAAGTTTCTTTTTATCTTCAGTAGCGTGAGTGTTGAGCCCTTGTAACCGAGTGCACAGTTGTCATTCAGGAGCCGAGCCCGCCCCCAGAGTGACCTTCCTCAGCGGACACGCCCCGTCCGCCTGTTCCACAGGTGCGCTCGGCAAGATGGCAGCGGGGTGAGTTTCTGCGTCGTGAGGTGCGTTTGCGTTTTATTTCTATTTTTCTTATTTTAAATGCAAAAAGTCAAATTTCACTTTGAATACAGTTAGACATAAATGTATTGTTGTTGCAACTTTTGTTAATTGGTTTTGTTTCTCTTTAATTTGTGTTTTAGGACGCCGAAAAGAGTCTCCTGCTCGTTTGAGCGTGCTCTCGAAGTTTTAAAAGTTTGCATTCAGCGTTCTTGTACTACATTTCATGTAAGTATATATCTTTTTAAATATGGTATATCTAGCTCTTCTTTTAACGAAAAAAAACTGTAATTTGTCCTCAAACATGTGCTGTAAAGTCAGTAGCTGTGTAATCTCTACTCTTCGGATTCGGACTATAATAACGCAGAAATGATAAAATGTTGTAAAGATTAAACCGACTAATTCGTAAGTTTTTTTTAAATTTCTCCAGGTAACAAAAGGATTTGAAGAACGGACCTCCACTTATGAAAGAGTTTTTTCCAAGGTAAGTTCTGTCCCTACCTTGCGCTACACTATTTGTGTAACTCGATAAAACAACATGTATTTCCCAGCATTTTAACAAAAGAACAGTTTTCTACCAACTTGATCACTTCTTTTCGTTTCATGGTGCTTTTGTGGAGTAAACTCTAAGGCGCTGGTTCTTTTTTTATGATACTTTTATTCATCTATTGAATTCATTGTGTAAAGATGGATAATAGCAACAAAGTTTATCGGTGGTTTTCAAGGCCGAGTTTATTTGAATATTATACACGCTGTTACCTGGACTTGTATTTACAAGCAGCATTGGATTTCTATGTGGCCGAACGTATTTTCTAAATAATGGAGTAGTGGGACTGAGATGTATTGGTTTTTTCCCATGGTTTATTGTTCAATTTGAGTGCTTTTAAATTTCTTTATTTACAAGTCCGATATCCCGTTAATTTGCTCCTTTTTCTTTTGCCTTCAGTTCTGCGGCTCCTGGTTCTCTGCGCTCCGACGATCTCCTTTCCAGCTCCACTCCAGCAACTCGACGAGCGTTGGCAGGTTCTTCTCGACAATGTGTGCTTTTTCTTGCATTTGATTTTTGTTACCAGTGGTTTGATCTGTAATGTCCCGATTCAGTGCTGTAATTTATTCTTGACCTGCATGTTTTCTGTTGACTGCTGTTATTGTATGTGCTGCGGCTCCTGGTTCTCGGCGCTCCGACGATCTCCGGCAATTTTTTCTTGACAACGTGTGCTTTTTCTTGCATTTGATTTGTTACCAGTGGCTTGATCTGTAATGTCCCGATTCAGTGCTGTATTTTATTCTTGACCTGCATGTTTTCTGTTGACTGCTGCTATTGTATTTGCTGTGAATTCTGCAATAAAAACTCGTTTCATTGTCTGCATTGTCCTGTATTTTCGAAGGTGTGAAGTGTTGTCTTGCGGCGTGCGCCATGCACCGCAAGGCGACAACCCATCGCACTGACCTGGAAAAGTGCGAGGACGCCCGCCTTTTTAGATAGTCTGGGGGGAAAGGGTCCCTTGGGGGGAGGAGAAGGGAGGCTAGCTCTAGCCAAGCCCCCTCACTCCCAGCAGGAGGGGAAGGCAGGCTGGAGATGGTCTCGGCCCGAGAGAGAGGAGGCACCCAGGGCGGACTCAGCCCATCAGTCACAGCTTGCAACTGACAGCTTTCTAAGTCCACACCCCAGGAGACCTGCCTCTCTGCAGGGACCAAAGCCACCGCCATCCTCTCCTGCCGGGAGCGAGTGGGCCTGGCTAGAGCTGCGGTCAATCAGCCAGCCCCCGCCTACCCCTCTCCAATGAGGGGGGGTGGGCGAGGCTCGGCTTGATTGCTACCACACCCCGAGAAAAACCCCAGATACTAAGTTTTTTGGCGGGAAAATCTGGACACGCTTAAAAAGGGGGTAGCCTTTGACCTTTTCAAGTCAAAAAGCGATAGGGGGTCCCCTTGCGGCCACAAACTGTAAGCAAAATCTCTCCGCCAAAAAACTCACCAACACCGGGGTTTTTCAGGGCCAAGGCGGTACAGAACTCTGCACAAGAAATCAAAGAACAAAATCAAGGTTCAATCAACAATTTATTGAGCGAAAATGGCATACAAAACAAAGCATTACAATACGTCGGATGCACAGGCTTCAAAGTGGAAATAAACATGCATTTCTATTACAAAGTGTCAAAGCACGGCTACATTAACGCTAAATAGTGTTACAAGTCAACAGAGTAAGAAAACATTTGCAAACAACTACAAGCAAAGATACAGAAACACACAGCACGTTACTGTTTCTCCGAGTTATCAGTCGAGGCAGCGACCGGAATGAAGACTGGAACTTCGTTGCAATTCCTGTAAAACAACAGAAATCAGTATTAACTTTCGGTTACAAACAGGATCTCGAAATTATCCTAGCTACTTCGATCGAGTTTCTGAACTGATTCACACGTTCAAAAGATACAGTAGCAATAAAGCGATTAGCCTGGTGCAACAGAGTGTTCTGTTCAACAAGGTATAGAAGCAGTTACATTTAAAGTGTGAATACCGGAACACAATACAGCTACAGTGTGTCGATTAGAGAAAAGCACATTCTTTTTACTAAAACAAGTTCGTAAATGCACGAACAATTAATCCATATTGTGATGCATTTTGGAAGCTAAAACGGCTTCTAACGAATTTGTATTATGCGCATTAAAAAAGCGACATTGATCGCAGTTTTAGCAGAAAATGATGCTATAAATAGCAGGCTTACAGTGTTGTCGGGTCAAAACCATTTCTGCCCTGGAAAAATCTAGTATCGCCTAGTTTGAGTCCTCTTCTGACAACTGTAGTGTACTTCAATACGATACGTGTAAACGAATAAAAAGCTTTATACTTACATAGATAATTTCAGCAGCTGAGCCAAGTCCGTCCTGCCCGAAGACACCAAACTGGAAACACAAGAACACAAATATTTAGATTATTTAAAGAGAATTTAAACTACGTTTTCTTAGTAGAACAATCTCTAGACATACTCTGGAAACTCTTTCCATACTCTGGGAAACAATGGGGAAAAAAAATGTTTAAATTCTAAGTTGGCTACTGTTTGTTTGGATAAATGCGCACGCTTGGTTTTGTGAACAAAGTTCACCAAGTTTTTGAAAAAGATTACAATACGGATAATCGACGTTTTAATTCTGCTAAAACGGTGTTTTTCTTCGATGTAAAAGGAATACACACGTTGTGTGTGTACACAAGGGGCTTTTTAAAAATAAGTGAAGCGTTGCAAACTAAAAAAAAAATAAAAACTGCCGGTAAAATGCTATTTAGCTCCCAAAGAAAATACTATTTTAGCCTTTTCATCTGCGACGTTAAGACAACATAATTACACGAGTTAAATTTAATATACATTCAAATAAAGGAAAAATAGAAAAGAATCGTAAAAGACGCGGAACAAACTCGCTCAGCTCCGCTCTCTCCAGCAGAACCTGGCGCACAGGTGCGCGGGGCGTGGCCTGCGAGAGATGTCATTCGAGTGGGCGTGGCTACAGACTGACGGTGCAGGTCGCTTTTTTTCTTGGCTCCACCTGATAACGTGTTAAAGATATCGAGCATGTTTACAGAAGCCCCCATGAGTTACAAGTTCCAAAATCTTTTTTTTCCCCACAGCCTACTGAGTAATCACAGTGCGTTTATTCCTTATTAGTATCTGAAAGCCGCATGATGTGAATGAAATAATGTAGCAATATGCAGGCGAGCTGTGGGCTCTAAAGTTCTCTGCAGTACACTTACTGTTCTATAACCTGATCTATCTTAACTCTGCACCAAGAAGTCAGATTTTTCAGTGTGAACGTTTATCATGCACTCAATTTACCACCTTTCCACTTCTAATTAGTCATGCAGCTGATGTGTTCATGTAATAGGTTACAAGAACATGAGAAAGTTCAAATGAGAGGACAGTATTTGATCCATGTAGCCCTTTTGGTTACTGATATCAGTTTGATTGGATAGTCTCATGTAGCCATTGCTTAAAAGTAAAGAGGCTGTTGGTTTCAACAAAATGGCTGGATTGCTTGTGCCACTCTCCCACAACTCTTTGTGTAAAGAAGTTATAAATACACTTCACCTTGACATCCTTTCATGTTTCGCTAGGTTCATGTTAAAGTAGTCCACACTGTATTACTGCAACTTATTTTTTTCAACCGGTTAACTGCAGTAGCTAATTTACTTGTTAGGATGATGTTCAACACTAGTTTACTGGACTGAAGTATACATAACATTCAAAAAATGAAAATTTCTCAACCTCAGTGCAACCCCTTTCTAATCTTTAAACCCTCCCCTAAGCATTACAACTAGATAAAAGATCAGGAAAGCTGGAGTTTACAAATGAGGAGGTGGAAGAATATTTGTAAGAACCCACAGCGACCCCAGACACCAGGAGGAGCTGGAGACGATGGCTTTACTCGTTAAACCAGACGGATCCACCAATGCTGTTGAAGAGTCAGAACCTACCTGGCAGGAGATGAACCATTTCTTAAGGAGGTCTAGAGCAGGATCAGCACCAAAGCCAAATGGTGTCCAGTAGAAGACTCCCAAGTACTGCGAGAGGCTCAGGCGCAGACTCTGGGAGCTGGTGAAAGCAGCAGGGAGGAAGAACTCAGTCAAGGAAAGCTGGCTGATTGCAAAGAGGTGTGTGAGGCCATGAGGGTAGTGGCTGCCACTATGGACATCTCAGGCTCCGAGTCTACAATTCGCTGATGCCTCTGTCCTCTCTGATCTCCTCTGAGATCACGCCTCAGGTCCCTCACATCACCAGGCTCTTCACTCGTGGTGTCCTGAGCTCAATGAGCTTCACCTCTGGCTCTCACCCTCTGGCTAGTCCTTTTCAGGGAGAAGCAGTGGAACTCAGACTCAGCTCACTCATTACACCCAGTCTCCAGCTCCTCACTGTCGGGCTGAGACTTGACGCACTCATGTTAGAACCACACAGCCCCTCAGTGCCTCACTCTCGTGTCCTAGGCTGTGCACACACAGCTGCCAGTGGACCTTTCCTGTGCCCAGTCCCCACTGCGAACTACCTCCACCCTCAGTGGAGCTTAAGCTCCCTCTCACTCTCATTCACAGCAGACTTATTGCACAGCCCTGTTCTCACACTCAACAGGCTGCTCTGTCTTTAAATAATCTCATCTTTCACACCAGACAATTCCCTCCAGAATAGCTGCTCTCACTCGATCCCTTCTATGTTCTTCTCCACAGTCTCCTCTGACACCGTTGCTCTCATATCTCTCCCCTCATCAGGGTTTCTTCAACTGCAGCCACTACTCTGCTCTCACATCCGGCAGACCTGTTCTTTCCAGCTCTTATTATTAGATACAGCTCTGACCTGGTGACTCTCACTGCTGTGCCTCGGCCTGCATGTTAACAGGAGACCTGTTCTCCTCTGGACTGACACTAACTCAGGACTGACATCCTGCTTCAACTCTCCCAGGGAAGTTTTCAGCCTAATAATCACACCTCCAGCTGAATCTCCTGAGCTTCCAGACGCTTTTCAGCTGTGGTCACATAGTAATGTGTAGTTCTCTATTGAGAACTCCGCCTGCCTGCCAAACACACCCCATATGACAACACAGGTGCTTCATAACAAAAGAGCAGAACTCAACAAACCACAAGCACTTCAAAAACATTTCATTTCTTAATGCAGGTGAAATTTGTTTCACAATTTAGGCAAGTAGGCTAACTAGGCTGACTATGAACAACAATTCTATTGATGTATCTCTACAAAAGAGTGGCATTCCAGGAGTGACTAGATGCCAGGAACATGCTGGCACCATTTCTAAGATCACAGGAAGTGCAAAGCAAAAAGACCTTGCAGTCCTATGGTAAAATCTAGCTAATGCCTGTGGAGTTATACTATATCTCACAAGCTGGTTGTCACCATTTTATACTACTTTGTTCCTGGAAGGTTTTAAGAGCTACATCATCTTTTGATCTATAGACACAAAGCAGGGAGCCCTGAACTGACTGTGTCCTGGGGCATCAGTGTAGAGGAGGCACATGAGCAAAAACCCAGGGAATATCAGTCCCTCATCCCCGAGTGCCAGAGAAATGCGTGGACAGTATGAAGACTCCCAGCTGAAGCTGGTTGTAGAGGTTTTGTGGGACAGTCACTTTGGAGAGGCCTGGGGCTGCTTGGTGTCAAACAAGCAGCAAAGAGAAAGTTAGTGGCCAAGGTCAGTAAGCAAGTAAGTGCAGTATCCAGATGGATCTGGATGACAAGGAGTGAGCTTTGGCTGTAGGGAGACAGACCTGAGCTGTTATGAGTGGATCTGAGTAACAACACATGTGCCATAAACAATCCAGTGAATCTCAAAGAAAATGAGGGTTATATGTCTTCACACCCCTGTGTTAGTTTATTGTAAATGCTCCTCTGGCAGGGATTACACTAACAAGATGTGTCTTGCAAGTTTCTGGCCCTTTTGAGAGGGGATATGTGACCAATTTGGCGGAAGATGTTCATGGTCCATCTCCCATCCCTGAATTGTTCAAACTGGTAGAAGCAGTAAGAACAGTTCATTCATAATGGGTTGTGCCTTAAACAAAGAGATGAAACTGAAAACTGATAGGCGCTGGGGTTCTTTGAGTACATGAGGAGAAGCCAAAACCTTAAGCAAACACAAACAAAATGTTATTTCAGACTCTACTGGTGATTCAAAAAGTCACTCTGCTAGTTTTTTAAGTGCCTGCTTACCAAACCACCAGACCAATTCTCAGTGCAAATGGAAGGAAGCTGTTCAATGGGAAAAAACTGTTAAAGATCATCAGCCAATACAGGGCATCAAAAAATTGATGGTTAATTCTATGTCTCAATGTAATCCCTCAAGCTCCTTAGTTAACTCAAATTTCAGGAGATTAGCAAAGCATGGATTTGCAATGGGTCTGCAGCACTGATTTTCTCCTTTGAGAAACCTCAGGTGAGAATGCTATTCCAATCATAGCAGACATGGACAAGTGTTCTGACGGAGGAAGAGGAAGAATACTGGGTAGGGATGCAGAAGTGGTTTAAGAGTTCATCAGAAATCTGTACATGTATAAGGAATATATATAAGCCATTACCAAATCATTATATTTCTCTATTAAACGATTCCTGAAATAGATTGAGGTATGGTGAAATGTTTCGGAACTAATAATGTTCGAGGAAAATGGATTAAAGCAATGTTGCACTGTCCCTAGAAGGCTTCTGTAGGCACCTTGCATTTTGGCTCAAGCCCAGGCTGTGGTGTTTCTCTGAGCCAGGATGGCTTCTGAGCAGGTAGGGATCTGGAAACAGGTGTGCACTATTCAGCTGGACACTCCTGGGCATTCCACATGAGGATTGTAGGGCTTTGGGATAGGTTCCCATGGAATTAGCCAAGCCCCTGTAATTAATGAAGAGGCTTATAAAAGTGACGTTTGGGAGAAAAGCAGTCAAATGTCAGCGTGAGTATTGCCCATGCTCCTGTGGTCTGGAGTAGTGGGATTTGTTTGGTGAGAAGAGGAAGATGTCACTGGTTTGGAAAATTCAACCAGCACACTTTTACTGAAGCCAGCAGATCCTTCTTGGGACTTGACAAGCTGAGCTGTGTGAAAACACAACGTTTCGGCCGTGGAGCCTTCACAACGTTGTGTTTTATTTCTTCTTTTTTTCAGCATAGAATAAACTTATTACTTGTTCCTTTGCAGCCTATGCATACTGACACAGCTACCCACCTAAGCTGAGCTGTGGCTTGGAAATGCAGTAAGGGATGCTGTCCAGTAGGGGGAGTTACATGTGCTGGGATGGTATGTAAAGGATGCGTGTGCCAGCTCATGGGTAAGCTATGTTGGGGTGAGCAAAAACCAGCTGAGCTTGTCCACATTGGTGTTTCTGTATCTGCTAGATGAGGGTTAGCTGGCTGCACTGTTGTACTACCTCTGGAGGCAGTAGATCCTTCAGTACAGGACTGACACTCTGCACAATTGAGTCTTAATGGGTTCGTACAGTGCCTTGCGTTGATCTATTCTGTATGTCTTGGCAGCATGCTGTTATGGAATCTGTCACTGAGAACCCCATTCCAAAGTACAAGGAAGCTGTAGTGGGAAGAACCCAGTGCGCTCCCGATTTGGGGGATCCAGAAACCCAGTCTGACCCTGGTGAACAGCCAGTGGGGAGAGATCCCTCCACCAAAATCCAGGTAGGGCACTGTGGTACTTGGCTCAGCTGTTGAAATGAGTGGAAAATGAAGGTATTCTGGATAAAAGCATCAGCCTAACAACCCAGTTCCTTTGTGCTATTGGCTGCTTCCTCACAGCAGTATCTCCACTGGACAGTGATGGAAACCGTCCTTCAATGATGGTAATGATCTGGGTGAGGTTGAGCATGCTCTCCGTGCTTGGGAGTCCAATGTGTGACTGTCCTGGGTATGAGTGTCCAGTGTGTGGTGTCAGGACTTGGTCATGTAATCTGTCCTTTCAAGATGCGCAGGAGAGGTGTGCTCTTGGTATCTTTTTCCCCACTTCTGAAAAGAGCCCAGTTGATCACATGGGAAGAATGGAGAGATGTGCTGGGAAGCCTTTTTCTTCTGCCCTGGGAAGAATGGAGACTGGCAACTGAAGCTCTCCAGCAGGAAGGGGAGATCCTCAGCACTGCATCTGTGATGTGGAACCAAGATCTGTGGTTTGTTTGGGGCTCCTCTGACCTTCTGTCATGTCCTTGAGCCTGCTCTTTTAATATGTGTATCATGTCTGTACAATAAAGCCAAGGTGTCACTGGAAGTCTCATGTACAACCATTAACTTTGAACTCTGTCCTGCTTTATTGGACTGAAGATCAGTACCTTCAGGGGTAGCTTTCATTGGGCTTCAATGTAATGTGGAGGGAAATTGCTGTATCTTCTCATGTACTGTTCTCTCTTAAGAGATGAATGGCACCTTGCACTAACCAAGGAGCTTCAGTTGTCACACCTGTAAAGTAAGTCTCTGCCTATTTAATCTATGCAACTGCAGAAGAAGGGATCTATAGACCTCATCCTGAAACACCAATTGAAGTGGTCTTACTGGTCCTCCATTATTTACCCAGGAGCACTGGGGAGAGAGTGCAGTTACATACATTGATCACTCACTGCCAGGAGCTCCTTTAAGGGTCCTCATTTTGTTGTGACTCCTTCAGAATTTTACATCACCTGGAGGGTTGGTCCAAGTCCTTAAAATAGGCAAGTATGGAACCTGCAGAGCCCAGCCTCCCCCAAAATGGGGTTGAGAGAGTCTCCACTTAATCTAGAGCATATTGGGTTCTGTTACTTCAGTGCAGTGAGAGAACATCTTTTGGCGATTTATTAAATCTGGGTACAGGGCACAGCTACCATTCTCACTTTAGGTATTTTGTATAACTAGTTGGGGGCAGGCATGTAATTACAGTTATTAATTATTTATTATCTGTTGGTACAGAAAGCAGGGAATTCCACAAAGCTTGCATTAGTGTCACATATGCAGATATGTCTCCGAAAGAGACAGCAAACAGAGCTGTACCTTTACATTTCAGGATCTTGGTCTCTTGTGTTCAGAAGGGTTTCATCCTACTGCAGTTATTTCACTACCACACAAGGCTCAGTCCTCTTTTGTAGGTGATGTTTGACATATTGGCAGGGATTCACTTTATCCATTGTGAAAATGCAGCAGTAACTGGTGACATGCACCAACAGGCCCTCTACCAGTTAGAGGAAAAGAGAAATTAAATTAATGGAAAACAAGCCTAGGTTGTCTAGCCTAGCCATGAATTCAGCCAGGACTACAGGATTAACATCCCTACACTTTAATCTTTACAGACCTTTCTTAAACATCCAAACGATTGAACCTCTTTGAGCAAGGGGTAAGATGGAAGAGCACCTACCACAGGTCTCTCCCACCCCAAACCCCACTTGCAGCAACAGTCTTGATTCCAGCTTCTGTACCGGTCTTGAGTAGGCTTAGACTTGCTTAATGTGAGATCAGGCTACAAGGTAGTAACACTGTGTTTTATTTTCCAGATCTGCTTCCTGACTGAAGAGCTGAGGAGTTTTTATTGGCAAAGTTTAGAACCCAGAGCCACGCTCTGTCGACTGGTGGCTGGAGTACCCCTATCTCCTATTGGTCAGCTGTTCGTATACTGAGGAGCTGTTTCTGTTGCAAGCTTTATTATTGGTCGATAAGAGGAGGCATCTATTAAATTCCTATTGGCCTGATGTGGGGAGCTGAGAAGCCAATCAGATCGTTTTCTACACTCCTCTCTGAAACAGAATGTGTTTGAAGTTCCTGAAGTACAGGACTGGTAGGATTACAGAAAGTCACAATTGTATAAATTAAATAGAAGGCAATTTTCTATCCTCTGAATCATATTTACATCTTCATTAATATTCTTTGGATTATAATGACCACAAATGAGTTAGAACAGAGCTCTTATTATAAGTATCATGCTTGACAACAGAATCCACCTACAGTATAACAAATGTTGTGTGTGTGTAGGTATGTAGATGTATGTAAGTTTGTCATACAGTATGTCTATTGTATGGTGTTTATTCAGATTGCTGTGGGTGTTGTTTTTATGCAAACTTGTCAGTTGTGGTTTGACTGCTAAAAGAGCCTTGAGCTATGTGTTACGGTGACCGGGAGGTGTGGCCACCATACTGTGTCCATATAGCGCTTAATTGTAACAGTTTGGGACTCAGTGTTACTGTCATCACTGAAGCAGGAGACGATTTTTATTGACTCAGTATAAATCAAGTAAAAGCCACCATTCAAACACAAGACACAAAATGAAGAAAACCCAGACTCGCCTGTATCAGGAAGTCTGCGCATAGCTTGACCTGGACATGCATGCAGAATGCCAAGTTTACACCAAGAGTGCAGAAGATGAGAAATGAAAAAAATTAGGAATCCCTATATTTGTGACAGTGCTGACTTTCTAATGAGAGAAACTGAAACACGTTAGTGTTCACTTGCTAATGAGAGGACTCTCTCCAGTTTTAATCGAGAGTGTGTGCATTGTGGATTATTTCAGACCTGAAGGCTTCTTCTTCTGGGAAGGAGAGATCCTGCACACTGAGCTCGTTGGAGGACACAGCTGCCACAATGCAGGTAGGAGTATCTCTGCTCTGCCGGCACACAGCCTGGGTTTTACAGTCCAGGCTCTTTTGCACAAAGCACCTGTCAAATGTAAAGCACTTTTTAAAATACCAGCTCTTCCCTCATGTTTTCTTGTCTGTCAGTATCACGTGTGCACCTGTCCTTCTCCAGCAGTGTTTGGACATGAACTGGATTCTCTAAGTATCACTCTGTCCACTTGCTTCACTGGTAGAATGTGTGAATGTTCCTGTAAGATGTTTATTCTTGGAAGGTACACTTTGTTCTGAACTATGAATTTCTATTTGTATAACTTTTGTCATGCCACGACAGGCACTGTACTGATTGGGAGGTACTTTAAGAAGAATTTGCTCAGACTTTTGATCTCATTAAGGTGGCGAACTGAAGTACTGCAACATAAAACACTGCAATGATGATCGAAGTGGAACAAGACAGAGCAGCGCTCATAACTGCAGGCCATATAAATCAAAACCAGAGATGACAGAGAGTAGAAACTGAAGCCAAGCTGCACACAAACTACAGCTCACAGGATTTGGTGAGGACATGATTTCCCATTTGGAAAAGAACATAGAGAACGTGTTGGAAGACAACAGGAAAACAAAGACTTTGTATTAAACTAAACCATAGCAAAACAAAGAAAGGGCAGGGGGAGAAGAGAGAATTAGAAAAAAGAAAAAGGTAAAGAAATACTCAAGAGCAGATAGTATAGGATAAAAGAAGTAAAAAACAGACCTTTTCAACTGACACGTCTTTAACTCACCAGATCGGGGACTCCTGTCTGTTTCTTTGTGACCTCGCTACCTGCCATGGGAGTTTGGGCAGGCAACTCTGCTGTAGATTTCTCCTGATGCCGATTATAAAACTGCCTCAGAAATTCATTTGGGAGATTTCAATGGCTGTTTGCTTAAGTCAGTTCTCCCTAATGATTATCAGTTTGTAAAAGGCTACACAAGAGGTTCTAGGACATTAGATCCCTGTTATGGTAACATTAAGAACGCCTTAAGTTCATATCAAACCACCAACATGACGATCTGATCTAATCCAAAAGAAAGAGCAGGAATTCAAAGCTGTGATAGATTGAGAGGGGAAACTGATTCAGAGGAATATATAGGAAGAATTGAAACAGGATAAAAGAGATTATAATTCCAAGGTGGAGAAACTAATGAATAGAAATAATGTACAGGAGGCGTGGTGTAGAATCTAAACCATGATTGGCCAGGTATCCCTTAGTAATGGGAGCTGGCTTGAGCACACACCCCACTATGTAAATGAACTGATTTTTTTGCTCTGTTCGAGAGAACCTATTTTTAACAATGTGATTGACCCCACTGGTGTGTCTCTCTTTACTGTAACATCGAAACAAGTGAAGTGTATGTTTTTTGTGTTTTAAGGACTCAAAAATGAATGTGCCTGGAAAATCTGGAAGGCAATACTTTGCAGAAATGAACAAGTCATTAAGAGCTTAGTCTTGTATTTTATAAATTATTCCAAAAGTCACTGGACATATATACAGTTCTGAGTTTGTGGAAGACATCTGCACATTGGCATAACTCTATCTTAAACATCTATAAGTTAAGTTAAAATATTTCTGTCCAGTTACATTAACTTCAGTCACAATGAAATGATTTGAACGATTAGTTTTGTTACATCTTCAGTCTGCAACCAGTGCACTCAGGGACCCCTGTCAGTTTGTGTTACAGAGCGAAACAAGGAGTGGAAGAAGAGTCTGTTGCTTTGTTAAATCAAGAGTACAAGCATTTAGATACTCTGTCATCCTAGGTGTGTGTACTTCTTGCTGACGTATCTGCATTTAACAGTATTCAGCCAAACAGGTTGGTAAGGAAGATTTTGGATATGCGAGAACATCACACAATTACTCAGTGGATATACAATTCTCTTCCTGGTCGGGGACAGTATTTGTGAGTGAGCTTGGGGAAGACTCTCACCATCAGCACCAGCACAGTGGTAAGATTCCTAAGATTTTATGAAAAAGTGTGTTTTATTTGCATGGTGGCTGTCAGTTTTTAAACAGTGTACGAGTAGGTGGCACTCTTCCCTGTGGCCCACAACACCATACCAAAGCCCTAGTACAAAGACTCCTGCAGTGAACTTTAAATATCCTGGGTCCTACAGGCCTCAAACAGGTCATTTCAACTCATCCTCTTGGAGTTTTGGTTTGTCTGGCAGCCTGTTTTTATCACAGTTATGTGAGCGAATAATTAACATCCTTACATTTACATACAGCCCCAGTACAAAGACGCCTGAAGTACCTGTGTCCTACAGGTGCTACTCTTGAAGTTTTATCTGGGACTCGGTGTTGCTATCAGGTAATTTTACATGCTCCTGCACTGACTACTGTACTAAGCATGGCGAGTCCAGACTAACCCCGTGCAGATTTAGATGAGATAAAAGGTTATGAGCATGAATGGTATGATTTAAGGGCCACGTTGTCCTAACAGAAATTTATTTTAGACTACTTTAATTGGGTTCTGTTGGTCTTGCAGCTTGTTTTTATCACAGTTATTTGAGCTAATAATTTACATACATACATTTAAGTACTGCTATATGATTCATCATAGATAACTATTAAACAATAGACTTTGTATTGATTCTATTTTCCTCTGGGCTTGAGCAACTGTCCCTCCCTGCTGCTGACAACCCAGTTCTACAGAAAACCTGTCATGAGTTGTTTTGAACTGTGGGAATTATATTTGTATCTGCAGTTAAATGTGGGTGTCTGTATATATACAGTATATATTAGTGCTCTGGGGCAGTGTAAAACTAGCCTGGGGAAGGCCAGTAACTATTTGAGTAACACAAAGGGGTGTTGGGCAGGTTAACCTTTACTTGTGTGAAACATTGATTTTAAGGCTCATAATGATTTTCAATATCAATTATATATACATAAAACAGACATGAAATGGTTACATAGCAGATTGGTTTCTACAGTAAGTAGCCTTGTCTTATAGTGAAATCTGTTTTCATATTTGTTGATGGAGGAATGATTACATCTCCAGTGATTTCTGATTGTATTTCTCAACTCTCAACAGTGCAGACAATCACAGGCCTTTCCCCTGTGTTCCTGAGCTGGGGGGATCACGAGGACACCTGGACACTCAACACGGTCTGCAGTCTCACCTGCATGAGAGGTCATTCTGAACAGCAGGTTTTTACACCATTAAAAGGGAGTTATGATGTAGCATTTTGTCTTTCAGGGGTTTAAAAGATATCACATTCCAAATTCTTTTAAATGTTGCTATGAAAACCTAAAATAATAGTGATCATTTTATCACTTGATACACATTCTCCATTTTCAGTAAATAGCTCTGCACCTGGAGTTACAAATGTCAAAAGTTGTATCTCTTCATCTCTATTGTTTTTCAAAGAAACAGTGGATAGTTTAGCGTTTCGTGTTTTGTTTTGTGAAAAAAAAAGGAAATGTAAACTAACTTTGTAAGCAAACAAAGAATGGTTTTCCTTCTGAAATGTCTTTTTCCGAGTAAACTTCCAGTTTCTTTCATTATATCTATGTTGTGGGGGACTACAGAGATCTCAGAGACCCGGAAAGACATTAAGATTGATTTACATTTGATGTTTTTGTCACAGTACTAATCAGATATTTTAAAGAGCTGTTGAATTGGATTCTGCGGCATGCAGATTAAAAGTTAATTCCTTGAATGTTTAAAATGTTTTTGTCACTGACAAATAGTTAAACACTTTAGGAGTTTGATTGTTTCTTCCTTCAAATGTGCATCTTTATTAGTTAAGATGCTTGAGTTGGTACTCTAAATGCTTTCTTAAATGTGGAAAGGTGTTCAGACGTGTAGCATTGTGAAGTAGATAGGGGGTGTGTTATAGCATCACACAGGTGTTAATTAACCATGTAGTGCGCTTTCAGAGGACAGGCTGCTCTGCTCATACAGGACTGATCATTTTTCTCATGGTGTGCTCAGCCACAGGAAAGCACACTAAACCTCTCTGATGGGTTTACATTCTCTCTCAAATTCTTGCCAATGACAAGAAAACGCAAGTGTCTCTAAAGAATTATTTTACCAATAGGAACTGTGCTTTCAGGCAGTTGCTTGTCCACAGGGTACATGCAAGCAACAGCTGAAGTTGTACAGGCAAGAAGCTTATACAACGACTGCCACGGATAAAGATGAAGCACCCTCAATTCATAACTGACAACCACTCTGAGCCGTCTGCAGGGGCAGAGGAAACGCATGTAGGCTCACTAAAACAGGATGACGATCCCCTGTGGAGAAGCGCTCTTACGACATGAAGTGACCCCACCAAGATACCCAAACAATTTGGTTCACGAAACAATCCAAGGACACTAATTTATTGCAAAAAATTGAACAAGAAACAGTACAGACGTAACACGACCGGCTGTTATCCAGACGCTCCGGCGGCCCGCAGTCTGGAGCCCCGGGAGAGGAAACGCTCCAGTCAGGACAGCCGGCCGGAGAGACGGTGGGCACCCGGGTCCGCGAGGTGAGCCCGGCTGCTCTCCGGGATCAACTGCTGCTGCTTGAACAGCGGGGAAAAAGCGTTTCTAACGCATGTAGTCGCAAGTTCTGGCATCTCGCCTTAGCCTATACAAAGTTAACACCACATTTGAAAGGCAAAAATGAGGTTTATTCGCAGAGAGTGTTCAACGGAGCGAAACCGTATCTTACCTTTACTGACCATTTCCCCATGGTATTTTCCCCCACCCTCAGATTAAGTGAGCGCAGCTGTGGGCTTCTTCACAATCTACTGCTTTGCCATGGTGAGAAAAGGCAATTGGACCTGGGATTTCTCCGACTACAACCACAAACCTCTCTTTAAACCTGGAAGCAAGCGGCTCTGCAGAGTACAGAACGGTTGGAGTCTCACCTTCGAGCTGACCGCTCATCTGTCCGGTTTCACGCCACACGGGAGCTCTGCGCTTCGGCGTCCAGGCTGTTGTAGAGGACAGGAAGGCCGGGGAGCTGAAGAGGAGAAACTAGTCAATAAGACACCTGCTGAAACACCACTAAGACCTGAGCAAGCATAAAAAGATACAGGTAGCCTTTTTAAAAAGCAGCAACAATGATCCGTTTCATTTCGCCTGTTGGAAAAAAAAGTTACTGGTTTAGTTTGAATTCAGCTTTTCTTTATAAGACAGAAGGCCTTTTCTAAAATCCAGTTACTGTCCGCCTCCTTAATTATTCTGAAGCTCTGATGCCTTCTCTCGTTTCGTTTTGAACTGTTACTATCAAAATAGGAAGAGAACTTGTCCGACATTCTGCTACCCAAATAAAGTGAAACATCCCGGGGAATATTTTCCTGTTGCTGGAAAGCCGGTATTTAAGGACAAAGACTCAATACTGCTGCCAGAGCAAGTTTTAAAGGAGACTAATTGAAGGCGGATAAAGATTAATCACACCTGGCTTCGGACTGTTAATTAACCCTGGAGTTGGCATGGATCCCTCAGTCTTTCCGACACAAGTAACTGGAGTCAATTCCGTTCCATACTTTTAACTACACCGCTGATGAAATAACCTTATTAAAACTTTAATTGAGGATTTACGATCTGTTTACAGTTTAATTCAAAATACAATGTTCATCCCCATCTATCATCAATAGTAAAAGGTTACAAGTTTACCCTTGCGCCAGAAACAGTGTTTCAGAATTCCCGTCTTTTAGCTTTGGGTCAAGCAGTAAGAATTATACTGTTAGTGTTTGACAGTCAGTCTCACCTGTGATAACTGTACTGTACGTCACTCACTGACCGTGGTTCCCTTTTCACTGTAAAACCTGTGTATACAGTGTATAACACGATATAGACTTTTAATGACTTTTTTAATTAATAAAAATGAATTTGCATCTCTCTTAGAGTTAATACAAAACTCCTAAGCACCTGCAGTACAGTGCTTCCACTAATTCATTGCCAGTGGTCTATTCATAAAAAAACACTTTCACCACCTGCACTCTGTGCATTTGACTACAATAACTTTCACATATGATAGTATATGAAATAATAGCGTCTCCAATAGTAATAATAAGAAGCGATGTGATGCTTCATTGATTACAAGACTAGTTATTACACCCTTGTCACTATTCTGTTTTCTATGCATACACCAGTTCACTTTCTATTTACATCCTTGGCTTTTGATTTTTAAATCTTTAATCTTTAAGCTTCTATGTTGAACCTTGTCAAACGCCCATGGAAATATAAATATACTGTCGTGACACCTGCTGTTCTGAGGAAATAAAGGGATACTCTGCCCAAACACCAGCTGGGGTATAAAACATTTAGACCAATTTAATCGTCCATGTATTTTTATTAAAGTTGTCTTTAGAATCATTACAGACATTTTAAAAACATAATGCCTGGTGAAAGAGCAAACAGTGGAATCCGCCTCGTCTTGGGACTGTGACTTGGCTTTAGACTGAATAAGAGATGTACATGGCCGCTATTCTGCGTGGCCGGCCTGGTGGCTCCGCGGGCTGAACCATCGGACACTTCTAAAGTTCAGAGAGTAGATCGACTCCCGGAGAGTCGTGTGAGTTGTAGTCGAGCCCCGAGCCTCCCCGTCAGTCTGAGATCTGAGCCCCGGGTGAAGCTCTCATGTTGTCGGGGTGAGTTTGTAAAGGGGGCTGTTCTCTACCACGCCGGCCGTTTTGGGGGGCTCCATTTTCGGGGCCTTCCAAAACAGGGAAAATCAGGGGGTTTAAGTCCTTTATAAATGCATAGTTCGGAATTTAATTCTAAAAAGCAGCCCCTTATACCACTGTGACACCTGCAGGACAGGTGTGGCACTAGCAGTGAAAGAGAGGTGCAGTCCTAACTAGGAGCGACAGGGGTCTCTCTCCAGCACATTTCTCTTGATTCGACCAGCTGGCCGCAAACTAAACGAGTCCGGCGAACGGCGAACGTCACTGAATTGGGTTCTCTGAAAATCCTCAGCCGTTAAATACTCAATTTATGATTTGGTGAGTTCAAGTTTCTATTTATCTTCAGTAGCGTGAGTGTTGAGCCCTTGTAACCGAGTGCACAGCTGTCTTAGGAGCCGAGCCCGCCCCTAGAGTGACCTTCCTCAGCGGACACGCCCCGTCCACCTGTTCCACAGGTGCGCCCGGCAAGATGGCGGCGGGGAGAGTTTCTGCGGCGTGAGGGGCGTTTGTGTTTTATTTCTAATTTTCTTCTTTTAAATGCAAAACTCAAATTTCACTTTGAGGAAAGTTAGACAAAAGTGTATTGTTGTTGCAACGTTTGTTAATTGCATTTGTTCCTGTTTAATTTGTGTTTTAGGACGCCGAAATGAGTGTCCTGTCTGTTTGAGCGTGCTCTCGAAGTTTTGGAAGACTGCATTCAGTGTTCTTATACTACCTTTCATGTAAGTATTTTTTAAAGACATGGTATCTCTAGCTCTGTTTCCTTTGACGAAAAAAGTTTTAATTTATCTTCAGTCATTTGCTGTATAAACGTTTTAACCGTGTATCTGTTAGTACTCTGCTTTTCGGAATCGGGTTATAATTTCGCTTTCCGTTCCGAAATGATCAACTTTTGCCAAGATTAAATGTACTCATTCGTATGTTTTCTTATTTCTCCAGGTGACAAAAGGATTTCAAAAACCGGCCTCCAGTTATTAAAGTGTTTTTTTCCGAGGTAAGTTGTATTCTTATCTTACACTATACTATTTATATTTGTGTATTAAAGACGACACGTATTTCACAGCATGTTAACACCAGAACGGTTTTATACTAATGTTATCACTTCTTTTCGTTTAGTTGTGCTTTTGCTGAATACAGATAGGAAACACTAAAGCGCTGGTTCTTTTTTATGGATTCTTTTATTCATAATAGGCTGAAGCTACTCTCTAAATATTGGAGTAGTGTGACTGGGATGTATTTGTGATTTCTCATGCTGTTACCTATTGGTTTCTTGTTGAATTTGAGCGTGTTTGTATGTTTCTTTATTGGGGCAGTTTATTTAAGAAGTTAAGACTTCAGAACTTCAAGTGAATCGATTGTGCAAATCCGATATCTTGTTAACTTGATCCTTTTTCTTTTGCCTTCAGTTCTGCGGCTCCTGATCCTCTGCGCTCCGACGATCTCCTTTCCAATCCACTCCAGCAACTCGTCGTGCTTTGGCAGGTTCTTCTTGACAATGTGTGCTTTTCCTTGAATTGTATTTTGATACCCATGGCTTGATCTGTAGTGTACCCTTTGTATACCGATTTATGTTATTGTTAACCTGCATGTTTCCTGTTGACTGCTGCTATTGTATGTCCTGCGGTTCCTGGTTCTCGGCGCTCCGACGATCTCCAGCAATTTATTGACAAAGTGTGCTTTTCTTGCATTTGATTTTTGTTACCAGTACCTTGATCTGCATGTTTTCTGTTGACTGCTGCTATTGTATGTGCTGTGAATTCTGCAATAAAAACTATCATTTCATTGTCTGCATTGTCCTGTATTTTCGAAGGTGCGAAGGGTCGTCTTGCAGCGTGCGCCACGCACCGCAAGGCGACACCCCATCGCACTGCCTTGGAAAAGTGCGAGGACGCCCGCCTTTTTAGATAGTCTGGGGGGGAAAGGGTCCCTAGGAGGGAGCGTGGGTCTAGCCCTGGGGTGAGGAGAATGGAGGCTAGCTCTAGCCAAGCCCCCTCACTCCCAGCAGGAGGGGAAGGCAGGCTGGAGATGACCTCGGCCCGAGAGAGAGGAGGCACCCAGGGCAGACTCAGCCTATCAGTCACAGCTTGCAACTGACAGCTTTCTAAGTCCACACCCCATGAGACCTGCCTCTCTGCAGGGACCAAAGCCACCACCAACCTGCCATCCTCTCCTGCCGGGAGCGAGTGGGCCTGGCTAGAGCTGCGGTCAATCAGCCAGCCCCCGCCTACCCCTCTCCAATGAGGGGGGGTGGGCGAGGCTCGGCTTGATTGCTACCACACCCCGAGAGAAACCCCAGATACTAAGTTTTTTGGCGGGAAAATCTGGACACGCTTAAAAAGGGGGTAGCCTTTGACCTTTTCAAGTCAAAAAGCGATAGGGCGTCCCCTTGCGGCCACAAACTGTAAGCAAAATCTCTCCGCCAAAAAACTCACCAACACCGGGGTTTTTCAGGGCCAAGGGGGTACAGAACTCTGCACAAGAAATCAAAGAACAAAATCAAGGTTCAATCAACAATTTATTGAGCGAAAATGGCATACAAAAAGCATTACAATATGTTTGATGCACAAGCTTCGAAGTGAAAATGAACATGCATTTCAATTACAAAGTGTCAAAGCACGGCTACATTAACGCTAAATACTGTTACAAGTCAACAAAGTAAGAAAACATTTGCAAGCAACTTCATGTTAAAACAGAAACATACAGCACGTTACTGTTTCTCCGAGGCTTCTGTCGAGACAGCGACCGGAATGAAGACTGGAACTTCGTTGCAATTCCTGTAAAACAACAGAAATCAGTATTAACTTTCGTAACAAACAGGATCTCGAAATTATCCTAGCTATTTAGATCGAGTTTCTGAACTGATTCACACGTTCAAAAGACAAAGTAGCAATAAAGCGATTAGCCTGGTGCAACAGAGTGTTCCTGTTCAACAAGGTATTGAATCAGTTACATTTAAAGATAACATTTCAAGTGTGAATACCCAAAGCACAATACAGCTACCGTGTGCCGATTGCAGACTAACATTCTGTTTATGCTTTCCGTTTGGATAAGCACTCTTTTCCTGAAACAGTTTAGTTAACACAAATAATCCATCCATATCTTTATAGGCTCCGTTGTTTTAATTGTTGTGATGCAATTCGAAAGCCTAAACAGTTTCTGAATATTCTATTAGACGCATAAAAAAAACGAAATTGATTGTAGTTTAGCAGGAAATGATTTCTATAAACACCAGGCCTATAATATCGGTTCAAAACGATTTCTGCCCTGGAGAAATATAGTATCTCCTAGTTTGAGTCTTTTTTCGATGCGGTGCATTACATTTCCAAGAACAATTCTCGGGAGATACTTCAAAATGATACGTGTGAACGAATAAAAAGGTTTATACTTACATTGATAATTCCAGTAGCTGAGCCAAGCCCGTCCTGCCCGCAGACACCAAACTGGAAACACAAGAACACAAGTATTTAGACGATTATTTAAAGATAAATTAAACCAAGGTTTCTTAGTAGCAAACGGCGTTTTCACTAGGGCAGATAGCGCAAAATATATTTGAATGAGATACTTGTAAAGAAATGAATAAAATGTTCATACTTACGTTTAAACTCCCAATATTCAGTGCGAATCATGTCCTTCCCGAAGACACTAAACTGAAAACAGCTAAATTTACAATTTTAAGCCCATTAAAAGGTTAATTGCAAGCGACAATTATATCACGAATGTAAGAGCAAACTCTGGAAAATAACGAAAATCTTTACAAAGCTACTTTTCAAAGTACTTTCCAAACGCAGGTTTGGATGAATGCACACGCTTAGTTTTGTGAACAAAGGCGCATGAAAAATGCTATTTATCTCCCAACGAAAATACGTGTTTTACCCTTTTCTCATGTAAGGTTTATTCTACATAATTACCTTAAATTTTATCTACATTCAAATAAAGGAAAATAAAACATAATCATAAAAGATTGCGGAACAAACTCACTCAGCTCCGCTCTCTCCAGCAGAACCTGGCGCACAGGTGCGCGGGGCGTGGCCTGCGAGTGATGTCATGCGAGGGGGCGTGGCTACAGACTGATTGTGCAGGCAGCTTTTTTCTTAGCTACACCTGAGGAAGAAATCGAGCGTGGTTACAGAACCCCCCATTAGTTACTAGTTTCAAAATCTTTTGTTCCCCATAGCCCACTGAGTAATCACAGTTAGTGCATTTAATCCTTATTAGTATCTGAAAGCCGCATGATGTGAATGAAATAATTTAATTCTAATTAGTCATGCAGCTGATGTGTTCATGTAATACGTTAAAAGAACATGAGAAAGTTCAAATGAGAGGACAGTATTCGATCCATGTAGCCCTTTTGGTTACTGATATCAGTTTGCTTGGATAGTCTCATGTAGTCTCAAAAGTAAAGAGGCTGTTGGCTTCAACAAAATGGCTGGATTGCCTGTGCCACTCTCCCACAACTCTTTGTGTAAAGAACTTTTAAATACACTTTCCCATGACATCCTTTCATGCTTATCTTGGGTCATGTCAAAGTTGTCCACACTGTATAACTGCAACTTAATTTTTTTTAACTGGTGAGCTGCAGTAGCTACTTAACTCATTAGCATGATTTTCAATACTAGTTTACTGGACTGGAGTACATATTACATTCCAATAAATTCAAATTTCTTAACCTCAGTGCAACCCCTTTGCTAATCTTTAAACCCTACCCTAAGCATTACAAATGGATACAAGATCAGGAAAGCTGGAGTTTACAAAAGAGGAGGTGGAAGAATATTTGTTCGAACCCACAGTGACCCCAGAGACCAGGAGGAGCTGGAGGCGATGGCTTCACTTGTTAAACCAGACGGACCCACCAGTGCTTTTGAAGAGTTGGAACCTACCTGGCAGGAGATGAACCATTTCCTAAAAAGCTCTGGAGCAGGATCAGCGCCAGAGCCAAGTGGTGTCCAGGACAAGACTCCCAAGTACTGCGAGAGGCTCAGGCGGAGACTCTGGGAGCTGGTGAAAGCAGCAGAGAGGAAGAACTCAGTCAAGGAAAGCTGGCTGATTGCAAAGAGGTGTTTGAGGCCATGGGGGTAGTGGCTGCCACTATGGACAACATCTCAGGCTCAGAGTCTACAATTCGCTGATGTCTCTGTCCTCTCTGATCCCCTCTGAGATCAAGCCTCAGGTCCCTCACATCGCTGAGCTTTTCACTCGTGGTGTCCTGAGCTCAATGAGCTTCACCTCCAGCTCTCACCCTCTGGCTAGTCCTTTTCAGGGAGTAGCAGTGGAACGTCCTTGAATCGATCAATCCAGTTTGACCAGACGGACCCACCAGTGCTTTTGAAGAGTTGAAACCTCTTCAAGCAAATTTACAACTCTCTTCTTGTTTGAAACAAAGAGGAATACTAGTTGGATTGCACAAATGGGTTACACCTGTTTGTTTCACCTAACAATCACAATGATGAAACTAGTGATTGATGCTCGTTTTCCAGTAGCCTGAAGAAGAACGCTTCTCTGTTACTTGTAAAAAGTTGGGGAAAGACCTTTTTTCTTTTTCTTCATTTTCCCTAGGCTGAGAGTTTCCAGAGAATCAGTTGTTGCTGTTACAGCACTATCTTGGTTTCTTTCTACTTTGTTTCCCTCTTTCTTCTCTTCGGCTGTGACAGACCCAGGTGATGCATCTCTCTCTCAGGGTTTCAGATCTCTCTAACCTCAAAGTCTGTTTGGTGCAAGAATGTGGTAGCATTCTCTTTTGCTCTGACAAGAGCAGGTTTCCCCGGACATAAAGTTACAACACGCTTAACATTCCTGTGACAATGAAACTTTAAACAGGTTTTAGTATTTTATCATAATAATTCTTGCCTATTTATATGCATTTCTATAGTGTTTCCTTTAGGAATCAAACTATACATGCCGGTCACTATATGGTATACAAAAAATACATAGGTATCAATTTTAAGATGGGTTTAATTGTATTCTAATAGATTTAACTCTTGCTCACTGGACATTACAGTGTTTTTGACGGAGAGCTCTGGTGTTAACTGACAAAGTCTGCAGTAGAGCTGTTGATGTGAAAATGAGGTATTCCTCTGATACGTTACGAATCCCACAGGTACAACTGCTGCCTCTTTGAAAGCGACATGATGAAAAAGCAGAGATAAGATATGAGAGACTCCTGGTGTTCTATGAAAGTATCAGGGGAAATTCAGATGACGCACCAGAAATTGACTGTAACTCTCCTATCAGTTGTGGCCTGCCTGCTGTTACAATCAAATCAAGCACGAATACAAAATCCCAAAAGAAGTCACCTGTGTTTGCTGGCGTTTCCTAAGTTGCAAATATCTCATTGTGGCTTACTCTTCATTTGGCTCTCAGAGTGTTTGACTACATGGACTGAACCGGTATTCAACACCTGTCCTGTTTATTTACTCGGATGTTGAATCTACTGTCAGCTGTGTATCTCCTCGGGTTTCTGATTTCTGAAAGAGAGCTCTGAGTAAAGCTGTCTGTCTTGTAATTTTTCTTCACATCTGCATATTTTTCTGTGTACTGTATGTGTGCCTTTTCTCAACAATTGACCAAAAAAAAAAACCCTGACATAAATTCTTAAAGATTTCAGAATTTGCACATATAGCAGTGCTATATCAGATAGTATGATGATATGAACAAAGTTTATTCCATGCTGAAAAGAGAAGAAATGACCATAACCTTTACTTGTTTCTTTGCAGCCTACGCATGCTAACGCAGCTACCAACTTGAATTTCTAGTATGATGATAGTACTGATAATATTCTCAATCAAGAAACTTTCAATTGAAGGGGAGTTTTGCTCATTGTAATAAATATGCTCCACCAAGAACAAGGTGAGTCGGTTCTTGGGCTATCTTGTGCTGGTCCACTGTATGAAAAGATAGAAGATGTTGTGGTATTACAGATTATATTCTTTAATTCCAGTTTTGACCTTGTATCTATACTTCTGTACTGATATTTACAGTGGAAGATAAGCAAGAATAAGCTAAGAAATGTAATGAATTTCAAATGCCACCTTCAAAATGCTGCAAATACAAAATTTCTGCAATTTCCCTCACGGGATCAATAAAGTATCTATCTATCTAAACCTCTGAAATCCTCCGTATTTTGTAGTGATGAAGAATATCTGAGTGCAAAGATTAATCATAGACTATGTTATATGTCTGGGATGGATAATTTTGTTTTTTGACAGATGTTTGAGACGTACCAAGTGACTGAAGACAAAAGTGACTGTTTAGACAAAAATGATCCTTGTTTTCTGAGTAACGACAGCAGATATTATGTAAACTATATAGTATGTCTTGCGTTTACTATACATTTTGTTTCAGTAAAAAGGGGGAAATTACTTTTTTAAATTACTCAACTAATAACTAGCCTTTCAGACCCCTGGCACAGCTGTGTGCCCAGCAGCCCCTGAGGAAGCTCACTTCCTTCAGCAGTCTCCTGACCTTCTGCCTTCAGGAAGACGTTTTTGTCCACAGCCAGCGCAAGACGGATAGAAGGAAATTTAGCTTCATTCCAGAGACCTGAGGCTCACAAACAGTGACTGGAAATAATGTCTATTGGACAGAGCCTATCAAGAAAATGTGAATGTACTTTAATACCTTCCTAAATACTACACGCTGTTACTTTCAAACACTTTCGTGGTCCATTTGTTATTTTTTATATACCTTTTTCTCCTAGAATTTTTTTTTGCTGTTGTTATGCAATGAATGTTGCACTGCTTGCTGCTTAAATTGCTCCCCTGGGGACAAATAAAATATTTTAAATGTTATTTACAGTTAGTCTGCTTGGAAATGACACCTGGAACCGGAAAGATGATGATGCACAAAGCACGAAACAGGATTGTACAAGGAGAAAGGGCTGAGGCAGGCAGAAGGAGGAAATGACCCTTTTCAGCAAGTCCAGCCAGCGGTAGGAATGCACAAAAGTTTGTTTTCCTAAGACGAAAACAATAAAACTTGCTTTGGGGGGGGGAACATCCTATTTGTGTTTCTTTTTGTCTATTGCAAAATGATGGATTGCTCTACTCCTGCCTTGGCTGTATTAAAATACGGCAGCAGTCCAAGAACTTTCCAAGACTGTTTTTTTTTAACTTTCTAAAGAGGAAGGAAAGCAACACATGCTAATTTCGCCACAAGTTCACAAGCCAAGAACTTTTTTTTACAGAAGCAGTGCCCGTGCCGAGCATTTGTGCGTTCGACACTTGGTCCGGCTGTTTCGTGAAAGGTGGCCAGGTCAGGTGATTACCGATGTGCACTGGGCTTCACAGCTGCACATCTGAGCTTTCTTTCATTCAGTGAGGCATTGAACACGCACTGAAGGCTGGCCAGGAAAGTGAACACTGACAAGGACAGTAACAGCGCTGATCTGTACTGAGCACAATGTAGGGATGCAAGGAGTCACAGCACAGTTCAGTGAATGTTTAGGAGGAGTTGTAGTGCCCTGAATTACAGCAATATTTTGAACTACAAAAGGTTTTATAGTTCAGCTCCAGAAATTCCTGCTAATGTTATCCTGCCTTTCAGCTATTCCTGAGGTATCACACACAAGAGCAGGTGTCTGTTTAACAATTCTCTCAAGCTAGGTCAGGAGTACTGATCCCAGGCCAGAGTCAGATTTCTACATCTACAGCGGTGACTGTATAAATATATATAGCTTCTGCATCCTCAACCCAGTCCACCTATTAAATCAACCCTAAGTCAAGATACAGTATAAGTTCTCTTACAAGGGTCTTAAAAAGTTCCTGGAGGGCCCAGACTCTCTATATTTTGACTCTATACTGTATAATTGGCCTAATTATTTAGCAGCAACAGTAATTGCGTTACTTCTAGCTAGGCCCAGATGTGATTTATAGGTAACTACCTGTAATGAAGAGCATATCTTGTGCAATCAACAGTAAAAAACCTGAAGAAAAATCTGATATATATCTGTGCTTTACAACACAGCTTGAAAGAGCTGCTAGTGTCTCCTCTAGCTCACCTGTCACTACATTGGGAAACTGGGCTTGGAGGCTGTGTTCCAGAGGGATTTGCGCCACCTATGGGGTCCTCAAATGTCACAACTCTCCCTATTCTAATTTCCTAAAATTGTGATCTGATGAGATTCCATGCAGCCAAAACTTGTAGGACTGTGGAGTGGATTTGGGATTGATATTTTTTTCGAAGATGTGGAAAAAGACAACAGCATTCCAGCTGGGGAGCAAAAGTTCCAGCTGAAACGTCAGTTGAAGAAAGCTGGGCCACTCCCAATTCCCAGATCTCCCATCCATCCAGTTTCTAACTGCTTTATCCAGTACGGGCTCGGGGGAGTCGGGCCTAAGGCAGGGTACACCCTGGACAGGACGCCATTCCATTGCTGGGCAGAAGCACCAACACAAAGTCCCACACATCCACACGCCTAATTTTCCCATAAGCCAATTAACCTACCTGTGTTTGGACTGTGGAAGGAAACCAGAGCACCCGGGGGAGAATGTGCAAACTCCACACAGACAGCAGCCAGGGCCCCAGCACTGTGAGGCAGCTGTGCGAACCACTGTCCCACCATGCTGACCTCTCAGATCTTTATTTTTATTATTCCGTTCCCCTGCAATTGCAGAGATAATCCCGGAGTGAACTGCTCGTCCTTAAGACGCAGCTGCATACATACTGTACAAGAACGAAATTCTGGCGCTGAAATTCCTTCTGGCGCTGAAAGTTGTGCATGGAATTCTAAATGACAAGCACGCCGGAACAATTCATCCACTCACTCAGCCCACGTTTCAGGCTGGTGGGAGGAGACCCACAGATACACGACAGACAACTCCATGCAGTAGAGCACCTGGACCAGACTCAAACCCGGGACCCTACTCCACTGTCCCACACATTTGATCTTGAATATGAATTAAAAAAAAAAATACTTTCACCTTCTGGAGTGAGCTGTCCCGTTTGCATTCATCAGGTTTTTTTCGCCATGCATGTTTGGCAGGACATGAACAGTATTCTTGCACACACAGGTGAAAGCGGACACCGTCACCAAGTGGCCAGATATTTAATCTCCGGGAGGAAAATACTTCTTGGCTAATTTATCCTGTACGTTTACATTATCCTACTGTGTCGGGAGTAAATTTACTGTAGCTGCCTTTTAGAGGTCACAGGGATTTTCTGGCACTGTTCTTAATGAGCTGTATTCTTTTTGATTGGCTGTCAAATTACCATCTCCCTGCACCGCATTCACGAACACTGAACACACCCTGGGGGCCTGTACTGTTCAATCCATTGGCTTAATAAATACACTGGTTGCTCTGAAGAGATAGCTCCCTGATCAAGATCCAGATGGAATGAAATACAGTGCAATGTAATGCATTTGATTACTTCTTTATTCTTTTTCTAAAACCTGAAAAACCCGCGAAGCCGACTGCAACTTAACACTCAACTTAAATTGAGTTTTTGGTCATGAAAATGAAGGTTTGGAAACTTTGCAGCTCATTAGATTGTGGATGTAATGAACCTCAGATGAACTAAAGAACACTGAATCAACATTTTTTTGTTCGTTTTAGCTACCTTTGGAAATGTGAAAAGCCAGCTAACAGCAGCGAGTCATTGAAAATGACAAAGGCTGTCAGAAATGCTCTGTACAATTCAAGAAAAGCCCTACGCCAAATACAATACACCACTTTATACATCACAATTACAATATCTTTTGCTCTGAGACTGCTCAAAATGATTTGCCTTGAATAATTATTAGGCAAGGCAATTATATTCAACACCACATCTGCATTTTTATAAGAGCAAAAGGCATGTGTTCCACACAAACCATCAGCTTTGTAGAGAGCATTTGTGAAAATAATTTATGTAACTGCAATTGACCTGCTCAGAGGAAAAACGATCTTTGAGCCTGTCGCTTTCTATCGAGCAACACCTGCACTATTCTCTGGTGTATAGCTTACCTGGGCAAACAGGAACAAGTGGTGATGCTGTTATACAGTATTAATAACTGTCCAGAGACATGCCGGTTAGTTAAATGGCCTTGGTGTGAGTGTGGTGTCCTGTCCAGGGTATATCCTTGGTATAAATCTTGGTGAAACACTGACTGCTCATACTGTATGTAAATTGTACAACAATTTGAATGTAGACACAGAAAGCTGCTCTTCCCAAGCACACAGAGCTGCTTGCGAGATTCGAGATGTGTTTCCCAGAGCAGTGGAACCAAGACATATTCGCACGAATGGTTAATGGATACAGGAACCACAATAGAACTGAAACCTCCGAAAATCCACATGAAAAGCATTCTGACTGATGTTAATACAGATGAGATATGAACGGCTCCATTCAAACCAAGATTTTTATAGGTGAATGCTTTCACCTGAGGCTCCGATTCACGATTTTGAGATCTGAACATGTCTGAGCAAGACTCTGTGACTAGAAATAAGCAAAGTGAAAATGAGCAAAGTGAAAATGCTCATCACTCCTTTAAAACTCTCGATCTATGTCTTGTTTCTAAGATTAATAACTTGATAATTAGCGTTGGCTTCAAAAACCCTTGTTTTCGGGGAGCAGGTCACAACACACACACTTCTGTAACTCTTTGGACTTGCTGAAAATCCTTCCCACAAATCCAGTAAAAGGTTAGCGCTTGCATTTATACGAGTCATGACTACACCTGAAAATAATATTAGAGATCTATTTGAATTTTTAGACCCTTTAGAGCTTTAGTCTCTTCAATACAAGCTTTTCTGTTTGCTGACAGAACAGGCATCCTACTCGAAGATTCATCCCACCCTGAACCAAAATTGATACAGCCTCTGTCCATGTCAACCGTCTGGGCTTGGAACTGAAGCCATAATGACTTCAGCTCAGAATTCAGCTGAAGACCCAACTGAGCCAGCTGGGCAGATCTCCCCTGGTTAAAATTAGAATGCAGATCAGATCCCAGTACAGTTTTGCGGAGGGGAAATTATGACGGCAGCTCCTGCTGATGGCAATTTGAGTTATGGCACAAACAAGCCAGGACAGTAACTTGAGGTGCAACTTCAGATCCATGGTGCACAGAAACAGGGTACTGTAGACCACAATGTTACTGTGTACAGTGTGAATAGGCCAAGCTGGTGAGAGCAACTTGTGCTACTGTTTTGCACAGGGAAGCCAGTGGCAGACACTCAACGACTTCTTTAATAAACTTGTGCAATAACTGATGGCTTGCGTTTCGAGGGCTAGCAGCATGTTTTAGCACCGGCCACTACTGTTTTTCAGAGTCACCTGCAGGATTTCCACACAGCGTGTGGATTTTTTAACCGCAGGCTCTGCCATGAGGTTCACACTAGGAGAAATAACTCAGGAAAGGCACCCAACAAGTAAGACTCTATTCTTTACAGTGTATTACATTCACCATGGCATACTAGAATCACTGGAACTTTATGAATCGGTTGCAAGCTTGCATTTTGTAATTGCTGCTAAGTCATCTCACACTTTCAAACTTCCAGTGGAAACCTCTGGGGTCTTGCAACACACGGAGTGCAATATTTGCAGATTTGCAGGTGACAAAATGCAAGGACTACCTTAACGCATTTGGCGCATTAAGGCAGGTATTTCCATTGCATGCAAGTCTCAGGTTTATTTAGTTGGCATGACAGGGAAAGTCACGGAAAGAGGCAAAAAAAACTAATAAGAGCGAGTTAAAATAGGGAATGATCATGTTTCTGAATAAACACTACAGCAAAAGGATACCAGAACGATATTAAAAAAAGAAAGAAAAAGAAAATACAGAAAAGAGTGTTTCAGATTTCCTAATATTTAATGAAGTGAGGACTCTCTGACGAGCAATAAAGGGTTACAATAAAACTACCAGGAAAGAAAACATACCAGGCCTTTGAGAATACTTCAAAACTGTTTTGTCCATTCACTTTCAATGGTCTCTTAATCCTCAATTTAGTGTACGGAGGATCGGGGGAAAAAAAAAATAGAATATCAATCAGTGCACTGGTGATGTTACTTCAAAAGTAAATAGAAAAAAAAAAATCCCTATAGTTTTAACCATTATCCCTCTGGGCTTCAACCAGAAACAAAGAAAGCTTTGTGTATGTCAAACAATACTAGATGCTGATTTTTTTTTTTTAAAGGTCTTTTAGGGCTGTTTTTTTTTTTTTTTAATAAATCATACGACATAGAGTTCATAAATCTTCTTTACGCAGTAAGCCAGGGCGGCCAGCGCTATCGTGTTGTGGAGTCTCTTTCTGTGAATGTCATCCTTCCTCACCAGCACCACGGGGGTGGAGGAAGTGAGCGTATGGAGGGGCAGGCGGGACAGTTTCTGGCTGTCGTACTCCACTTGGTACTTGCAGCAGGGGTCGAACTGCCAGGAGATGCCGTAGAGCGCCGCGCAGGCCACGCTGACGGCCCCCGCCGGCAAGGCGATGTAGCGCGAGTACTCCAGCGGCAGGGACAGCGGGGTGAGCAGGCAGGCCACGCCGGACAGCACGGCGGTCTTGTGCAGGCAGTTGCCCACGGTGACCCAGCGCGCCGTCTCGTCCCCGATGCGGGTGGGCTCGATCACGATGTACTTGTACTGGGTCTCCAGAGCCTGCTCCAGCTCGTACTCAAACTGGTCCTGGGCATTCTCCCCGTTGTAGATCTCGTGGACGATGTAGCAGTCCGTAGTGGACATCACACCCCTGGAGAGGATTCAAAGGGGGGGGGGGGGGGGACGACAAAGGGGGAGTGATTAAAGATCAGAGTATTTTTACTTCCGATAGTTGATTTTTCCCATTTTCCTTGCAGATTGGCCAGCTTGCTGATGGATACACAAGCTGCTTGTATCACCTCCACACTGGGGCAGCTGCGCTGAACTGTCACAGCGTTTCAAAGGCTCACTCGCACACGAGCCAGTCTGATAATGTGCAAGAGACAAAGTCTTAATTAGAAAAGAAACTAGGAGCTAAAGAAGGTGAACAACGCTGTGCTGACACTGTTGTGCGCGGTTTTCCCCACTATTGTATTTTCCGGCTTCACAGATCAGCTGCCAAGTTCTTTTAATTGCTCGTCTGATGAGCTACGCTATCGAAACAAGATCGGAGAATGAAGACGAAACCCCTCCTCAGTGACCTCTCGGAAAAACAACCTGACTTCATAACGACAGAGACCACAGGTCCTCCATCAATTTGTTGTAAGCCCAGAAAAATCAATCAACACAGAAAGCTTAGTACTTCTTCAATTTTAGGACAGCCTGTTAAGGCATACCTTGTTTCTCCACTGTTATGCTTCGTGGGGGGGGGGGGGGAAACAGGGAAAAACACAATATATTTCATAATTAGATAATACATAATATTCACAGAGGTGAAACTAGAATCAGTTGGCGGTGTTCTGATTCTTGGAGCCTGGCAATAGTGAAAAACCTGTAAACGACGCTCTTTCAGACTAAAAGTGACGTCGCCGAAGCTGAAAAAACTTCAAATACATTAAAAAAAACGCAAATGTTTTTTTTTTTAATTCAGCATTCACAACAGAACTTTCAAAATGTGATTTTTTTTTAAGATCCTCAGGGGACAACCAAAGCATCACACAGAAATAAAAACGAAACGGTACCCACCCCATGAACGAACTTTCCGAACATTTATAGTAAAAGTATAAAAGTCCTTTAAGGGCTGTTCTGCAGATCATAAAAAGTTCCACAGCCTTGCAGCAACTCGACATCCATGAGTGGCCAGTTAATACAGTAAAAAGAAAAGCACATTCTTATGAGTACAAATTGCACTGCACATACAATTACACTTTTAACTAGGAGCACTGTGTACATACATAGCCAAAAAAATAAGCAATATCGAAATTCCCATCCCTGTAATGAGGATATTTAATAGAAATATGTAAATTTAATTTCAGAATATGAAAATAGTGTAAGATGCCTCTACAAAAAAAAAAAGCATATTTTCCCATTATTTCTGCCCCTCGCTGTGTATCGTTTGAATTACTACTGTCATTCACAGGGCAGACCTCATCACAGCTGGGTGAAAAGATTTCACTGCTGTACCGGAGCTAGATACAGAGCTCGCAATGAGGACACGACTTTAGACTAACCACTGCATGCTCTCAAACAAAGAGGAAAGATGAATCTTCACTTCAGTTTATTTTTCTTTAGGAAACACTGCTCAGTCGTCATTGCATCCGGGAGGCAAAAAAAATAAAAATAAATAAACGCTCACTAGCCGGACTTTGCAAATGGCGACAGTTTCTACTACTAGTGAAAATCGTGTCTTCCACTTCAGCGTGCTTTGCTGAATGAAATTTAGAGAATACGAGTCCCTGTGTGACATCAAAACTGGTATGGTAATATGTAATCACAACTTTGGTAGTGCATTTATTTTTATTCAACGTACAGCTGTCTTCGGCTATTCGAGGAGAGACGTAACACCCTAAATAATCGAAGCAATATACTTAGGAATACGATGCCACGTTTTGCTACTTACTATTTATTTGAACTTTACTCACTTCTAATTTATTTACAGTGGGCCAGATCAGAGTGACCAAGGTTCACTCAAGTGCAACGTTTGCATACAAAATGGCTCCAAATCCAATCAGCAGACATCACATACATTACAATATGAAGACAGAAACAGTTAAGTGAATCGTGAAGAATACATAAACTTAGTTTGGATTTACTTTCAACTCTGGTCTTGAGATCTCGGTTACAGTACACCGCTGATTACTTGCGGTTATCCAAAAAAAAAATAATACAATCAACCCATCAGCACCGTGAGAAGCTGTTCACACTGTGAAGATTTTTTTCTAATTAATGTCAGTACTAGGCTTGTTCGGATGCAGCGTTTGTGGGATTCTCGGCCGTACGAGAGTAGATAAAACCACCCTGCGACCTTCGCTTAACTCCCCCCCACAACAACACAGAAAATGTATGTTCCGCGGCTTCTTTTTTGTAACAGAAAAAAAAAATAACTTGTAAAATAACAGCACACTCGCTTCGTTAATACAGGATTTCGGGACAATATGAAGTCGTTCGATTAGCAAAAAAAGGTTATCGCGTCTCTGTGTCCGAGGAACAGAGTCAATAAGATGTAAACTTCTTATATTATTATAGAGTTCACTTCGCCAAACGTGCAATTGTGTTAATTTATGTTGCACCCGTTTTAACACACCCCACCATTTTCTTATCTTGTTCAACTACTTTCTGTAATCGCTGTAATTCCGAACATCGAGGTGTTGACAGTTTTTTTTCATAAATCATTGTGTTTGCATTTCTAATAAACACCTTATTAGATAGTCTCCACAATGCACTGTTTTTGTTTTGGGGGGAAGTGCTTTTTTATATTCTCGGGTCTGTTGAGATCTTTAATCGCGATCCTGGTCTCACAGCACACCTAACCAAAACAAGGCTTCACACGGCCATTAATGAAAGGATATTGACAACTGGCAACAAAAAATAACCCTTAAAAACAAAGGCGGAATACATAAATATTCTTTAAAACCGCCAGCGATGATCAAGGTGTTTAAATTTCGCTTGACGGCGAGAATGAAGCAGCACTGACCTCTCCCTGTTGACTGGGACACCGCGCCTCCTTCCCCACGCCGCCATCTTGGAGACTTAACACACTGCGGCTGTCATAACGTCAAGCAACGCAGCATGGGAATTGTAGTTCTTTTCAGGAAAGCCTTGTTTCCCTTAGCGACGCTGAAGCAGTGGTCTGGAAACTACAGCTCCTGTAGTCTATGGGGGTCCTGCTTTTGCAAGCAGACGTTCATGGGTATAGCTGTTTGCCGTTCGGTTATTTTCCGATCACAAAAGTTGACCAGTAACGTCGAGAAACAGACTACATTTCCCACTGCATATTGTGTGTTGACCAGGGCGGCCAATCGAACGCAAGGACAGCACTAAGGGGCACTATGTAGGACAAACTGTTCGTAAAGTGAGTGTCACAACATTTTTTAAATTTGTTCAGAGTAATTTTATCAAGAGATGGTTCATAAAGATTCTTATTCTTTAAAAACACTTCACTTAGCTACCCATTTGAAGTAACTTTTCCTTTAAAAGTGTTTACAGTAGGTTAGCGAAAGTTGAACTCAATGAGACGTATTCACGCAGGTCAAACTCGACCGTTATCATTGCATAATTGTATTTGTAACGGCTCTTTTTTCTACTTAGTCTTAGACCATATACATTATATTGCTATATAATATATTGCTATCCTCTATATTAAGCTCTAAAACGTAGTGCTTTTACTATTGCAGGAGTATTTATGTTCAGTTCTCATCTTTATCCTACAGTACACCACTTATTTAGAGTCTAATAATTCTATGGTAATTTCCTTGTCAGCTACAGTATGTGAAGTGGTCAATATTACGTCTCTTATAGAGGCTTTTTGCACTTGGACAACGTAGTGATCTTTCGATATTTGCCTCTCGTGAAATTAAACTCATGCAGTACCCAGTATATAAATGTACTATGTATGTGTGTATTCATACAAAATGCCAGTAAGCAAATTATCTTAGGTTATTGCGATATTATAAAAAACATATATCAGAAATAGTGGATTAGTGGATATTTATATAATTGTAAGCGGCTTTTATATTCATATGAACTGCCAAAGTGCAGAGCTGAACTGTAAAAGTGCAGGAGTCGATCTACATTATTCTGAAACCGAGCTTCTATTCAAATTAAAAATGCTCACTCCATGAAAGATGTGCGGTATTGAGTAGTACTATACTAGCACCGTAGTGCTTACCACAGGACTATGATTTAAGAGTGCGGTCTGCATTGAAATGCGTTGATTTCCCTGGTATGTGGTACTTCATGTAGCCAAAGAAACACATCATTTACTGCGTTTTATACGATAGTTTTCAAGGCGCTTACCGCAGTATTTGAAGGGGCGGTGTAAGCTAATGGTGACTGATTTTTCAGGCATTTAGCTTTCTGTTCACAACATTCCCAAATCGGATCTTGACCTGCCCGCAGGCCTTTAGAAGGGGTAATATTTCATGGGTCATGCTCTGTTGATTGGGGATGGGTTTCAGGGTAAATGCTGAAGGTGACATCTCCGGTTTATTTGGAGTTATATTTAACATCAGTCAATCAGTGTCAGAGCAAAATGAACTGCTCAGCCTTTTGCCTGTGCAGTTCAACACGTTGCAAACTGCTTCTCCAGTCGGCTTCCTGGTTATTTAATAATTAGCAGAGGCTTTATAACATTCAAGGTGCTTGTTGTGTTAATGTACAGCAGTAGTGTGGATAAGAAGGGCTGTGTGTTGAGTCATATATCTGCTTGTTATTGTGACTGTACAGGCCTACTTCAAAATATTTTTTTGAAAACCTGGACTTCTTAATGACCTGAGAAGGGCAAAGGTTCTTTTACAGCCCACCCTGAAAATAACATAACAGATTTTATTCAGCAATTTAGAGTCACAGGAAATCACTGAGGTGACTGAGCTGTTAATACTATAATGTATAGTGCTATAATATAATAATTCCATTGATCCTGTACGCGACAAAATTGGTTATGAGCTAATTGGGGGGGTAAGTCAGTTGTGAAAGGTGATAGCAAGTCTGTCAACAGCGAAAACCACAAACATTGTGAAGGAAAAGTCATGGTCAAAGTTCAGGCTCATGAAAAGTTATCCGTGTGGGAGACCCAGACTGTACTCGATTGTGCCAAATGTATTTTCAATGATTTCTTTGGCAAAGGAGATGGAGGGTTAGATCGTCTGAGCGTGTGAGGCTTTGAACCCACAAATGTCCCCTCTGAGTCTGGGTATATTGTTCGTCAGTCCCCTCAGCATTTCTCAAAATCTCAGAAACGAATTGGCTGGAGGTGGAGGTAGGATTGTGGGCTTGTGCTGACCACTGGGTCTCTTTTTACTTTTTCATTCTGCTCCACCTCGCTTTGGAGCCCTGAGTACATTTCTCATGGCCTGTTGGATGTGTTTCAGCACAAGCCCCCCCTTTGAAATTTTGTCAATGTTTTTGACAACCAGCACATTGCAGGATCAATGCCTTATGCCTGCAATTTCATGTCGCAAGAGAACAACAACGCAGCTGTTCAAAGTGTGAGTGCGTCGTTAGGATCTGTCCTGACTCTTCTGTGAAAGCACTCACCCGAGTAATGCTGCCTCTAGATTAGGCTTTTTTGAGGTCAGTCAGCAAAATGTGAAATTTGCCTCTGGGAAAAAAAAATGTTTTTCCGATAATTAAAGGCCAGATTTGCAGAGTTCATGTCTGTAAAAATGTTAGCTCTGTTTTGGTTTTTTTAAAATCAAGAGGTAGCCAGTAAGATTATCTTTTATATTCAGCTAATATGGGAGTTCACCTTGAGGAGCCTTGTTTTCGCAAAGCCCCTCCAAAGTTTTTTGGACTCTAGGGAGATACCAGTAAATTTTTCATTCCCCCTTCATTATTCAGCGTACAATAGGAGATAACCTGGCTTCCCAAACATTTGAATGACTGAGGACGAACTCTCATTGTGCTTATGAGTAAAATCTCTATTTAAATAACTTGTTGATTATTAGACCTGACTTGTACCTCTAATTATAAAGATATCCTGGCAGTTTAAGTTTTTATGCCATCACAAACCGTTGGGATTATTAGGAGAAAATGTGTCATAGGCTTTTTTATTGTAGACTGGCAAATAGGAGGAACAAATCCTCTGAAACCGATCTTCAGCGATGTTTGAACCGTCTCCCAGTATTTAATAGAGAATACAATCCACATAGTCTGTTTTTAGAAGGTTTACTCATTTTTGCACATTCAAACAGGACCACGGAATCTTCAAAAATGCAAATACCAGTTGTACACGTAAATAAGACATCTCAGAAAAAGAAAAAAAACAGACAAAACCATTTAGTCTGATCTAACTGGAAGGATAGGCAAGGAAAATCACTTTCCACCTGTAATTTCGTAGCTTTATTGTCAATATGTTTATTGATTTAAAGAACAGTGATGGAACTTGAAATACAGCAATAGCGTAATGAGTCCTGAGTTGTAAAGGCACGTAACTGTTTTAGTCTTTAACAGAAAGGACTACGAGGGGATCTGATTCAAGTATATAGTAGTGCTCAAGGGCACTGATAAAGCCAACCCACTGAACACAAACCAGAGAACACTGAGGATGGGCACCTCTTCACACAAAGGGCTGTGGTAGTGTGGAACAAGCTACCCAGCCATGACGTCAAAGCCTGTACCCTGGCTTTTGTCAAGAAACGTCTGGTTCAGAACCTCAGATCATAAACCATATGAGTTAGATGGGCTGAATGGCCTCTACTACATAAAAGACACAGAACATTATAGAAACAAAAGGACACACAAGAAAAGTAGAGGGATCGTGGCAATAATGACAGTGGAAGGAGCTGACATGAGATCCACAAGAGCAGAACAGATCAATTAACATTTGCACCAGGATAAGTGAAGTCTGGCTTATGCTTAACAAGACCCCGAGGACCCGTGTCATATAAAAAGAGCTGCTGTAGCAATCCTCCAAGTACTTTTACCAGGATATATCAAAGTCTCTTCTCCACTGTTTTTCCTTCTTCTTGGGAATCCCCAAAAATACCACCAGTAAACGTAGAAACAAATGTCGCCGGTAAACGTTTAATTCATTGCTGATGCACATTATTGCAGGTGAATTAGCTGTTATGGTGGGAAAGAACTTGACCTTTAAGTGAATACATTTGTTTTATAATGGGCCGGTGAAACTACCTTTTAGGTTTATTGCATAATTACTGCAGGTTTTGAAAATGAGAAAGCCAAAAATGTTAAAAGGCATTTTTTGAACATGACCATGACACTTTTGTCTCATTGCTTTCAGATGTCAATGTGCACACATTCTTGTGTTTATACAGGTGAGGGTAGAGTCCAGCCCAGAGCCACAGCAGCGCGGAACCCGAGCTCATCCTAGTTTCGCTGGTGTTAAGAGGACTAGAGAGCATGTGACCCCCCTCCTGGATGGGACACCAGTCCATCACAGGTACTAACCCCCAGAACTGCTGGTTCCCAGCCTCACTCAAGGTACAAGAGCAGTGTCTGCAATGGGGACTCAAACGCAGAACCTAGTAGTCATGAGTCCAACCCTATACTCACTACGCTACACCACCCACGATACAGACAGATTTAGGACTAATTTATCTGAAATCATTGAATATCTTCTTTTTCCTTGTCATTTATTCTTTTTAAAAACGTCTGCCAGTTGGCAGCGTGGGGAATAAGACTCCTTTGATTCAGATTTTTAAAAATCATCTTAGAAATCTGTTTCAGAAAGCTGTACCAGATTCACAGTATGCTGGGCAGCCAGGAGGGTGCTATTCGACTAATCCCACATAGGCTGGTAATGCAGTCCCTGCTGTGTCTATTGAAGGAGTAAGGAAAGCAGCTTCTGGCAGTTTTTAGACTCTCTCCTGGCCCCGGCTAGTTCTGCTGGTAGAGCATGCGACTCATAATCTCATGGTAGTAGGTCCTTGTCTCACATCGGGCACCAGGTCCTCAATGCTGGAGGTTGGGCACAAGGCGAACAACCCTGTCCTGTAAAAAATAAACTGTTCCAGAATGCCGGAAGGCATAACGGACAAACATCCATCCATCCATCCTAACACTCTGGCTCCTACACTGCAATATTACCAGCATCTCCAAAGGGACCACTTTGTGAGGATGAAAATAAGCAGCAAAGGATAAAAGGGAATACTCTGCAGTGCATGATTGCCGGATAATTATATCACTGAAAACAATTACAAAGACTGTCAAAGAAAGAGTGTTTTCATTTCCCGGTTTCCACTTAGGGGAGGCGGTGTGGAGAAGTGTTGGGGCCCCAGTGGGGGGACACTGCTCTGGTGCCCGAGGCACTGTTCCTCACGGCCTGCTCCAGTGTTCGCTCTCCTATCTCAATAGAGCACCAGCTTGTCACTGGGAAGCTGGACTCAATGGACTTATCTGGTTAAATAAGGCGAAGCTGAACTGAGAGAACTGACTCCTGCCCTGAGAGTTTTACTTACGGGTGATCCAAGATAGAAAAAGAAACGAGGCAAACGACAGCCAGAAAATAAGGTTGGATCAGTAGAACTACGGATTTAAGCACTGAATTTTACCATAATGAATCTGAAAAAAACTACGGTATTTGAATAATTAAAACAGCACCCTGTCCCACCCATGCTAAGCTTTTATCATTTGCATTCCAGACAGAAATAGAGCAGAAAAGTGTTTACAATTCTAAAGATCCCATTTTCCTGAACCCTAGCATACATAAAGGTCCTATTATTATGTTCAGAATGGCTGTTTATTCAGATTCTAGGTGGGAATTACAACAATTCTAAAGATTCCCTACCCTGGCTCAACTGAACCTCTTTCGTCTAGTTTGTCAACTCTCTTTATGGGAGCGGACATTTGGGAGAATATGGAAAATGAATGTGAAGAGATGTGTGGGTTTGGGGAACTAGGCTAAATTCTAGGTTGGGTATAAATGGGATATCTGGAAAACAAAAAAAGTATTCTAAAATGTCTGATTTCAAACTGGTCTGATTTATTACGGACCTCCCTCCCAAAAAGTTGTTTTGCGCGCATGTGCAAAGAGTAATCACAAATGAATGCATCACAGGTTTTTTCCCCCTGCACGTGCATGTGACACACATTGGCTCAGCGAGGACAATGCTGGGTTTCCCACACTTCCCACAGTCTGTTCTCTCTCGTGTCTGCCGGGGAAAGATTGTAGGGTGTTCATCCAAAAGAGGCTGAGCCTGACTGGGGATAACTGCGAAGCACTTTTCTGTCTGATTAGGAAAACCCACCATCATTCTAATGGTCTTTGGAAACAAATATGCTAATGTATTGATTAGAGATTTAATTAAAGAGTGTTTTTTTTTTGCATGCAATGAAAATGAACACTATCAAAATCTTAACTCAGTCCTTAATTACCTGAAATGTACTGGAACAATGTGTACAGAATTTCGATCTGCCTTTTATTACAATCACGTCTTAGAAAAGCATGTCTGCCTCCGTTTAATATTTCATCAACTAAAGAAAGTTATATGATATCACTGTAACCGAAGACTGCCTCTCACCACGATTTTACCGCGCAAAGATTTTGTTGCGTACGTTTTCCATTTCCTCCAAGGCACCTGTTGGTGTACATTTGTTCATTCTTCGTAGTTTTAAAAAAGAAATAAAAATAATGAGATCTAAAGTGCACCATGCTGGCTGGTGTTGTGGAGTTTATTTCCCAATACATCCACCTTTATAATGCATTGATGAGAGTCATTTGACATTTGAAATTATTTATTTTGGGTACACACTGGAGATCAATATAAAGGTTTGTCTGTTATTTATATAATTAACTCTTTAGCGCACACAGGTAGATACCAAGTAGACATAAGCTGATACCGAATGCATGTCGTCAAGTTATTTGAAAGTCTAAAACTTTTTTAAGGTGACATACAGTATATATATTTTAGACAAGAGATATTGTGGCTCATTGATGTACAACTCCCTTTCATGAATGAAGCAAGGTCAGATAGACTTTTGAAATTAAAGGCTTCTACCCATGCATTTGAGGTCTACCCGGGCTATTGTCTTAGGAGGCCACTGACCTGTCCATTTCTCTCAGTTCAGCTGTTCTGGAGTTCTTGGAAAGCTGGAGCAACAGTACATCAGAATATGTGGCTGTTATTATCGACTCTTGAAATCAAGATGTAGTTTCTAGAGTCCATGTGTACCTGATTCAGAGTCTCAGGCCCCATCAGACCACCACACCCATCTGAGACAGATCACTTCTCATTCTAGGGAGCACACAATGGTTCCTATCCTCTACTACGACTGTGGCAGGGCTTTTACAGCAATCTGTCACCTTGCCTACATCTGTCAGCTACATTGGTTTCTTTGAAAATGGCAGATATTTCCTGTAATACATATATATACGCGCCCCCCCACCTCGCCTTTTGAGATTGTCAATGAATCGACTGTCCCACATAAGGGAAGGGTATTTTCTTTGGAGACCCACACTTCCCCCTGTCAATATCCCCTTCTTTTGACATTACAAGCCCCACATCACAAAAAGTCACATCTCACAACTCCCAACTCATTGTTAAACCACCAGTAGAGGAAAGAGTGGCCAGCAAGAAAGCACCCAGATCTCTGCTCCGACCAGAGCTGCCAACTGGCTGGACTGGACCCCTCGAGAACCCTATTTTTAGTGACACTTCTGTTCAATAAAACGTTACGCAATTCACACATATCGAGAGGGATACACAGCAAGGGATCCATTTCTCACAATGTGTAAACCAGCAGTGTAGCTTCGTTTTTTTATTAAAAAACGGCTGCTTGCTACTTGCCTGGGATACACTATACAGAACACGAGATAATCCAAACACTTAAAACGTAAAACGGATTTCACTTGATTTATTAAAAAAAAACACCTAAAGGCTTAGTAGGAAAGGAGTCTTCGGCAGTTTCATTGATGTCTGCAGTGTGGTTGTCCTTTTTTACTGACATAATGAAAACATATATTGCAGGTATTCCCTTGTCTAATGAAACTCAACGTACTGTTCGCCTATACTATATGTATAGTATAACCTTTGCTTATCCTAATGGCCTATTAACTATGCATTTTTCTGACTCATGACAATACATGTTACAAAAAATCGTGCTCTTTAATGTCACAGTATATAGTTTTCCTATGAACGCTGACCTTTCTAAATTGGTGGCATGTAGATGTATTTCAGACACGACCTTTCATAAGCTGTGAATAGTTGGCCCTATTCTGTTATACTGGATGTAACAGAGTCAAGTTCCTCTAGCTAGCACTGTAAATATCTTCCACTGCCTCGGATCATTCCCTGAGGCCTTGACTTGTGCACTTGTGAATTCACGTAGCAACTGGAATTGTAACAGAAAAGGATAATAAAAGTTCCTGAAGATCACGTTCTTCCATCCTCCATTGCTCGAAGCTTCAGTCATCATGAGTGAGGTATCCAAATACGCTGCCCAAAGACACAGTTTACTTCCGGAAGCCCAACTCAACCCACCTGGCTAGCATCCAGCTTCATTCTGGTAACCCTTGTCAAGTAGCAGATGAATCTCAAGCAATGAGGATGAAGTATGTCCCCTCCTTGACATGTAACCTTTCCCAGATCTTTCCTGGACATCGCGGTCATTGGGTCTTGTAGGCCTTTTGACTCAGTCCTCACCTGCTGAAATCGTGCACAAAGGCAAAAAGAAACCCCAGCATCACCTGTGGGAACATGTGTTGGAGCACCAGCTGGGGGTTTCCTGTTTGAGATAGAAAGGCCTTTTCAGTATGGAGTGGCTGTTCCACAAAGAAAGATCGCTCCACCTGTTTCTGTCAGACCTGCAGCATCCCGATCACGATGGAAGCGGGTCCCCTCTTCTTGTCTTCCTTGTTAAGATGGAATCCACCGGCTCCATCGTTCTCCCTGGATGTGTGAGTGCAAGCACCACTTAGGCGGACCGAAATGGATAAATAGGATCCGGCAGGATGTTCTGTGATCCTAAATGAAGCACCTGTCCTCCAAAACATGCTCCCCTTTCCCCCTCCCACCCCACCCTCCCCTCACACTTCCTGTCCTCTGACCCCAACAGACACGGAGCCTCTCTCTTCCTCTCAGGATCAGTGCAAGATTCGCTCCAGGTACTGAGGGTGTGGGTTTTCTTTGACATATTTTTGGATGTACCAGCAGGTCAGGTGAGCCTTCAGGTCCTCCTCAACCACAAAGTCCATGGCGGCCTTAACAGAGAGGTGGGGGAAAAAGAGAAACCAGTTTACCGTCACATTAATCCACGAGGATATAAAAGAGGATACAAAAATTGAAGCTGGTTTCAAGCCAAGCCAATGCTGTCAAGAGAACGTTTGGGCAGATACAGCTCTACTGGAGACCTGGCAAGGGGGTTAGCGTGGGTTCGATTCCAGACCTGGGGTGCTATCTGCCTGGAGCTTGGATGTTCTCCCCGTGTTTGCAGGGGTTTCCTCCAGGTGCTCCAGTTTCCTCCCACTACGCAGACAAACTGGTATATTAATGGGCTTCTGGGAAAACTGTGCCTGTGGGTATGTGCTCTGCGATGGAGTGGCGTCCTGTCCAGGGTGTACCCTGCCTTATGCCAGTTGCTTGCCAGGATAGGCTCTCTCTCCCCTGTGACCCTGAATTTGGAAGAGGTGGTTAGAAAATGGATGAAAGAATAGCTTTATTGGATCCACAATTTCTGCTTTGTATACATGAAGAAAATGTTGTTTGGAGTTTACTTTGGGATTGAAGTGTTTCTGTGCGCGACACTCTTCCTAGTCGCAGAAACTGGAATGGACAGTGGATATTTCAGGGATAACCAAGTATATCATCTGTTGTTATCACCTGCTCTTATCTGCGGAAATAAATGGTAAGCATTGAGGTTCATGGCTGGTCACTCCAGACACAAGCAAGGCGCTGATAACAAACATGCTTGTGCACTGTGTCTTGTGTAAGAGTGGCGCAAGGAAAGAAGTTTGGAAATGAAAGCTGATGTAGTCTCCAGTGTAGCAGCAATAATAAGACTAAGAACAATCTATTTTATATAGCACCTCTTAAGGTACATCATCTAAAATCAACAAACGGTTTATCTGAACGTCACAGCGAACCTTGGCTAATTAAGCAGGAGCTACAAGCATTCTTACACCAGACGGAGCTCAGGGAATGTCTTTCTTATGACTCCACAGAAGATCTTAAAGTACAAAGCATGCCTCCACCACGAAAAAATGAACAATATATAAACCTCCTTATTCCATCTTTCCAAATGGGTTTTCATCTTATTCCAGTCAGCGGTTTTGCCAACGTCAACTTGTGAGCCGAAAAGCTGAGAACTAGCCTGTTTTTCCTTGCATATAATGGGCAGCAGCGTTAAATAAATTTCCAGTTTCAATCAAGTTAGCTGTCACAGGGTCCTGGGTTCCTCCAATGTTTGTCCTATTGATTTGTCCATTCATTTATTACCGTCAAGCACACTGAAGTACAACAACAACGGCAAAAAGATTAAACAGATCATAAACACAGATTGACGTAAGGAGAATTTCAAATTTCAGTCATGCTGAAACTGCTTTAAAAAGCAAAACATGCAAGGTAGTTCTGAATTTATTGCAGTTCCTTGTATCTAGAGTCAATAAATGAGGCCCGGCTTTACTTTTTACATTCTTGCCTCATTCTTTGCCTGAGATGCAGTCAAGACACTCACATGCTCTGAGACAGCAAGATTCACCTAATAGATTAGTAGGAGGCAGAAATAATACTTCCCCAGCCATACAGGGAAAGGCAAAGGGTAAAAACCCAGTGTACACCAGAAATAAGGTCAAACCACACCCTAATGATTTCTCAAGATGCATCATGTCCATCAGAGACGTTTCTGTGTTTACTGTTTCCCCTGGTTGGACACACCTTATGACTGCAAAAGCCTCAGTGCTGCTTCTACACTACTGTGTCAGTGCAAAAGGACATCAATAATTTATACAATGAATCTTGGATACTGAAACAAATGGTTAGATGTTTTTTCCCTCAGCCCATTTTAAATGCAAGTCGGAAAATGTGCGAGGGTGTGGGGGGGGGGGGGGAGGATATTTTTTATGTGAAAACTTAAACCAGGGGATTTTTCTTCTCTTTCAGGCGCAAACAAAATGCGTCCCCGGAGACCGAACAGCAGATCGCTCTCAGACTGAATGGCAACAGCCCCGTCCACCAAAGTGGAACCTGCCGCCTGGCTCTCCTAAAAATGAACTGGCACGGGAGGGGAGAGGGAAAAAAAAAAGAAAAATCAGCCCTTTGTTTTATGCACCAGGTAAATAAACTGGGTGAGTGCACTTCAAAAGCTGCAGGGATTTCACCCGAAGTGAAAAAGCACAATGGGAGTACAGATTGTTTTTTCCCTCGTCCTGTTCCCGCAGCGGCTTTATCAGCGTTATTCTTTTAACGTGGAAAAAAATGAACTCTGCACTACTGAGCTGGCACATCTGGTGGCAGCGTTACTATGCAAACAGTGTGTTGTCAACAGAAGGCTTCGCATCGATGTTTGTATAAAGCGAGAGATTCTCTGGCTTCTAAGAAGCCCAAGAACTTACACTCTGCTCTTCAACTACACAATTTATGCCGTAGCTGGGCCTCTGAAAAGCGTCCGGCTTATTTTATTTTGGTGACTATGCCAAAACTTCAAAGCCTCCACACAGGCCCACAGCGTTGCCATGGAGACAGCTGAGAAACACCAGTGGCCAGGGAAGAGCTCTTAAACTAGCTTTTAGCTTCTGGTGTCTGCTCTCCCTTGTCAGCAGTGTGTGGCCCTGCTCAGTGACGGCATTAGCAAAATGACTCCCGATAAGAGAAGCATTGCCAGCGCAGTGCCCTGCCTTTGAAATGGAGATAAAGCGCAGATGTCTTCCTAAAAGCTTTGATAACGTGCGAGACGGCTACACGTCTCTCGGCTGAACAGCATCACTAACCAGCTGTGAGCTCCCCGCCAGATTCGCTCACAAAGTCCCTTTCTTTTAAGGGCACGCTCTTCATAAACAGCGACTTCTTTAAAGGCGGGCAGGCATGAAGTGGTTTTCTTCTGGCCTGCTTCAAAGCGCGCAGAGTAACTCTCCTGTGGGGCTCCACGCATTGGTTATCAAAGAAGCTCCAAGTCACAGTATTCGGCTGTATTGAAAAAAAGAATTACGAGCATTCCATTCAGTTTATTTTGCTTCTCTGCAAGCTTGGCTGGGGGAGACGCTGAAGTTATACTCTTGCTGGTTTGGAGCCAGGGAATTCTCAGCTAATGAGAAAGAGCTCTAGCAAGACACTGCTTTCACCAAGTACTTTAGGGGAGTCATATGGCCCTGTGCTTTATTTCACACAGGAGAATGTTGAATGGGAGACAGACATTTATGGACTGGATTCCTTTTTCTCCTTGGCCAACCACTAAAACGTTCTTTGCTTCCCACTCCTGATTTCACTCATTGAGGTAGCCGTTCTGCTCATTTTCTTTTTGCAATCTGTGTGCTCCAGGACGCTTTAAACTGGGGGTAGGACCGAGATGGGCATCCTCGCCTCTCTGTTCACGGTCAGGCGGGGAGGCCAGCGCCATAAATCCCGAGGAGACGAGGTAGAGTGGCCAATTAGACGAAAGTGGGGGGTTTCTGGAAGGTGGGAGGAGGCTAAAACAGCTGGCAAATAACACCGCAGGGACACGAGGAGGAGCAAGCACCAAACAGACAGGAGGCGAAGGCCACAGTCAAACACCAGGGCCCACACGCCAGACCACCCCCCTCCAACCCACTGCAATTAATTGACAGGAAGTGTAGCTCACTCAGCTGAACCCCCGACTCCTACACATCTCCACCCCAGAGCCTCGGGTTCGAGTCCCGCCAGTCTCGGCTGTTATTTGGGCAGTGGGGTGGCTCTGTGGCTGAGGATCTGCACCTGTGGCTGGAAGGTTGCCGGTTCATATCCTACAAGTACTTGGGACGGGTCGTAGACAAAAACTTGAGTTGGGACAAAGGCTGTGACAGCATTTATTAAGAAGGACAACGGAGACTCTTTTTTTAAGGAAACTAAGCTATTGTAAGGTAGACAGAACTACCCTTATGTTTTACTACAGCTCTTTTATTGAAAGTGTCTTAACATATTATTGTCTCATTTGCTGGTTTGGTAACATCAGTACCATTGATTGTAATGGGCTGGAAAACCTAGTCAAATTAAGTAGCAAATGAATTGGGGTGCAAATCAAATCACCTGAGATATCCTCTACAAACAGAGAGTGGCAAAGAAAGCCATGTGTGTTATGAATTGTGTCTCTCACCCCCCTCCACTGCGAGTTCACACTTCTCCCGTCTGGGAGACGCCTCTGTGTCCCCAGGTGTAACACAAACAGACACAGGAAATCTTTCATCCCCACTGCAGTATCTCTTTCAATGTTTCGTAACTATCTCCTCCCTTATGTTGCTATAACACTGTTGCATTGACTTCTTGCTTGGTAGAATTTTGTCTGCCATTGTGTTATGTTGAGAGTGCTGTAAAGCAAATTTCCCCAATGGGCCAATAAACCTTTAATTGAATTGTCTTTGTGTCGTATTAGCCAAAACATCCTGCATTTACAATGACAGCGGCGTGGCTTGTCTCTGCTCTGGGAGTGTGCAGCCTGGCTCTGTACTGCATGCCAGTGGTCAGCACAGGCTTGGGTTGCCAGCAGGGAGCACATGAACTTTAAACCACTGAGAGGGGAAAAGCTGTGCCCTCTGACAGCTCCTTCTGTGTCTGTGTTATCAAATGGCCTTTTTCTTGCAGTGTTTTACACACTTCGCATTTAGAAATGCAAGAGTAAGCAAGCACCAGAGTAAAGCCATTACTCAAATTCTGGAGGCTGTGGTACTCTTGAAGGAGTATCCTGCTTGAATAGGTATGCTTGAATAGGTAAATGACAGCCAATCGTCCATTGGCTGTCATTTAGTTTGATCTGAATTACCCTACACCACACAGCTTCGTACAGTGAAAAAACATCATGAAAAAGCACAGAAAAATGTAACCTTTTTTTCTAAGTGCACAAGATTCTCTGGATTAAGCAATGTGTGAGCACTGGTTTTCACCCAGCGATCCTGCCAGGGCTGGAGTAGAGCACTGTAGATGTAATTTTCACAACATTGTCGGTTTTGCTGACTACTGAGTAATTACACCAATACAACTATGATATACAAAGAAAGAAATGCCACATTTCAATTCATTTGGGTACAAAACCAGTGTCTTACCTGGGATTTGAACCCTGAACCTTCTAGTTACAATTTCAATTCCATTTTGTGCCTTGTAGTAACCATATAGGCTACTGTACTGCCACTGCACTAAGTTAAAAAGAAAAATATTTTAATAGAACTAGCATTCGATTACATTTTGTTGAACACCTTACAAAACAGGTTATACATCATAATACAGTTTTATGATTTTGTAACAGTTTTGTTTTTCTGCATGAGTATATATTGTCTCTCCCCTGCTACAATGTAATGCAGCATTGTAGAGAGAAGATATAAACTTGTAAAAAAAATATTGTCTTTAACTTAATAATCTGTCAAGCTAACATCAGTGAAAAGAAGATTTGTACAAAGACTCATTATGGTGTCAGTCTTTACATTATCTGTTCTCAGCTCTGACCTTGTTTTCCTCTCGGTAACCTTGCAGAGCTATCAGATGTGTCACTTTGCTTCCCAGGATGTCAGGAAGCAATGCTGCCCTTAAGGATACCATGTCTACTCACCCATATACATTTTATAGCACACTTATGTGCATGTATCATGTTAACATATTTTTCTCCTTCCATCCATTCATTTTCTAATCTCTTCCTCCAACGCAGGGGGACACTCACACCACGGCCAGATTTCCCAGATGCCGTTACCCTACCAGTATGGCTTTTGACAGTGGGAGGAAACCAGAGCACCAGGAGTAAACCCACGCAAACGCAGGTAGACCATAGAAACTCCACACAGACAGCACCAGAACTGAACCCAGGACCCCAGCACTGCAAGGCTGCAAAGCTGACCACTGCTCCACTGTGCTTCCATTTCTCCACGACAACACCCCCCCAAAGAAAACTAGCAACCCTGAACAGAAAGGCAGATCTCCTTGAGTGCCTCCACTAGATATCTCTGCATGCAACTCACTGCAAAGATGGCTTCTTTAATTCACCTAAAAACAAAACACAGGCGTTGTCTATTTTCGGCATCAGTCTTGGTCTAACCACACAGGGGCCAGGGGCGACAGATTTTTTTCTCCTCTGTTGCCTTTCCTCAGTCTGCAATAAAGACTGGCCCAGGTAGTGTCCCAACAGCCTAAAGTAGTCTATTGCAGATTAGCCTACTGTGTGTCATTCTCTCTTAATCAGTAAATACAGAAGCCTGTCTGGCAAAGCTATCAGGCATAGCTCCGAGTCCCATACCTTGGCCAGATGTTTAGCAATTCCTCTTCCTCTGTAAGCATCTGGGACCTCCGTGTGCTGCAGATCAACAGTCCTTTTCCCCACGTACTCATAGAGAAGTACAGCTCGGTCATGAGACCCTGAGGATTAAAGGAGACACCATCAGCCATTCTGCAGACGCACCTAGATTGTTGCCAGTCTCCCTTAGGCCCACCAGGACTCATCAAGTAAGGGCATCTTTGACGACATCTATTCGGATCCAAGTAGAACTATGATTTTACTGTTCTGGGCCATAATGTATGGCTCATACACCTTAGGTAATAATAATAGCTTACACTTATATAGTGCTTTTGGACACTCCACTCAAAGCACTTTACAGGTAATGGTGACTCCCCTCCACCACCACCAATGTGCACCCCCACCTGGATGATGCGATGGCAGCCATAGTGCGCCAGAACACTCCCCACACATCAGCTCTCAGTGGGGAGGAGAGCAGAGTTGAAGCAAATTCATAGATGGAGATCATTAGGAGGCCATGATTGGTAAGGGCCAATGGGAAATTTGGCCAGGACGCCGGGGTTACACCCTTACTCTTTTCGAGAAACGCCCTGGGATTTTTAATGACCACAGAGAATCAGGACCTCGGTTTGACGTCTCATCCGAAGGACGGCGCCTGTTTACAGTATAGTGTCCCCATCACTATACTGGGGCATTAGGACCCACGTGGACCGCAGGGTGAGCGCCCCCTGCTGGCCCCACTAACACCTCTTCCAGCAGCAACCTTAGTTTTTTCCAGGTACTGACCAGGCTCACACACGCTTCGCTTCAGTGGGTTGCCAGTTGTGAGTTGCAGGGTGATATGGCTGCTGGCTAGGTACAACACAGAACCCCCCCAAGAATGAAAGGAATCAGATTTGGATCTGAGTGGATGATATTTTCTCTGTGCTGACCCTGAACATCACAAGGATGACACAGAGAATCGCTGCCAGCGGGCCTTGCCAGTCACAGGCCGTATGAGAGGTAGCCCTGGGAAAGCAACTTCGCTGTTGCGGGCAAGGACAATTCAATCCAATACTTTAATGCCACAACCACCAGTTGCATGGAATTTGGTCTGATGAGCTGCTACAATTAAAGGACAACAATACCAATATACAACATGGAGCCTATAATAAACAGCATCCCGCAACACATCTTCACATAGCACCCTAACACACACCAGTAATTAGATCAGTAACACTGAGACCAGATACGATAACGATGAGCCGCGCATAATTTTCTAAATTAAGCACTGACTTCTCAGCCTCTGAGTAGCTGCTGTTATAAAATTCGGTAGTCCTTATCTTGATAGGCCTAGGACACTTACTAGAGAGGAGAAAAGTCAACAGAGGTTGGGCAGGATGGGGGTCAGTGAGCATCTCTGAAGCTTTGCCTTTCAATCTAGAGACGTACAGTGAGTCCACAGACAACCGCTGCAAAACGCACACATCAGAGACCTCACCCCCTACACACCGAACGAGATCAGCAACCCTCACCTCCATCCACACACTGTAAGCAAAATACTGTCATGGCCTCCTAATAATCCCCATCTAGGAATTGGCTTCATCACTCTGCTCTCCTCCCCACTGAGACTTCATGTGTGGTGAGCGTCCTGGCGCACTATGGCTGCCGTCACATCATCCAGGTGGGGGCAGTACACTGGTGGTGGTGGAGGGGAGTCCCCATTACCTGTAAAGCACTTTGAGTGGAGTGTCCAGAAAAGCGCTATATAAGTGTAAGGAATTATTATTATTATTATTGCTGCCTGTACCACAAAGCATTCACAAATCCTCATTTGCTAAAGCTACACAAGGTTAACAGGCTGCCTTTTTAACTTGGGTCGCTATGCACACACACTTCTCTGTATATAAACCTAGCAAGATTTAGATTTGTGTACTGTGTGACTACACATTTACTTTTCCTCCACAGCTTATAGAGCTGACACAGTTCCACCATAACCACTATTTACACTGAACATATTATATATACACGGCATATAGTGTAGATTATGTAACTCTGCTTTCATGATCCCACACAGTTTACCAATAGATGACTGTATAATGCTCTTCCAAATACATATATATAATATATAACCATGAGCACTAGAAGATTTCTGACAGGACACAGGGGGTAACGTGGAGGGTAGCCACATGCAATACGGAGCCTTTTAAACAAAGGGAAACCAGAACAGAGTAGGGCTTTGATAAGCAAGTAACAGGGTTGCTAGGAGAAGAAGGGGGAGGTGGGGGGGTTTACCAAGGCCGTCACATCTCTAATCTCAACGCCGTGCCCGGGTTACACGCGTAGCCTTCGTTTCAAATATGGCCACGTCGTTTCCTGAACACCTTTTCTCACCCTTTCGCTGCGCGTTACTAACAATCAGAGGCACACTCGTTTTCCTGCGTGATTCCCCAACCACGTTCCGCCCTTACGTGTGGTGTCTCAGATACGTTATGTAGCCAAAACTGACAAAAGGATCCCGGTTGTTGTTGCTGTTGTTTTTACATGGGGCTTCAATTGAGCTCAAGTTTGGAAGAGTTCGACTCCTGGCACAGACAGCGGGTCCCTTCCCCCGTTTCCGCCTCTCTTCGTCCAGACCAGCTCAGCGAGCCTGAAAAGGGTTGCCTTTCAGGTTATTTGTTTTAATGACCCTTTTTTTAATCAGGAAAAACTGGCGAAACGTGTGCCGCTGTGCTGTCGAGGCCCGACCCTCCCGAAATCCCAACACGCTTCGATCGGTCCACTCGCGTCTCTCCTGCTTTTGTTTTCCCGTTTCCATTTTTAAATCACCGTGGGTAGTGCCTATCTGATATCGTCCCCCCCCCGCCGCTTCGTATTTTAGGGCGACGTGAAGGCTGAAATGTAAAAGAACAGGGGAGGAAGGCATCGCTTTCGGTGACAGGAAACTGAACAAAACAAGGTCTAGAAGAAAACTATACCTCAGCTGCAGCGAGGGGTTTTAAGCAACAAGCCGGGAGTTTGCAGTCTTTTCGTCGCTCCGTAAATTACCGGAACCAACCGCGATCACAACCTCCACGGTGTTAAAATGGAGATATCTAAAAACACATTTTGTGTTGTGTTTGGGGAGGGGGTTATGGGGGTTAAAGCAGACGTCGCTAGTTTTTAAACTTCAGCTTTTACTCCCGCACGATTACCGTTGTTAAAACGACGATGCGAAACGAGTACGATGAGGATGGCTCGTCAAAGCAAGCAACAACAACAACAACAACAACACGATTCTTCTAAGTGCTCGTTTGGAAACAAAGGGAGGGGGGGAAAACTGCAGTAAAGTGCATTTGCAATCGCGATCTCCGGACTTTACCGTTTAATCTAACAGTGAACTGCCTCCTCTTTCTGTCGTGCTCCACTTTGATCGGGCAGTTGAGTTGTTCAAGGACGTTAATCTGCGCTGCCTGGGCCATCTCTATTATTTCTGTTAGTATTTTCTCCCGAGATCATGCAAATAGGTAATCAGTGGGCTACGAAGTAGGGCGAACTACGACGGAGAGGATTCATGATCCCGTAAACTGACAGAGAAGTGAACAGAACACATTCTCCAGCCCCAGGAAATCAGCTGGAGGGACACGTGGGGCGCCTTGGCCAATCAGCAGCCGCAGCAACTGTTTTGATCCGCTGCGCTGCTGCTGCGTTAAAGGAGCAAAGCTCTCCCAGGCTCTGCCGGCGCAAGGAAGGCCAAGGGCCCCAAATGTCGTGCCCCCCGGCTCCAGTGGAAGCCCTGGAGATTATAGTGTGAACACAGCGCGACAGCTGTAGGCACGGCTCTTGGCATGACCGGAGCTGCTGATGTGCAGGCTAGCGTGTCGCCTGCAGCTTTGCATGACTTGAGAGCTGCAATTAATTTTTTTTATAACTGCGTGTAGACCACTGTCCAGTCACACACACACACACACACACCCTGAGACGATGTGTCAAGCTCTCAGCGGCCCAGGAAAAGTAAAAAAAAAAAGCACATCCATGGCAGAAGTTCCTAGGCCTTAAACCCTGAAGCGACTGTTACTGAAATACATGACTCCCATGCGCGTACAGACACAATCAGCATGGAAAAACCAGAGGGACGCCTGTCTGGAACCGAGAGGTGTTGCCTACTCTTACCCTCAGGAAGACATCAGCGAACACAAAGACACAAGCATCCATTGTCAAATCTTTAGAGAGCGGCCAATTAAGGATGAAATGTCCCTTCGGTGCTAGGAAAACAGCAAAAGTACTTAGGGCACATAAATGCCCATAGGAAGACTGTTGGTGTTGAGAACGGGTTGCTTACTCCAAAGATTGATTCCTGCACAAAAATCGTAAATTGGTCATTAGCCTACCTAGTCTTTTACCTATGGATACAAAGTTTCAGTTTTTCCTGGGGCCCCCTGTTAAAAAAGTGAGTGTGCCATATTGCGAAATGCCATTCACAAAATTAGCTGGCAGCTGCGGTAACATTTTTTTTTTACCATATGTGCACAAGCAGCCAGCCTGAGGGAAGCTGCTAGCATTTGCTGTCCGGCTCTGGGAAGAATTGTAACTCTCCAGCTTTGAACTTCCGATCCCCAGTTTCTATATGTTAGCTACAAACCTCCATATCGTGGCCCACGGCTTTTGCACAAATGATGGAAGTTCTCATTCAACAAATACTACAATGTCTAAGCTCAGATAGTTGCATGCACGTGATACTTTTAAGATTTGTGTTTAGCAGGATGCTTTTCTAAGAACCGAGAAATTATAGTTTTATAGTGATCTTACCACTAAGAACTCATAATGGTCTAGAACGTTAAGACCTATGTGACTGATTATGTTATTGATCAATTAATAAGAAACTATGAGTTGCTGCAGCACCTCCTGATTGTTCCTTTGCACAAGAAAGCAAAGACTTTGGAAGAATTTGAAAAAATGCGAAGAATGCTAATTGAGCTTAAATGAGTTCCCTTCACTGACCTCCTCTCTCTCTCCGGGCTTTGCAGATAATACTGAATGATCCAACGGCATCGCTTGCAGTGAAGGTGAAAGATTACCGAGTCTACCTGTGGTTTGATCTCAGTCTTCTGCTCCCTCCACGGACACCCTGTGAAGTCTCTCCTGGCAAAACGAATCAGTTTCAAAGGAAGATGAGCAGTCTCGCAGACGGAGAGTGACAGGAGCGCCGCACTCTGTCCCAGGCAAGCCGAATGTCATTTCTCAGGCTGACACTGCGTGAGGTGTGTCGGGTCAAAGGGCCTTTTTGACCACTTCAAGCTGCAATATCGCGGCCCTTTTTAAAGATGCTGAATTATAATTAACACATTATGATAAGCTTTCTTTAGGATCAAGGAAAATTCAAAGCTTTCTCTATAATAATAATAGGTTCTGACTTCACACCTTTCCTCACCTCTCTCCACTTCACACTTCCTGAGTTGCCTCTCTGCCCCTCCTGTGTCCTCCCCTCTCCCAGCTTTTGTTCCTCTGTGCTATTTCATCTTTGCTGTCTGCCCTGTCTTTCTCGCACCTGAAGAAGGCTTCACGGCCGAAACGTTGTTTTCTCCCTTCTCTTTTCAGCATGGAATAAACCTTTCACTTGTTCCTTTGCAGTCTATGCATGCTGACACAGCTCCCCACTTGTATTATTATTATTATTATTATTAGGCATGTAGTAGGTGAATTGCTCCTAGCCAGATGTTTTGGCAGTACAAAGATTTTGGCACTGGTGTCGGTTGCCACTCCGTGAATTTGCAGCAGATTATTTTCCATGTATCTGATAGGTTGGAAACATCCTGCTAGCTGAGTCCGTGTGTTGTGTCTGTATTGCAAATGAATAGCTGACTGGGTTGGTTTAAAAGACAAGACAATTCCCAGCTTTCTTGATCAAGTGTGCACTGCCGTAGTGGAGCGGTAGAGGAGAAAGTGGGACCTGGATAGAAACATTCTTGAAAAAAATGGTTGATAAAAAACGAAAAACATTGTCTCTATGTGAACAGTAGATTACATTTATTAAACAATAATCCTATAAGTGAACAAAACAGAATGATCCTGAAGAAGGGTCCACGGCCGAAACGTTGTGTTCTCTTTCTTCTTTTTTTCCAGCATGGAATAAACCTATTACTTGTTCCAAAACAGTATGATGCCCTAAATAATATTTAAACTTCCTGTGAAAATTAGATTATTGTTTAGGATTAGCACAGGGCATTTAGAAATGCAGAAGAAAAGATTAGAACAACTTTTATCTCCAGCTGCAGATGAAATACCATGTTTTTTATTCCATGGTGTTCTCCACTAGAGGGCTCAATACCCTGTAACAAACCCAGACAACAAGTTCAGACATGCACTCAAGGTTTAGAGGGTTGTAGGCTCAAATTGAAGAGAGCCATGTGATCACTTCTACAGCACTGTTTACTTTTAGTCATTCAAGCTGCATGTCCAGAAAGTGAAGCCTGACCCTTGTTCTATCTAGGACTGCTGTCCAATGAAGTCTCTTTCTTCATGGAAAGAATTGCAAGTACTTATTCATTTAGCATCTCATGATGCTGGAGAGGCGATTGATTCATGCCTTAAAATAGGCATTTTGAAATGTTTTCAAAGCATAATTAGCTTCTTTTACCGGATGCAAGAAGGGACTGCTTTGACAACCTTTTTTTAAAACAAAACTCTCATGATTTAGAAAACCACATCTAGTTTTTAATCAATCCATTCCTTTTCTAACCTCTTTAACTGATATGGGTCACAGGGGGGGCTGAGTCTATTCCTGGCCAGCATTATTTTTTAATATTAAAAGAAATATTAGGTGTAGAGATTTAAAGCACGTGTTTGAGACCTGAATGTAAAACGGTGTAAGAACAGGGTTGTCGCACCAAAGTAATCATAACGATGGCGACACATACTGTACATCGCTGCACAAATCTTTGACACTGAAGACTTGATCAGGAGTTACACTCTACGAGCATCAATAACTTGCTCAAAGCCTCCATTACTGCTATTACAACAACTTTGACTTTTATTTATGCGGCTAAGTTAAAGGGAGAGGAAGCCACGCTTTTCGTTTAGAAATCTTTAATTCACATTAAACAGGATCTTAAAAAATAAACAGCCAAAAAAACAGGTGTTGTAGTACCTAATCCATTGCAATCACCAAACAGATCTAAGTGACTCATTGTCAGGTGCGTCTCTTGAACAACATCATCGGTTCCACACTACACACCCATAAAGGTGAAGGCTACTGTTGTACTTTAACATACAGGGGTGAACTCTTAGGTTAAAAATAATGTAGACCATCAGAGATTTTTACTACAAAGAAGGTAAAACATTGAGTGGAAGGAAAACAACAATGCACTAATGTCTTAAGACATTTGCACAGATTTGGGAGCTCAATTCATTATCCAAGATATATGGAGAATATAATATACTACTGCGATGCATTGGCATACCTTCCAGGATGTGTCCTGCCTTGTGCCTGTTGAATAAAGTGGTTAGAGAATGGATGGATGGGTATTATATATCTAGACCCCCTCCTTGATGAAAATTTCCTCAGGGCAAGCTGACTCCTGAGGAATAAAATGATTTCATCTTGTTTTCACACAGAAGGGCCTGCTGTTGCTTTTTTCGCTTCAAGTTCAGTGGGTCATTCATCTGAAGGGCATATTCTTCTTCTCCATTTATTGGTCTGGTGGTATTTTAAGAGCATTAGTCTGAATGAATGACACAGATGTTACACACTCTCGTTGTCTGTCTGGTCTCCTCTTGTTCTGAGCATACTCAGAGCATGCTTCTTTGCGTTCTTTAATATACATGTATGCATTGCAATAAGCAAGTATTCTGTGACCCTGCAACTTATGTCATTTATTAATGCAACGTGTAGAAAGAAGTTTGGAAAGTGTTTTTTGTGTAAATGCTGTACGACGCTGCAACATACTGACAGAATCCGCCTCACAGTCTGCGCAGTTGTGTAGTGAAACATGCATTGTACCAGCTCTAACGTCATGCCGTCAAACGATAGCTGCTACGCGAGACTGGAAACTGTTTTTCTTTTTGATAGCACACGACCAAAAAAAACAAGGTGCGTTATTTTTTTTTGCTTCACACCGCGCGTAATTCCGCAAGTACCCGTAACGCTGTCGATGGAAACGAACGTCACGCAAGTACACATACTTCCATCCGGCGTGGCAGTTTTTGGAAAACACCCCACGAACTTGCCACTTCCTAAATCTCAGAGCACCAGCTCGCCAGCAGGAGGATGCTACACCCTTTCAGAGCAGCAATTATCTTTCTCGGGACTCAAACTTGATAGGACGAGGGCCGGCCCGCTCGCCTCCCATTGGCCCGCAGCGCCGCCTGCCGCCTTCCGATTGGTCGAGCGCGCTAGTACGGTCTTGGATGACGTCATTGATTAAAACCTCCAGTCACCGAGAGAACGAACGGAGTCCTGTACCTTGTGGCTTTTAGGGGGGGGGGTTATTAATGAATTATTTGTATTGTTGCTTTCACTTTTTCATTAATAATTTGGGGGAGCTTCTCATGAATGCCTCTACGCTGCTACGGCCTATGGTGTAGAAACCGCCGCTGGTGTACGGTGTGCTCTGGCACTGTACCGGTAACATAATTCTGGCATTGTTTCTTTGATTGAGCAACGGCGATTTCTGCAACAGCGCACAGCGGACAAAAGTTGAGAGATCCGTCCCTCCTTGTGCGGTTCGGTTCGGCGATTTCCCTGAAGATCGAGCCTGCGTGCTCCTTGCAAGCCCGGCAGGATTGTCGTTGCATTGAGTCTCGGAAAACGGATACTGTTTCTGTGCGTGCATTGTCCCCCCCCAGCTCTTCAACAGGCGTTTCTGTACAGTGCACAACAAAATCAAAGGCTTGCACCTCGGAATTGGGAACCCACAACATGTCAATGTCCAGAAACACCGGTAAGTGAAGATCGCCTTAAATTGCTTATGGCGCTGTTTTGCTAATTACTGGACAGAACAAAAAAAAAGCAGTAAAGGTCCAGGTGTATCTGTTTCACTCAATAAAACAGATTATTGCAGCCCGCACATGTAGTGTAATTGCTTGTGGGCTTCAACCTAGGGTCGTGTTTGCCCCCTCTCTCTAATTCCCTAAGTATCGCCCGTCACGAATTCCCCGTCTAATTTCAGCCTTTTATTTCCAGTAACTACGCCGCTGGGATACAAGCAGAACAAATAATTCCTGTTTTATCTGCTTATGCGGAAACTTAAGCCGCTCGCTGGCTCAGTGGCGCGGCACGGAAAAGCATTATATATATTTTAGCCAAGAATGCACGATTTACACCGGGTCCCAGTTTGTTGTTGCCCAAGCAACGATTGAAAGAAAAAAAAAAAGAAGCAAAGTTTTCTTGTGCATTTGGCCCGAGCCAGCTGAAGAGGGACCGGGCTTGTTCCTAACGATATTGAGGACACCGGCGTGCAGTTTGAGCTGCGACCTCTTGGGTGGTGGTGCAAGACCCGGAACAGCGTGCGCAGCTGTGTGGGTGTCGGGGGGAATGGCGGGTCGGTTCGGGAGGTGGTCGAGGGCTTGGCCAGAAGCAGCCGGGCATTAGTTTAGGAAGTTAGAAAAGTAGGTTATCGCCGGGAGAGGGTGACGAACTGTTCACGTGACCGTGCGAACTCCGTGCATCTCAAAAAAATACGAGACCAACGATTTTGTTTTTCTAGATAGCAGCAATATTCTGCAACGACTGTGGGCTTCGGCTACAGCAATCACAGTTTTGCGGGGCAGCGTGGGGGGTTCCGTCTGATTTCCTCTGTTCAAAACGTTAGAGACGTGATTAAAGGCATTGCGACTCATTATCAAAGGCAGTGAAAAACGGCGAGCACAGCACGGAGAAAAAAAAACCCCGAGCCTGGTATCCGAGTCGCCTTAGAGCGGACTTCCTCCTTACCTCAAACCCAAGGGCACAGGGAAAGAGAATTCCTACAAAGTATCCAATGCCACTTTGGAAAATCTGGGAAAGCCCACGCGAACGTGCGTTAAAACACGTTGCCAAGGCGTGTTTGTTTTCATTGGGGCAAAAAAAGAGGGCTTTTCCTCCGTGTGCGCTCTGCTAGCGCCAAAACAACCTGCAATGAGTAAAAGTACGGGAATCTACACCAAGCACATGTTTATTTTGGGTGAAAGATTGAAACGGGTGTATTTTAAGACTTGGGCTTTCATTCTTACCTCTTGAATGGGACAGTGTAACTTGCAGAATTCTGCACGCATAGCTTTAACGTCGGTAAGTGGTATTTAGTCGCCTTTTTTGTCGTAGTTGTCAGCACCTCTCGGGCTGTATTTCATACAGCGTCTTGTCTTCCAACTCCTTAATTCCCCATTTGTCGTCTGTACCGTGCTCAGGTTGTGATTCATCTAGTGTTTTCTTCTGAATGGCGTCGCTGACTCACTCTTACTGCGCGTTTATATGCTGTGACTGAGAGAGGTACTGGTGTGTAGGAGGCATGCGGTGCCATTTTTTTTTAAAGGGACGAGACAAGTCAAGCAATCCTGCAGGTTTATTCCTATATGACATGACTTTCCTCTGCCCGAACTGCAAGAAAACATGTTCCACACAGCTCTCCCCAATTTTGCAATTTTACCCGTCCAGTGGAATTTGAACCATGATTACGATTAATGTGTCAACTGGATTGGATTCATGTATCAGCACCCCGATCCAAGTATCCAAACTCCTCAAAGGCCTCAACAAAGTCAGCCAATTGGATTTCTGCAGAATGAGCAGTAAAACACAAACCAGATGACCAGGAGTGGGGAAAGTGCATTTCAAATCGTCAGGTGTTTCATGAAGCAAGCTGTAGTATCTGCTTCAAACACATGGCTGGTCAGCTTGTTCCACACCCCCCCAACTCTTTGGGTAAAGAAAGTGTTCTGGGTTTTAAATCACTTCCATTAAGTTTCGACTTATGTGCCCTGGTTCGTGTTTCACTGTTAATGCTGAAGAAGTCTAGAGGGTTGACTTTGTCAGTCTTAAAGCTGCGTTGGCTTTTTGGTTACTTTCATTCAGTCTCGGTATTAAATATTTTTCCTTTGCACTGAAAAGCAAATTCAAATAATTAACTCAGTTACTTGAAGGAGGCTACAAAAGCTCTTATTTTAGTGACTTAAGGCTCCAACATAGTTTAGGCATACTCTGTGGGTATAGCAGAATTCACAAGCCTGGATGATAGCAGTTGATATTAAGTTGATGCATGATTGCATAATAAACTCATTGTGGAGTCCATTGATCAATAAGTGTTCCAGTCTCCTTAAACATCATTATCAGCTCTTGTAGAAAATTAGTATTGACTTACAACAGCTGCCTGGTGGCAGTTTAGATGTTGGGCCTGAACAGATACTTCATATCAATTGCTTTTCTGTTGTATGGCATTTTCATTGGCACATTATATTATTGGTTCCTGCTTATACAGTAAGGTCTGATAATGAGCTACTTCATCTTGACAAATTGCATCTCAAGGAAGTGCAATGGGGAATGAAATTAGTGTCGCGCATAGCCTCTCAAGCAATTGGCAAAGCACATCTGCCCTTGGTGCTGTGTAAAGTTGTTATATGCACCTATTACACTTTCAACACTTCTCACTTAGACACCTTTTATTAGACAAGTTAGCCAGCATTGCAGCAACTGGTCTGCTGGCATAAAACGACATTGTGAGGGGTTCGAAAAAACGTCATATTCAGAAGGCTGGAAACCGCTGCTTTAATTAAGGGTAGATCACAGGTGCTAGTGTTTTAGGAGAGAGGATGAAACCGAACAAAGGCCTTAGCCGGACTGACCTGGTTTCTGCCAGCTCCTCGTGCCGGCCTAATTAAATGCCCTCCCATGGCCTGTCAAATTGAGTCATTCCAGCTTTCAACATGAGTCTGAAGCAGAAATGTCTGTAATGTGATTATAGTGCCACTTCTTAAAACTCATTAGCAATTGTTATGGTCGTTAGGGGGGAGGGGGGTTGTGGGGAATAGTGTCTGTGCACAGTTTCTTAGTTGCATATGAATGTAGAGAGTTTGACGATGTTTGCTTTCCAACCTGAAGCTGGTCTCTTCGGGGATCGTTATCTCAAGAGGCTTCAGCTGTGTAGGCAAGAGCCAAGCATCAGAAAGCAAAGTGAAGTCCCCTATAGCCACTAGCATGTATTGGTCACTGACTGGCTGTGCAAAACACATGAGAGTTCTTTTCCACTTGCAGGCTCTTTATTTCTGTACAAGCTATATGATACAAAAAGGAAAAGGACATTAAAAAATGTATTTTGTATTTTTTTTTTTAGAATTTTGACACATGGCTGGCAGAGACTGACGATGGCCTAGCTAGCTCAGTGATTTCCATGACAACTTATTTTTTTTAAGGCGGCCAAAATCATCCAGTACAAAGGTAATACATGATGAGGACCATCAAGTAGATTTAGTAATAATTCACAATTGCTGGAGAGTTACTTCCTGGACCCGCAGGGTGATGAATCAGTGGCGCTCCAAGTCAGAGGTCTGAAAAGCTCCAGATTGCATTTCTCTGACATTCTTGACATGCTGCCCCCATTTTCCTGCAATGTGGGACCTCTGCAGCCAGAAAAACAGATTTTTTTGTGTGCGCGCGAGTTGGTCAGGGGGAATGGCCGTTTTATGAATAGGTGAGCTAGGGGGTTTTACGACCATTTTGTGAGAGGAGGCAGAGTGTCTTCTCTCCTCCGCGCAGAGCAACAGATGGTTCCTGTAGTACAAGAGAGCGACAGAGAGATGTCCTGGTTGTAAAAGTTCATTAATGCACGCAGGAGTCAGAGAGTTAGGTCAGGCAGCAAAAAAAAAAAAAGGCCGCGACTTGCTTTTGTGGCTTTCATTGTCCCCTATTCAAATGGCACAGGGGCACAAAAGCCCCAGAACCAGAAGGTCAGTCCTTTGGCCCAGTTTTTGTGAACAGCCCACGCCACAGCTGCGCAGCCAGCGCTGGCTTGACGATCCGAGCTGTGCGATTGGTCCGGCGCTGTTGCTGAAAGGCGAAAAAAAAGTAGTAAACCCCACCCAGAACACCCGTAAATCAGGGTCTCCTAACCAGCGCACCACACAGTACAATGAAGTGCTGTCCGGCCGACGCGGGTGTTGCACAGACATTTGAGAAGGAGTCACGGGCCCACCAAGAAGGAATCTGAAACTTCTTTTGATGCCTCAGTTAGTCTTGGTCCCAAACCTCACTCTTGTGCTGTGCCATTTTAGGAGCTTGGCGATGCCAACTTAAGGTTTTTCAGGCTTAGTGGATCCCAGGGCTATGAACAGACTATCCAAGATGAGAGGAGAAAAAGCTCAGAGCCCCCGCTTGAATCCGAAGGTTCGTCCTCCAGCGAGTGTGTTTGTAGTGTTTCTGAATGGCGACCATGATGTGGTGACGGTGAACCCCCGACCTCCTGCCCCTGAGCACACCCTTCACCCCCCCCCCCCCCCCCCCCACGCCCCACGGTCGTCCGGCAACGGCCCAGTTTCCGATAGGTCTGCATCCGCGGAGGAGACTACAGTAAATCAGGAAGGGGGTCAGGAGTCGGTCAGTGAGAGAGCAAGTCCTTGAGAAAGAGTCCGGGAGTCTGTGTAGGACAAAATAGCAACTGGGTAGAGCCTCTGGAGAAGCACTTCACTCAGGAAACTGCTCAGGGCGTGTGAAACTTTCTTTTAGCCTTGACACCACCTCTTCGTGGTGCTCAGTTAAGATTATTTCTCAGTTAACATCAAAGCTGTATTATACTGATCTTTATTATTCAAAGACCGCAACAAGGGTTACTTTGTAGAGTGATACGTAATGTAGATAAATCATAGATGCATATATGTTCAAACCCTGACAGAAAGTTCCATGTATGTGCCTGTTAGTTTGTATTGGGTGTGCCTCATATGCCTAGCTACTAAATTATACACTCTAGCTTTTATTAAGGAATACTTGCTTCTCAAATGCAGACGAAACACAAAAAAAAACGTTAAAAACTGAAACTGTTTGAAATGTATTGCTCTTTTAATTCAGCTCAGCCTAGCAAAGGCTTAAGTAGGCAGAAAGAATGTCTTCTAACTTCGTACCTGAGGGTCCCATCTGTCTCTGTCTGTTTGCATGAGTAGGAACTGGAAGAGAGTTTATAATGGGGAAGAAGAGGCTGTTCTTGGCACGGGGGTGTGGGTGCTGGGTAGGACAGACCCAGCCATCTTGTCCAACCTGAGACCCTGGTTTCTTTTAAGCTCAGACGAGATGAGATCCCCTCATCTTTATGTCCTCTGAAATACGCCGGAATTGGCAGAATCTGGGTAGAAGCTACCCAGCCTGTATATAATTTTGCAGCTCGGGCTTTCATTCAGCTGATGACCGGGTTCTGAAGGGTTTATTTGAACTGTCCTAGTCTGACGGCATGGTTGTTTTTAGCTCAGGTGCCAGCCAAGGTAATGATTACCTATTAACAAATGCAGTTGGTTGGCGGAGCCTGTTTCAACCACTTTTCCTGTGCTCTCAGGTGTTACTTTGCAACCTGTGTGGGATAGCATGGAGCAGCCTGGACCCAAAAGTGGGGTGAAAGAAAAAGAACAGAACAGAAAATGTGTAATATACAGCAGGAGGGACTCAGCCGCTAGCAAACAGTTTCATGTGACTCTAGGAGATTAAGGAAGAACTGGTCATTTCACCTAACGAATTTTTATAATAGTCCAGGTGTGGACAGCACTGTGGCACAGTGGTCAGCATTGCTGTCTTGCAGGGCTGGGGCCCTGGGTTCAATTCCTGGGGTGCTGTCCGTGTGGAGTTTGTATGTTCTTCCCATGGGGTTTCCTCCCACAGTCCAAATACTGGAAAATGCATTGATAGTGTGAGTGTGTTTGTGTCTGTGTGTGCTCTGCTATATCCACGGTTACTGCTAGTTAAAATGGATGGATGGGTTAATAGTCCAGGGGGTCTTTTTTCACCCAGAGAGCTGCCAAAAAGGTACTGAAAGCTCGCAGTACAATGCAGTATTGTCTCACTTTGAATGGTGCAGGCAACAGAAGGGAGCTTGTGGCGCAGAATTCTTGTGAGCCTTAAAAGGACTGAGCACCTTTCAGCGTTCAGGTCTCATCACCCTACTGCAATCTGCAAGGCATCTAAGTAATCCAGCGCCCACCGAAAATCTAAGCCTCCTTTCCCCGTGAGCCACCCCAGATTCCCTCAGTGAGCTTCCCGGCTCTTTAATGAGTTACAGTCCTGAGTCACCGGAGTATCACAGCTGCAGAAGTACTGGGGATTGAGATTGCGCACTTAAAACAAACATGGGCAGGTTACTGCACTTCCTGTTGACTTTTTTTTCCCCTGATTGGATAACAGAATGTGGTCATAGAAACCAAATAAGCAAGCACTATAAAAGCAGGCAGCAGTTTGCGTGACTGCTCGTGTGTTTGCTCCGAGGTGGGAGTTAAGTGCTCGCCTACCGTACATGACAGGCAGCAGAGGGAAACAGGGATTGCTTCCGCTTTGGAATGGAAGGGGGTTCAAGGCTGAGTAAAATACAAAAAAAGGGATGTTTTTTTTTAAAAAAAAAAACCTGGAGCTAAAACAACATTTTCTAAGGACTGAAGAAACAGAGCTTCAGTGAAACATTTATAACTTGCTTTTTGTTCTTTTAAGATACGATCACTATATTGGCCATATACAATTTCTTGTATAGATAGATAAGACTATTGATCCATAGGGAAATTGATGAATTAGTATTATGAATTTGTCTTTTCACATACCCCAGCTTGCTCTCCATGAGATACACAGACAGGGAGAGAAGCTTGGGGTCAGAGCGCAGGGTCAGCCATTTATACGGCGCCCCTGGAGCAGTGGGGGTTAAGGGCCTTGCTCAGGGGCCCAACGGAGTAGGATTCCTCTGCCGGCCGCGGGATACGAACCGGCAACCTTCCAGCCAGAGGCGCAGATCCTTAGCCACAGAGCCACTGCACAACGGTTTATTTTGGACACGTGTGGACTTTATCACGCGTTACGAAAAGCAACTACCCTGTGCTTCTTGATTTATCCCAGGTTTGGATTAGAAATGCTCTTTCCGACTTGCTTCATTGGTGCTTGGGTCTATATTCGCGCGACTTGGTGCATTGAGCAAATTGAGCAATTGGGATGTTTTGCCGTTTTCGTGTTTCATCTTGACCTGTCCTTTGCAAAAGCATATGAAATGTAGTGAGTTTCTGTTTTTTTTGCATATTATGGGTGAAAATGCAGGAATTTCGGTAGGATCCCCTTGTCGTTAAAGGAAAGCAGTGGCACAAGGAGCTGCAGTCAGGGCAAGTTCAGAAGAGGGAAGAAGTGCCCGTTTATGCGAGTTCTTTAGGCTATAAAAGCTCATTTTTGAGTCCACTTCTTGTTGGACCCTGGAATCCTTTGATTAAGGAGGAATACTTGGATGCTTTGTCTGGTCACTTCTTTGCAGCTCAGACGCAATCAGCGCTAACAGAAGATCCGCGAGTCGTCTGCTGTTGCCTGGTTACATATTGCAATGAGAGGCCACAGCAAGCGTGTCCTCAAGTGTGTTATCAATCTGTCCTGTCTCAGGGCACCTTGCTGTAAGGGGTAGGCACTGGGGAAAGGAAGCAAAACATTATTTACCTGTCTGCAGAGCCCAATTCCAATTTCAAATGGCTGAGGTTAAAAAGCGGGTCTTTGAGTTTGTATTTGAAAGGAAGGAAGAGGAGCCACCCCCTGCGTTCTGTGCAGCCTTACGACCTGATTTCAGAAGCTGCTTGCCAGGTTAAAGCATGAATAACTGCAACTGAGCCTTGCGTGTCCAGTTAGCGGGGCAGTTTTCCACACAGATCGGTTTCATCGTCACGCTGGTAAAGAATCAGCCAGCTGACGTGCCCTGATTAGCTAAGCCACTCGAAAAAATGCACCACTTGTCAGCAGTCAGAGTTGTAGCTGTCAAAGATAAAGGTGATTATTTTTTTTTGTAGGACTTCCTTTAGTGGCACGAGTTAGTGTGAAGCTATTGATCACCGTGCATGGTTAAGCTCCGTGGAATTTCTTTGAGGGGGATTTCCAAAGGCTGATTCTGCATCAGAATAGTAGGCTGCAGTGGTTTCTAGTCATCAGGGTTGTTAAGAACAGATGCATGAGTGCTGGGCAGATGCATGAGAGGGGGATGTTTAAGGAGTTCTGAAGCTCTAGAGGTGCTGGAAAGTCCTGCCACAAGACAAGGCAAATGGTTCCCGACAGTGTACCATTGTATATGAATATTACTATTTTTAATTAAGAAAATATCTGCACAAACTCAAGATTGTGTGGCTGCCATATTAGTGCAGATAGACCGGAGAGGATCAAAACCCTTTTCTTGGTTTGTAAAAGAAAAGGCCCCCCATCTCCACCCATTTCCTATGAAAATCAGGCGGGGGGCAGTAGACTTTATTGAGAGCGAATTCGTCCACTTTAAGACATCATCCGGCACATCTTTTCATAGTAAAACGTACCTGCAAGTAAAACCTTTTTATGGGGAGGGGGCAAAGCAGGGAGGTAGATAATGGAAGGTGGGTAATCCACACTGTAATTTTAGACTAAGTAAACTTTAACAGAGAAGGTGTAGCTGGCTGACTGTCTGTACCGCTCTTGGCTTGACGTAACATCCTGGCAACAGGCACCTGAAGCAGCCCCCTTCTACTGCGGCTTTCCTTCCGAGTTCCGCTGGCTGGTTCCCAGTCAAGCCCCCTCCTCTTTCTGGTTCCAAACTGGAAAGAATGTGGCCGAACGGAGGTCGAGCCGAGAGATCGGCCCTGTTATAGTGCTCGTAACTGGCCGGCAGGCCAGCTTCTGAGCAAGAAAATGAAAACTGCCGGGGGGGAAGAGGCCACACCACCAGCTGCAGTTTGCAGCGCACATGAAGTGGCTTTCGTTCACTAAAAACAAAAAGGGAAAACCAGCTCGTTGTTTTTTTTTTTTTTCCGGCAAGTCCTTTAAATTCTCCGCACAGTGCACACTTCCTCTTAGCGGTCTCGCGCCTGCTTGTGTCATTTCTGGGAATTTAGGGAGAAGAGAAAGGGTAAATTCGACCCATGATTAATTCCATGGGTATGAATTCAGTGCTGGGTGAGCGATCCCGGATTGTCAGTTTTTTTTTTTTTACAAAGCAGCAAATTTCCCAAGCTCAAAAATCTGACTGAAAACCAACCGTTCCAGCTAAAAGGCTGCATTTCTCCAGCCACGAGTCAAAGAAAACAATGCCCTTGCACATAACTGCGCCAGAATACTTAGCTCTGCAGTTATAACTGCTTGCATATTAACTTCTGCAATGGTAATCAAGTTTCTTGTTTGGTAGAGGTGTCAGGAAAAACACAATCTTTTTAAATGCTTACTCAGGTTTTTTGGGGAGTAAGAGTGATGTTTGTTTTTGTCCTGGGATCAGTCCTGCAGCTTCAATGAGTAAGTCTCATCCTGACAAAGTTTACGGCCTGTGTCAATAAACCAGACTAGCCCCGAAATGGCCCAGCGATACTCTGTGTGACTTTGGTTGTAAAATGTATGGAAACAATAAGTACAGAATCTGGAATATTTGCAGGTTCAGAGGCTATTATTAAGTGGAACTGCAGTTTGAGGGGGATGAACTTACTGTATATATATATAAGGGGTATTTTTATATTTCGGGGTTAAAAAGCATTGATGAGTGCATTTCAAACCGGAATAAAAGAAAAATGTACACGGTAACATCTAAAACCTCCAATTTACATCAGAAACATCTCTTTGAATCGAATAGAAATATTGCTCTCGATTTTGAGACAGATTTGCCAACAAATACTACTTACTAAACTCTGCATGCAGATCACATTGGAACATTTCTGTGGTGAAATGTCTGCTGCACAACCTGTACTTATTGACTCGTACATCACAGTACACGAGTCATTACAGGGACTAGTGAGCAGGAAGGGCTGCATCAAGTCGCAATTCGTGGGAACTATCACTCTCGGCGGTTTGCGACAAACAGTGGCAAGCTTACAGAACTTTCACCAAGTTCATTTTTACACCTAATTACGAAATTGTTCCAATTTTTCTACACCATCAATGAATTTATTTTGTTACCGAGCTTTAATAACTGGCCTGAGAACCTGGGACCGCAGTTCCCCTTTAAGAAAACATATTGCAAGCCTTTTGATGGACCGATGGTGCTTATTCTCACACATCAGATGACTGAGTTACTCCTACACACGAGTGAGGCGTGGTGGGGGAGATTGAAACCCAAATGTAGGCAGCTCCTTTGTTACGCACCCGCTCGAAACTAGCTGACATCATTTTGCACGCGGAGTTCTCAAAAGGCCCGGATGAAACGAACGACTGTGACGCACTCCAAGCTGTCTTTTAAAAAAAGGCATCTGTCTTTCAATCCCCGGGTGTTAGTCACTCAGAGGATTGGATTATTCTCTGACACCGAGTCCCGAGACGTGACTTTTTTTTTTTTTAGAATGTGCTATTGTCAAATAGAAAGTGTCCGCAGGCCAGTAACCCATCAGGAGAGTTTGGGATAACATCCAAGGCGATGGCTGCAGCTACCCCTTCCCTGACAGAGATTAGATCATTTTATCCACGCGCAGCTGTGGTTTCTGCAAGAAGGATGTTTTTTTGGCTTTGCTCGTGTTCTGCTCTGAATCGCCAGCTTGTTTCCCCCTAAGTGAGACACTCTGGCAATACGGAAGCTCTTCCTAATGTATGCAAACTTTTTATGTTCTGGTGATTAATGACGCACGTGGGTTTCTGGCTAGAAATCAGAGACACACAGAACGATTATCACATGGTCTGTACTGGGTTCTCCTTGTGGTAAGGAATCTTATGGAGAGATCGTGCATCACTATTTTCCCCATTGTAATAATTCTTAGGTTATTCCCATTAGGAAAACAAGTGAAAACGACTTGAATTCCAAACATTCTTGAAGTTTCGCCACCAAATAAAACCTAAATAGGCATAACAAGCAGTATATAAGATGCACTGCATAAATATTCACAACATTGTTGTTAATTAGTACATACAAAGTCCGGAATCAGTTTTGAGAGTTAATCATCAGATATCTGCCCTGAAAAGCTGTGCGATTGTTTTTTAGTAACATTTCTTTCAGACCATCAGAATGGTTACAAAAGAGATGGAGGCATTCGACCCATCAAGGCCATTTAGTAGTTAGTAGTAAATTGATCCCAGGATCTCATCCGATCATTTCTTTAAGGAACCCCTGGGTATCGGCTGCAACACCATGGCTAGGAAGGCTGTTCCACACCCCTACAACCCTTTGCATAAATAAGTGCCTCTTGTTCTTGCTTTTAAATGCACTGCCACTTTCCACTCGTGTCCTTTGGTTCATGTGTCATTCTTCATCCTGAAGAAGAGTTCTCAATGCCTTTGAGAGTTCTGAGTACTTGTATCAGGTCCTCTTGTAGTCTTCTCTTTTTTGAAGACTAAAAAGATTCAGTTCTTTCAGCGTGTAAGCTTGGGACATTCCTGGAAGTCTTGGAATGCCTCTCTGCGAGAAAGAAAAAGCATTAGAGAATATTGATGAGGGATTTTCCAGGTGGCTGATGTGTTCTGGCATTCGGAGAGCAGCACTGGGCCCAAGTTCCAGTGAGAACATGAATATTTCTTGTTCTGGAGGAAGTTGTGCTACAGTCATTTCAACCAGATCCCCATACTCTGGAAATAATCTGTGGAATGCGACTGAACTACAGAGCTGGGCTTCAGACAGGAAGCAAACCCCAAATACTTTGCATGCTCAAACCTTTCATCCTTGTTTAGCGCTTGGCTGCCGGTGGTCAATTCATTAGCTGGGTTTAGCAGAGTGTGCAAGTTGTTACACGAAGGCATGTTCTTGCAGCCTTCTGAAACGAACCTTAAAATTGTATGTGTACATTCCACAGATTCTGGAAAATTCACAGGCCCACAAGGCGGTCTCGGACTTAGAGGTGGGGAAAGTTCGGTGGAGGTCACTGTACTTTCATCCTGTCTAGGAATTTCAGAAGGAGTTGTTAACTTATCCACTTCAAAACTATAGTTGTTGATGTTTGCTTCCTTCCAAGAAATTAGAGGCTTACTAGTTGCTTGAAGTCCTTGTTGCTTTTAAGAGGTGTTGGTTTTTATATACAAATCCCCGGGTTGCTTTGTTAGATATAAACCATTTCATTAAGTCACTATTTGGTCAGAGTGTGCATCATGTTTACAAATGCTTGATAACCCTGCCCGGGCCTAAGGTCTCAAGACTGCAGTCTGACTTTTTTTCCCCTTTTGAAACCTCTTAATGTCTTGGAATAGGCAGACGTTAGAACTGCTGCTTCTCTGGTAGATGAGAGAGAGAGAGAGATGCCGTTGCATGTGACTGTTTTTGCTCTACGTTTCAAGCCCCAATTGCAAATAGCATGTTCCCTCTCTCTGGTGTCTATGAAAGGTTGTAGGGACCGAGCAGGCCACTGTGGCAACTATTCTAGGGCGGGCTGTGGATGTCCTGGCTACATTTGAGCTCATTAATTGGTAACAGCACAGGCATGAAGGTATTCATGCCCCCACTTCACCCCAGGGGTGTTCAGCCAAATGTGTGCCACAACAGTCTGTTAAAAAGATAGCCCCAATCTGACCTTACTGGGCCTACATTGATTGAGACACTGAAGCATCTGTCAGTTTTGAGCCAAATGGGTGAAGTTTTCTTATCTTAAATAGGTGACTGTGTTTGTACTGTATGTCGCTACCTGACCAGGATAGCCGTGTGTCTAGAGTTCCCGATTGCACAATTTCAGTTTGTTTTTGTTGTTGTTTTCAGGAGGTTAGAGATTGTCGAGATGAGCTCTATTTATTGCAGTTCCAGTGAACAGGAAGAAAAAAAGAGCCATGCTTCTTACAGGAAAAAAGCCATGCTTATTATCCAGCTTATTACAGGAAAAATCAGTTTGCTGAGCCAATTACCTTCTTAGATGGACAGGCACGATGATGGTTTGACAATTTTATTCAATTGCAGGTTTTTTCCTTTCAGGGCGTTAATAGGGAATTTCAGACACAAACACACATTTTTTGGCATATAGAATCTTACAATATCCAACAGAGACAAAATACAGGCCTGAAACACCGTCGTCATTCTTATAAGGTAAAAAACGGCTTAAGATGTACCTGGTGAAAGTTGTAGCCGAACCAACAATCCTTTTGAATTTGAGGTGTAGGATGCATCAATGATCAGTCCACAACAACTGTGTAGTGAAGAGGCTACACACTGAATTGGTGACAGAATGTTATATTAAGAATGCATATGATAAATCAAATACAGCACAAATTCAGGTTGTCACTATGCATCATTCATGCCTTATGTGCTTTACAACTCTGCGTGATCAAATGGACAAAATTGTCAATAGCACACGTGCATCGCAAAGGGAAAGTCTGCTGCTAAGCGCGTGTGTCCTCCTCTTTCCTGTTCCGTTCTGGGAAGAAGGTGGTCAGACTCCACACAGGCTCGGCAGTTTCCAAGAATTTCAAATTAAATCTCCAGCCTGTTTTTGGCCAGCCGCCCGGGCGAGTTTAAGCGGGCGGAAAAAAAAAAGTGACAGCAGTTTCTTCTGAAATGACGGACACAAGCCAGTGCCAGGTCTGACGTCGGTTGAGCCAGTACAATATTCGCGTTCACATGTAACAAACGTTAGGGCTCGTGTTAGACTTTGGTTTGTAGAGTCGGGATGAGCCTAATCATTTTTCCAGTCGTTATATGGGGCTCAGTCTCGCGTTACAGACGGTAACCCAATGCTATCACCATATAAAAAGATTGTTCTGCGCATCGCGTCTGGTTACTCGGGATTTCTAATGCGTCGTTTTATTTTTAAGACAGGCTCCGCTTATTGATCTCCTCACGAGCTTCTGGTTACAACCAGAATGTATTCGTCTTGAGCAAAGAGGGGGTCTAGGCTGTCTTAATACAGGCCGTGGACAGGACAGTGTGAATTGTGTATTGGGGGTGGACGTTTCATTTTGGCAGTTCAGTAAAGTGATGTTGTCACTTCTGAAAACCACCCTTTTGCAAGTCCTTAATTTGTATTATCTGACCACAATTAGGTTACCTAATCTGTGCTGATATGTGCAACAAAGCATGCCTTTTAGCCTTGGGGTTTTACGTATTTTTTTTTCCTCTCGTAGGTGTATTATTTCTTGCATGTACTTTCTAAAGTTGGCTGCTGCAGTTTTACCAAAAAGGCACGTGATGGAGCAGCTTATTTAAATATGCTTACACAAGCATGCGTGTGGGCACTATTGTCCGTCTGTGGAATGATTTGAGACAGAGGAAGTTTTTTTTTTTTGGGCAGTCGCTGGTGAGGAACCACAGGCCCTGAAAAATCACGTTTTTAAAGCACATTTCTGAAAAGAAACAAATCTCATTGTGGTAGGTGTAGTAAGTATGCATACCCTAGTGCAGGTAATTTAAAAAGAAAGAAAAGATTTTGAAAGCGTTTTCTGAAAGTGCTGGCATCTTGACTTTTAATCTTGCTGCAATAATTTAGCCTGGAAAACTTGTGCTTTTGCAGTTTCGTTCTCTTTTTGGGGGTTGGGTGCATCTTTGGGATACTTAAGGATGCCCTAAAACATCTGTAAGAAGGTTTTTTTCTTTCTGTAGCTCATTGGAGTTGTTAATTACAGACGTGATCATAGCAAACTCCGGGACTGCAGCAGTCTGGACGATCAGGAATGTTTTTTTTTTGTAACCACCATTGTTGTCTTCTGTCCTTATCCATCCAAAAATGGAAGCATATTGGTAAATGACCTTCTGTCTTGTCTGTCCTCATCACATACTCAGAGTTGCAGTATGCCCTTGTATATGTAGAGCTGTCATTATATTTCTTTGTGGAATGTTCTGAGTGTAGGGATCCAGCACTATTCTTTTCCTTCTGAAGGAATTCTACAGTAAAGAAACCAGTTGGAAATACCTAGTTTATTTCTCTTCGTCTGTTTCACCAGAGGCAGCCTGCATCTTGGAATTAAGGGCTGAATTGGACAACCACAGCTCAGTGTTCACCGGAGCGCGTTTTACAGGGCCTCTGCAAAAGAGGCGTGTTTAAAGAGGCTTAGCTCTGGAGAGTAAAATGTGTTGTTTATCTGAATCACAGAGGAGGCAGGGCAGTGTGCCATTCGGAAATGTTACCAGGTTCTGTTATAAATATAGTACAGGGATCAACATATTTCTGGGAAAGTCATCTGAATGGTCACCATAACTCCATTTCCATGAGTGCCATTGTTTAACGGTAAACAGCACCAGTAGTTTGCCACTAGACCCAGGATTTGGCCAGGATACAAGCCTCCAGCAGTTAGCTGCTTTGCATAATGTGCTCCTTTTCAGATGTTATTCAAAGAATACGTAACAGTTCTTTTGACCGTTTCTAACATCAGCCTTGACGTCTCAGTTCACTTGTTTTGCTCACATACTGTTTTGTCGCACGCTGAGGGTACAACAGTTCTCAAACCAGTCTTGACAGGAATTGTATTCCAAAAACATCCCGTTTTTACTTTTTAAGTCACTTGTATTTGATACAGTTGGAAATTCTTTCACAAAAGACTTTCGGATTGTTTTGCCTGTTTTATGGTCCCACCATGCCATTTAATAACATTCTACCAACTGCTTTTGAGTTTGCCAAATGCATTATACTGCTGAAAATAAGTTGCAGACATTTGACTTTGCTTTATCTTTATGTGCATTTTTTGCACCAATATCATATTCTGTCAATATTTTTCAGTTTTCCACTGCAAATAAGTGGAAACTGAACCCTGGGATATTTTTAGTTTTCCACAAGCAGCCTTAGTTTAATTTGGGCCTGTCAGCTGTAAAGGAATTTATAATCACAGTCAGTAAAACCTGGCTCAAGCTGAATTACAGTAGATCTAACTTCTTGAGGAAACTATTGCTTTGAATAAGACACAGCTCAGAAAAAAAAAGATCACCAGTCATATTGATTGGTTTAGGTCTATACTGTTTTTGCTTCCTGTTGTAAAATGGTTAAAGACTCCTAAGAGGTTGGGCCTGCCGAGTAACTCAAGAAGTAAATGTGCTCATCTGACTGCATGTTAAGCTCTATGGTCACGGGTTCGAGTTGCAGTCCTGTCACTTGCCAGCTGTGACTGTGTGGTGGTCTCAGTGAGGGACATACATCTCTCCCAATCAGCACTGCCTCTCCAGTACGGGGCGGTGCTGCCTGTGACACATTAAAAGCTGATTGGCTCAAAGGTAGGCAGGTAGGAGGAGTCAGCCTGCACTTCCCCTGTGTGCAGGCACAGGTTCTGTTGCTGTGAGATGGGGAAAACACCCAACTGGCTGTTCGAAATACAGTGCGTATAAATGACTAATATCTGGCAATTCTAAATAATAATTTAGGTTTTTCACATCGGTAAATATTACAGTTACTCCTAATATTTGACTTCTTAGGTTGTAGGAGTGTTTTAACTAACTTAATTAATTGTGTTACATCTTTAATTTGAAATTCATCCCTTTAATGTTATTTGGAGAAATGTCTATTGAATTATAGAAAACTAACAGTACCTGTAATATGTATCTATAAAATAAAAGTACACTTAGGAATAAAATAGCATTAAAATCCTCTCTAAAGACATGGAAACATTGCAAGTATTCTGTCAGTTTAAAAGGAAGGCTAACCACAATCCTGGTTTGGGGTTTACTGACAGATATTTCCAATCTAGGTTTTGAACCTGTTGACACAGCCTAGCTCATTTGACTATGATCTCTACCAGGGACTTAAGATACTGCAGATTTCCAAGAGATTTGGGATCACAGAGGTTATGTAGGATCCTGAATGCTGCCTCTGCTTTCTGATGTCATGAATCCATCTCTCAGATAGAATGATGTTTTTTTTTTTTACTTTAAAACTGCATGTTTCACACTGGTCAATTTTGTTTTGAAAAGTAAGACACATCTGCCAACAAACGGGAAAACCCAAACCCCTTACCCTAACAATACCAGTAAAGAGGTCAGCGGTTTTGTGGACTTTTCGATAGCCCTACGGTGGTAGAGCTTTCTGTAAAACAATACTGACGCAGAGGTTCACAGACTAGATAAAATCTTCGCACTCAGGTCAGCATTCCCAGGGGGGGGAAATTTGATCTCCCACCTGTTCGGACTCAAGATTGTGCCACTTGGCTGGTGGGCCCAGGAGTCAGCAGTGACGCCAGTTTGGCCCTTTTCCACTCCGGGGGGGGGGGGCTTTAAACCATGTAGCGTCTTTCTGTCTGATGCTTCACAACTTAATATGAGTAGACCAGAAAAGCCACACAAGAGAGGAAGCCACCCAGATCACTTGGTTGCTAGGAGCTAACTTATTATTATAATTGTGTGTGTTTTGTATGGGTGCTGCAGTTACCTGCCAGCTTCAGAACCGACATGCGGTCTTGGCAAATAACTGTCTCTTAATTGTGCCTGTGTGTTTATAAGCACTACAGTGGAGTGTTGTCCTATACAGGGCACAGTCCAGCCTTGCACTCTGTGCTTCAGAAGTAGACCCTGGGTTGCAATAACGCTACCAGGAAAAAACTGCTTTCTGTTCATTTTTAGATGGATCCATTTATCCTTTGGGGTTTGCAGAGATGTTGGATTCAGTGCGCACATGAAGGGGACAGTTTCACAGCCTAATGATGTCCGCAGATCCTGTAAGGCTGTGGCTGCTTCCGACGCGTTCATGATTTAGCTTTATCATGATTTTAAGATGCAGGAAACCATGCAGAAGTGCATTTAAAACTGAGAACAGGAGGAACTGCTTTACACAAAGAGTTGTGAGGGTATGGAACAGCCTGTCCATGATGATACCTTGGTTTCTTTCAAGCAACATCTTAATGAGATTATTGGATCAATTTCCTACCACCTACCAAACAGCCTAGTTGGACTGAATGGAACCTTTGATTTGTTACTTTTTTTTAATGGTGAACGGACTGAGGGGTGTGGGCTTGTGATTCAGTGTACACACTCGCCTGTCATTTCATCGCTCGTCCCCTTGGTGTCGGAATGTTTTATCAGCAGCACAGTTAAAGAGCAGGGGAACGTCATTCTTTGTCTTAAATTACAGTCCATTGAATTTGTTTTCATCTGCCAAAATTACAATCTAGACTGCATGTTCGGGATTTTGGGAGGATCTTTTACTGGTGCTAACGTGCAGTTTTGCCTTTTTTTTTTTTACGGTCATTACTGTACTGTCAGTGATATACTTCTAATGTTGGCTAGCCTGTTCGTGCTACTACGCAAAGCCTATTCCACAGCAGTACGAAATTCGGTCCACATGAATGGGACAGCAGGAAATGCTGTCCAACAACTGGAATTGTTAAGGGATAGTAGTGTTTAGAAACCAGTGCCGTTTCAACTGCTCTCACCCTCTTAAAAGACACTTAGGGCCTCACGTCTTAATCTCCCGAGTCTACTTTGATTGCCAAAAAACCAAGGCCTTGAATGTTTTTGCAGTTCCTGGAAGGCAGTAGACAGTTCAGACATGTTAGGGTCGTTTTCCAGGGAAGTTCTGCAATCTTGTGCCACAGTCACCCGGCTGATTCCCAAGGATCCTTAATGAATCATCCATCTTAGAATCGGATGAATCCGGTCCAGCTGTCGCTGGCCTGGAGGGCCCTTGGATCGTTCAGCCATTTGAGTTTATGTGCGAGCTAATGGCCTCCTGTGTTTGCATTCTACAGGAAAGATGAAGAGGAAGCCGGGTTTGAAAATCCCAGATGACGTCTTCAAGCAGAAAGAGCCTAATCCTGTGTGCGTATTTGTTGATCTGCTTTTAATGCGTGCATGAAATGAATGAATGAATGAATGAATGAAAGAAGACCCCCCGGTTAGGTGTATGGTTCAGCTACAAAAAACCTTTTCTAGCTCAGTGGACATAACACGCAGGGCATTTTGACTTAAACAGCATACAGCATTGTATGTTTTAGCACTGGTTAATCAGCTCAGCTTTGCTGAAAGCTGTGCACAGTACCTTTTAAGGTTCACCTTTTGGTAAAACAGAATTGCAGTCACAGGTGTTGTGGTGTCACTTCCACGAGCCATGTGGTATCAAAACTGAACATGTTTCTTCTCATTTCAAATGAACAAACCCCATGGAATGCCATTATTCCATTTTATAAGGCATAAACGTTCTTGTCACATGACTTGGAGTAAAATTGATTCATATTATCCGGGCATCGATCGACAAATCCCAGACAATAGCATCATGAGGGACACAGTTAGTGATGATTACCAAATAATCTCTATATATATATTTATATGAGTTAATTGCTCCTAGTGCATTAGAAAGTAAGATTTCAGGCACTGTATCATGCTTTCAACAAAAATGATGGACCACGTCTTGTGTCAATTATTATGTAGTTCTAAGCAACACGTATTAAAATATCATCTGTGTTCTTGACACATTCTACAAAGACCAGAATAAATCAGCGCCAGCACATTTGGATCACAGCTTTCAGTATGTTTTTTTAACTGCAGTTCTCCTCCTACAGGCCGCCCCGAAATTTGGATTCCAGGACCTTCATTACAATTGGAGACAAAGTAAGCATGTGAGACTTTTGTATCTTGATCCCTGATAGCTGAGTGGAATCCTGAGGCGTGCATTGCCTGCAGCATGAATTCCCAAACCAGCGCCTCTCCCCACCACTAAATGCAGCCCAACTCAGAAACCTGACCCCCATGTAACAGTTCTAATGCCAGGTGATTTTTCGCTCTGAGAATCCTCAGAACCACAGTCAAGAACCTTTCCAAAGTTAGTGCTGCAGGAAAACCCAGTTGAGCCAAGAAAGTGAATTAAATGAATTGTTTATGATTCAGCTTCATGTTTTAATGACTGTCCTGAGCTGTTGTCTTGACTATATATAGTAGTGGATAAGAAAACAAGGAATTCCTGGGTAGCGTCATTATGTTTATTCTGTAAAATGTTTTATACATCTTTAATCGCTGCTTATTTCTTTGCCTGTATACACCCCTAATTTGGAGTCCCCAGCTGTGTCGGCAACTCCTGTCTTCACATGTGAAGTCTTTTCTGAACTTTTGAGAGACCCTTATTACAGCTGGTTCCCGGTTACACCACCACCTTCTGTCTCCCAAAGCAAGCGGACTCTGCTAAACGTCTTTTCTTGCTTACAATAATGGTATTATCTGCACAAGTCTTTGCTGGAGTCTTGCTAATTAGTTTTCTCGACAATTAGGAATAAAACCCTGTATATGCAGTGGTAAGAAGTTGAGGGGCAGACAGCTGGCCTGTTTTAAATCTGTGATTCCACACTTGTCTAGCAGTCTCCAAATCGTACAGTCGCAACAACATCGCACTCGCTCCCTCCTACAAAAAGCGGGCAGTTTTCAAATAAAAAAATCCTCCCTGTCCAGTCGGATCCAGTATGTATATCCTCTTCTGAAGGATACACTTTGGAATCTTAGACCCGAGCTGGTCTTTTTTTAGAGATCAGAAGTTTTTAATTAATGATGCCACCTCTACTCAGAAATTAAAAGGAAGTGAAGTCTTGCTTTGATATGCAATGCATGACTCCATAATAATAAAATAAATCATTATTATAGATTCTTCTACATTCTGTATACATTCAATTTACATGGATCCTAAGCTCATTCATGTGGAATAGCCTGGCTGCAGAATGGCTGTTACACAAGAAGTGGCATGTGATTAAGGGAAGAGAGCAGTTTCTTGCACTGGTGCTGTAGATGCGACAGACAGCTCTAGGGCTCTGTCAGCCTGAGGGAGGGATGACATCACATAGCAACCTGTCCTGCACCCTGTGCACACAAACCACTCTCCCTGTCAACACTGACATCACCAGCCTGCTGAATCAGTGTCCGCAACACTGAGGTTACCGTTCTATTCTGGTGCACTGATGTCGGCATTTGAAAATGACATCGCGTAAAACAGCTTTTAAAATCTCTGGTCAGTTAAACAGGACACTTCAAAAAACACTTTTGCAAAAGCTGCAAAAATGGTTCAAAAGGCAAACTTTGTGAATTATTGTTTTTGTTTTAAACAATTTTTTTAAAAAATGATTTTTTAGCATTTCGGTCCTCAAAATGGTATCGGCAGAAGCTGTTTAGTGACTGAATTACGGTTCTCTTTCTGTGTGTTTGATGAAAATGACCGACCAGCTCATTCAGACATTTTTTTTAAAGGAAAAAATACCACTTTCACAGCACCAGTGGCTCCCAGGTGTGGCAAGCACCTGTTGTGTTCCTACCCTGTTAAAAAGGAGTTAGTAATAGTAAGTCCATAGTACAGTTCTGTCACATTCCCTCGATTTCAATATCTGCTTTCTGTCAGTTTTAAGCTGCATTACAAACTTGCACTAAAGAGAAGCATGGGGACTCACAAAAATAGAAACACTCCCAAAACCACTGTGAAATTTGCACAGTGAAACAGTCGTGCCTTCAGTGAAGGCTTGTTTATGGAGGACCTTTGCACTGTCTCGGAGCAAGGTGATACAGAAGGTATGTTCAGAGCCGGAGAGCTGTGCACGTGCTCAGTGAGTAATCGGCTGGCATTCCACAGGGGACAAATATTAATGACATGTAAAATAACCCACTATACAACAGCAAAGCTAGCGCAACACTGACCCTCCGCTTGCGCCAGCCAGCCCTCATACCAGGAATTATTTTGATGTTGGTGATATTGAAGCCCATACAGCTGCTCAAGAGTTTAGGACAAAAACGAGCAGGTTCGTCCGTTAATCTCAACGTGCAAAGCAGCTGAAACCGGCCGCTGTCACTCGGGAAAACCGCAGGAATATGGAGGTTATGCTGGCTTTTGCTATTGTTGATGTTCCTTTATAAAACAGGAGCCAAAAATCCCTGCCAGCAAAAAGTTCAGTGGGAGTTTGGTACCGTTTGTCGTCTTGGAATGCATGGCTTTAGGGACCGCCTGCCGAATGGTCACGTCAAGCATTATCGTTAGCACTGCTAACATAATGGCAGTATCCCTTCATTTTGTATTGTATTCCTATGGCAAACTGGCTGAATTTTAATTCCTTCCAAGGTTCTAGTTTGGGGCAGAAACATAGCATGCTGATTAGGTGACCGCCTAACCTAAAAAAAACCCAACCGATTTTCCGAATATGAACTTGCCCTGGGGTTAAAAGCCGGGTTGGTTAGTGCCTTAACCTCCTGCCAGTCCTGTCTCCTCCCTGCTGTGGCGTGAACTGTCCTCCTTCCCACCCACTGCACTGGGTTAGTGGGGAAGTGCAGGAGCTGTAGAGCTGGACCCTCAGTTAGTGCGCGACGGGAACTTGCCCAGCATTCCTTATGGAAGTGTCAGCCGGGAAGAGTCCGGAGATGAGCCGTCCCGATGCCTTTATGTTGAAGTCATACGTTTCTCGCCAGACAGGTGGCAGGAGTTCTAAAATAGCCTTCTGCCTTTAAGAGAAGGTGGTTGGCGCTTTCCAAAAGCCTCTACTGTTTGACTGTGCAGAATTTCCTTAAGAAACCTGTCAGCAAATACTGTGGCTTAGAACAAGTTAAAATAAAGAGGGAAGAGCACTGCCTTACTTTGCTTCTGAGAGGAAAATAGATATGACATTCTCATGTCATATCAATACACTTTATGTGAATAATAATAGCAGACATTTTTGTCTCTCCGGTATAGTATGTTTATGTTTTCCCTATGTTGCAATTTTCTAAATGGGCTAAATGACCCTATCTTATGTGTAATCTTTCTTATATTACATAACAATAAGGGATTTCCCCCTACGTGGATGATGGCAGACATCATTGCTCCCCACACACCAGCTCTCAGTGGGGAGAACAGAGTGATGAAGCCAGTTTGTAGATGGGGATTATCAGGAGGCCATGATTGGTAAAAGCCAGTGGAAATTTGGCTAGGATGCCGGGGTAACACCCCTACTCTTTTTGAGAAACACCCTGGGATTTTTAATGACCATGGAGAATCAGGACCTTGATTTTATGTCTCATTCAAAGGACGGCACCTTTTTACAGTGTAGTGTCTTTGTCACTATACTGGGGCATCAGGACCCACACAGACCGCAGGGTGAGCTCTACCTGCTGGCCCCACCAACACCACTTCCATCAGCAGCCTTAGCTTTCCCAGGAGGTCTCCCATCCAGGTACTGGACAGGCTCCCACCTGCTGAGCTTCAGTGGGCTGCCAGTTGTAAAATTGCAAGGTGATATAACGGCTGGCTGTATTAATTCATCCCCAGATGGTCCTAAATGCAGGCAGGTGTTCTATATACATATCTGTAGTAAAACATATTAGGGAATGTGAGGGACGTGCGCTATTGATGATCGCTGACATCGCAAAAGGGAAAGGTGTAACGATTCCTCATTTTGAGAACAACTACCCCAGTATCTATTCCTGTAAAGCAAGGAGCCTGCAAACAGTGCTGCTGCTGAAATGCTACTGAGAAGTGATGTTAGGCTGACATCATGTTTTTATACTGGTCTATTTCAGAAATTTCAGTGTTGAACACTACCATGATTCAGCTTGAGTTAAGGCGTGGCTTTTGTTACTGGATATGAAATGATGAGTCATTATTTTTTCCAGCAAAAGCTAGACAGTATATGCTCCAAGCAGTGCACCTTGTACAGTGAAAGGACATGAAAAACCTGCCTGTTAGGCCTCAATATGCATGTATACTGTAAGTATGAATTCAGCAAATTGCAAATCCGTCATCTACGTATTGTGTCTTGATAATAGTGCCCTGTGCACAAGAACTAATGCAATCTCCAGCAAACACTTAATACAACACTGCAATCTTGATTCCATTCTTAAACAGAAAGGGTGGGGATGCTTCTCATATTTCAGGTTGAATTTCCAGGCCTGGCAGTCAAATTTACAGACAGGCATCACCATTCGTGAGACGGAGGTGAAAAGGGAGGTTAAACAGGCGTTTCTAAAAATGTCGCAAGGGGGAAAGAGGCACCGCGCTAAGGAAAACCTTCAGCTTGAGTCGCACGGAAGGATTCTGTCCGCATTCTAAGTTACAGACTGTCTGCGGAAATATCATATCGGATCATAGTGTTTGCAGGAACTCAATATTGCTGTTTGGGAGCACGGCCAGCAGGTCATTGCCTTAATCCAATCTAGACATAACAAAAAAAATGTACTGATCGCACGTATATTTAATTAGTCTTTACAAACTGATATGATTCAGTCATTTAGCTCTCACGGCAGCGTAATCTTTTTCAAACAGCCAGAACTCGCGTTCGAGTCCAGATCTGTTCACGTTCCCTGTAACTGCTGGGACTGAAGCCAGGTGTTAATCGCAGTGTTCAGTGCTGTGTTCAGTAAGACCCTGCTATATCTGAATTCAGCTGTTCAAACAAGGAAGAGCCGTGGCTCTCTGAATCAGGGTGTTTATGAGCAAAACGAATAAAAAAAAACCTACTTATTTCCAGTGAGCATTTGGTGTATTTGTGTGCCCTTGTATTCATTGTAATGGAATTTAGTATCCTGCTGTTGTCCAGTGCTGTATACTGCTCAGTGACATTTTTTGCATGCTGTAGACCTTGAGCTTATACACAGGGGATGGTGATAGTCCACATTTAGAACACTCTGTTTACAATAACAAATATTTCCCTTCTAAACTTCAATATGAGAGTTCCTCCATATCATATTCATAACAAATATTTGGGACATTATTCATTTTGTTTGCCCCCTAACGTTTGAAGCGTGAAGGTAGGAGTAACTTGGCAGCCATAAGTGTACCAGTTATTTGCCAGAGTTCCACTGCCTTTTCTTAAAGGTTTTATGTCCTTTGCCTGTTTCACAGTACAAGACCCTGTCACACAATGTACAGCGGAGTTTTTTTATTTATTCCTTGTATTAATAATACAAGTTAGATGCACCCAATCTCTATGCAAGCACTTGAAATGTATCCCTTGTTTCCCAACATTCAATGTGTCATTCGGTATGTTGTATAACTTCCAGCAAAGACAGTTAAATAAAATAGGTCTGAATCATGTCAGGTGAAACTGAAATAAGTTCACAATTGCTGTCTTTAAAATGTCCACGGAGCATGCTTGATTTTCCAGGCATTCCCACAAAGCATGCACTGTAGGTGGCCATGTGCAAAGAAATTAACACGGATTTCAGATCAGGTCACAACAGACCTATGCCATGGATATCCCAATCTGAAAGAACTGTCGATGAACAACATGCATGTGAATCACGAATCACGAGCTTCAAACTCCATCCATCCATTTTCTAAATGCCTCTTCCAACTCAGGATTGCAAGGGAGCTTCAACCTATCCCAGCAAGCAATGGGCGCAAGGCAGGGTACACCCTGGACGGGACGCCAGTCCATCGCAGGGCACACACAGATCCTAACGTGCACACACTGACAGCAGGGCCAATTTTCCCAGAAGCCAATTAGCCTACCTCTATGTCTTTGCACTGTGGGAGGAAATCGGAGCACCCAGAGCCAACAAACACAAACACAGGGAGATACACAGGGTTTACAAATAAATACCCACTGTCAGGTATTTTGGTATTTTGCAGTGGTCAGCTTTTCTCTTTTTGTACTATAATGATGCCGTCTTGAATTACAACTGCGGAGCTGTGACTGTGCTCCTAATTTGAAGTTTCATGAGATTTTGACTGTTACAAGAATTATAATTTGTCTCCTCTTCTGTGCACTGTTTGACATTAATAAATTTATTGATTTTAAATTCATACATTTATTTTAGCGGCCTTTCTCTATCTCTGGCACTATGAACCTTGCATGCAAGCTGTACGTTAAGGAAAAAAATACAGTTCTTTGTAAGTGTTTGCTGATTTTACAGTTTTTCTAGATCTGTTTTTAGGAAATGTTTTCAAATTATGAATCTGTGCTATTGTTATTACTTTCGTAGCCTTTGGGAGTGTGACTAACTGCTTAAAGTGTAACAAAAGATTAAAAGCTTGTCTGTTATCAAGAAACAGTGGTGCTCAGCAGTGAGATATAAATGGATACAGTTTTTTTCCTCCGGAGGAAATTTAGTTCCACTAAGAGGCAGTGTTTTGTATGCTCCAATTTATTGGCCACTTCATTTTTGTTATGTACGCTCCAGTGTGTTGTTTACGGACCATACTAATTCAGTCTTCCAGGAAAGGTCTTTTTGCAAACTTGCATCACTGCTTGCTTATGTGGGGACAAATGCGTGTTACACCGTGTCCACCATGTCCATAGGAACTGGACAGCACTGTTAATCCCCAGCAAAAGGCTCCTTCACCTTATAAACTCCCATTTGTCTTGGAGAAGTAGCATTCATGTGCTGGAGGTGGAAAATCACAGTTCAAGGCAAAACAAAGCAGTCCCATTCTTGAAAATACTCCAAACACAATCTCGGGGTGCTCTGAGGAGTCCTCAGAAATGGAAACCTATTGACAAAGCAAATGTCCTCCATATCGCGTATGCCACAGGACTGGAGCTTTATTTAGAAGAATCATATTTCAAATTGGTTTTAAATTTGGGGGGTCCACACTAAGAGTGATGCTTTTATCAAGAAAAACACAGAGCACACCTCAAATTGAGCATGCAAAGCTTGTAGGCTTAAAAAGAGACAGAAACACATCTACTAAACTGCTTGTAAAAAGTGATGAAAGTTCCTTGTTCTTTTATTTTCCATTGTGCTTGAGCACACCGATACAAGACCCAGGTAAAAATTAGATGCTTTCTGTCTTTGGCTCTTTAAAAGACTGTACTGTAAAGGAACTGCAGGTCAAACCCCTGGATTGGGTTCAGAGAATACTCAGATTGATGAAGCAGCACTACTTAGAAAAAGCCGTGAACTCGTAAGAGAGTATCCTTCGCCTCTCCTGCTAGACCTCATCCTCACCCCACACCAGCGGCTGTACAACAGGATAAGAGAAAACACTGAATTCGAATATATACTGTAAAAGCCTCATCCCGCTCGTTTGAAAATTCACCTGTTGTAGCCCCTAAGTTCCGACCTTTGGAAATGGTTATACGGTAGCGCCCATATTCTGTAGACAGTAACCACCCCATTACAAGGTTATGGATAAAATAAACGCCCAGCAATCTCTTTGGATTTAACGTTCGGCGTGAGCTGCAGAGGCGAATGCACAATTGCATGATTGCTTACTGACGACAGCGGGAGATATTAAAACCGCCGGTGGGAAATTCTTCATTTCAAGCCTGCAGATCTCATTAATAAATGCCGGTTTTCTCCTGCTGCACAGATGGGATGCAGGGCGATAATGGGTTCATTAAATAGCGTGCATTTTTTTCTGGGGGATCTCATACTATATGGAAAATTGCACGCCTTCCCTACCACACAAGCCCTCCTTTCCTGGATAAATACCCTACTACGCACAGGGAACAAAGAAACTGTAGCCCGGCGTAGCTCCAGTTTCGATATAAGGTTGTGGGAGGCTGAGAAAAGGGACTGGCTGGCATTAGTAGGATTCCTTTGTATTCAGCGGTGAGGATTAGTTTGCAATTTATTGTACAACTTTGATCTCCCTCTCCCTGAGGGGGAGATGTTGGGCCCTTTAACTCGTATAAGGAACACAGCCAGGATTAAACAGGTGTAACAGGTGTTCCTCCAGTGGATTAAAAGGTGTGACCCGCATATTTGTGAGAGTGTTTTGGGTTATTTATTTTTTTTAAGATGAGACAAGTGCCGCATTAAAACCTGTCTGACAACCACGAGGTTTACTAATCGCAATATCGTGCTTCACTGGGCATCGCATCCTTATTCTCCATTTGTTTTCAGTCTTGGTGCCTATTCATGGAAGATAACATTAGATGACCTTTCTACTTGCCTCATTTTTAAACTAAGGTTGTTAATTTATTTTGTAATCGGGTTCTGTGGCTAACAATCGTCATGCAGTATCTTTATCTTACCTAGGGGGTGATTAGGTGTCAAATAATTAGCCTTTTTGCCTATAGAAAAATTCAAAGACTGGCACTCTCTCATTTCCTAGAAAACCATGATGGGCAATCAATGAGATTGTCAGCCCGCTGTCTTGATCTTTTTTTCATGCTGTTTTCCTTCTCCTACCTTGGCCTGCTGTTTAAAAATAGCCGGACAGCGATTTCGACGTGAGAAATGTGCTGTATCCTTCCTTTCACTATTGTGTGTCTGTCCGCACTCACGATGCCTCTAGTGATTAAGAGGTAGCCTGATTATAACATCAGTAATAAGGTAATTTTGGGAATAAAGAAACAGAATTAAAGTGATATTCTGAAGCTAATAAAGTTCAAAGATGGGGCATTATTTATCAAAAGCAACAAAAATGGTTTTAATAGGTGGACTCATTTCTTTTCAGATGGCCGATTCTGTTAAAAAAGTTAAAAATGCTTGAACTCTGTCAACTCTAAAACAATTCTCCAGCCACAGGGAATTTTAGTCCCTCAATCACACAGGTGATACTTGTGACTTGCTTTCAGTCCTGCAGTGTACTGATTATATATATATAGTTGTGCATTTCTTTGAATGATATATCGCAGCAGTATTCTTTTCCAACAGAAGAAAGACGTCTGCACTGTAATTACAATCATTACAGCTGTGACATCTGAAATGATTATGGTTAATAATGATTTAAAATCCTTCCTGTACTCAGGAGGGTTCAAAATGAATAGGTATTGCTCAACGGGGACGATAATGAAGACACAACGAGTGCTAATTGTGTTTTTAAGGGTGGTATGTTGTGGTAAATTATATGGATTCTCAGTATGCAGCGGCTCTGCCACAGCTCGGGCCCTGGGGTGTTGGGCTTGGCTTGCTCTTCTCACGGATATTAAGAGTCCCCGCGCCCGCTTGTCTTGTTGGGTTGCAGAACTTCGAGGTGCAGGCCGACGACCTGGTGTCGCTGTCGGAGCTGGGCCGGGGGGCGTACGGCGTGGTGGAGAGGGTCCGGCACGCGCAGAGCGGCACCATCATGGCGGTGAAAGTGAGTGAGTCGTCACGCGAGCAGCTCCCCGGCGCTCGGGTCCCCCCCGGGGGGCTGGAAGAGGCACAAGCCTCCCCCGTTCATAGCCGCCCGAGACTTCATTATCACGAGAAGCCGAGCGGAACTTTGGTCAAACCTGAACTCTTGACTTGTCTGGATTTTACTGCTCACCAAAGGCAGTGCTGACCAACAGGGGTTTGCATGAGTTTCAGCTAGTGCAGGGAGTACCCCTTCACGTTTTCATTTCCGCATCTTCCCCCTCCTTACTCTGAATCAGGGCGTTATCATTTTTTGGGGGATTCCAGACAAACACATTTCATTGGCCTTTGACGGTAAGCGGGTTGCTCCAGGAGTGGTTAAAGTAGGGAGCTGAGCCAGCATGCGTAGGCTGCAAAGGAACAGGTCAAGGTTTATTCCATGGTCAGAAGAAAAAGTCTCTTTGTCTTTTCAGCATTGGAATAAACCTTGACCTGTTCCTTTGCTCTGGTAGAGGCCAGACACAGTATATAAAACAGTAGGGCAGTCAATTGCCGCACAGTGCCTTTCGTCTCATGTCTGTGGCTCCCGTTTTCAAATTTTACCCGGCAGTGAAGAGCCTGGAAGACTTGAGAGCCACTAATTTGTCACACGGTGTACTTGAAATTTCTTAGTGGAAAAAAGCACAGAGCTTCCACTGCACCACTCATAGAGCAAGGCTAAAGGAGAGATCTTGTTACCTCCCCTACAGAGGATAAGAGCCACTGTGAACAGTCAAGAACAGAAGAGGTTGCTGATGGACCTGGACATTTCTATGAGGACAGTGGATTGCCCTTACACTGTGACCTTCTACGGAGCCCTTTTCAGAGAGGTAGGTCTGAACATACAGGCAAGAGCTGCATTTACTCGCTGTAAGACAGCAGATTCGCTTTCTTCCCAAAAGCCTTTTGTGGAATATGGAGTCTCCTGTTATATTGCACATTTCATTAGCCACAACACTTCTGATGATGAGGACAAATTTGCCCAGTGGTGGACACATATCTGTCACTGTATATCGGTTAGAGGCAATTCTGCGGTGTATTAGAGACATGCTTTCCCACAACCGGAATGTTAGAAGCAGAAAAATATGTAGATGTAGATGACTTTAACTCAGCTATCCTATATTATTAAAGTTAAATAATAATAGTTTAACAAAATAATGCACTGCTAGGTAGTGCTTTGTATCCAAGAGTAGAAAGGCTTTAAGGGGAAATGCAGTTCAGTTTCTCAAACCGTTATTAAGGCTCATTAACTAAATTCATTGACAGTAATCGCAAAAGTTGACAAATTCCGAATTAAGCACAAAATTGTGAACTTTCTGAAAGTACTGGATAGTTGCCGCAAACTGCTGGTCTCACCACGGGCGAGAGCAAGAGTTCACGTGAATTGAGACGTGATGGCCTTCCTGCTCACTAGTCACCGTAATGACTAATGTAATGGGATGTACGAGTGAATAAGTACAGGCTGTGCTGCAGACATTTTACCCCAGAAATGTTCCAATATGATCTGCATGCAGAGTTAACAAGTAAGTTTTATTTGTTGGCAAAACTGTCTCTAGGTCGAGAGCAATATTTCTATTGGATTAAAAGAGACGAATTCTCAAGCCTGATTGTTTACAATGTAATAGGGCTGTTTCACCTCACCAGAAGTTTTGTTGCCTTGTTCTGAATCCTGGAATATGGCGCTGCGCATATTTGCATTTTTCTTCCATTTTGTAATGTAAATTGGAGGTTTTGTATGTTACTGTGTATTTTACATTTTACTTTCAAATTGTCTTGAAAGGCACTCAACAATACCAGTTCTTTCTAAACCCCAAATAGAAAAACAGCATTGCAGATCCCCGCTAATTCAGAGCAGAGTGCTAAGAAATGGGAACTTCATTTAATCTCATGTAGTCTAACGGTAAATGTTTTTTCTGAAACTTTTCTGCACTTCTCCTTCCTTTCTTGCTGCGTAGGCACTGATTTTGTATCTTCCAAACCTCCAAAATCTGTGAAAAGGTGACCTTCTCTCCAAATCCCCGGAAAGTTGTGCAAATCCACATTAACAATCATTTTAGAAATATTCAGGGGCAGCATTTAAAAAAGATGCACGATGGAATTTTTCAAAAACATTTCTAACATGTGTAATGTCAGGACAACTTCCTATACATGTCAAACAAGTGGCATCTGAGACGCTTGTACTCTGGATGATGACAAGGTTAATTCTTCTCTAGGGTGATGTGTGGATTTGCATGGAACTGATGGATACCTCACTGGACAAATTCTACAAAAAAGTGATAGAAAAAAAGAAGAAAATACCAGAGGACATTCTAGGGAAAATGGCTGTGTCTGTAAGTGTCTGATTTGATCTGATTTTTCAATGCAACTGCACAGGACTAACAGATCCTATTCTGCCTGAAAAAGGTTATACCTATTCTGCCTGAAAAAGACACTCAAGTCTTTAAATTGTCAACACTAGTTCTTTTTTATAATCATGCAATTCCAAATTCATTTCTGTTGTATATTATTTTAATTTTGGAATTGCTCAATCCAGATATGGGAGGTGTATTAACTGGATGTTTCCTGTATTTTTCTGCTCTCCAGATTGTCAAAGCATTAGAACATTTACACAGTAAGCTGTCTGTGATTCACAGAGGTAAGAGGTGCCCTCTGGGGAAATTTGGGAGTATTGCAGTCAATTCATATACATTGTCTATGTATACTGTATATTGATTTTGACTCCTGTCAAACTGTCAGCGTCTTAGACATACATTACTGTTGGCGCTTGCATCCTGATTGCAAACACAAACAATTAATGTGCAGTATAAGATGATGATCTATAACATGTGTCTTCTTATGTGTCTGATAGTTACAGTATCTAAAGCATTTGTAGACACCTGAAAAGTAACTATGAGGGCTTGGTCACATGGTTACATTTTTTCGTTTTGATGTCGGCAAGGGGTTGATGGAAGCTGTTGCCAGCCTGTTGCCCTGTGTGATCACTCTGGCCGGCACAGTGGCAACAGCTGGGCAACATGCTGCCGATGTGTGCCCACTTTAGGACACACTTGGGAACACCGTTCCAGCAGCATGTGAGCTTCCTGCCAAATCATATTCCATAGTAATAGTGCTACCTGACTGGGGGGGGGAAGCCCCGATAGAGGTAAAATGCAGAACAATACACTTAGTGTTGTTTTATGGAACAAATTACAAATTGTTTCAAAAGGGAAATAAAAGAAGCTTTTCTCGTGAGATCATGCCAGGAATTGGGGGAGTCTCTCAATATGAACTATGGATGAAGGCCTGATGTTGTTCGATTTTAGTGTGTGTTACCAGTAGAATAGTTTCTCAAGAATAGGCTTCAAAGGGTATTGAGCAGTCATGAGCGGTGATTAGCTGTTCTGAGATCTGCAGTGTGGTCAAGACACATCCCGTGTGGTGCCAGTTTGTTGACCACAGATTAAAATTCTAAGTGCTCTCTTCCTGCCATCAACAGCACTTCCCTGTGTACCTGGGACATTAAACAATGAAAACTATGTTCCCCTACAGTCTCGTCAAATGCAGGCATCGTACACACAAGCAATAGTTCCCTTGCCTACTGTGCAGAGTGTGAAAAATCCGTATGTGATGCATTTGATGTCTAGAAGTTTGCACTGTGCCATGCAGAATTACTTGTCATTTGCTGCTGCAGATCAAAACGCATAATTAAATGTTTGCATGTTTTTTAAGTGTTATTTTGTTTTCCCACCCCCACAGATGTAAAGCCATCAAATGTCCTCATCAACAATGAAGGCCACGTGAAAATGTGTGATTTTGGGATCAGTGGTTACCTCGTAGATTCTGTTGCAAAGACCTTAGATGCTGGTTGCAAACCGTACATGGCCGTGAGTATCGCCTATCGAGACAGGACTCCTCCTTATGTCTGTCGCTCACATTATCAGTCCCTTCTGTAGCGTACAGTTTGGCTAGTGCAAACTATTCAGTGTCCCGATATAACTCAAAGTATGTGCATTTCTCGTTAACCTGTGTGTCCTCTGTTGAAGAACACGACCCACTAATCAGCTTCTAAACTCGAGCTGCAGGAAACAGTTAAAACCACAGACAGAACTGTCATGGTGCAACGGGGAACTCTGTGGTTAGATTCTGTTCTAGTGATTAAAAAAAGCCCAGCTATCTAGTTTATTCAGAAGTTTCACACTCAGCCTTAAGAGAAAGTGCGCAGTAAAATGTGTGCTTTTCAGTCGTTTGAGTTGATCTTGAACCCGCTTTTATCTTCACAGATCAAAAACAATATCCGGCTACGGATCTTTGCGTTTCAAAATATAATTTGCAGGGGAGAAGAAGAAAGATCAGTCTGTGCACGGTTTTGATTTCATTCCCATATCGCGGAAAACCTCAGCGTGCTTTCTTTCTGATGACCTTTGGTGCAAACACTCCCTGACTTTGTATTTCCAGCCTGAGCGGATAAACCCCGAACTGAGTCAGAAGGGCTACAACGTGAAATCGGACGTGTGGAGTCTAGGAATCACGCTGGTAAGGAAGGAGTTTTTGCCCCTCTGTCCCCTGTTCTTAAAATTCTGGAACTGACCCGGTACTGTTCTTTTATGTGGCCCTGTTGTGAAATCCTCAGCGATCAGCTGACTTGGTTTATCTGCACGAACCTCTGGCCAGCTTTGGAAGGATGAAAGTTATGGGCGTGCGTCCTTCAAAATAGACGTCGTTGAGTTTCCTGCCTTATTTCACTCTGCAAGGTCCCACTCTGCCTACAGAAGCACTGGCATCAGGCAGAGGACTGATGCAACTCTCTGTAATCACACAAGTTCACAGGCACCTGGGAAGGCTAAGCTGTTGAAAACAATATTGCGAATACTGTGGCTGCTCCAGTCCCACCTTATCCCAGTGTGTCACTCCATTGGGAATCCCAATCAGCTATCGACAGATCAGGCTTGAACCAGTTGGACTGCAATGTAAAGTAAAATATTTTACTGTTAATGCCACGCAGCATCTTAAGTTTTCCTTTATCAGCGCGAGCCACTTTAAATTAAATTTTCATCTGTGGGGAAAAAAATACAACATTGATTGGCAACTATTCTCTTGTATAATACTTAATGCCTCCCACTGACACTCTGTTCATTATTGCTTTACTGTGATTCACATCCACTGCAACTGTTAGAAACTCAATTAGGCAGCTTGTACCACTTAATGAAACGAAGCGTGTTTGTTCCATTGAGCTTATCTGACAAAGGATTTTTTTTCCCCATCTGAGGACAGAAGGAAAAATAAAACAAAAGCCAAAGGCGTTTTTTGATTAACGTCTTGTGAGATCTTCTGCAGACAGGCTGATCACCCAGTGACACGAGATATGAGTGCAGGTTACCGAGTCAGGTTATAAATTCGGCCTTTTTAGGTCAATCCAAAAAGAAAAAAACACAAGCCACGTTCAGAGTCTTGCATGAGGCACAAAAAACAAGCGATGAAAAAGAATGATTTCTTATGCCTAAAGTCATCTCTGTATGACAGAATAATTGGGGAGGTTTTTGTTTTATTCAGTGTAAAGCTCTTCCTATCAAGATCAATGTAACAACAAAGGGGTATAAAAATTGCATTGCTCTTAATGTATGCTTAGAAAATACGTATGTGGAGAGTTCTTCATCCTCATATCTCTAAAATATGAACATTAGTGTTCTTGTAGAATTCTGCACTTGCCTTTTGATGTAAAACAGCCAGTGTTTAACATGTAGACAGTCTCATTTTGCCGAGAGTGTTTCCATCATTTTCAACAGAAAAAGCTTTGTATAACATCTTTCCCCACGGGGAATTTAATTTCTTATTGTTCTGACAGATCTGGAACAGAAGGGGTTGCAAGTGAATGAATAAAATACTGTACCCAAAATGAGAGAAAGATAAACGAGATGGCAGAACGTACACAAATGTGCACCAAGTTCGTTTTTTTGCTGACTCGTTGCAAAACGTGCTAAGTAGATACGGTTTTTAAATCCATTCTTAATCCAGACCATTCTACTTAGGTTGCCCAGGTGGCCTTCATTATTACTTAATTAACCCTAATTAAAGTTCATTATGGGAATATTTCAGAACTTGGTCGGTAAAATCTTCCATCACGTAGGAATATTAATAAAAAAATATAGGGTCTTCTTGGGGTGCCCCTCCTGTGTGTATACCGCTACAGTATGTTCTTGCTATCGGATCGGCTCGTGCTGTTTGCTGAAAGTTTCATCCTCAAACAAAGACTTTGCGCACCGGAAGGGCCGTCTTTTTGGTTTCGTCTTTGGGTATTAAAAAGTACAATGTTGTGTCGTCCCCCCCCCCCCCCTCACCTCAGATCGAGCTGGCGATTCTGCGCTTCCCGTACGAGTCGTGGGGGACCCCCTTCCAGCAGCTGAAACAGGTGGTGGAGGAGCCCTCCCCCCAGCTGCCGCCGGATCGCTTCTCCAGGGAGTTCGTGGACTTCACGGCACAGTGGTGAGGATCCGTCGGGAACGCCGCCCCCCCGCGCGTCGTTCTGTCGGTGCCCGGCAAGCGCCCCTCTGAGCTGTTCTGAGGACCCCTCTTCGTGTATCACCTGTGCTAGACCGACTGTCGCCTGTGGCTTTTGGCCCCCGGATGGCCTCCACAGGGGGTAGGAGCTGATGTTGGGGTAGGATGTGGGGGCCAGCAGCCATTTCACCCTGTAGCTCTCACCTGGCAGCCCACTGAAGCTCAGCAGGAGTGAGCCTGGTCAGTACCTGGATGGGAGACCTCCTGGGAAAAACCAAGGTTGCTGCTGGAAGATGTGATAGTGGGGCCAGCAAGGGGGTGCTCACCCTGCGGTCCATGTGGGTCCTGATACCCCAGTATAGTGATGGGGACACTATACTGTAAAAAGGAGCCGTCCTTCGGATGAGACGTAAAACCAAGGTCCTGGACTCTCTGTTCTTTACTTACTTTTTGGATATAGGGCGGTACATCACAATAGTGTAGAAGCTTTTGTCTGTGTTACACATAAATAGCACCCAAAAGTCAACTTGCAGTGGAGCCTGACTCATTATTTCTTTGTGTTTTGGATGAGTCTCAGAAAGCGGCTCGCTAAAGGTGCTGTACAAGTCTTAAATTCACTGCTTTGTAACCCTTTTAAGTTCACTGTACAGCTGAACGCCTGCAGAGCTCTTTACATAGAGATGAAAACTCCACTGCAAAGAAAGTTCTGCACTCGTCATATTGCCTTGAGTTTAAGGCCCATTTCTGTAAAAAGAAAAGCTTTTTGGTCTAACTTCTATTTCACAGCTACAGTACAAATTGTGTCCAAGTTCTAATACACAACGTTTCTCATTTTAAAGTTCTCACTGACAAATGCAATGCTTGGTATTTTTTTTTCCAGTTTGAAAAAGAATCCAGCGGAAAGAATGAACTACCTTGAGCTGATGGTAAGACTGAATGTTTTCTAACAGAGAAGGTTCTGAATTATTTCAGTCAATTCTCGCAAATATATTGATAGAAAAGAATACATTCTAAACCTTTCAAGAAGCCACTGCTTCCTCTGATTTTCCTTCTTCGGGATGAATGACACCGCCTTCACTTTTATCCAATACTTTCCCATACAGTCGAGCCTTATTAAGCAATGTTTATGGCATAACGCAAGTGATTGATTTGCCATTTTCATGCAAATTTAGGAGAATTTGTAGAAGTCTTTGGACAGAGAGCTAGCAACATGAGTCAGTGACAAAGGTCTCAGAAGTACAGGATCCAAAGCAGGGACTGGGGCTCCAGTTCATCAGTGAGCACCACAGAAACACACACAAAACGGGAGAAAAAGATACAAATTCTCAACTGTGGAACAAAACTGATGACATTTATATAATTCCTAGAAGCTTGGACCTACAGTTTTGGGGCAACAAGGAGAAAAATCAAAGACAGGAGGTCTTGACATTAGCGAGGGTGGGGAGCACAATAGCCAAATTCATATATAACCAATTCCACACCTAGACCATCGCACCAGTATTAAGTACATGTGGTTAAAAGACATCAGTAACATCAGCAACCCTCTATTATGTGATCATGAAAAGAGGGCAGAGAGAGGCTCGCTCACTAGTTAGATTTGTCTGGCAATCTTAGTCTGTTGCGTCGTTCATTCGAAAGTTGTGGTTAACCACCTTCACACCAGTGAAAGCAGGGACGGATTTTGGCGTTCGCAGGCCCTGGATGTGCAAAACGAGGGGTAAACGCCAATCGAATGACGTCGATGGACGTGACGCACTTTAAACTCTTCTCATGCTAAACCACGTGATTGATGGAGAGAGTCGAGCGACCATCACTTCAATCCTTCTAGTTTCTAGAAGAGCCGCTAGATAGCGTGTGATTATTGATTTGGAGCACCTAGAGCCGATCCCAAGCCTGTTGTTTCAGCTGGTTTTTCGTCAGTCACTAGTGTTTCCCTCCTTCGTAGGCCCTAGGCACTGTGCCTGCAGTGCCTAATGGGAAATCCGGTACCGAGTGAAAGTTTGAATTCTCAAGGCGTGGCTGGATGGACGGACTAAATCGTGCCACACCCTCCCCTCCCCCACTCTGAATACGTTCCGTTCACTCCAGTCTTTCTCCTTCTCTCCCGTGTAGGAACACCCTTTCTTCAAAACGCACGACGCCAAGGAAACAGACGTAGCCTCCTTCGTGAAAGAGATCCTGGAAGACGGACAGAATTAACCACCCTCTCTTCTTCCTTTCTGCACCGTAAAAAAAAATAAAAATCCCTGGATTTGTATAAAAATGGCTGTGGCGCAGTCGCCACAGACCCCATTTTTTTTTTAACGTATAGCAGACTGACCATACATCATTTGCAGTATTTGCTAAGATCATTTTTGTATATGTATGATATATAGTTTGGTACACAAGAGGAAACTTTTCATATTTAGCTTTCAAACCGAGACGATAGCCATGGGTATTTTTTTTCTTGAGAACTGTGGTGTCGCAACTGGGCAATGCCTACTCGGTACACACAAAACGGAGGGGAAAAAAAAGCGTATTTAAAGAATCTGCTCCGCCTGTAATCCTGTGTCGAAAAACGTGTAGTGTTTGTCATAATTCCACGTTCTCCTGTTTGAGTACTGCAGTCTGCTATAAGCTTAAATAGGCGGGTTAACCATTATATCTGTATTATGTATATAAGTGGCAGTGATTAATTTGCTGAATGTATCAGGGGGAAAAAAAAGGGAGGAAGACAGGCGAAAAGGTGAGACCTCTGCTTTCAGAGGTTTAAAACTGATTTATTTATCTTTTATCTGTTCGCATGGTTGAGAGGGGGAAAAAAAAAAAGAAACTAGCACTTTTTTTTTTTTTAAAGGCCACTGACTGATTCTAACAAATGTGAAAACGCTGCTTACAGGAGCTAAGCATTAATGTACTCCAACTTCTGATTTTTGAATCCTCTCTCGGATGTTTTCTCTTAATCGTGCACTTTTGCTTTTTTTAAAAAAATTTTTTGCCTCTGGCCCCCTTCAGTGTCATGTTAGTGCCGTGGAAGCTTAAAAGAGTAATAGGTGAATTAAAATAAAAGACACCTCCACTGTGATTCATTTGTTTTTCTGTGCCAGCAGCCTATAATATTTACAGATGTTCCCAGGGTGTGCTGATCAATTTTTCACAGCCCAAAGCCCCTCCAATCAGATGGTTCGGATTTCTGTCTTTCCTCCATGAGATAGCCTTGCTGTCCCTGAGGACACAGATGTACCTTGCTGATATTGATAAACCTGTCCTCCAGTCAGGCTGACACCTTGCACTTACAAATCATTTAGTCAGGACTGGCTCTTAATTCAAGAGAGCTTGACTGATACTGTTCTGTTGGCTTGGGTACAAAAAAGGAAGATTAAACTGAGACACGGGCAGTGCAGTATATCAAAAACCTTAGGGTGTTTCTCAAAATCGGGGGGTCTCTAGTTTATGTTCCAGTCCAACAGGTTAGGAAAGTCCCCATTAAATGAGCAGTTTCTCCAAACAATTTATTTGTGATCGAAGAAGCAGTTGTTAAACTTAGTCATGTAGACATTGTGTGCAAAGTTTTGTATGTTCACTTTTAGGGTGTGCTTTAAGATTATCCAGCTTTCCAACAGGAAACAGGACCAGGAAACCAATGTGCTGGCAGCAGCCTCAGTTCTGAAGTCAGGGGGGTCATGTCTTTATTTCCTGTATTTCAAAGCTGGAAGTTAGATCTTTGATCAGCATTTCTTACCAAAGTGTTTAACAGACCCTGAACTGCAGTGAAAATGTACCTATGGAACCACAAGGCCACTGTTGTTTAATATGAAGTATCGAGTCCTTCGATCGTCATTGTTTTCATGTTAACCCCTTTGTGTAACGTACTGCACACTAAATTGGCTATAATTTTAAACATTTGATCATTTGTGCTTAAAAACCTATTTCCAAATTTTTTTACCCATTACAGAATGTTTACTCCACACATCCTGAATTAAATTAACTGCCTAGACTTAGGTCTTTCTGATTCTAATATTTATGCCACTGGTTGGAGGATTATTAAGGCTGAGCAAATATTTCTGAGTCCCTTGTTTTACAAGGTCTAGTGGTTTGTTATGATCTGATTAAATGATGTTTGATCAGCTAGACTTTTATCTAGTATGATATCTGCCAGTCACCCATCTGACAGAACAGAATTTTGTTTTAGCAGAATCTTTGCAAATCTAGGATTTTCTGTTTTTGAGGTGGGTTTAGGCATTGACTACTTTATGTGCCTCTTCATTTGCAAAAAGAGCTTTTGGCAGGCTTAAAAGTTTGCCTGATGCAAAACTGCATTGACTGCCAGGTCACTTTGAAAAAGGATTCTAGTTACAAACGTTCAAAAGCACACCAGTATACTAGAGAACTCGGTGCCTGTATATTTAATGTTCTGGTTCAGTAACATTTCCTTGTGCGATATCCAAAGTGTCTACTGGAGAACTGTGTCAAAAGGCCTTTATAAATATAAGAACTTGGTTCGAGCTCTCAGGCAAATTGATCCTGTGCTGAACTGCGCACTGCCTTTCCTCACAGATAAACTAAACAATAGGGCTGAAACGAGAGATGGAACATTAATCATTGTCATAGATCCGTGATATTCGACAAGCTCTGGTCTGTTTGTAGATATTTCGAATATTAAGCTACTGTATTGACAAGAATGTCCTTTCTTGGCTGTGTTTCTCCTTATTTTGCTCTTTTTTCTATATGCAGTAGTCAGACCCGCCAGAGGTCAGGCAGGAGCTTTGAGTGAGGCAAGTGAAACTTGAATCCCCCTCCATCTAACCACAGAGCGCTGCTCTGGATAGAAATAGACAAGTCCCTCAGTAGTGGAACTGGCCAGTCTGGTTGTGCATGTGCAACTGTATCCGGAGCTGTTCATGTCACTATGCACTTAGTTACAAGCTACCTAAGGCAGGGATTCCCAGCCCGGGACTGCAGGGGGTTCGTGAGATTGTGATGGAAACGTCAATGTCAAATTAAATAGTCCTGTTAATAAATAACAATGTAATAATAAGAATAACAGTAATAATATTAATATTTTACCAGGTGAAAAGAAGCATGTTAAGAGGGGTTGCTGTAGCATTTATCTACAATTTATTGAAAGGTTTGATTTAGTTAAAATCTCAAGGGGGTACTTGAGGCAAATAATTTAGTTTGAAGGGGTTCAGCTGATAAGAAAGGTTGGGAACCCCTGATCCAAGGCAAAAATCATGATTTGGAAGGATGTGTCTACATGCAAATGAGAGGTGAGGTGGATGGATATATATGCATTATGATGAAAAGTTCCTCTGATGAAATGGATAGAGTCACAGACATTCAGCCATAATCAAACCAAAGTCCTTAACTGACTCTTAACCTCGAGTACAGGATCCAGAGAGGAAGCTGCATTTTCTTTGGAGCTGAAGGTCTGATTAAATGCATGTCCTCTGCAGCGCATTGCAGCAGGCTGTAAGATCTGTTAGCATCTGCTTCTAGTTTGCATTTAGTAGCTGTCAGCTGGAGAACTTGTTGAAGGCAGCGTGAAAGGGGTTTACACACACACACTGCTGGGACTTGTTCTTTTGTTAAACTTGGCGAAACCAGGCTGTGACGCCATGCATCTGCTTATATTATACACTAGAGCTTATCGTTTGCGTTTCTTGGAAATCAAAATCTGTTACAGTTCACTCCCAAATGCTCTGCGGTGTGCCTTTGAAAATAAACCGTACGCCCCACAATGTCTATGTCTTAAGTAAAAAACGTTCTTCAACACTTACTGTACAGGAAACTAGATGCCTTTTAAACTGCTTTGTTGTAAACACCTCTACTACATCTAAAGTGCTTTAATTCTATCTTCTCAGTATTTTGAATCACTCCCCTAGAGTCAAAAATATATAGAAAACTATATATAGCATCAAAGTCCTAATTAGGATGAACTGAAATGCATTTCATAAGAAACCATTGTTTTTAGTTTTAAAATGGATTTTTCAATGCCTCGGAGAATGTTGCCTTAAAGTAATGTGATGGGGTCTGCTATATAACAGCTCAAAATAAGATCTGAATCTCGAGATTTCCTACCTAATGTTTCAGACTACAGGTCCGCACAGTGATTCAGCTGCTGCAGTGCAGAACATAGCAGGCGCTATATGACAAAGCACAATCGTCTCCCTTCCAGTGCTAGCGCAGATCTTGCGATTATTAGACAGACAATTATTTCTGCGTCCTACTCATATGATTGAGTATTTGAGTGTATTATACCACTCATCTGGCACCATTCTTGTCTTCTTCCAAGTCCTGTCAGTGCTGAAGGTGAATCTTATGGCTTTGAGTCTTGTTAAATTTAATTGAGGCTGTCCTGTTATTTGGTGTTGGATGTCCCATTCCAGGTGCAGCCTTGAAAGACTTGTTCAGCCCATGATTCATGCAAACAAACAGCTAAGGAGAGTTTCTATCTATATGTGGCATCCTTTTAACAGAGCTCTGTAATAATCAGAACTCCTTTTACAATGTTTTTTTCTGAAGAACGTTATTTATTTTTTTGCAAATGGGACTTTTATTCTATCCTTTGGCCTTTATTTTATGTGCCTTTGCTGTGTTATTCTGGAACTAAGCTGTTTTATTACAATGGTGAAAACTGCCAAGTCAAGACTCGTAACACGGAGAGACTTCTAGTAAATCTGTCCTCTTCTGCAGAAGACTTTGCTTAGTATAACAGCAGCCCTGTTCAAGACCTGCTGGAATTCATTGAGTGAATATGCTTGGAGATATGCTTTGCTTATAGCTAAATTACTGCAACTGCATGAAAATGTGAGATGAGGTTTGGGGATGGGATGTAGTGTCAAAATACAATGTTTCTGTTTGGTGACTATTGTAAAGATGCATTTTAATTATTAAAAAAATATATTATAAAATAAAATTTTTAATCCATTTGTCCAAAGTATCAATATTCAGACCCTTATTGCGAGTTGGTTTTAGAATATAGGTGTGCATAACTGGTATTCCGCAAATGTGTTTTTAACAGCAAAATGTATGCCACAGTGTCATTAGATTTCACAACAGAAAAATATTTTGCATAAAAAATGCCTTGTTAACACATTTATCTTTTCAGTCTATTTGTTCTGGTGAGAAATCGTAGTTTTAAAATGATCTCTACTGTGATGTTATGGATAAACATGTACCTTAAGCGTGGATTTTTCAGCTGTGCGACAAACCTTTTCTATCATGCTGTTCATGGAAATCCTAAGTGTGAAAACAAAGCAGTTTACAACCATGTGCCTGCCAAGATGGTAAATGAAAATCCAAACATGTTTTAACAAAAAAGTGCCAACTGGGACAATTAGAAAGCAATTATGTGAAGCTTGCCTCATCGTGAGGTTAAATGCGTCAGCTGCTTTTGACCTCAGACTCTTGTTTATCTGAGTCGGCATTGAGCTGGTTTCACAAATGCCATTTTTCAAGAACAGCAAACAGCTCTGATTTTTGTGAAGTGGAAGTCAGGATTACATTCGGCAACAGCCTTGAAACTCTGACATCACTGTTTGGCCAATGCCAGAAAATATGTTCACAGTAAGTCCACTAATTTTAGAAACTGCAGTGTAATTCTGATGTGGCTGTTTTAAAGATGGTGTTACGTCTTTACTCAATACACATGTTATTATATATGTAAATATAACGTCCACTTTATGCACAGATATATGTCTAATCTTGCCAAAATTGCAGCAATATAAGTTCCAGTTTGGTACCCATAAAAGGTGGGATTTTTTTCAAATTTCTCAGTGGAATAATGATGTAACAACAAAACAAGTCAAAAAGCTATTTTTATGTTGGAACACGTCATGTTATACTGCACATCCTGATGTTTAAAGCTATAGGAACGTACAACAGCAAGACCTGCCTACATAGAGATACAGAAAATTGCTATCAAGAGGGAGACAAATTAATGACTCACCAGGAGAGCCCTCAGGAAATTATCTGGTCTGACTGCAGTACTTTAAATGTCCACAACGAGATGCTCTAGCCATCAAAATTATGCACTGGCTCACAGAACTGGTTCTCACTTTCAGACGCTGAGCTCTCTCTTAATCCCTTGCCCTAATTGCTAATATTTCAGATGCTGTTATGCAAGTCCTAAGAATAACAGTTCATGCTGGCAAAGTCCTAGGAGTGATCACAACAGATTTCCAAATACAAATTCGGCCTATGCCTGTTAAAATGAGGAGAATACAATGCGTGAAAAAAAAAAAAATCAACACTGCCGTTTTTTACTTTCTGGATGAAGCTGCTCCTATTCTGCACACTCTGCACTGAATCAGGAGAACAGGTGGCACAGCGGAAAATAAGCGTCGCGGATTGCGACCAAGGATTAGAGTGCAGAAGGGTATTTACAAGGGGAGGTTCTCATATCTAGATGGTGCCTTCGAACTGCTGACCTCGGTGGAAGGGAATCCTTTTCAACGTAAGCTGAGTAACCCTGGTGAAAGCTGCACTGGATGAGCGAGGTGCAGCAACACAACACTTCACTCTCCCTACTTCTGCCCAAGCGTATTGACAACACTGGCACATTTTGTTTCTACATAGATCTGCTTAAGTCCCGTGCTTCTAAAGAGCAAGAAAAGGCATCAACCTGGCTAATTAATCAAACTGTCCTGTTTCCCTGCCTTTAGTGGTTGCTGATAACCGAGGCCGCTTAAAAGAAATTCATGGTCTGACTGAAATGACTTTATCATTAAGAAGTCCAAGGCTCAGCTGGAGGAAAAGGTGAAGCCTTCTGGACCTCCAGAGCTGAGGTTGTGCTTCCCTCATGAAGACGTTTCTTTTTACAAAAGACACTTTGGGCCACCAACCCACAGCCAACATTCTACGTTTTGTGACCCACCTGAATCTAACATGCTATTGTAATCAGGATGGAAAGTGAGTTAGAAACACAAAATGACAGTGGCCAGTGATTCAGAAAGATTTGCAGACGAATGTCTTTGAAATAAATACTTCTTGTCAGCAGGAAGTGTTCCATAATTAACACACAGGACTATCAATAAGAATAAGGATATAAAATAATTCATTGTTCTTGATGGAGAAATACAGTAACCCAGATACATGGTCTTGATATCCCGTATTTGTGTCAGATATCGGATGAGAAGACTGATGAGAGGAAGGCAGTGCTAATGCTAATTTTCACGTTTAAAAGTGCCCATTTTCTAGACTATTTGGAAGAGTGACAGTTTGGTGTTTTGCTGGTCACAACAGCTGGGCCTTTTCTGGCTTGTCCTCAAGGAATTAGGCACAAAATGGAAGTCCTCACACCTCCTTCTAACCAAAAACAAACTCCTCCTTTGTTGGGAGACCTATTTTTTTTTCCCTTTTCCACATACTTGGATAAAGAAGAAAGGGAAAAAGAGGTATTTTTTTAGGCTTTTTAAGGCTAAAAAAGACCCTCTGTCTTGGTTCTCCAAACGTTTATTCTCCTCCAAAGCCAAAAACCGCTTATTTCCTTACCTCTTTCAGTTTGTCAAAACACCTAGTTTCCAGCACAAATCGCCACCCTCACACAGACAGCTTAATTTACTCTGCCACACCCTTATGTACCATGAGCAAAGCTGTGCTTCATTAACTCTTATTAACTCTGATTAGACTTTTTTCTCTTTATTTAATAGACAATTGGAAAAAAAACAACAGGGGATGGAGATTATATCATATCCATGGCCCATAATAAACTTCCCCTATAACTCCAGTCTATGTTCTGTCACAGGAATTGGTAGCAAAGGACCTCTGGGTAGCTTGTTCCATACTCCCACAAACCTTTGAGTAAAGGTAGGCCTCCTGCTTTTACAATGCAGTTCCGCAGACTTTCCACTTGTCCCCCTGGTCTGTGTCTCACGGTTGGATTCTGAAGAAATCTTCTGGTTTTACTTTGTCAGTGTCAACCACTGGAATCAATAAGAGCAATGTACTGTAAGCACTGGGTGAACAAATAGACTTGCACTTGAATTGACTGACAAGAGTAGCTGATCAGGGGGATTTCCACACCAAATTTCCCCAGAACTTAGTCACACCTTCTACCGTCAACCACAAGCCAGCTATTTCCTTATATTTTACAGTATTGTTATTCTAATAAAGAAGTCAATGAAATTAACTCCACCCTGCAGATAATATGAAAATGGAAATAGTTGTCATTGATAACTTTAAAGCACCTCACACACTGCTAACACCAATAAAAATATATATTTTGCATTGTGCCCTGAAGTGTACATATGCACCACGTACACTGATATACAGCAACACCTACTTCAGCTATTACTATTTGCAGATCTGTGTGCCACAGACCTTACAAGGATGAAAGGTTCTGAATAAACATGATTCAGGCTGCGGAGCAAAGCAGACAGACTCCGTGCCTAATTGCGGTCGGACACAGCATGCTGTACATGAAGGACATGGGCCAAATACTAGTGCTGTCTCTCCCAGTGTCACATATAAAAAAGGATGCAGAGTTTTAAGAACAGCCTTTCATGTAATCCAAAGGTGGTAAATGAAAATCCTGCAAGGACATCAAAAAGTGTTGCAGAACGTTGATTGCCAAGCTATCTGATGATATCTTTAAGTTAAGAGGAAAGGCACTGGAAGCTAGTGACAGGAGGCTTTAAAAGACAGCTCATCATTGCTCACAAGCGGGCGCAGAGAATTTCAAAACTCTGGTGCTGAAATTCTACCCAACGTAGAAGGAATCATGGAGCAGCAGATGCAGGCATTAACAATCATTTCCATAGTGAAGCTCGAGTGCGTGTCTGCTTACCGATCAAAGTGAGCAGAGGCCCACTGATTAAAAATAGAATAGGAGTCAATGGAAAGTCCCGTCTCAGACAGGAGAACAATCATCTGTGTGTAGAGTTCTGACCACAGCTCTCCTTTGCGGGTGATCAGCTCTAAATTTCCTTTCCTTCTACTGAAATTCCGCTAACAATAAAGCTGTGCTCAAGGTGTTTTTTAACATGGGCTCGGCACCTCTGTTGCCTCAGGCATACAGTAATAACCCTTTCATCTGTTCCTGTGTATTCTGCCAAATATTTTAAATGGAGTGGAACAGAGGAACTATTCATCTCAGGCCAGCAGCTGATGTTTTTAAACCTCGGCAGTGCAAATGAATACTTTGGGCTTCTCTGAGCGGTAGAATACACCTCGAGTTGACCACTGCCTGCGCCTGGACAGCGAGAGTGTTACATAATGTGCAATTAAAGGGGAAAAGATTGTGAGTCATAAGTGCACCTCAGTGGTTATGATCTAACCCACATTGCTAACCCCCGCAAAATGTCTGTAGAAAAAAAACCCTTCCTAACACTGGCAGGTGTCTATATGACTATAAGACCATTATCCCTACGGACTGCTGCAAGGATCCTGCAGGGCTCCTTCATGCCTGCAGGATCTTCCCTGCAGAATTCTTGCCGGAATGCTGCAGGGTGTCTGCAGGAATCTGTAAAGAGCTTTCTCTGTGGGAATTGGGTCTCTGTAGGCCAGATCAAATCCTGCACAAATTGAGCACAGTGTTTGTGAAAGCGTTATCACGTAAGGCTGGAGCTGGTCAGGACTGGAATTGGAGACCTCTAAGGAAACCCGGGTTCTGTTGTCAAGTTGGGTTTTGGCAGGCCAGTAGGTGGCGCTCTTGCCTCTGATCCAGAAATGATAGACCAATGTCGCAGTACGGTAACCAAGAGCGCTATGTTTTAGGAGGAGCCTGTCCTTCGGTTGAATTATTAAATCGAAGTACTGGCAAATTAGACATGAAAGATTCTTTCCGTGCTGTCCATAAGAGAAGGGGTCTTAACACTGGTTACTGGCTAAATTCCATTCTAGATTTACACAACCTGACCTTGCTAAAGATCCACTGAATTCAGCTGCTGAGGTAATTTCTCTCTTCTCCACCTGATCTGTGTAGTGGGGCCACTATCAGGACTCCTGAAAGCAGTCACCAGGTGAAGGTGAGAAGTGAATGTATATGTACTGTACAATTGCTTTGGGACCCTTTGGAATGTAAAGTGTGACCTTAAATGTAAAAATTACCAGGTGTAATTCTGCTTAAATCAACAATGGATGAATGGCATTCCTCAATATCTTCATCTTCGCTAAGGCACTGTGCTGTCTGCTCTCCTTGTCATGAGAAAAGGGTAAAAAAAATCGACACCCTCCCACGGTTTTGAGTGAGCCAGCGCTGTGAGTCAGTTTACTGACAGCTGAGTGACCCACCCCAGGAAGCAGAGATCGTGAGACACAGCCACCACACCATTTGAGCAGGAGAGAACGAGGACGAGGATGAACTTAGGTATTCGCTGGGGACCAGGGGCTGTGATTCTTTGCTCACTTGTGCAATTGCTCAAACTGAGAGAACCACTTCAGACACAGCTGGGGCTGAGGTGGGGGCGAGGGGCGATTTCATACAGGGGTATGATCGTGGGTGGCGTTCCCATTGGTGTGATAGATGCTCAGAGCTACACTCTAAAACAAAACCAGCCTCCTGGTTTTGAATGACTGTTTTGGCAGGAAGATGAAAAAAAACACCACCGCCACCTTTTCCACCAAAGGAAACACACAGCTCTACACACAAGTGGGCTTTTTTTTTTTAAACAAAAAGAAGCGTTCAGGGAATGGAAGAAACTGAGGATGTGTTATCATCGCGAACGGAACCCATTCTGTAATGCTGTTTCATGTTTTCCACTTTGCCAAAAAAGAAAACGAAGACGAGAAAGACCAAATTCAAACAAAAGGTCAGCGCGGGCTCGGCTTTTCTTATCAGTGAAACACTCAACTACATTTTCCTCTTCTTGGAATCAAACTCCTTTCCTAATGTCTACAGAACAGCAGAAAAGCTTCTTTTCTTTCTGTTGTGTACGTGTTGCAGCTCATGCAGGGACATTATCGCTGAGCCCAGCTTTACCTTAAATACTTTCCTTTTACCTGGTAACTAACACAAAAAAAACACACCTCAACATACCTTGCTGTGGATCAAAAGGTACTCCATAACTAAAGCACACTTTTTTTTTTCATTTTGAAAAGGCTGTTGCTGTCAGCTACCCACCTGATGAACAAATTTTTCTGGCTCATGAATATAACCGCTGATGAATGTTAAGAAGCAATTTCACCTGCCACCACAGTTCTTACTGTATGTCCCATGCATTGTGTAACTCCTCACTAATTTGTATAAGAGCCAGTAATTGCATTCCTTTCATTTGCTTTAACATTTTATGCATAAGGAAACAGATACTAATTTTTCAGGCTTAAAAGCTAGATGACAGTGGGCAGAAAAAACTGGTCAAGATACAGTAAATATGAGATCATACAGAGAATTAGCGCTAACAAATGCATACCTCAATAGGGAATTGAAATTAAAGACCTTCATCAACAGACAACTGCCAACATGAATTACTTAAAAAAAAACAACCGTTGCTTCAAACTCGGTTCAACAAAGCATAGGAATTCAACAACATGCCAAGAACAGCTACTTATAAAAAGTGAGACAAATAGTTTAATAAAGTAAGATGCAATTTGAGCGTGCTGTTCTATTTTTAGGTAACCTGTGAATTTTGGTACTGCTTATTCTCCCAAACCACCCATCAGGGTGAATAGTATACAACAAACTGTACTAGGCTCGCATTGCTATACTGAGCATTGTGAAATTAATACACATTGGTGTTAATATAAATATCAGTAGCCAAGGAGTAATTATTTGTTGCTCTTACATCCACAAGGTGCACCATTAGATGACAATCCATAAGAGCACACCTTAGCCCTATAAAAGGACACTATCACGTTTAGGTTTCCTTATACGTTAGTGTTGGCTCATGCTAAGCTAGAGCCCATAGGGGTTGCATTTAAATAGAATTACAATTGAGCACACTGCTTAATTTCACTTAGAACCACTGACAGAATTTCAATTAAAACCATTGACAAGAACAATCGTTAATTATAACTGCTATTACTGACGTGTGCATGTGAGCACTAGAAATCTGAAAAGAGCATAAATGTGCTGTCAACTGATGTGTTCTGTTTATATCATTAGGGAGCCCATTATTTCACAGTTTTAAAAAATGTCCTGACTTTTTTTTTACCTTGTGCACTCCATAACTAAAGCACACTTTTTAAAAATAATTTTGAAAAGGCTGTTGCTGTCTGCTACCCCACCAGATGAACAAATCTAAAACACCGTTTTTCTGGCTCATGAATATAACTGCTGATGAATGTTAAGAAGCAATTTCACCTGCCACCACAATTCTTATGTTCCATGCATTGTGTAACTCCTCAATGATTTGTATAAGAGCCTATAATTACATTCCTTAACATTTGCTTTAACATTCTATGCATAAGGAAACAGAGGCTTAAAATAGGCTTAAAAGCTAGATGACAGTGGGCAGAAAAAAATGGTCAAGATACCGAAGCTACGAGGTAATATGGGGATAAATTGGTGCACTTAATCATTGCAGGCACTGTAAACACAGCGCTCACCAGAGCAGGATATTCCAGAGAACACCAACACATTGGAGACACAGAAGATGTCATTGCAGAACGTCTCATAAGTCTGTTTGCCCACTGTCCCATTGTGCATAAAATTCAGACAAAGCTAACTTGGATTATTAAGATCCAAGTAACCACATAACCACCTGGGCATGAAAATGTAAAAATGTCTAATGGGCAGAAATTCAAATTTTAAGTACAGTATATAATCAGCATAACTTTGCAGGCTTTTCTGACCAACAAGAGCTGAAATCAGGCCTTTCATGCCTGCCAATGTGCTGCACACTCTCTCTCTTGTTTTCTTGTGCATCAAAATGAAACTGTGAGGCTGACTCTGTGTCACACCGCAGGACTAAGGAAGGCATGTGAGTCCCAGTTGCTGTTGTTTGTTTAGGACAATCTGATTCTCTCCTGAGTTTTGAATTTACTTCTCAAACCTCCAAATGAGCTGCAATTTCTATAATGGAAAATGCCTAATCAAAAGTGATAGGATGTTCAGTATTATCTTGCTTTTCATAATGGCGATATACTGTACAGCTTAGCACTGATACTACGCTTGGTAAAATACAGATATCTGACCTACTCTTTGCCTGGAGTGGCTGATATAATAAATCTGTACAGTACACAGGCCTGAAAAAGGCCACTGTCAAAGCAGCTTAATTTGGTGCAAAATACTTCCCCATCTCCACTTCCTCTCTTCCAATGAGATTTGTCTGATTTTTAGTATTTCAAGGCAGAGACAAAACTGACCTCCTACCAGCAAAAAATACAGAGTGTGCAATAAATCTTGTAAAAGGACCATAATGGATTATATTAAACGTGCCTGTAAAATTATTTTCTTCATGTAAACTGCTTGTGGTACCCCCATGGTAATAATATAGGCAAGCATGGACAAATATGGTCAACCGTGACATAAACTGCAGGAAAAAGTGCAAGGCATTCAAGCACTTTGACAATTTTAAGTAGTAATGTCTTGCTTCCTATCCAGCTAACAAAAAAAATACCTAGAGACCTGCCCAAAGTCTGGAACACCAGCATAGCTGTAGGGCATGAATGTATTACAATTTCATTATTTGACATCAAATATGATTTAAGAAAATGTTTATAAGGTCCTGAATATATTGTTTAGGAGTAGAACCTGAAAACTAAACTACAGTATATAACCTTTTTCAGGACTATAGAGGATAATATTTGCCCTGTTCAGACAACATGACAGATTCTTGTCATGTGTGACTGCAGATTACACAACTACCAGCTAAATAAGAAGGAACTAATAATAGGAGAAGCAAAGATTAAATCTTGTTCCATTTCTTACGTGTGCTGATAAAAGCAACATCACCACATCGGTTGCACATTATTTTGCCTCAGAGGAAAGGATTAATTTCACAAGCAAATGCAGGTTTCATTATTAGTGTATTTCAGTCTACTGTTCATCAGTTCCTTTAGAACTGTCCTGTCCGTGTTACAATCCAATCCAAAGACAAACATCAAATGTACTTTACCTTGGCCAAGGTCAAAAGACCAAACCGATTCAGACCACCTGTTCATTTTAACATCTCACGCATTTCCTGTGTTTTGTAACTCTGTAGTGGTTTTTTTTTGCCTATTTTCTGCCCAAAACCCCCCCACCTTTAATAGATTAAAATCAAAACCATGACATAGGTAGCCGTTTACACTGTTTGTACCCTTTCTCTCCACAAGAGGGAGGTGTATGTTAACGCAGGTCACATTTAAAGCAGGTAAAAGTCATTTCACAGGACACCAACCCAAAGGAATAAGGCTTTTGTACTCCGTATTAGACAAATAAATGACGGACTGATTCAAGATGGCCTAGAAGGTACATTTAACTGACAAGGGCTTGAGACTAACGCAATTAGCTTCTTAATGAGTCGACATTTCATTAGTACTTGAAACATCCAAAAATATAAACAAATCCACAAGAAGTTATTCATGGCTAATTTGTTTCTACTGTAGTTCCTCCCTCTGTGAGCTGTAGAACCTGTGTGCGCGCACACACGCACAGCTTAGGGCGAACATTGGACAGGATGCTAACGATACAGGAAGACTTCAGTAGAGAGAATCCCCTCCGATTGAAAAGAGCAGGATAGGCACGTCTGTGCGGCCTGGTATTACTTCTGCTCTGACAGGGAAAGCAGGTCTCTGTTGCCTTCAGTCATTTGTGCTTCAGGCTGGCAAGCTGTTGTTGATTGGATTTCAGTCCGTGTGTCACAGATCCAGATGAAGGTAGACAAACTACGCCGACTGGAAAGATGTGTACCCCCACTTAAGCACTCCACAAAAACCATTATACCCTGAAGGCCAAAAGAATTCAGGAGAGAAGGAATTTGCAATTGGATCTTATCACCTGTTACACATACATAACAATAACAAAAATCGAATTGTTAATCTTTTTTTTTTCTGATATCTGTTAAATTAAGCTGTCTGAGCCATCCTCATATTTCTAAATCAATTAGTTCTGTGTCTGTGGCTCACCTGCCTTTTAGATGCATCTGTATCCTCCATTTCATTTCGGATTTCAGCATTTTTCATTATTCTTCATAATGCTTCAGGTGTATGTCTTGCCACTATTTCAATGATGTCTCTATTGTTCAGACCTTTAATGTCAGTGATCGTGACTGTATTTTGTATCTGATTAGTGAATCAACACTGTTACATTATTATAGGGTCTAATTGCTGTCTGTCATCATAACATGCAAGCCTGTTTATTGGACATCTGCATCATGTAGGTATTAATCTATCATGACTGTCTGTTCTTGGAATATACTTGCAGTTGGTTATTTGTGAAACTGTTAAATCCAAATTCTTTCATTCTGCATTCTTTTTCTAAATTTCTCTTAAAACATTATCACTGTTCTAGATTTATTCACCTATACTCTGTTATCTCTGAAGGCTTAACATGCAAGAGCCGTAGAAGTGCTCTGTTTCTCAGCTGAGGCAGGATGACTGCCTTAAGTGTGAGCTTGGCCAAGTTGAGATCATTTCTGCTGTCTCCGGCTCGTCTTTATGTAACAGGATTACATAAGTAGTATGTTCCCTCATCACTTTGTAAAGTGCAGATAAAAAGCAGTGAAAAATCTTATTTCAGTTGTGCACCAAACCAGTTATTTTTTGGCCAAAAAGTGATGCTTGGATTTACATAAAGGGAATTTCATAGGACTCGTAAAATCCATGGATCTCCATTAAGAGCACAGGAGCACACAGTTTGAAAAGAGACAAGTGCAAAATTAATGTATTTCCTGGTGAGCTGTATTGTTTTTCATACGGCTTGGGAATTAAGGGATTTAAGAAACACAAAGAAAGCATTAAATAATAGCTGCAAATTCCCGATAAATTCTTATCGATTGCCACCCACACCAGAATATTTCAAGCACTTTCCCTGACCTTCAAAGACAAACGTTGGTTATTAAAGTAGTAAGAAATTATGTTGACCAGACCCCCGCCATTAGCCTCAAATACACGGTGGAAACTCACCAATTGTCTATTGTTTTAAAGCATTACTGAGAACATGCTGCTAGTATAAACCAAATTGAATTGAGACTGAATGACTGACAGGACTGGAACTTGTCCCAGCTTCTGCAAGTAACCTGAGACTACTTGACCATCCCAGGATGCAGCAAATCTGGCAAGCTTCTATATAGCTGGGTTGACTGAAGGAATTGGGGTGAATTATGTTGCTCTGGGATATAACAGCAGGTGTCTAACACTGGGAAATTGAACCGGTGACCCTCTGGGAATTGATCTGATGTTTGAAACCCTTCTCCTCTCACTGATCCATGACCAAGCTGCTCTGATCAAATGCTAAAAAGCACAGTATCACGGATCCTGGACCGCGATCCATGATTATTGATGCTAGACAATGGCTCCCCAGTATGAGATAAAAACATTTCAGTGTTCATTAAGATTACAGACACGACAGTGACTCCATTCTCAAGAAAACCCTGACTTTAACACCGGAATCTATTTAAAACGAAATAAGCTTCTCCCCTTTCTCATGAAGGAACTTCACAGTGTGCTAAGATCCTCGTCAGAATGCCTGCCAAAAAGATGTGCTTCCTAAATATGATCACAAATTTTCCCTGTTAACAGACATTGTGCAGATCGAGCAACGTATACATCTTCAATCCCAAATGCCACAGTTGTTTTATATGGACCTGTTCTCTTGAGAAGGATTAAAAGTCAGTTTCCCCAGGGTCTAGTAACAGTCACCCCTCCTGCCTCTGAATGTGTCAGTTTTCCTAATAAGCGTGATAATTGTGCTACTCCACTTCACTGCTGTGTTAATGATTATTGTCACTCACATCTCTTTTTCCTACTATCAAGCCGCACTAAAAACAGAACACTTCAAACCTGAGAGCCATATTTTTGTCAAAAACAAGCTTAAATATAGCTGTCTTATGTAAAAATGCTAAAAACCTGTGAAAAACTGCCCTGGAAGCAACCCTGTCTACTGAATATATTATAGTCCTTTGGCTGTCTGGAAAAAAAAATCCCAAACGAATGCTGGCTGAAACTCTACAGAGGTAGCGAAACCGTAGTTAGTAAAAAGGTGAGGCAATGGGTTAAGATTCTTCGTGTTAACAGACCCGAATTAGGTTTTAGCCAATTATCAAAAACACGCTTCGAAAAACGTAACTTCCAATGAACACTGGCCTCCAGCAGATATGCAGATGCTTGCAGGAAACTGTTCAAGTCAGAATCTCTTTCTGCACTTCTCACAGACCAGGACTGCAAACAAAGCACTTGGGAAGAACAGGAAACTAACAGAGAACAGAGGTGTGGGACATGAAAGGCATGACAGTTACAAGGGAATGGACTGGGTTAATAATGCCCCAGGCTTTTTAAACTGAAGAAACAAAAACTGCTGTCTTAATTATTTCTATTTTTTTAATCCTTAGAGAATCACATACGACTGATAGGCACCTCAAAGGTGACTTTCCCTCAAGGCATGTTTAAAATGTGGCTTTGCACCATTTACTAAAAAAAAAAAAGCTAATTAAATTCCAACTGCAAAACACTGCAATTATTCTGTATGTTACAATTTCACTTATTATATTGAAGAACCAACTTATTGTTAAAGTAGCTTGATTTCCCCAGTGTTGACTGGGAGCCAACAACTTTTTCATGACTAATTTCAAACACATAAAAGCTTGTTGTGAGACTCCCAGCTTTCATGCAACTGAATCCCAGCATCTGAGTCAGATTTAACAAAAGCTTAACACTCAAAAAGAACACCAAGACTTACGTTTTAACAATGTTAAGACAACTGAATTTCAAATTGGGCACTAGAGCAGTCATACTTTTTTTTACACGCAGAGTGAAAGGGAACTTCTGCATCTGCAGAAGCATGAGAATTTGTACATGATTTTTAATTCAGCTCTTAAAAGAGAATGATTTTGCTCTCATTTTTCAACAAATGCTCCAGTTTAATTATACCAGTTTAATTATAAACAAGGCAAATTACAATCAAATAATTACAGCGTCTGATATAAAGGGATGTTATTGATTACTTCAATTTTCTCCAGAAATCCCATAAAGAATTAAACACAAATTGCAGCAGCATGAAAACTCTCTATAGCTGACAGTGATCATGTCATCACTCCATTGTCAGACCTTCATGTTTCAGCTACAATTACATTATTTTATATTTATTTCAGTACATACATGTTAGGTCTTATGGTGGGCATTTTTTAGAAATAATCACTATTTTCCTGTATTCTACTAACTAGCCAGCAGCTATATCATCACGCAACTCACAACTGGCAGCCCACTGAAACTCAGCAGGTGTGAGCCTGGTCAGTCCCTGGCTGGGAGACCTGGGAAAGCCAAGGCTGCTGCTGGAAGAGGTGTTAGTGGGACCAGCAGGGTCAGTTCACCCTGCAGTCTGTGTGTGTCCTAATGCCCCAGTAGAGTGATGGGGGACACTATACTGTAAAAAAAAGGTGCCATCTTACAGATGAGACATAAAACCGATGCCCTGACTTTCTGTGGTCATTAAAAATCCCAGGGTGTTTCTCGAAAAGATAGGGGTGTCCAGTGTCCTGGCCAAATTTCTCCCTTTCTCAATCGTGGCCTCCTAATAATCACCCATCTATGAATTGGCTTCATCATTCTGTTCTCCTCCCCACTGATAGCTGGTGTGTGGGGAGCATTCTGGAGCACTGTGGCATCATCCAGTTGAGTTTTGCACCTTGGAAGTGGTGGTGGAGGGGGGTCCTTATTACCTGTAAAGTGCTGTGAGTGGAGTATCCAGAAAAGCGCCATACTGTATAAGTGAAAAGAATTATTACTAATTACAAACATCAATTCAATTTTTAAGGTTAAGGTAGCTTTTAAACTACTGTATGTTGCTGGTCAGGATAGGATCTGGCTCACCTATGATCCTGAATTGGATAAAACAGTTAGAAACTGTATGGAGGGAGAGCTGATGCAGAAGAGAAAGAAACAATGAGTCTAAAATATTCTAAAGAAAGCGAGGGCCTCAAAACTAAAGAGACACACCTCGGAATTACAGCACAATTTGCACAACACAGCTACTGACTGGAATACAGTCATGAACTGACATCTTTCCATGAGAGCTAAGGGGTGTTAAAGAATAGTTCTGGCACATGGTCCTGGCCACACCAACACTGTTGATAAAATCTCCTTCCCGTTTCGCCCATGTGAGCGAGATCAGTTTTCGCACTGAAAAGGTCACAAATAACAAAAATAACATCTGTTGACTGCGCCACAGGGCTGGAGGCACAGAGGGGGCGACTGGCAGTGGCTGTCCTGAGTTCGTTCTGCACTTTCAGTCAGTGATACACCCTGGAAACCAGCCAGCCTCCGACTCGGGGTCCTGCAAGTCAGGCATTGGGTCACAATCCAGACGGCAACAGCTTTACCGGCAGGGGGGGAAAAAAAAGGAAAATGTCTTGGAATTGCATTTAGAAAAAGGGGAGTCCGTAATGAAGTACTGACTTAAAAAATATTTGGATAAGTGTTACGAAATGTGTCTGGGTTGAACTATGAATTCTGAAATTCTATCTCTTGTCTACACATAGAAATCAAACAGCATTTGGTCCCTGTTATATAAACAGTCCCTTAAAACTCATTGAACTCATTGAATTCTTCTGGATTTTTTTTACTCTGTAATAGAAGTATATTCAGGTGGCGCAGTAGGTAACATTGCTGTACTGCGGTCCTGGGTCCCTGGGTTCAACTCTAGAGCTGGGGTGTTATCTGTGTGAAGTTTGTATGTTCTCCCCATGTTCAAATTGGTTCCCTCGCACAGTCCAAAAATCTACGGGTAGGTTCTTTGGTTTTGGGGTATATTGGCCCTAGCTGTGAGTGTGTGTGTGTCTGCACTGCAAAGGTCTGGCATCCTGAACAGAGAACAGAAACTCAGGGATCAAGGTGGGACAGGTGAATGCCTGTTGGATCACCAGCCCACTGTAATCACACCCGGACAGCAGGTGTTGGGGAAGTTGTGGGGGACGGGACAGTGGCACAGTGGGTAGCATTGCTGCCTCGCAGGGCTGGAGCCTGGTGTTCAGCTCTGGGCCTGGGGTACTATATGCGAGGAGTTTGCATGCTGTCCCCTTGTTCATGTGGGTTTTTGTCCTGTGCTCTGGTTTCCTCCCACAGTTTAAAGACGTACTGGTAGGCTAAATGGTTTCTGAGAAAACTGGCTCTGGTGTGAGTGTGTGTGTCCTGTGATGGACTGGCATTCCGTCTAGGGTGTACCCCAGCTCGTGCCCATTGCTTGCCCCCGTGACCCTGAAATGAATGAAGTGGTTAGAAAATGGATGGATCTAGCATTCTGATGAAAAAGGTATGCCGAATGCAAGCATTAACTTCCAAGCACAGTGAAATATTATGAACGTATAAAAACCATTTGTTCCCCTTGCTTCTCATTACTTTACAGCAAGAGATGGGGATGAAGCCAGCACAAGCCCACTTTTGCAAACCACCGACAGTGTTGATAAACAGCCGGGATAGTTTGCAGCCGCCACCTGAATCTTAAGGCTGGTGTTTCCCAATTGTGGTTTAGTTCAGGACTTCTGCACTGTGTGCCCGAGTCTGTTTGTTTTGTCAGCTGCTCTCGCTGTTTTCTCTTCTTTCATCTCTGGGACAAACTATCTTTTGTGATTGCTTATTTTAAACGCATGTGTCCCCAGATCAAATAGGAAGACGCGTGCTTGCTTGTTTTGCAAGACGAGAACATAAGAACATAAGAAAGGTTACCAACGAGAAGAGACCATTCAGCGGTCATTAGTAGCCGACCTAAGGATCTCATCCAGCTAAGTCTTGAAAGACACCGACAAAATGGCTGGGGAATTTGTCCCACACAGAATTTTCTGCTATTAATTAGCTTGTCTAAGATGGAAATGCTCACCTAAAACAGAGCACTCTTTAACTTGTTTTACAAGCTGAGAAAAATAATGCCTCCCGGGGATAAGCAGTTAGAAAAACTGCAACGCCATCTTAAAATATTTTGGATCAAATTAATAAAAGGAGGAAATGATTTGAGCTATAATGTTGAACAGGTTAAAATATTAAGTTATTACATTTAGTGTCAAAGCTCTCTGACAAACCCTAAATTTGTTTACTGGAGTTGACAATGCTTCACCAACAAGTTATCCTCAGCATTGTAATGTTATCCATTAATTTAGACACTTTTGAGTATGTTTTCATGCATGAATTCAGATGATTTTTGAACTCAGTGAGTTGTTATTACCACTGAAGACAACAGATTTATTAACATACTGAAATAAAATTAAAAAAAGACTACTTATATAACATGTCGATCACAGCAACTAGTATGACAAGAGCTCTTCATCTTTCCTCATGAGCAAGTTAACAACTAATACAAGTGTGATTTCTATAAATTCCTACTTTAATTTTGGGAACCTTCTCCGTGCAAAACTCACAAGCAGATTTGATTACACTGGAACAGACAGTACACCAGGCAAAAAATAAATATGTTAAAGATCATACCAGGGAGAAAATGTGCTACTGTTACAAAATGCCTCAACTCGCACATCAGATATTTGCCTCACCTTTCTGGTAACAAATTTACAATTTATGTGCAGGTGACACTTTCCAGACAAATATTCTTTTCCCATTACAGTGAGAAAATAGCCCAGGCATGTCTTATTAATAATATACTGTATAGCTGACACAGAAATTTAGCAAATAAAAGAACCTGGAAACTATGTGGAAGAACATTGTAAGCAGTGATTAGGATGCACCTCTTTGGCTTAAACGGTCATGGAATTATGGAACAAGCTACCCAACCACATTGGTGAAGCACTTATCCTGACTTTCAAGAAATGACTGGATGAGATCATGTGATTAATGAATTACTGACTAGCAAACGGGCCACATGGGCAGAATGACATCTTCTTTTTGAAACTTTCTTATATATTGCAGGTTAAGAACAGACCACTATAAAGATTCCAACAAGAGGAGGCCATTGGGATTATCTAACCCGTTTGGTTACTAGTAATAAGGATCTTAGATTCCATTTTACATTTTAAGAGCCCCAAGCTCAAATCGTATTAATGAAACACAAGGGGCAGCAAATTAAATAAATGTACCTTGCACATCCCTGTAGATGCATGCAAAATAAGGTAACGAGCTGATAAGCACTCATGCAGTGCAGCTTATAAAACCTGAGATGGATTGAGCTGCTGAGCACTGGGAGTCAGAATTGCCAGTCTGTTTACATCCAGAGCACTGGCAGATTAAAATCAGCAGCCCATCGAAAGGGAGATAAAATGAGTGCAGTACAAAGCCAAGCACAAGGCAGAGAGCATGCAAAAACAGCTGTAGGGACTTGGGCTTCTGCATTGTGCAGGGCCTGACACGGATGCTCAGAAGACTGGTACTTAAACCACTTGGAATTCATACAAGACCTCGCTGGACAATGACAACTTGGAAAAGAAATACCATAAAAAAATTCAAAGTTAACTGGCTTTAGAGAGTCCTAGCTATGCCTTCCTGACACACTTCAAAGACAGGAGAAGACAAACCTCCATTCTTTGGGATGTCAGCCTGCTCTTATTAACCTTCCGCTGGGAGTAGCTGAACTTGCAAAAGGACACTGCAGAACAAGCAGCTTTTCTATTTCTGTTTTTTTTTAAAATCATTACACCAGCACCGTGTGTTCAAAGAAAAGGAAAGAAAAAGATGACCTTTTCCTCAAGTTACACAACGTATTAAATGTCCTGTCTGTTCGAAACTAAGCACTGTTCAGTGACACACACAAAAATGAAGTCGTTCAAACAAAACTTACATAAATCCTTGTTTTAGTAACCATAGCACAGCTGGCTTTGTTTTCCCGAAGTGAAAGACAGAAGGAGAAACAGGAATACCGGCTTCCAGGCTTGTGTCAAATTTGCCCGATAGCATCCAATGAAAAGCGACATCAAACAAAAGAATGGCCACCAATTTGAGTTTTTTTTTTGCTAAAACACTGCCTGCTAAGCAGTTGCTGCTTCATTCCAGCTCATTCTCCTGTGGGGTTAACAGCTGTTGATTCATGGTATACTGACGTGGCTAGATTTCTACTTGAACATAACCTAATGCTCACATTTAAAACTGTATGCACACTATACATTTTCTATTCAATGCATTTCAATAGCCAATTAGCAGGAATGTGTGGGAAAGTCCAGAATTATGAGTGGCTTGCTCTCTGAAAACATGTTTAAAGGTTGAAATGTACACGTCTAACAAAAAAACAAAAATCCCTTCAGAATACTTCTGGAAAATTAGATGTGGATTGGAGAGTATTTGGCTGGTGCGGCAGCCAAGCGTTTGCAAAGTTGTCTTGATAACCTATTAAAATGTGGATGGAGATTGACTGAAATATTATCGCTTTCCCTGTCGTAGCATGCCTTCATCAAAGTGATCTGGCTGTTGCATCCTGCAGTTTTTCAGTTCTGTGTGCTTACAGGATGGGTTGTGACTGAGATCAAAGTACTGCACTATGTACATCTGCAGTAATGCAACATTTGGTAATACAATCCCATGGTATAAAACATGATCTGGGATTGCAGGGCCACACAGTGCCCCCCAAAAAACAACCACAGCAAAGCTAATATAATATAATGCATATATATTAGATATATAATACACTATGAGAACAAACTTGACAGGGTTTGCAAAGCAGAATACAGTAGGTGGAAACTGCATGATCCCAGTGTGCATAGTTAGTAGTGCCTTATCCAAAAAGACTCATAGCTGTATCTGCTGCCAAAGGTACTTCCTCCAGCTATTAATCTGGGGAGAGGGAGAGGGGGCTGGAGAACACCTCCGCAATCAATATTTGACTTTTCTTAGCAGATTTTTGTCGCCCCTCTAACTCCTTTCCGCCCAGAAAGGCGTGCGCTCTTCGGGTCCTGGGGACAAATATTCACTGGACGAAACGCGCCCGCGTCACAGAAGCCGCCATCAAAGGACAGACTCCTGCAAAGCGCTGCACAGAGGGTACAGAAAAGCAAACGGGAAGAACAATAATCAACATTTCGACTGTGCTGCTTTCTCTGGGAGTAGGGGTGATCTTTCTTTCTTTTACTTTTCAGGTGGGAATTAACCTGCATGTGTTCTTTTGCAGATTATTGCCGGTAGGGGCTCCTCAGTCAAGAACATGCACTGAATGACTAATGGGAAATGTACAGCGCTATGCCTCTTATTTATATTTCAGTATGGAAAACGCTTTAGAGACAGTGTTGATTCGCAACTGATGCTGCAGCTACACACAATAATCTGGAAATAAGCAGTGTTACTTCAGTTGTCTTTTTCCTTCTCCCCGAACAAACCAGTCATAATGAACTCTTGATTTTGAGACAATGAAGAAGAAAGGGAGCTGGAGAGTCAGATATTCAATAAGGGCACCAAGCCACCAACCGCTGAGAATCGACAGGCTGTCCCTTTAAACAAACACAAATCAAGCAGAGTACTGTATTCCCTGGCCACCCCAGATTCATCACGTTCCCTGCAGTAAGTACCCCCGGCATCTCTTGGAATAAGAGGCAATTTTCTTCTGGCACCTTGCTTACATCCTGTGTCCTAGCAGATTCTGTTGACGAAAAAGGGAAGCCAAGCTTTGGAATCAATGTTTTCCACCAGACTATATTACCAGGGCTCTGCGGGATATCTTAGCTGAAATTTGCTGTGACTAGCATGCCGAAAGAAATTGATTCGACCTACCCAGCAGGACGCGGTGGGTCACTGCGTAACAAATGATGTGGCAGGGACAGAGGATATTTTTTTTTTACCAGCTGATGCTGCAGAATCGCAAGTCCCATGGCGCTCTGTGCTTGTGGCTTCAAGACAGTCTTCTCATTTGTTAGGTTGTCACTTGATGCTCAAATTCTCCACATTAATGAGCAATCCAATAAAAAATTATGTCAGCTAAAACTTTTTTTTGTAAAGGAGTACATTAAGGCTTTGGAACTTTTCCATGCACACACTATGAACGACCCAGATAGGCATCTGCAAACAATGCTAAAAAAAGGCATCTTGGGTACGGGTTCCGCAGGTGAGGAGGAGAGGAAAGGCTTGTTGCGCAGGTGAGGAGGAGGTTGTTGCGCAGGTTGTGCAGGTGAAGAGGGGGTTGTTGCGCAGGTGAGGAGGGGGTTGTTGTGCAGGATGCGCAAGTGAGGAAGGGGTTGTTGCGCAGGTGAAGAAGGGGTTGTTGCGCAGGTGAGGAGGGGGTTGTTGTGCAGGATGCGCAGGTGAGGAGGGGGTTGTTGCGCAGGTTGAGCAAGTGAAGAGGGGGTTGTTGTGCAGGTTGCGCAAGTGAAGAGGGGGTTGTTGCGCAGGTTGCGCAGGAGAGGAGGGGATTGCTGCGCAGGTTGCGCAGTTGAAGAGGAGGTTGTTGCGCAGGTGAGAAAGTGTTTGTGGCCAAGTGTTCCAGGGTCCTTCAGTTCATGTCAGGGAGGTGGGGGGTTGATAAGACGCACGCTAATTTGACAACTTAAATCACTGCCACCCATTTCTCTTGAGTGCACCTGGCGGCAATTATTCAGAGAAAAGCAATCAGATACATTCTAGGACATAAGGGTATGTCTACCACTGACAGGGTAAAGGAAGTGGAGGAAGCAACCCTTTAGTCTTGAACAGGGAAGGGACCTGATACAAGTATTCAAAAGCCTCAAAGACCTCAACATCACCCAACCCAGGAGTTTTCTTCAGAATTAGTCAGGGGTCACAGGTAGAACATTTTAGATGTGGAAGTGCATTGATAACCAAGAACAGGAGGCCCTTCTTTACCCTAAGGGTTGAAGGAGTATGGGGCAATTCGCCCAGCTATGTTGTTGAAGCCGATAACCCTGGCTTGTTTCAGGAAACACCTGGAAGAGGCCCTTGGATCAAAGTACAAACTAGCTACATGGACTAAATGGTCTCCTTTCACTTGAAACTTTTCTCAAGTTCTTATGTAGCAGCACAAGGCTGAATTCTGAGAATTTCTTTTTTCGTACAAGTCCTTATTTGAAACCCTGCTGGCATGAACCACTGATGGGTTTTTGTTACCTGTCACTGAGGCACACAGGGAACCCCGGAATTGCATCAGATGTCTTTATTTAGAAGCTGTCCCTCTACAGCCAGAGCAAAAGACATTTAGTTCTCTGAAGAATGTTCTAATTAAAACCTCAGCTGTCGCCAACCTTGATGACTCTTAAGATAGAAACCTTTCCAGCCTGAGTTAGCAGTGGAGATATATTAGCAAGGCAGGATTACAGAATATGAGAAAAAGGCAAACCCTGTTTCACAAAGTAAGGCAGAGTGCACATGTAAACCAGATGTGATAGGTGGGAGAGGGGAAAAAAAAGCTTAAAAAATACTTTTTTTTAATTAGTTGAGTTAGGTATTCAGTGACACAAATCAGTAAATCTGAGACTGGTTCTATCGCATTAGGGCCAATTTGAAACAATGCCAGTGGTTATAGCATGTTCCCTCATTAATTAAATGCATTCACTGCAATCCATTTCTGAGAGAGGATTTTAAATCAACGCTACCTTCGCCCTGCATTGATTAAGACTGATGGCTGATAATACAGTGTAGTGTTAAGTTATTTACTAGCGATCAATCAGTCAAATGGCAATTGATGAGCTCATTCTTTGAGCTACCACAGACAAGCCTGCAGTTGTTATAGTTTGTACATATATCTTTAATATCAGAGGTAAAAATAATGTATTTAAGAGTAATTGCTTTCCCTCAATTATTCCCTCAAAGCAGCTCAGCTTGCTACTATTGAACCAGTGCAAACGGGCATCCTATTAAATGCACATCGTCATGCACAAGCTTCCTTTTGTGGTCCCAGAGTGCAGGCAGCAGATCAATCCTATTGATGGAGCTCTGATGCAGCTTTCACTCCTAAGACCATAAGGGTTGCTGGTGTGCTAGGGGCTGAGGATTCCCCATGCCAACTGCCTCTCATCCAACCCCATGTAGTGAGGCCAACTACGTCACCCCTGGGAACTAAGGAGCAGTCTCTAACAGTCTGCTAGCAGCACAGTTTGGATGAGGACTCAGGGATCAGTGACATCATCCAATTTTCCCTACAACATATGGTGCCATGATATAATTATAATCTTGCAGGATAAAATGCAATATTAAGCCATCAGAGTCTCTGGCTTTGCCAGCTTTGTTTAATGCTAACCCTTGTGTCATACGCAGAGTGAAAGATAACTCATTGGAATATATAAGGGTGCTTCATAATGGAAATAAAGACCGATTGCACGGGAAAAAAAAAAACTTTCATCCGTCCCCTACATGTGGCACACTGTCATGTCTGCTGCATCGAGCAGGAGGCCTGCTTTGCTCTCTGATTGGTCTGTGAGCTTTTCTGTACTTGACCTGTTTAAATGCTGAGCAGAGAGCAAAATCCACAGGGTAGCTGCGTTTTGGTTACTGTCTAAAACTGAAACTGATTCTGCCTATCTGAACGAATCTACAAAGAGTTATTTTCAAAATCATTAAGTGGGATATAGTGGTTTAGCAGGAACAACAAAACCAGTTAAGTTACTTTTCATTTACTGTATATTTATTATTTATATCCAAACCAGCAATTTAAACTTTTTTTATGGCATAGATCAATTTTGCACATTCTAGGCATTTTAAATAAAAGTTTTGCATGGGTCTCCAGATTTAAGTATGTGGGTACTTTATTAATTTCTTTCAGCTGCCTTTTCACTCTTTGACATCAAATTCTCATCTAAGTTTCTCATCTTCTTATCTCAACTTCTCACCTTTCGGATCAAGTTAATTCCACCACAGTTTGAGCTGTCAGAGATCTAAGAAGCAAGGCAGTCAGAGTTTGTTTTGGTGAACAGTCAGTCTTTCCTTTTGCTCTATGGTAGCTTAAGGTATATAAAAACAACAACAACATCCTGCTCAGGTTAAGTCAATTAACCATTCTGAGTTGAGATGTAAAATCAAGCAATCTTATTTCTTGTTATCTTGACGACTGGACCGAACAATATCCTGGGTGTTGTGTAGACAAAACGGGGCTTGCAGGAGCTGATCCATTCAAAAAATCAAAAATGTTAAGGCAGTGCTGTGTTAATTCAGGCTAGTGACTCTAAACTGCTTCATTTTATTTCAGCTGTGACCTGAAACCCCTTTAAATAATTTGTATTCAATCTATACCTGCCATTTAGAGAGTACAGTGAAGTCTATGCAACTTTTTTGCATCACCTGTTTTGTCTCCAGATTATCAATCTGGACTTGAAGGCATTAAAAGAGGTGAGAGACGAGTAGTGGCTACACTGCAGTGCTGATGAGCTGACCTAGATAAATTCCCAGTACACAGAGAAGGAGAGTCTGCAAAGAGACAGAAATAAACCTGAACCGGGGATCATGACTAATTTCATTCCCACACTTCACAACCATAGTAACAGGGTTGTGAAAAACAAACAAAAAAAACAAAAACCCAATTTGTGCCTTTGCAGAAAATATTGATTTGTGCCTTATCTGTTAACAAGAAAGATCTAATGTTAAAAGAAATGTAAACCCTATGACTCCCGACTTTCTCTTGAGTGTGTATGCATTTTAAAAAGAAGAGGTTCTAATATGATAAAGCTAGGTTTGCAAAGCTTTTGCTTAGATCATTTTGGTTAGTTCTTAAAATGTTTTAAATATGGATTTTTAAAAACAGAACTAAATACAAGGGAACATGGAGAGAGAACTCATTTTCCGGGAGAGAGGTGCCGGACCTGCAAAACACACAAAAACACTTCAAACCACCAAAGAACAAAAATGCAACAGGTGGTTGATATGTCTACCTACAAGATTAGGCTCTGAGTCAGAGTCAAATATATATATAAATTCTGAGCTACAGCTCCCACATCCATCTCTGGGTGCTTCAGAAGAAAAAAATAAATCATTCAAAACCAGTCAAGGAGAAAAACCCTCAAAATTTTAAACTGGGGCAGATAGGAGATCTGATGTGATCAAGAGAACGTGGAAGTTTTTTTCGTGTCAAAAACACCCAGTAGAGAACTGAATAAGCAACACACCTGAAAAATTAAAGCATACAAAAGACTACATGCTTACATCTGTGTGAGTGTGAGTATAAACCTGAAACAGTTTTTGTTGCGGGAACTCTAGAATATTTTTCAAGGGGGAAATGAACTATGACTACTGCAAATATCTCAGTCCTCTTACTTACAGTACCAGTTTAATAAAGACGAGCTGCTTTCTGCCGCAGTTCCAGCTGCAAACCTCATTACAAGTTCCCTCCCAGAGCACAAAACTCGAACTAAAACCCGCTCTGCAAAAACTGAAACTCATGGCACAGATCACATCCTTGCAAGAAAAGGCAAAATATCTTAAAACCCTTAAGACCCTTAAAAAATGGTACTGATTTAAGGTTTTACGCTAAGCAAGCCTGTTCTCTTACCTACTGTACTACTAGCAATGTTATTGTCAGGCATTGTATCGCCACCCATGTGTCAAATTAGGGTTGCCATCTGGCCCCTTAATCCCCAGGCATTGATACAGAATAGTATATATTGAGTGCAAAACATGTAGCTCGTGACGTCAAGACAAATTTGAAGCCATGGAAAAAAAAAAGTTTGGACTTATTAAACTAGGACACGCATGCATGTCTGAACATGGGGCCCAGAAACACAAAGTTCTGCTGCAGCCTTAATTATAACATAAACCAGATAATTGTGCTATTATGACAAAAACGTTCCTAACCAAATATGCCCCCTGTGCTGTTCTGGCAGAGAACCATTTCACGCATTCACGGCATCCTTGCAATTAATTACTAGGAACCACAAGGTGCAAGCGAAATCCAGGCCTCATCGAATGCAGGAAAAGTAAATATTGCCGATCGCGGAACAGTTTAGCTGTGTGGAAAGGGAACTACTGCCCAGCAGGTAATTTGGCTTCCTTCCTAGAAAAGTGAATCTTCGGCCCGGACACACGCAGGGAGTTTTCAGTTATGTAAAATGCATTTAATTGAGCATGCTGTCTGAAGAGATACCATCACTCTCTTCTGCAGTTTAATGAGAAGAGACTTCCAAATACAAAATCCCACAGTGCGCACTCCCCACATACCATCACACTGGTCGCCTAGGAAATCAGTAGGACTGGAGATCCCTATTGCTAATATCTCCAGTGCGGTCACAATTGTCGTCGAGCTGAATACAGCCTTTGCCATCAGCACGTGCCCTTCAAATTAAATCAGTCTCTTATTATAGACCGTGTACACTTCAGATATTTAAATAATTTCCTGTCAAGGCTTGCTGTGAAATAGTGCTACAGGGTGCAAAATGCTCCAGCCGTATATTAAAATGAAAATACTTTCAGAAAGCATACTGAGTTATCACTTCTGGACCAAAGCCATGAACTCCATTCACAACTTGTTTGTCTATTCTTCAAAATGAATCATGTAACAAGCACATGTCTGGTGTCTTGCTTTCGTACAGGGTACAGCGTAACACTAGCTTTCCATTCTATATGTTGGAAAGCACAATTTCTAGCTGGGAGGTCACTTAGAGTCATTTCTCCACAATCGTATTATGGTGAACTGAGAGTTTTCAACAAATAAATCTTGAATAGTGTTTGAGAGTTTATACTGTACTGTAGATGCACAGGCAAAAATCTTTATAGAGCTGAAGCTAATATTTCTAGTAGTAGTAAATTAGATAATATTGCATTTTCTTCCTTGACACACTTCTGGTTAAAGGAGGTTTTTAATATTTTTTTGGGGAAAGAATGGTACTGTGATGCTGCTTATTCATTTACAAAGAAAAACACAAACAAATTAATTGGGATGCCTCAAAACGATACATGAAACACAATGAAGCAATACATTACACCAAACAAAGCAGCAATGATTCAGAATTAATTTCTATGGCAACACGCTGTTCAAAAAACACTGCACTACAGCCGTGTATGGAGTATTCCTGTGAATTTATAAACTGTTCATTTACATACAGCACAAGTTAAAAGAAGATAGTTCTGTGGGAAAAAAAACTTGAATCGCACTGTGGAATATTAACTTCTGTAATACACTGCGGTATTGTTTTGGAACGGCACTTTTGGAACATAATCTTCAAAACCATTAGCGTGATATTTCTACTACATGTTTGTGTACACTGTATACAAACATTTATACGAAGAAACAAACTGAAAACTGGATGGGCTTAAATAATATATTAACCCCAGCAGACCAAAGGAAAGTGTTTTTTGCGACAGAGTAAGCACTTGCTCATGTATTGATATTTACTGGAGCAAAGATAGATAAACCATGTTAAATTTTTAAAACACTGCCCTTTAAATCGGTTGTAAAGTGTGGAACATGGGTTTCAACAATCCCTATTCTTCAAGGACACTTTACACAAAACGTTAATTGGAGGAAACAGAGAAAAAGGTCTATTGGCTACACTGATAAATGTGAAAAAAGGTACATAAAGAAGCTCTGAGTCTGTGTGCTTATCACAGAGTGTGAGGTCCTTTTTTAATCCAGCGTGGATGATGAACAGTAATTGAGTTAGATAAGCAAGTACCTCCATATATTACTCTTAGGAGAAAACTAGACCTCAGCAGTTTAACAACTGCTGCAACTTAATTTTTAATTCTGCAACTAAATTTGGAGTCAAACCCAAACCTCTAAGTGAGACAAACCTGATCCTGATGCTGTTATTCCTTCTGTTTCCATTTTAGTGCACAGGCATTTAAAATCATCTCTTTGGATGAAAAAATATAAAATGGATGTTACATTTTAACAAGTGGCTGAATAATCATGCCTTTCTTTAACAAGAAAAATGTCATACTCTGTACAGTGCTCACAGAAGATGTTTGTTTGACTTTCCAATCACAGAGGTATGCACGCAAGAAATGTACACTTTATAACTTGTGTTCTGGAGCCCTGTAAAAACAGGCACTCTTTAACTGTTTCTTGTGTTTTCGGATACAAAGAATAGATTTTACTCATCATCACATAGTCTTGCAAGAGATTTATCTATAGTACAATGATATACCTATATGAACTGTACAAAGTGTACATTACCTTTCCATAGACTGTGGTACTAACAAAAATATGTCACATTTATGTGAAAAACCATAGATGCAACGTATGGTATGTCATTCCGGACAAAAGAAAGCATCCAAAGTCCAGTTTTCACTTCTGTATGGACACGTCCAACATGAACCCCAATATTAATTTCCAATTTTCTCTTTGTCTGCAAGTTGCCATGCATTCTAACAGAAACACAGACCACTGAAGTGAGCAGCGTGGAACAGAAGAGAGCTATAGGCCCAAGTCAGGCCCTGCCTGCCACCTGCGTCAAAGACAACAGGACTGTTCCATGAGATGATGCTCTTGGCATAGAAGCCTGATTGTGCCTTTGTCTAAGATGGACAGTCAAGCAGATGCTAGACACTATGTCTTCTTACGTGCTAGAAGTCACTCAAATGAGCTTAATTAAAATTTATTATAACTACATAATTGAGCACACTCTTATCCAACGCAAATTTCAGAGGCTGCAAAAGATAAGCCATGTGTTACATGAAAAACACCAGATATTCTTTTACAACAAGATGAAAGCTTAAAAATTAAGGGTATCAACTGAAGATCAGACATGCTCATCTTATAATACTACATAAAGTACATAATATGATAGTTAACTATATAATGATGCCATTTATTTATACGTTATCACATCACTTTCAATAACAGACACACACTCACACCAGGGCCAATTTTACAGAAGCCAATTAATGTACCTACCTGTACATGTCTTTGGGGAAAATACCAGAGCACCTGGAGGAAACCCATGTGAATATGGAGAGAACATACCAATGCAAATAGCATCTCAAAAATTAAGCCCAAGGTCACAGTGCGGAGAAGCAACAATGCTAACTACTGTGCCTTCCCATTATATATACAGTAAATATAATCATTAACAATAAAACCAAGTTTGAAGAGTAGTTTTATATACTGATTGACTTAAACTTGCAGGTTTGTGTTGATGTTTCTCAAGCAAAGACTTTTTCATAAATAAAATAACATAACTCATGAAAGGATGAAGTGTTTCTTTAGATAGAAATGTTGAACGTGTTAAGTCTAGTGCTGTGGCCCTGTGCTCATCTCTGCTACATCATTAAAATGTGGCCAAACACTATGCAAAATCTGGTGCTTATTGGTCAGACAAACACACACTCAGGGTAATAACCTGAAAGGTTTTGGTTGAAAAAAATAATCACTGGGCTAGAACATTTGCATCCAAAATGTAAGTGGAGTGCTGGATCTGAATGTTCCATTTGTGTAGCTGAATTAGTCCTGGCTTCATCAGGTCACCAACATAACAGATGAAACAATATTGATACACAGCTCAGGAGTTCATGAAGACATCCCTCAGCTCACTCCAGACTGAACAAATAAGCTATTTTATTCCACAACAAAGGCTGAGCACGTTTCACCACTGGACTGCGGCCTTAACCCCTCCCTGGGCCCTGGTGTGATCACAGAGAGAACCACATACCCTCCAGGACCACAGACATGCTACAGTCCACAAGCAGCAAGACACAAAATGAACAACTTAACCAGCAGGTGCTGGGATGCAGAACAAGTGGGAATCAGACATGATTACAGAGGCATTCTCTTCAAATCTCACGTGTCAGGGCCACAGTACAGGGTGAGTGAGAGGATACTTTTAAACATGCCAGCAGGTTTATTCCGATCAAGTGTTTAAAAGACGAAAGCTGGAATGTAATCAAGCAACTGCATAATTAGTTTAACTTAATTAAGAGTGGTATCTCTAAGTCTCAAAACTGAGGGCACAAATCATCTTAAAGACTGTTATTTGAGAACATATAAAAAGAGAAACGATATTGTCTTTGATCCTACGTATCTCCTCTGTAGTCAATATGTCATTTTATCACCCGGATGCAGAATACAGTCCCTGCCTATGAAAGTCAAGCGGGGCTTTTCCAGCTTTGTGCCTGTGGTTTTAACCGGTTTTAAGTAGGTCTGCCTTATGCTCCATTTCATCCCATAATCCAATATTTAAAGGGAGATGCTTAGAGTTATGGACAGTATTGGATCAAATCAAAACATATACAACACACTGGACTGTTGACCTTATTCTTTTTAATATTATGTGATTTGTTTTAAGCTACCTGTATGGTGGTTGTGTTTAATGCATGTGAGTTGGAAGGAAGTGTTTTTAATGTACCCCGCAAAAAAAACAAGTTCCTGGTGGGAAAAGTAACGTTGTAACTCTTGTAAGAGTTCAGGTGGAGACAAACCTTTTGTCCTCAAGGACAAAGATCTGTGGATACAAAAGGGTAATTAAGAGGACACACATTCAATGTTTTACAGTAGGACTGTGAACAGGAGGAATACGACCAGTCTGGAACAAAATGCCCTGCCTTGTTAGTGAAGCTGATACCCTGGGTTCATACAAAAAAAATGGTTGGACAAGGGTTTAATGGGCTAGATGGGTTAAATGGATTCCTCTCATTTATAACCTTTCGTCTGTTGTCGATGGGAATTGAAAAACACCTTAGTTAAAAGGTAGATGGCTTCACTGCTTAGCTGAAAGAGTGTGGGGTCTGCCACCCCGCTATATCACAGGAGACTGTGATATAAAATCAGTGCTTCAGCAGATAGCCACTCTATAAAGGCCGGACTGAAATAGAGATGCTCACACTAGCAACAGTCTGCTTTAAGCAATCTGTCCAGCCTGTTTATGCTCCACAACTCAGGAAGTTCTCCGATGACTTGTGAAGGAGTACGAGACCTTTTTCAGATCGGCATTCCTTCCCAAGCATGTGGCTGTTGGAAGACACGGGGATACAGTACTTGGCACAAGCTTATCGGAAAGTATTCAGCTCATCGTGATTGCTCACTCCAGGAAGCTGGTTTTAAGAGCTGGAATGGCAGAGTGAAGAGTGAGACTGAAGACTGAGCTCACATATGGCAGTTCCAGCTGGGCTGCAGGTTAATCAAATCTAAACAGCGTCTCTGTAGATACACGTTACTGCATCAGGCACAAAATCAATCACTCAATCCTGGAAGTGATACATCTCGAGAAACTCCTTTTGTGTCGTCCTTGTCAGTGTCAGAAATGAAGGTCCAGAAATTAATTGTCTGTTTTATTCAGTTTTCTAAAGCGCAATAACACTCAATTCATTCTGGCTAGGGAGACTATTTTTATGTATATATATTTTTAAATAATCTTTTTTGACCGTACGACCTTTAACCTTTAGACCAGGCTGTCAGTGTTTTGCTTATACACCTTAATGACTTTACTGTTTGGAACAAAATGAAATTTGTTCTTTATTCTTTAATGAAAATTCACACTTGCTAGTGATTGTGATAAAGACTTAGTTTTCAAAACTACAATGAGCAACAAAAGTGACTAATAATTGACATTACGCTTTTATCAAATATATATATATCAATATATATTGGCTACTACTGCTACCTGCTACTGTCCTGGATTCAAGATTGGACATGAGTCAAGATTTGATGTTGACCACTCTGATGGTCATCGGCAAGTGTTCTGCTCATCTGAACCATTACACCCGACTGTACCAGTCTACAATGTACCAGTTTTCTAGGCCTCAGAGACCAGTCAACAGGTGTATTCTTGTCTAGGCTCTATGAGAGGACTGGGACAAAATCCCACGGCACAGAATCTGCTACGCATGTGTCACAGATGCGCAGCTTATATCGCTTCCAATACCAACCACATATTTTACCAGCATTAAGACTTTCACGGCAGACCCACTGTTGATGATCAATTCTAAACGGCGTAACTTACTTACTACAGTACCCTGTAAAATAACTCGCCCCTTGCCAATAACCTGACATTGTGATAAATTACAAGTAATAGAAATGCTTATTTTTCAAATTACTTTATTCAAAGCTGTAATTATCAACTTGAATATTGTTATACATGAAGGAGGATGAATATCAGCCCAATCTACAAAGAAAATATACATGGTGAAATGTACTGATGGCATATATATTCAGCCCCCTAAATCAGCACTTTTAGCACATAGATCTATACTAGCTTGAGAAAACTTTATTAAAATGTTTTTCTATGACAGAATTATTAGAGCTTAGTGGTGGATTCTTGGCAGCACTCAGCAAATGGTTTTGCCAAAGCTTGGAGAAGCCGATTCACAGTCATCCAACGCCACAGCTCAGTCCCAAACCGGCCACATCTGGGGTATAAGTGCCAACCCACACCTTATTCAGGAATGAACATTGGCATAAATGAACACCAATTAACATCATAAAAAAAACCCCAAAATTGTTCCAAACTGGGTTGTAATTGATGAACCCGTTAAAGTTTGTGGCAGAGTCTTCCACCTGAGCAAACTCCATGTGCTAAATTCATTCCAAAGCTGTCTTTGGACCAGTTTGATAAATACCTAGCACTGCTGTATGGGACCTGGGGAATTTCTCAGAATGAAGAAAGATTTATCACTCTCTTCCTGAACCCAGTCGAATGATATGTTTTATTTAAAAAGCCCCGGAATTTACCAACAGGCCTGACTGGTGACAATTTTTCAATACCACGTGATTTATACTGGGTAAGAATGTAGCACACAAAGAATGATTCGATAATAATATAAAACAGTAAACTACTGCTGTCTGCTGTGTATTTTTAATACAAACACTGTTAAACAAAACTGCAAGAGAGGCTGAACAAAGAATACTTCCGTTACTTTTTCTGTTTTAAGATTATAGAAATAATAGGTTTACAACAACATGGACACACAGGAGTTCTTAAAAGAACTCATAATGTGCCATGAAATGTGAGAATTGTTATGTAGGATATATAGTACTAGTGAGACAGTATAGGGGTTTGAATAATAGTGGTAGAAAACGACTCTTCTCAATAAAGCCTTTAAAGTAATAGAAAGATGACATTCCACCTTACATTAAAAGCATGTTTGGAGACATTCTCCCACATGAGATATGGTTTTATTCTGAATTCTGGGCAGAAGAAAGAGGAAGTCCAAAACTGCACTAGAATTTTCAACAGTGAAACATTTTTATTGGACTGGCCTGTTTCAGGTGCATGGAAAGTAGAATTGTTTTGTATTCCTTCAGTCTTATTCAACCTTATTCATGCAAAAACAACTCTGGTGTGACAATGATATTCAATAAAGAGACCTGGTATTAAACCTAATAGCTTTTTTTTATTATTTAATGCAACCAATTTAAAGTTAATGCAACAGATTTAAACTCACTGCAAAATTCTTGGAGGTACTGGAATATCTGTTTTCCCCTCTGTATCTCATCTTTGCCTCAGACAGCATTCGGGTTATACTTGAACGACACACGGCACTCTTCCAAAATCACCTCCTCTCTGGAGATTTACTAGAGTTACGAAAATCCAGGCCTGGCAGAAGAGCCTGTACTCAGGAAGTATGGTAAACAGAGTACTAGCACTGTACGCATCAATGAAGAAATGTGTTGCAAGATGTAGTGTGGTAAAAAAAAACTAGTTGGATTTCGCACTGTGCAGAACACATCCTTGCCTTTGACTATGTCATACTGGTAAGAGTGAGAAATGTTTGTTCCCTATGTTCCCTGAGCTCTTCACTGGAAGTGTTCTTTTTTCATAACCAAATTCCTAGCATATACATATACATACACAGAATGACCTGGACTTCTGTCTCTCGGAAACAACTGTTGCCTAACTTTAGACGGATGACCAAGCAGGAAATCGAGGTGGTTTTATTTAAACAGCAGTTTGGTAGCTCTGAACTTATATCCGTGGAAGGATATCATGACATTTAACAGCGGAACATCACAAGGTTCCAAAGTGGCACACTGCTCCCTACAGACATACCACGGGACGTGTCCGGTGTGTCATGGCATCCAGAACTTCGCAGCTCGAGTTCTGGCAGAGTCCGTTGCTGATCTTGGCTGCGAACCTGCTAGAAGCTCAGAGCATGCTGTGAGAGTTTTTCGGGAAGTGTGTGTGTGTGCACGCGCGCAAGGGGGTGTGTGCTACGTGTTTGTCGTGTCTTAGCCTGCTCCACAATAGGGGAGGTCAGTCTTCAGCAGCAACCCTCACTCTGTTTCGCAGGCTGAGTTAAAGTTTGCGATGCCGGAGCAGTGTGTGGGCTGAAGGAGTGTCCTGCAGCTGGCCGGGCAGCTTTCCGAACAGCGGAGGAAGGACACAGAGGGAACTCTGGGTGTGGAGGCGGGAGCCGCCAGCTCTCAGTCCACCAAACTGTATTTTCTCTTTGACGGTTAAAGGTAATGTAATGGCTTGAACAATCAACGCAAGCCGGATGGCACAGAAGAACAAAACAGAAGTAGAAAATCATCCACTAATCATCCCTTGGAGATTAAAAGTGAAAACATTTACTCCCAGCCTGACTCATAATTATAGCCAAAGAGTAAACTTGAGGGGAAAGATCAGATGGCCTCACTACGACACTTAAGGGGGTATGAGACAAGCGACTGTGCTTGACAGAAGAGCCCTTTACCTTTCCAAAGGCTTCCGTCTAAACAAAAGGCTCGTTTTATCTCCATCGGAAATTAGGCCACGTCACGTCATGGCAGTGCAACTCCGGATGAGTGACCGCTTTCAGAATCGGAGAAGCCGAGAGAAGCCGAGTGAAACGGCCACTTACCCCTCCTGTGTATGCGCTCTATTCCGACTTTGGGCTCAGGAAGCGTAGGAGTGACCACAAACAGTCCATGAGTATCAAATCCACTTTTAGTTGTTCTTCAAGACTACAAAAGAGATAAAGCGGAAACACTTGCTTTAATGAAATAACTGCTAATCACAATCTAATCCCATTAAGAAGATTAAAATTCTTCGGATGAGACGTAAAACCGAGGTCCTGACTCTCTGTGGTCATTAAAAATCCCAGGGCTCTTCTCGAAAAGAGTAGGGGTGTACCCCGGTGTCCTGGCCAAATTTCCAATTGGCCCTTACTAATCATGGCCTCCTAATAATCCCCCTCTATGAATTGGCTACATTACTCTGCTCTCCTCCACACTGATAGCTGATGTGTGGTGAGCGTTCTGGCGCACTATGGCTGCCGTCGCATCATCCAGGTGGATGCTGCACATTGGTGGTGGTGGAGGGGAGTCCCCATTACCTGAAAAGCGCTTTGAGTGGAGTGTCCAGAAAAGCGCTATATAAGTGTAAGCAATTATTATTATTATTATTATTAAAATAAGCAGTTTGCATGTTTATACCGAATATATGATATGCATTTACTCATTTGGATAACTTCTTTATGGAAGTGCCATTTGTTAATGTTTCATAGACATTTAATTTGCAAACCATGAAATACAATGTGTGCATGTAGCACTATGTCAGTAATTAATACAAATTCTTCATCCACAATGTTTAGAATGTTCATTTGTTAAATGCTTCCTCCCATTTAGAGCCACGGGGGTTGGAGTCTATCCCAGCAAGCAACGGGTGCAAGGCAGGACACACCCTGGACAGGACGCCAGTCCATCAAACCCAGGGAGAACTCCATGCAGATAGCACCCCAGGAACTGAACCAAGGTCCCCAGCGCAATGTTAACCACTAAACTGGGCCAACACTAGACAAACATATTGTATTTTATTTACTGAGCATATTTTGACGAGTTAAACTGTATATTATAAAACATGCTTGAACAATTTCATGATAGAGTGTCACTTCTTATTAGGTATCCTATAGCCTGAGTTCAACTCAACTTGTTTCAGATGTCATATGAAATGTTAACTGATTAGCACAGCAAAACACTGGAAATCAGTGTTCAGGATTGATTGGAAATATTCTTAAGACGACCTAGAGCTGTGTGTAGATAGAACGTCTGGGGAAGTCGCAAAAATCCCAAAAAATTCTGTCAGATGAAACATAAAGAAAGACAGATGTTCAACAAATACCAAAACTAACAGTTTAAGAGGTACTGGGAAAAGTTACACCTAAGCTTCTGTTACAGCACACAGACAAGCATGTATCCAACAACAAGACAAAGACATGCTATACCAGGAATGCCAGGTTAAATATTCAAGACTGTGCCCCCAGCACCTCACGATTTCCGACACAATTAAGACAGAAAATGGAGGCTTAGGCCAGGATAATACTGTGCATCAGCAGCAGGTAACACAACTAGAATTAACAAATACAACTGTACATCTTCAAAATTAACAACACAGGATCACAATAACAACACTGATTTAAGGCCTCATCTGGGGTTATGACACAAGGGTGTGGTGCAGTGCTCTGTCACAAGCACACCTGAAAAAAATGTTGGTGGGGTTCACAAATGACCAAGGTGCCGTCACACTCTGGAACAGTGGTTCTCAGTCCTGGTGCTGGTGAGCCACACACCCGCTGGTTTTAATTCCAGACCACCTTCATCAGATAACTGAAGCCATACTTGATTAGAATACAGTAGGTTTATTAATAGGGTGAGAGGTTTGCTCACACCTGAAGAAGGCTTCACAGCCAAAACGTCGTGTTTTCTCTCTTCTCTTTTCATCATGGAACAAAACCTATTACTTGTTCCTTTGCAGACTACGCATGCTGATGTCGCTCCGCACCTGAACTACTTGATTTAAGAAGTTGATCCAATGAATATTTCCATTTTGTTTCTGGTCAGTTTCTAGGTTGGGATGTGATTTCACTTACAAAAGGCTTTCACTTAAAGCTCCAACATCTTTAAGAGCTGGGGACAAATAGCTCCAATGAATCTTGTTAATATTGCGTCAATGAAGGGTCCGATTGTGTAACTGAAGGCTCAGCTGGAACAAAGAGCAACAGTTGTGTGGGTCACCAGGACCAGCACTGGGAACCACTGTTCTATAGTCTGGATCATTGCAGTGAACCTCACTGCATCTCTAGTCAACAACTAGCTAATTGCTGCAAAAACACTGGGTTTTGTCAGAAACTGGCAAAGTAATCCCTTGACTTGCTACACAACTGCAGACCTTGTGGCTTGCTGAGTGTCTATGTGCTCCAATGGAAGCCACAGCCCGATACTTTGACCTGTGGGTCTGCTGATCTGCGAGATTGCTGACATGTCTCTTCACCTCCCACATGTCAGAGCAAGAGATCTGACAGTAATCACAGGTGACGGCACCAAAATTAAAATCACCGACAAACTTTATAAGGTGCGTCACTAATATGCTCCCTAAAAGCAAGCAGTGAGCTGAACAGCGAGAGACTACAATTAATAGCGATCTAGAGATTAGAAAACTGAAAAGATTGGGCTAGGATTTGGAAAGACTTTGACTGGAGCCTATTTATTGATAAATTAGAATTCAAATGATTGAAAAAGTGTGACACAACACAAACTACTGTCACCCCAAAAGTGTTTTGGACTTTTCTGTTCTCATGATACTGAAAAGTACTGATCTTTAAACCCCATTGATTATCATGCATTTAATCTATTTCTTGAAAGCCCCTCTATTACTCAACTACTTTCCCACTGCAAGAGTCCAAACCCATATTGGCTACTGATACTAGAATTCACTGTAAACACACTAGCACAGAGCTCTTGAAGGAACTTATACTGCACTCTCTGAGAATATAAAAGTTGCAGTTGCAGTTAAAAATCAACCTCAATCTGAAAAATCTCTAAAAAACAGACAAGTCAAGAAAACAGAAGATGCCCGTTTTCCTTCATGCACTAAACGACATCAATCCTCATTCATGCCCTGCCTTTTTGTGCTTTGTGCTATTCTACTTGCCCTATCACTGCTGATGTGTACCCGGAGAGTACAAGCATTTGGATGGGTGATTAAAAATTACTGAGCGCGTCTTTAAAGGAAAGCTTGTTTTCGGGGGTCAGAGGGGCAGCTGTTCATCTGTAACTTGAAGAAGCCATCAAATATTTAACACGCCCCCTCCCTTTTCATGAACACGCCATGTAAACAAGCATATTATTTCGGGGGCTGACACACTACCCCTGGCGTTTGCCCTGAAAGCCTATATCCCCACCTATGCTGAAAACAAGCCCTCCAGCATAAGGGCTTCGGCAGGACAATTAATTGAAATTGAGTTTCATTTGGTGTCAGATAAAACATTACTGTTACTTGTCTTGCATGTGTACATCTGTGATCTGATACCTCTTTTTTTTGTGCTTTGAAGCACGTTTGGAAAACCTTGACCTGCCTTGTACCTATCAGTGATCACAATCAGCCCTTTTCTCAGGGCAGCTGATCAAGTTTAACCAAACACAAAGCACAATAGCAGGTACACTTCCCATCTCTTGGCAAAACTTCATTAAGCAAAAACAGACATTCTATACAGCAGTTACCTTGATATTTTCATGGTCTCTGGCGATTAAACCAACCGCTCTGTAGGTATCTGCATTACAATCCTTATACTTCGTTAAAATGGTGATTTAAAAAAAAATGATCGAAAGAATATAGTTTCACACAGATTAAGGAAATACAGCTCGGGATGCTGACGAATTAAGTGGGGTTTCTTCATCGCTTTGTGAAAAAAAAAAGTCTGGTTTTCAATTAAAAGCTTTTCAGCCCAGATTACGGTTTGAGTTACAAGGCTTGAAAAGGGCTTAATTTTGCATTAATAAGCTTGCAATTTGAGAACTATTTTCAATACCCTTTCATTCACTAAAACGATTCCTGTAAGGTTAATCCGCGAGGAATCCTTTTTATTGAATTACATGCGGTGATGTATCTTTTTACGATACTTTGTTTTTGGCCCTGCAGATTTACGCCAAAGTAAGAAAAGGGCTTCAACTGTCCTCAATAATAACTCTTCACCTTGATCTCAGTTCCTTACCCTGTGTCTTTGAGTTCCTTACTGCTGGCCTGTTAGCCAGCTTCATGCGTGGTGCTCTGAAGAAGGGCCGTACTCTTTTTCTGAATTGCCTGCTCTTGATGTAAGACCACTGACACCAACGGCTCACTGTAGTAAAGTACCTCCTTCACAAAGGTGAGATTAAATTTGGAACAAAACAGTTGAGTGCCTTCATAAATAACCGACTATTTTAGTTTTGCAGTTTTGCAGGGTGGGGTTTCGATTAATTAGCCCTAATTGAATCCTTCAAAGCTCTCTTATGCAGGATTCGTTTCTGGATTAACCAGGTTTCTGTAAGTTTGCTAAGGTGCACGAGTTTTGATCCATTATATGAAGACCTGCTGCATAGGTTAATATCAATATTGTCCCATTGTGTGTTCACACACACGCCCTGTGCTAAATTACTGGGCTACAGAGCCAAATGTCCATTCATTTGTAAAAGTTTTTATGTCCTTATTGGTACTCCATCCAGGTTGTAGTCTCAACTTTGTATTGGGAAGTGAATTTGTTGCCCTTATTAAGAATATATCAGTTTCTAAAAACCGATGTATCCAAGCAAACCTGCTTTCATAAAATCTTTTTTCCCATTTCTAAGCCTCCTGCGTTCTCTTAATTGGCACAGACCTGATATTACACCTAAATTTAAATTTTCCCAAAGACATTAGCCAGATTTAAGAGAAGGGAGGGCAGTGCAAATAAAATTTAAAATCTGCTGAACAAAAAGAAATGAATACCTGGCACAATAAATGAAAAGATGTGAAATGTTTATGAAATTATTCTAGTGTGATATTACATAGTTCAGTGTTTCTGGGATGAAGGAAAAGTTTTGCTCACTCCAGATCGCTTATAGCACTTGTAAAGTCCAGCATCTATCTTAATTCTGGAATCTAATCAATACAAAACACAAGGCCTGTTGTAAAATGCAGCTGTAATATTTTAGACTTAAAAATTGTTTTTAATCATCAATGTTAATTAACACTGTGACCTTTTTAAAGTCCTGACCTTGAGCAGCACAAATCAAAATGTTTCTGAAACAGTGAAAACCACAATTTGCTTGTTCACACTACAGTCCTGATGGCTTATATTGGAATAGTATATGATTGATACTATTTTGGTCCTTATTATTCTGTGAACACAGGGCTTGTCGGGTTACATGAGATCTTCTCAAGCTGCACGTTTAATATATAATAACTAAACTAATCATTGACCGCAGTGAATTTAGGACTTCATAATCAGAGACTATTTCAGCAAATGTAATACATAGATTAATGAACAAAGTCTCACAATATAAGTCTGAGTGAAGACGTCTTCCCTTCTCTCAAGAGGCAATCAGTAAAATACAGGCGATGTTACTTTTGTTTGCCTCAGAAATGACAATTTATTGCTAGACAGGCAATTGTTGATGGAAGATTGGTTATAATGTTTGTAAAACATGCATGTTTACAATCATAAAAATACTTAAAAGTGCTCTTGGAGCCTCCAAATGTTTGGGTCAAACAACTGAATCATAATTCATCCTGTGAAGTAAGACAAGGTATTTAATATTATTTTAATAAGTACAGATGAGCTCTAATTCCAGCATCCTTCTTCGAGTGATATAGAGCAAAGGGGGCAAATCTGTTCAATAGTATGACTATTTATGAACCAACAAACTTCACAAAGAAGCAGCACATCTATTTCAATCAGCCATCATTTAGTTTTAGTTGATAGATATGGCCTACAACTTGACCTACATACTGTAACTGAGCTATGTAAAACCACACTGAAAGACAAAAGTTCCTCTGATATCATTCATTTCTCTAAAAACCTAAAAACTCATTTTTAGTTAATAAGGTCTTAGGATTCTTAGTTTACATCTTTAGGGAATGAACTGAAAGAATCAGGCCTCAGTTGCTCAGATGGAGTTATTAATTCTCTGGGATCAAGGCTGCGCTGCTTTTAACGAGGAATTCTAATCTGAATGAATACAGAGTGATTTCCGACACTTAGAAAGAGTAAGTGGGGATGAGGCTGTAGCTGGCCTGTTTAGCCTAATTTCAGCACTTTGTCCAGGAATTTGTTTTCCTGTTTACAAAATCATGTAGAGTCAACTCCATTAAAGGAAAAAAAAAGTGATGGCATGCTTTAGGAAGTAAAAGCGTGTTTGAGGAATCGTAGCTCTGGAAATGAAGAAAACCTAAAAGTATTAGTTTCGGGTTAAACAGACTTATAACACCATGACTCCAGGACCCTGAACTACCAGGCAGGTGGTGGGAATCTGATGAATGTTCCACTGTGAGCCTGCTATAAAGCTCTCTTTATGAGTGTGGCCATACTGATCGCCTTCTAATCAGTGGTGTTGACAAAGAGATGATTGGAGAGGTCTGAACCAGACCTAAACCTTACATTTTAAGTGAAATTCCTTTTAGAGTGAGTATGAGAGATCATGTTGTGTTATCTATTATAACACTAACACTCTATAGAGTACAAAAGGAAAGCCTATTTTACTTTGTAATAATCAAGAATGTTTCAGTACAAGACAAAACACTGATCATGTGTGGAGTAGGAAAAACATGGTGGAAATTTCAAACAGCAGGTTGAATTAACTGGCATTTATTATATTTAATGTTTTTTGTTGTGCTTTGAACAGAAAACTAACATTAAGGAATGAATATATTAAGAGTGTAAATATCCAAACTTCATCTATATCTACAGACAATATACCTATATTTGCCTATTTCACTGCTGTGTACTGTAATGCTTACGGCCGACAGGCACTGTGTAAGAGCCGGCGTACCAGAGCAGGTGACGTCACCGCCCTTCCCTGTGATAGCAGGACTACAGCTACTGGGCTGTAGAGAGATCTCTCTTTGGCTCACCGGGCTGGGTCCCTGCAGAGTGATGCGGGAGTCCCGGGTTCGAGCCCCTGACGGTGGGGGGCCGACCTAATGCGGCAAGGGCGCCCGCCTGAGCCCCCGTTGCGTTACAGTACTTAAAGCAAGCCCATCTCACTGAATATGAAAATGTAACTTCCCGTCCACTGATAGAACTTTATGTGTACAATTCAATCTGCTGTATGTAAACTTTGGCAAAACTGTTGCATTAATTTATAACAGTTATCATCCTTGTGAATATTTATTTTTATTATATATGCAATGTACATTCATATAGCAACATTTTGCAGGCTTTAAAGTTGACATAATCCTCAGCTAGGGGACATTAAATAACATGCAGGCAGTGTTATGTTATTTGAGCAATTCCAAAGCCATCTGAACACTGCCGACGCAGCTTCGGAAATGTTGTTACCCTACTTCACAGGACTGCAGCAGTGTGCTTCAAAGGGCCACAGCTCCAGTGAGATTTCAGCGCTGGTTCTGGAAGGGCTTAGTCCTTGGCCTCCTGCCCTACAGCGTCCGTGTCCGGAACCAGAAATAGACACAAACTGGGGATTACAGTACATTGTCCTGCTGCTTGTGACGTAACACATTTTCTTCCGTTTTCAAGCAAGGACAGTCTCCCATCTGTGGCACTGTGCACAAGCTATAAAAGTTATCCTTTTTGATCAAACAAAGGATTGATATGCTCCGTACCTTACTGATTACCTCTCAATAGTAGCCCTCTATTTCCTTTCAAACCCAGGAGATAATCATAAAGCCTGCAATCTGCTTTAAATAACTGCTACAAAATCCAGGTATGTTTCCCTCCTTGAGGTAAAAATACAAAAACTAAGAACTGCATCGCAGCTCAAGGGTAGAAGCGTACAAACCAGCTGGTGTCTGTTTCTACCTCAGTACAGAATCGACAATAATTCTGCCTCTTTCACATTTCGGTTTGGGAGTGTGAATTGCAGGTTCACGCTGTAGCTCTGTACACGAGCCTTAAATCTCCAGATTTCTTTTCCCCAGAAGAAAGCTGGGCTTTTAAAGCCTTTCTGGTTTTAACCTGCACAAAATGATTTGCTCATGTCTCCAGCTTCTCGCGCCTTTTCAGATGCTGTGATACTTTTTAATCCTTTATGGGCTGGAGCTCAATTTTGTGATGTAGAACAGTTTCTAAATGTCTTTCACATCCTTGATGAGCTGTTGATGTAGCATTAAAAAAGTCATGTGCAACTTCAATATTTTGTAATGAACGAAATGCATCTTTTTCAGTACAGCATATATATATAGAAAAATGGTCAAAACCTATATCTATTTTCCCAACAATTTGTAATTTGTGAACTGTACTTTGGCTTTGAAAACTCTAAGGACGCACGCCCTGTAGTTTTTCTAATAGGCTCTTAAATGACTCATGAGAGATATTTGATACTCCTGCATGCAGAATCTCTCAAGCTCCTCCATGTTGAGGGATCAGTGCTTCTGGTCCGCTTTCTTCAGCTCATGCCATATTCTGCTAGAGACTGATACCAATCTAGACCTACTCTACTGACCTTGTAGTCCTCAGGACTCATACAAACCAAAACAATTTTGCTAAATGTTGTCATCTCTCTGTTCCTCAAGTCTTAACTAGAACACAGGGACCAGAGGATGCAAACCAACCTAAACAGAACAGATCTATTCCTCTTCTTCAGAGAAGAAGCCTGGAACAGGTAGCTGGTTGAGGCCTAAACTTAATCTGCAGCTGGGTGAAATTTTTAGATTTAGCATTGCTAAACCGATTAGCTACTCGATTAGCAAGATGCAGCTTTTCTTATGTTCTTAACTGCAGAACCTTCTGACATTACCCCTATATGTATGATTGTATGGGACACCAACACACGATCACACCAGAACTTCTTGTGTGACCGATCACAATTCTTCATAATGAAACAGGCAAAGAATCCATCGTGGATTCCTGGTGTTCCTTTAAATTAATTCCTTACCCTTCCTGGACAATAGTGCGCCAGAACGCTCCCCACACACCAGCTATCGGTGGGGAGGAGAGCAAAGTGATAGAGCTAGTTCATAGGTGGGGATTATTAGGAGGCCATGATTGGTAAGGGCCATTGGGAAATTTGGCCAAGTTGCCAGGGTAACACCCTTACTGTTTTCGAGAAACGCCCCAGGATTTTTAACGACCACAGAGAATCAGGATGCCGGTTTTACATCTTATCTGATGGATGGTGCCCTTTTCACAATATAGTACCCCCCATCACAACACTTGGGCATTAGGACCCACACAGACCACAGGGTGAGCGCCCCCTACTGGTCCCACTACCACAACCACTAAAGACTCTATGAGGATTGTAGCCTGCTTCTTCTCTGCAAGGCCACAGAATTGTCTGACAGATGACTCAAGTCTCTTTTCATTCTGCACGCCGATGACTAACAGGACCACTTGGCTTTCTGCTTTTTAACCATTCTTCCACCCCTGCCACGGCACTTGTCTAATCAACTGAATTAAAGCGAACTTGGGAAAACAAAAAAAAGATATATTTTCCATTAATTCCGACAGGTGTAGTGTAAGTGGATGGAAAACTCATTAAAAGCTGGAATGAATAATTGAAAGATTACTGATGTAGGGGGAGATCGGTTTACATCTTCAGCAGGTCTCTTTATGAGCCCCTGGGGACATCGGCGCTGAGACAAAGCTGGAGTGAATGAAGTGGGCACAGGGCCAGGGAGCCAGTGAAAGTGAGCAGAAGAGCCCTGTGCCAGTTTCATTAGTTAAAGATGGAAAAAGGGTCTCCCGGCCAGAGAATGCATTGTATTTTTCAACCACTTTTCCAGAAAGTACTTAATAAACAAAAGCAGGAAGAGAAAATGATAGGAGTGGGGGCAGAGGTCAGACTAGATGGAGTTGGTAGCACCCAGCCTTGAATATATCTATTTATAATATTTATATTTATCTTGTTATCCGTTCAAAAAATGCTTAATTGTATGCTAGGCTACAGGTTTCATGTCAATTAGGGCCAGAATATCCTTTATTGATATACTAGGGTGTGCTTTTTCTCTTGTGCGTTTTGTATTTAAATGTTAGTTTTTGCATCCTGCAGGACTTGTTAAAATGTAGGCCTAATGACTCTCTTCAGCGGGAAACAAATGAAGCGATCATGTCTGAATGATCATTCGACATCTCCAGCCACTACAAAACAGAGATTTCCGTACCTGCTGTAATTGGTGACCACTCTCAAGACTTCTGTGGGACTTGTTAGTTAAAAGACTCAGATGCATTAGAATCTATTTCTCCACAGTCCCTGTAGAAATCTATAGATTTTGTAGCCTGGAAAAATGTTCAGAGACTGTAAGATAGTTCTTTTGCGAGTTTATTTTATTTAAACAAATGCAAAAACTTAAAATTAGACAAAACACCGGGCAAGGCAATTCACAGCATTTTAGTCACGCCTTTTTTCTACTGCTTGGGGAAACATAGATGAACGCACATCTTCAGAAAGAATGACAGAGATTATTGCCTCAAAAGGTATTTAAAATTTAGATAATGGTTGTGAAACTGTTGGGTTAGTTAGTGTGTGTGAATTTTGACTCAAAATTTTGAAAATGATAAGGGTTTTAATTCTGCTTATTTTATACCTTTTATGTCTGCAACTACATTGCTTGACTGCTTTGGTATTTCTAAATCCAGGTGGGTGCTGCACAGTGATGGTGGGGGAGGGAATCCCCATTTCCTGTAAAGAGCTTTGAGTCGGGTATCCAGAAAAGTGCTATATAAGTGTAAGCAATTATTATCATTAAATGCTGAATCACAAACTAACACTTCCACCAAACTCATAAGGAGTAAATGTGAGAATCATACATTTTCACTTGTACACAGCAGTGCTGGGACTTATACCATTTCATACAGCTCAAATGACTATTTTTGGGGACCAAAGTTAAAAAAAAACTCAGTCCCAATCAGCTGTAATTTTCTTGTTCATTCCGTTAGGACTGAAATGTTTTCTCCGCCATGACAAGCAGTCAGACTGTGCTGTGCTCTGTTGTGGGCAGGTGAAGCCTCAGGTGAACCTGCTGGCTTGGCAGGTATTTTAAAACAGCACAAGGGGCAGTGCAATCACCACTGATGTAAACAGACTTGTTTTTCATTTTAGTTTAGGACCTCTCGCAATATGAACATGATGCGTTTTTCTTTTGTTCTGACATGAAAATGCACTGAATGGCATTACCCGGATTTTGAAAATACTTGTGTAGTCATCTTTCGCAGCCCCCTGAAGTAACTGTGATCATGCTTTTTTAAACCCCCACGGCTCTCCTCGTTGGCAGCTGCCAAGCCCCTGCCATGTTTGCCACTTCTTCAATTTTTTGGCACAGACCTGGCTTTTAACACCAGGATGCCAAGACAGAGTAGATTCCCAAAAGCAATAACTAAAACCGAGGTGTGGACAGACATATAATAGCACATTTGTCATATCAGTAGGCCAGCGTGCTTCAAGTTTTTTTTTTGTTACCACGCATTTTTAATCCTAAATAGTTCGAATTTATTATGTGAATGCCTCGAAACAAACCAGCATATATAAAGAGAACACCTATATAAAAAGAACTATTTTTTCAGTCAATTTTGAAATTATTAACAATAATTTACTTCACAGTGTTTACACTGTAAGGACAGCACAGTGGTTAGCTTTGTTAACCTTAACAAAAGCACTATATAAGTGTAAGCAATTATTATTATTATTATTATTCATTATTAAAATAGGTTCGCATTGCTGCCACACAGCTCTGGGACCACTGGTTCAATTCCTTGGGTGCTATCTGTATGGACTTAGCATGTTCTCCCTGCTTTTGCATGGGATTCCTCTGGGTGCACTGCTCCGTTTCCTCCCATAGTCTAAAGACATACTGGCAGGATAATGGGGTTCTGGGAAAATTGGCCCTGGTGTGAGCGTGTATGTGTCTGCCCTGTGATGTACTGGTGTCCTGTCCAGGGGGTGTCCTGCCTTGTGCCTGTTTCTTGCCAGGATAGGCTCCAGCTCCTGCGTGACCCTGTTTTGGATAAAGCAGTTAGAAAATGGATGTTTGTTTGCATTGTCCATAGTGGCCAGGCTGATACTGCATGTTCAATGCAAGGATGGAAAATGGCACCAGGTTTGTATTTCTCCGGTATCAGCCTGTAAATTATTTAAATGCTTCAGAACGTAAAGCTGCAAATGAGAACAGGCTGTTCGACTCACCAAACTTATTTGGTTTTCAGTAGCAAACTAAGCTGAGGATCTCTCCCAGCCTCTCCTGGAAAGAAGCTAGGATAATCGGCTTCAACAACACAGCTAGGTAGCTCGTTCCTGTCACCCACAACTCTTTGTGTAAAGAAATCATTTTTAAGAGCGCTTTAGTAAGCATCTACGAGCATGAATCATTGATCATGGGGAAAAGGGGCCAATAAAATCCACGTGAAGTGTTCTGCCACAGGCCTGAAACCTCATCACTCCCGAACCTTGTTAAGTCCTGCCATTTGATCCCTGAGCCCCTCGTGAAGCAAAGCAAAGCAAGAAAAGTGACAGACTGTCAGTTTGGCTTTGCAGCGCAGATTAATGTTCCCGCAGGGCTGAACAGTCAATCTTGTGTCGCTAGTGACCTCGACCCTGTTTGCACTCACATCCCCCAGGAGTGAGGAAACTCTTCAGAATTTAGAGATGTTATACAATTCGAACTTTTTTATTTTTATTTTTAACGTGTGGACCACTGCTGTGGGAGCAGAGAGTGGTTACGAAACAGTGCTGTGATTAGTGGAGTAGATATTACTGTCACTCAGAGCTCAGCGGAAAGCCTGTGCTCCATTGAGGAGGGTTTAAAGCTCAATAATTATGGGCCGTGCAGTAAAAAGAGAAGCATTCGCCTGAAGCAGAGACTACTGTATACAGGCTCTATTTTAATGAGTAATCAGCACATATGTAAGCAGATAAATCTTTCTAATGCTGCTGTTACATATTCTATTTGCTGTTCATTTCAACAGTGAGGCCTGCACCTGCAGAATAACCAGCAGAAATTCAGAAAACAGAAACTAGGTTTTACATCATCTTGAGTCTGGTGTGGCAATGTTTCAGAAGATTATCTTCTGGAAGCTTTGCAGAATAACAACAGTGTCCAGCTACACTGTCCGTGCAGCATGAGCAACACTCCTCATTCTGGCACACTGAATGCATCAAGGCAGCCCAGATACTGCAGTGCAATTTACTTGTCTCTGTGCACACTTATAATAAATACACCTAAAGAAAGAATCTAGTGCCTCTTCTGTTTCAAATACAACTTCTTAATTTCATGACGGTCGCACCTACATAATAGATGCCCAAAAGTAATAAATAAAATATGTTTGTACAGGCATATAATACATATTTGTACAGCAATTTCAGCAGCTCAGGGAGCTTGAGCTTTGTGTTGTCTGCATGTATTTTAAATTCAAAATATTTAAAAGCTGGTTATGTGAAATCCTTGAAATGCACTGTCTTCTAGAGGAAAGGGACGTTCATTTTAAAAGACTTTTCAAACTATTTTTCGGCCAGTTAAAGTGGGCTTGCTATGAATCGCAAACTCAAAACAATTTCGCAGGGGTTTTGTGACAATATCGAGATGAAACGTTGATGACGTTTTGCGCTGTCGTACAGTGGATGATTCAAATAGTGCAGTCTCTCGCTTGACAGAACATGTTACATCGTTTTGTAGATTCCTTTGGAGTGCAATCAAAAGATCTGATCTTTTCAGAGAACACTTGTGAATGAATAATAATTAGCAAATATAATAATCACCAAATATAATCAGCAAGATTATGTGTACAGTTCAGTTCAATGCACTGGACAAAACAGGTTCACATCACATCACCATCAATCTTTCATTGAAATGCAAAGCAAGTGGGCATTGAAGCATGTTCTGCTACAGTAGCCTTTTCCTTGCTTGCTTTAATTACAGTATGTAAACAGAGGTAGGTTACCTGTTTGCTGTAGCATTTGTCTGGACACTAATATTTATTTTAAAGGAAGGCTTCTAGGTAAATGGACACCACAGCTTTTGGGCAAGAAGTAGTTCATTCAGTCCAGAGCTTCTTTTGAAAGTACAGTACCGATGGATGGATCTGAGCCACTGTTTTTGTTCCCCAAAAACATAGACATTCGGGAGAGATCGTCATGGAAATAATCATGTGAATGGCTATCCTATAAGCTCTATGTAAATGGGATTTATTTATTGATGCTATTGTTTGTAAGCAATTTCTTTCAATAAAAAGCTCATTAGGTTTTCAAACGCATCTATCTGTTTTTGAACACCCAAGGCTCAATTACACACGTTTTGCCTCGGTTTTGTATTTTCCACTCGATCTCAGTATTCTCCCCGAGTCGAGCAAACAATGGAGAGAGTGTCCCACATTGTGTGCGCGAAGCCCACGGTTTGAAATGTCAGACAGGAGAGAAAGAGCGATCGGCGTTAGGCCCGATCTGTGGAAGGGACAGCGTGGGCTTGAAAACAGGTCAAGAGCACTGAAAGGTACTGCAATGGATGACTCAGGGAGTGTGAGAGAGCTCTGGGTGGCCTTTTCACCGCGGCGTTTTTTCTCTTCCTTGGTTGCCTGGAAAGTCACATATTCAATACAAGATCTCATATAAGATTCGAGCAGCGTGTTGGTGCAGTGGGTTTAGTGTGTGCCTCTCACTCCGCGGGTCAGGGTTTCGGTTAAGTTTTTTGCCAGCAGCCATATCACCCTGCAACTCGCAGCTGGCCGCCCACTGAAGCCCAGCAAGTGTGAGCCTGGTCAGTACCTGGATACTGGATAAGCTAAGGCTGCTGCTGGAAGAGGTGTTAGAGGGGCCAGTAGGGGGCACTCACCATGCGGTCTGTGTGGGTCCTAATGCCCCAGCATAGTGATGGGGACACTATACTGTAAAAAGGCACTGTCTTTTGGATGAGACATAAAACCGAGGTCCTGACTCTCTGTGGTCATTAAAAATCCCAGGGTGTTTTCTCGAAAAGAGTAGGGGTCTAACCCCGGCGTCCTGGCCAAATTTCCCATTGGCCCTACCAGTCATGGCCTCCTAATAATTCCCATCTCTGAACTGCCTTCATCACTCTGTTCTCCTCCCTGGAGTGGACTGTCCAGAAAAGTGCTATATAAGCGTAAGAAAATATGAATTATTACTGACTTATAATAAGGCTTTGGATCATCTGGCTCTGTCATACATCTCAGAAGTCCTTCTTATTTACGTTCCCTTCCATAGGCTCTGTTCTGTTGAGCCTGACCCATCAATCACTGTACCCAATCACTCAGAGCACAGCGGACTTTTGGTGACTGTGCCTTTTCTGTTGCTGCTCCGTTATTATGGAGTGACTCTTTTCGAGGCAGATTCTTTTACTCTTTTTAAGTCTCAACTTAAAAATCACCTTTTTACTACTACCTATGTATAACTGTCTTCCAGTTTTTTGCGCATGTTATTGCTCTGTTTTTATATATTTATCATTATGTACAGTATTCTTGGGTTTTATTGAACTGTGGGCCTGGAGGTGGGGATGTAGCCTAAAAGATAGCGGTCCCTGCTAGGAATTGTGAGATGGAAGTACTGTACATGGTGACTAAGGACTTTTCTTCTTTTTCATTTCAAACCGGGCAAGAATGAGGACTGGACAGCCGAGCAAGTTTCTGTAACTTGGTATTTATCCTGGGACAAGTCAGCCATTAAATCTGTGACAGAAACTGGGGTTGTGTCTGTCTGTCATCTGTCAGGTTAACGGCAGGATGTGTACTTTAGATTTTTTGTTCCGGGGGAACCACTGCGCCTATTGAACTGAAATTCAAGTGCCCGATTTCCTCAGTGACCAACGCTGCTTTAAAAGTCACATCTGAAAGGTTGCTGTGGTCATATGTACTGCTTGGTCATCAATCATCTTGTAAACCGCAAACCACTCCAAGCCAAAATCTATTTGGTCAATTAATTCCAAACTGGGAAAGAATGCTTCCAGGCCCAACATGATGGAAAAGTCAAAATGCATAGTCCAAGATGGTCAACTCATTTTATAGTAGTTCAGGTGGGGAGCTGCGTCGGCATGCGTAGGCTCCAAAGGAAAAAGTGAAAAGTTTAGTCCATGCTGAGAAGAGAAGAAAGGAAACACGTTTCGGCTGTGGAGCCTTCTTTGGGTGTGAGAAAGACAGGGAAGTCAGCAGAGATCATATAGCATGGGAAAACAAAAGCCAGGAGAGAGGAGGAGGAGGTGGGAGCAGGGGGGAGGCAGAGTGGGCACTCAGATGGTGCAAAATCGAGAGAGAGCAGAAAGACATCCGAAACCAGAGGTATCCTGAAACTTGGTTCACACCCCTTCCCCCTTCTCTCAATGACAGACTTGTTTTCTTCTAGTTCTCTCTATTCGTTTGGAGGTTTCGACTTCACACCTCTCTTCACCTCGCACCAACTGAGTGCCCACTCTTCCTCCCCCCGGCGCCCGCCATCCTCTACTCTCCTGGCTTTTGTTCACCTGTGCCATGTCGGCTACTGACTTCCCTGACTCGTTCTCACACCCGAAGAAGGTCCCACAGCCGAAACACTGAGTTTCCTTCCTTCTCTTTTCAGCGCGGAAGAAATCTTTCACTTGTTCCTTTGCAACTCATTTTATTCATTGCTGCCAAGAAGCATGTCCACTAAGTAGCCCTGTCAAAATGTTTGCCTTTTTAACTCCAGACTCCATCACAATCCGGTGAGATGGGGTTCAGGCAGGAGCCAGGATAGCTGCCTGACAATCAGGTTGTTCTGCTGCGTTTCTGGAACGAGCTCCTCTGGTTTAGCTGAACCCTGGCCGAGTGAATCCATGCCCAAGTCTCCTTTACAACACATGCTGCTCTTGGAACCAAGTATCTGGAATCTGGGCAGTGGTAGAGCTGGTAAGAATACCCCCCCCCCCCCTCTAAGAACCATCTGAACTAATCACTCGAGCAGCACAAAAACGTATGGCTCAACGCTCAAAGTTTTTTATGTAAAAGTGAAACTTTTATTCTTTTTTACTGTTGTTCTCACAATTCTCACTGTCCTCTCCCGTGTGAAATGGTGTTCCTGCCAAACCGAAACCTGGCAGCTGTCATCAACACCCTAACCTGTTCCATAGTTACACCTTATTCACCGTGATTACTTCTTCTTGGTAAGCGTGGCTTTCAAACGTTGGGAAGGCATCAATAATTACACCTAAATGTCTTTGATACTAAGATCTTGTCCATAGCTTTACTGCCCCCATGCTTTACTAAACCATTTCATGACAAAGCACTTCGTTTGGAAGCTTTGGAAATTGTTTTGTAGTTTTCTTGTATTATAGTACACTCCTGTTTGTACCCCTTGAGTTCCACCTGGGATAGACCATGCATTGACTGGTAGGTATCTTTCAATCTTTCATCTTTCAATGTCATGCTAAAGTGGAGACTCAGAGAGTCAAAGAACAAGCCAGGGACATGTGAGCTGGGATATAATGTATGGATATGCATGCGTACATATATTTGCATTTACATTAAACCCCTAAATGAAACAATATCCAAGTACAGCTGGATCTTAAAACATAGCTGTTCAAAGATGCAGTTATTCAATAAATTTGGCTAAGGACGAGGAGCTTAATTTTATTTGTCGTTTATTGAGCATTTTCTACTGTCTTTTAGGGGGGATCTGCCCAGGCAAATTGAAACATCTATTCATCCGTTTTCGTACGTTTAATCCGATTCAGGATCGAAGGGATGCCAAAGCCTATCCTGAGAAGCAACAGGCGGAAAACAGGATACACCCTAGACGGGACACCAGTCCATCACTGGGCAGACAGACACAATTCTCCCAGAGGCCAATAAACCTATCCACACAAACACGGACAGAACACAGAAACTGAACCCCATGATCTGGAATTAAAGCGAACTCCAGTCCCAGTTTCTCAGATCGGTATTAATTCTATGTGATAAAAATAATGCATCGACATTCTAGAAAAAAAAAAGACAAATTTTGAATTAACCACAAAATAGTGAACTTTGTGAAAGTACTGTAAATCATCATGTTGTTGCAAACTCAAATTCGAGTTCCCGTGAATTGTGACATGATGCGGCCCTTCCTGCTCACTAGTTTTCACCTCAGAAATGTTCCAATGTGATCTGCGTGCAGAGTTAACAAGATGAGATTTTATTGTCCCCTGAGGGAAATTTTTAATGGACACCCAGCACTCCTGTACATTTAAATAGAATAGAATGCAAAAAAAAAGAGAGAAGAAAAACATTGCACATTGTACTATTACAAAAAATTCGAAAAACATAACACATCATTCTATTGCACATGTACACTATAACACATAAGAACATGTAACATTTATAACACATCACAAAAACATATTGCACTCAAGTGGGTTGGAAGAGTCATAATTGTGTTTATCCTTGACATTTGTGTTGACAGCTTTAATGGATAGTGGAACAAAGGAATGTTTGTATCTGTTTGACTTACATTTGGGAACCCTAAAATGTTTGCCAGAAGGAAGAAGTTGATATTCAGAGTTGAGGATGTGGGAAGGATCTGATATAATTTTTCCTGCCGGTTTGATTCAAAGATTGTCTGCAGGGAGGGGTGCTGTTTCACTCCCATGACTTTCAAAGCTGTCTGGAGGAGGCGGGTAATTTGCGATTTAAAATGAACTGATAGATTACCAAACCACACTGAAATACCCTACCGGATAATGCTCTCGATTACAGCATGGTAGAAGAGTAGCATTACTTCCTGTTGAGCCCCAAACCCTCTTAGTCTTCGCAGGAAATAAAAGCGCTGCTGAACTTTGGAGCAAACACTCTCAACATGAGTAGACAACAAGAACCATTTATTGGCAAACCCACCTCAAAATCAAAATCAATATTTCTATCGGATTAAAGGAGATGCATTCACAAACCTGCTTGTTTACAGTGTCATAGGGCTGCTTCACCTCACCGGAAGTTATGTTGTCTCATTCTGAATGGCAGAACACAGTGTAGCGCAGACCGGGAATTTTGGACTATTTTGTGATGGAAATTGGAGGTTTTTTATGGTGGACATTGGACTTTTATTGTTGTTTGAAATGTACTCATCAATACTGATTCTTTCTAACCCCGAAATATGAAAATAACATTACAGTTGCCCTTTAAACACTGGGCCCCAGCTGCTGTGAGCCAGTAATGCTAACTGCTGCACCACCAGGCCACCCATGATTGAACATGTTCCTGTTAAAACTAACTACACAATCAAAGTTTAGTTCTCATTTAAAACCTGGTCATCTCAAATTGGTGTGCAAAAACAGATTCCCCACAAATGATGACTCATCTTGAGTGCTATGCTGCATTAAATATCGTCATGGCGTGACGTACTGTAAATGACACTTTATCTTATGTTCCTGCTCTGCTTTTATCCCCCAAACTCTGTTGCTCAATTCGGCCGGATGTGTTTCCGAAAACTTTTTCCTTAGAAACTCTGCAGCTGTGGGATTAACGACAACCTGTTCTGGGCAAGCTGTGGAGGAAGACGGTCATTTCTAAACCTCCCTCTGGTGGCATGTCAACTTTATTAAGTTCCTCTTGGCTACAGCACAGCTTCCCAGCTCCTACCCTCCACGAGGACATTTTGTCTAATGAGAATTTGTCTTAGGTAGTCGACAATGACCTTAAAAACGAAAAGCCATCTGTTACCTTCTCCGATCTCTGGCTATAGTTTTTCAATGTTGGACCTTTAATGTACTCAGTGATGCGTTGTATGTTTCCAATTCTCCGGTGAGCACTTTGTCTCCCTGATTTTAGTCATTTTCTGAGAAGCTCTGTGCTTTATTAAAAAGTCCCTCTCCTGTGATGAAAAAAACAAACCCTACAGCTTCTCAGGCTCTTACGGCAACAAAACGGTTTCTCTGATTTGACTGTATTATTTATCAAAAGTCAGAAATCCAGAAACAAGACCCCACAACACTGGATGTACAAAGATCTCTCACCTCCACCCCATTGGTTCACTCATACAGTACTTTCAAAGCATTGTGTGCAAGTATGAACAAGCAGATCTTGATTTATTTTGCCCTGTCCTTAGGAAAGCATAGAGGCAACAGATTCCTCCTTTAGGTTACTGATCAGGTCTGCTGTATTACTCACTTACAAATTACAATGTGAATACCAAGTGCCATTTTTTAACTGACGAACAAATACTATAGACAGGATTTGATTAGACCGAGTTTTGGTGGTAAAAAACAAACAAACCAACCTACAGTATATCTGTCTTTTACTAAGGGGTGTGATCACTGATCACATACGACGAAGTCTGCCTATATCTGACCAAAAAAGGACTTAGTATCTGTAGTTTATGTGGGCACTTTTTTTCCTTTGAGCTTTTATGGAAAATTACGATGAAGTGAGTGTATGATTTAAGTCTAGCTGAAAAACATGGGACTAAATACTCATATGTAGGCAGATAAGAATTTCTTATTGGTGTACATGACACAGTCTGGGCACCCTTCAAGAATTTCAATCTGTGAAGTATATCATTCAATCGTATCTGCTCCTAGAATAAGCAGGGATGTAGTCAGGCAATTCCAAATCTGGGACTGAAAGAAAGGCAATATTTTAACCACAACTACTGTCTACTGTCTACTGACTACTGATATGTCAGTTTGAACATTTCATCAGATTCTGATATACTGACATCACAGTCTGAGATAAAAGCTCCTTGGGAAACACAATTAGTAATCAAAAATCGCTTTTCTTTGTTCTCTGCAGAAAAGGATGCTTAATACCGAATTCCCCAAATCTGACTGCAAATCAGACTCCCGTATCATGGCAACTTTAACAGTACTGTGCAAAAGCATTCACCCCCTATCAATTTGATGAATTAAAATGAGCTTAGTACAAAATACACCCTTCTATGCAACTGATTGTCAGTTCACAACTAGGAAATCCATTCATCCCTTTTCTAACTGCTTTATCCAATACACAGTCATGGAGGTGGCGGAGCCAGTCTCTGCAAGCAAAGAGCGCAAGGCAGGGTACTCCTCAGATGGGATACCCGTCTACAGGAGGGCACACACAGACACAATCACAATCACAGACAGGCACACACTCACACCAGGGCCACTTTTCCCAGAAGCCAATTAACCCGCCAGTAGAGTGTCTTTGGACTGTGGGAGGACACCAGAGCACCCGTCAAATAATTTTGTGATTATGCAACAGTTTCTCAGATGCATCATGGCCTGGTAATAACCCCCATCTATGAATCACTGCTCTCCTCCCCACTGAGAGCTGGTGTGTGGTGAGCGTACTGGTGCACTATGGTTGCCGTCACATCATCCAGGTGGGGGCAGTACAATGGTGGTGGTGGAGGGGAGTCCCCATTACCTGTAAAGCGCTTTGAGTGGCGTGTCCAGAAAGGAGCTATATAAGTGTAAGCAATTATTATTTTTATTATCATGGTAGGCTGTGAATGATCAATTCATCATAGTGACACCAGATGCATGTAATTATTTTAATTTTTTAATTTTTTTATTTTTAGAGAACAAAACCAAACCATTTTACATATGAACATCCATTATTCAGCCTTACATTGCAGGGACAAATTCCTGTTTGTTCCCCTAATTTTTTACAATTATATAACTTTTTAACAAAACTATACACATTCAAAAGAAGGAAGATGTATACATTTATGAATATGAAAAGGGAGAAGACTATATAAATGTATCTTATTAAATTTCAGTTATTCTGTATCTCAACAAAATCTGACCTTAAAGGTTTAATGTACTGAACCCATCTAAACCAATATTTGACAATTTTTTTCATTTGTAATTTTAGTGAAAATGTTATTTTTTCAATTTTTTTAATTCAATCCAATCATTCATTGTTGGTAGATCTGTGAGAAGCCACTTTCTTGTTATAGCTTTCTTCCCTGCTGATATAAGGACTCCAAACAAATATTCATCCATTCCCCTCCAATCAAAATCCAGTTTACCGAAATATAAAGCCTCAAATGTAAAGGGTACATTCAGATGCATGTAATTAACATCCAAAATGTGTACGCTAAAAACATACAAGCCTAAAGTTTCTTTTGATGCTCTGTACTTTTCTGTGTGTCCTCTCCCAGTCCTGCCCTGCAACACTGCTAACATCAGCCTCATGTTTTGATATGAATGAACAGCTTTGGTCTTACGTATTACAGTACATATCGTGGTGGAACAAGCTTGTTTATGCAGCAACATCTGTGCATGTCTCCAAAGCATAAGGCACACATAACGTAGCAGATACAGTTTTGTTTTCTAAGCATCACCTCAGGCCTGCAGATAGCATATGCAGAGAGCACTGCTTTGTTGCGACTGACATAACAATATGATAACATTAAGGCAATCCTTTGGAGTGTGGGGGGCTTTGGCTGGAATCCAAAAAGACTATCCTAGCATGCACACAACATATCTGGCAGGGCAACAACTCAAGTGAAACATCCACATACTACATGAAGAGAAACAAACAAAAAAAAAAAGCAAATGATCTACTGTACATTTCCACAAAGCAAAAGGGAAAAAAAAAACTAAATATATTTTTGACAATGAGTAGAGACCTGCAAATGTGTTCTGACAGGACTGTCATTTCAGAGAAGCTGAAGACCTGATCTGTTTTAAAACCGGTGCAGATTAATATGAGCCATTTACAAAGACGAAGCTTCTGTAGTCTACTGGGTAATATATATGGGGCCAGCTCGCTTTGTATCTGCTGGAAATGAATAATGAAGCGGTGCAAAATGTGTGGTAAACCCCACATCCCCTTTCTAGCAGCTAGGCTAGAGTATCAGGAGGACGGTGAAAACACAGCAAGCACTTGCACACAGCTGCATGCTCTACAGCCTACACACTACCAAAGGATTTGGAGCAATTCATCCCAACCTCACATGAGATTTTAAAAATAGCTGACCCATTCGCAGTGTTAAAGAAAGAAATAAAAATAAATGAACAAAGCCTCTTTTAAAGGGGTATCTCCATTTTCCATCCATCCATTTTTTAAAAACACTTCACTTCATCCAATTCAGGGTTGTGGGGCGAGCAGGAGCTTATCCCAGCAAGCAATGGGTGCAAGGTAGGGTACAGCCTGGATGGGATACCAGTTCATCGCAGGGCACACAGACACGCACGTCCTCACACCAAGGCCAGATTTCCCTGATGCCAATTAACCTACCAGTATGTCTTTGATCTGTGGGAGGACACCCATGCAAACATGGGGAAAACATGCAAACTCCACCCAGACAGCACTGTGAGGCAGCAATGATAACCTCTGTGCTGCCCATGTTTATTTTCATCTAATTTAATTTCTTAGCAGTACTACAAACTTCTTACATACTGTAGTCTACACTTTCTGTACGCTTTGATGAGTCTAGTTAGGGTTTTGTACAGGACTCACCTGGGACACTTTTGGAAAAGTGTGATTTTTCTACTAGTTTGGAATCATTGTATAATAAGGGAGGTGGTCTCCTGTTTTACAGTTATATTTAAGAATATCGAAGATTATTCTTTTCTTTTTCCACAAAAACATGTGAGGCAGCACACAGCACAAAGTAAATAAAAACTGCATTTATATGCTAGACAGATATTCCATCAAAAAGAACTTCACAAAGTAGTTTCACAAAGGTGAAGAAAGAGAAATTGGGGGCATATCCATGCTAGACAATGATCTTAATAATTCATTAGAAATCTTCTCTTTTGTTGGGGCATTCGCTTCTAGGATTTAGCTTAGGGGACCTCTATCATGAAACTTCAGAACATATGAACCTAGAGTTCCATATGGCTGTGCATTCTTTTTGTTATGTAATGTGCTGCCGTAATTTCAACAGGCTGTTTCAAATCAAGTACCGCCCATGAACTGTTTGCTAGTGCAAAGCTTCTCAGGTCTTGCCCCAGAGTCCCCTTGTGTCTGCTAAGTTATTTTCTCCAGCTCAGTTCTAAATCACAGATCATTTATTTCTATTCCTGATCTTTTTTTTAGATTCTTAAAAAGCTGAATGAAATGCATAACTGCTATTAACCCTGTGCTGAATACTGAGCAGGACAGCCCTCATTCCAGTGTGCAGGCTGAAATATAACCAGTTAGACTGAAGCAGAAGGATCAACACTGTTTCAGTGAGGTGGCTGTCTGAAACAGCCTGCGTCTTTTCATCATCAATGGATCACCCATTTAAATCTGAATAAGGTAGCAAATTCTTATTGAGCAGGTATGAGATGGCAGCATTAAGCTCTTTGTCTTAAGGCGCTTTGGTATTTCTGAAACCAAGGCTTCAGTGCAGAAAAATGCCTAAACCAGCAAGTAGATCAGCTACAGACACCAGTGGGCACTGGTGATTAATGGTCCAGTTGGAACACACACCAGCAGAGACTGGGGTCCTCCAGGTATAAATTCGCCCCATCTCTTTCAGCTGGTTGTTCACAGCTTAATGGTCTGAAGATATATACCTCACAGAATCCCAAGGAATTACCTCAACAATTCCCGATATCCACGACTATATGCGTAAAGAAGTGCCTCAGGCCTGAACGCCATTCCTTTTAATTTCTGCGTTTATTCACGAGTTCTGGGAGCAGATAAAGTCAATGACTGTTGGGCGTTTGAAGACCGGTATTGAGTTCTCATTACATCAGAAGTCAAATGGCAAAGAGTGTTGGGAAAACGTGCCACTTTAGTACTTTATGAGGTATAGTTTACAAATCTTGTACCTGGTCCAAACTCATCCGGGGAAAATACTGAGAACAAGTCAGACTGCTTACAGTCCTGTGTGGGATGCAAAGCCGTTGGAGTGGGCTGTGTTGTCATAGCAACTGAGCACAAGTGCTACTGGGGTACAGATACAGAGAAGGCCTTCTGATGTTCAACGAGCTTGGAGGTTCCGATATCAGCTCATCTCTGCCGTATATCAAAGCTTTATCTTCTGAGTGCAGTTTTAACCCTTCTTCCTTACCACTGCGTTTTCAAAACCAGCCCAACAAGGCACAAACAGTTTCAAACCCAGTCCATTCCCGACAGGACCACTGCCTCAAGACTTGAGTTTGGAAAACTCATGACTGGATGGACACGCACAAGAAAGGGACCTCATTCAATGGAAACACAAACTCTCCATGTATGATATTGCAGAACCCCCCCTCCCACACGTTTTACAGTACAATCTAGAGGTTCTTATACACGCAAAGGCACTGGATACGTTTATATAGTTAGAATCAGCATTATTACGTACCCACCTAAATCAGTTTTGTTTTCCGGGTCTTAATCAAGGGAGTTCTGAAACCAGCAGAAATCTGGCACTCAAGAACTAGAGTCCGTCCCAGTCCATAAGTGGGTTGAAATGTTAAATCTGTGCCCAAGTAATCTAAGAATATGCCGTCTTCAACCAAAATATGCATTATTGACCCACGTGCTTATTTTCACACTCCAAACCCAGTGTGAAAACACTGAGAACACAGAAATGTGCAGGTGAGAGCTACATTGGTCACTCGCTCCAGTAATTTCATTAGGTTCTGAAACCGATATACCTGTATACTCTAAGACACAATGGAAAGAGAAAACTAGCCAGCGAAGGAAACTCCGGCCCAGTTCAACCTGCTGGACCTCAGCACCTGAAAATCTCTTCAAGCGCACAGGAACGACAACATAATTTTTAAGGCCTTTAGCCAAACACAGAGAAATGTATCAATTAGCTCTACGGACAAGATCCTCATTTTCCACGAACTAAACAATCTTGAATTTCATTTGGCCTTGTTACTGTCTCTGCAGGGAGGTCTTCTTCTTCATGAAGCAAGAGTTAAACCAGAGCTATTTCTTATAAACCAATCCAACAACTTTTACAATGTTAGACTAGTTTAAGAAAACCAAGGATTCTTTGTGTTTTATGCTGAGTACCAATGCGTATAATTACTTCATTTGGGTCCAGGCTGTCTGGCTATACCCAAGGATATACCATTTAATTAAATAGGTTTAAACTGGAATTTAAAAAGATTACCGGAGGTATGAAATTGTATCAGTTTTAAGGTTTTTTTTCTTCCTGACTAGACTCAGGTTCCCTTTAGAATTTCATTAAGAAGCGACATAAAAACCTGTCATTTGCTCACCTCAGGAGATTGGGTGCAACAGTGAGATCTGAACGGATTTATAGCGGAGAACAGGGGAGACTACAAAGCTCCTCTCCCGTTAAAGAAATGGCGCCCATTAAAGAGAGGAAAAGAACATGCCGTAGGAACATAAGAAAAGTCACAAACTGGAGGAAGACATTAGCTCCACCTTTCTGATTTGGTAGTTTATAGCCGATTGATCCAAACATCTTATCTAGCCATTTCGTGAAGAAAACCAATAGTATAGGTTTCAAACCCTTTGGGTAAAGAAATGCCTCCTATTCCCTGTTTTAAAAACAGTTATTGTTGTCCGCACTTGTGTCCTCTTAAGTACAGGGACTGTGATATTTTTTAGAAGAACGCACCTTCTAAAAAATCCAAATGCATAATCTTTGGAATTAGAACTCCATAAAGGAGCCAGGTTCCTAATGATGAATCACTGGTGCTGATGGAATGTATCTAACATGTAAATTGAGGACTACCGGTATGCAATAACTTTTGTCATTTTTTCATTCAAAACTCTGTTCCTGTAAAAATGAAATGAGCCTAGTGAAGAACCCACTTCTGTGCAGAAGTGTATGTAAGACGTTAAGAGACGGTTACAAGTTTTGGTTTCACAGTTCTGGCTCTTTGAGCTATGCCAATAGCCAGACAGCCATCAGCCAGTTCAGTCCTCTCTTTTTTTGAGTCCATATTGCTAGAGGCTCTTTCTAATAGTGCAGGGGAGAGGAGCAGTAAGTTAGTAAACGCCTTGCATCATTTTGTCTGCTGAATTTAACGTGTTGTGGCTCTCTTCAAACTCTTGCTAAACTCTTATGCTAATGTCAGTGCTCAGTCTCATCTGAAACCTGAACAATGAAGGCCAAGTTTCTGGGCCTTTTCTCTCTGGACATCACATCTCTCTTTAAGGATACATAACCCCTGGCCACTTGATGTCAAAAGTGCCAATCTGACAAAATTAGTCTTTCTTTTCTTCAAAGGACAAAGTATGGGCAAACCGCCCCTCAGAGATATGTACCGTACATTGAGCTGTTTGCTCACTTTGGAAGATGGATCTCCGTTATTATTTTATACCAGAAGAAAACACAGCTCCAAAGATTCTGTACTTTATGTGTTGAGACCCAATAACTCAGAATTCACACTAAAATCTCCTAACCTAACTTTTTGTTGGCAAACGATTCAGCTTTGTTCCGTAGGTCAAACCACGTAGGGCCACATGCGCCTTCGGCAGAAGGAAGCAGGCTTGTGGTAAAGTCAGTGCTAATGTGTCATATTTTCTCACAGAAAGCGTCATTGATCTGCAGCTTATTGATATGTGTAATGAAATGTCAGGGAAACTTAGCATGAGAAGCTTTATAATGTAAAAGGGGGCAATCAAGATAAATACATTACCAGATCTCCTAACAAAATTAATTTCCTGTTTTTTTTTTCTAGTGGATCATTGTTTTCATAAGCACCCATTTATGTCAGGAAAACAAATCTCTACTGCAGGTAGCTTGTTGGATATAACCAGGTTCGGTAGTATTTTTAAAGTAGATTCACTTATAAGGAGTTTAGTTACTAGTCCACATAAGAAATAAGACATAAGACATAAGAAATTAAACACATCATGCCCTTTCCTTATAAGATTTCATTTTGGGGGGTAAATTATAGGGCAATACCCAGAGGTAACAATCAGCATTTAGCATGAGCATTTAATATACATTTTGAGTGTATTTATGTAATCTAGTGTGCCAGCACCATACAATAACGTGACTGGACTGGAATGAGGATATGCTGAGTTTTAAACAGAAAGCCGAGATTTGGACAGAAAAACTTCCAAAAAGAATGTAAAAAGGAGCCTGAAATATAAATGCAAGAGAAAAGGTTGCTCATTCCTAAATTTACATGACAGAAGAAAAGCCCTTTTCTGAAAATGCTCAGAGTGACCTCTTGCAGACAGAATCTTTTCAGCCGGCCGTGAAAGATACTACAAGAGACAGTTTAAAAAATTAGGATCAGGGTTCAAAATGACAATCTAGCAAGGTAGCAGCTGCCCATCGCCATGTGGAAATGGTTTGCCCTTCCCAGAGGTTTTGTGTCTGTCCAAAGGGCAGTCCAAAGCATTTGAAATCTGTAACTGGAAGCTGAGCTGAAGTTTTTAGCTGAAGTTTTGCTGAGGCTCAGGCCCACGATGAGGGCATGATGAAAATGTTGGATTTAATGGCTTTACACTGTACTGTTTGCAGTCTGTTTGCTAAATGTACTAAAAACAATAAAATGCTCCTAGTTCCCAGCAAACAGTTCATAAGCCTGCTCCAAAAAATTCTTGGAGCGTAAACGCCGTTCACCGAGTTCTCAATGAAAAAAACCACTCATTTCAATCATAAAAACTGCTCTGATCAATTTTTCACGGCTTTGCAAACAGAACATCTTTCCTTTTAACACTCTAAATGTTCCCTTGTGGTTTAAGAGGCTTTGTAAACTTACAACACTACACAGTCTCTTTTCTAAAAATAGGCAGTATAGTTTCTGGTGAGTGACACGCTGAGAATTCTATCCTTCTTCCAAGCATTTTATGATTAGTATGACTATTTGCAATATTTGTTTTCCCCCCATCTGGAGCTCTTGCACACAAATAGTCATTTAAAAAAACAGGTGTTTGCATGGACCTAATTAAAACCAGCTTCTCAAAGCAAATAAAGGACTTACAGAATGACTTACTCAGTCATGGTGGGCTATCTGCATGGAGTTAGGATGTTCTCTTAGGTGCATTTTCATGGGTTTTCATTTTGATGGTGTCATTCATACTGAAAACCTAGGTTTCTTGTTCATACTGCATCTCCTGTGCTTTTGTTTGACATCTGTTTATGATGAACATAAACCACATACACTCAATTAGACATTTTTATGGCAAGTCTTTTGAGCTTCAGTATCCATGGGTGCCAGAAGATGGTGATATCACATTAGCCAGACTTAAATTGGAATTCTGGCATGTTATGACAAGCAATACGGTTGATTTACTGGAAAACTGAGAACACCATTCTGTTCCTTTGCAGCCTACGAATGCTGACACAGCTGCCTACTTGAACTATTATGTGCCTAACGAGCTTCTTATGAATTTTATTTTTAGACTTTTTGGTATGTATTAATTGGAATGTCATAAGGAGTTATTTTACCACATTCCAAACCCTTCATATATTTTGCTGTGGAGGGTCCTAAAGAAACAAACAGCTCACGCATGTCCTTATTTTAATGATTGGAGGAAAAAGAAAATCTTAATTTCTGTTGTAAGACAGGTGAATGAAAGAGTATATAGATATAGAGGAAATACACTATTTGTCAGCATAATGGGAAAGGCTTTGCTATGGACGTGGTAGAGTAGAGTGGTAGAGGAGTTTACTGCCATATGTACATGTACTTTGGAATTCTTACTCATGCCGATCTCTCAGGACATACACAGTACAGCAGACTACACCACACAATGTAGACAGTACATTACAAACACAATAAATAATAAGAAACAGGAACAATAAATGTGTTGTGGGACAGTGAATATGTAGAAGTGAGATAAAAACACAGGTGTCCGTGCAAAAAGTGCAGAGCGTAGATGTGTATTGAGTCTGAGGCACTGCAGTCAGCTGTTGAGGATGCGTACTGCAGTAGGATAGAAGCTGTTCTTAAGCCTAGTTGTCCTTAGCGAGCCTTAAGAGTGCGGTACCACTTGCCAGAGCGCAGGGGGAGAACAGTTTGCGGCCGGGATGATTGGATCCTAAATGATGGATTGGGCTTTATTGCGACAGTGGATGATGTAAATCTCACTGATTGATGGTAAATCACATCCTATAATCCTCTGTGCCGTTGCCATAAACGTGTAGTGCATCTCTGTCATGCATAGCTGTATTGCTGCACCACACAGGTGCCACTAAAGAGGACACTTTCTGTGATGCTCCGGTAAAAGTTCATGAGTAACTGCTTCCCCATACTGCATTTCCTTAAGCATCGCAGGATGTGTTGTGCCTTTTTCAGGCTGCCAACAGTGCTGTGAGAGCACAATTCGCCAGTGAACTTTAAAAAAGAAAAGTGCGCTACTTTTCACTCATCATACATTCACTCCCATGCGCAAAAATAGCAGATATTAAGGCTAATCAGCTAAGGTTTTTTTTTTAAGATGGAGGAAACAAGTGTCTAATATCTGAGCCCCACCACGTTCCGAACACGAATGTAATCCAGCACTTCCTTTGATAGCACTGCCTTGAAGTTCCGAGTTTGTAAATCTGAAGTAACAGGGATGTTTTATTCATGGGTTTCTCTGAAGAGAGCGCTGATTTGCTTTATCAGTTACTGGATCAGGGGTGCCTAGTGGGACAGTTGCATTATTCTGACAGGAAGAGCTTGTTCTACACTCAGATTGGTTGCATTAGGAGCCTAGGAGCCTCATGCACCATTGAAGTTTTTTCTGCCCTGACTCTTCCTAGATTAATATATTTATTAGGAGCCTGTCAGTTGCAGAAGATTACCATACTGTTATCAAAGACAGAGGCCTTGCCTAGAATGTTCTTAGAATATTATGACTGCACTTCTGAGAAGTCATAACTGGCAATTTACTTAAACCCAGAAAGCGAGCATAGTCACAGCTCAGTCATCAACATATTTTTCCAGTCAATTTTAAAACATTTTTTCCCATGGGTGGATAAAAATCATTCAAAATGAGAATGATTGAAGACAATTATTCTTCTCTAGAGTGTTTAACATAGAAGTTATTTTGTTCAGACTTCATATTCACATAAGGGCATGAGCATGTGCTCCCTGCATAGACAACTCTTTGTGTAATGCTCCAGTATTTGAAAGTATAATTTCACTTATTCATCAGATGGGACCCAGAGTTGTTTTATTTGCCTACAACCAGACACTGTAAGTAAAAGTGACTTTAAAAAATTTGAATCTCTACAGGAGTTAGATTCTCCCCCAGATCATCATCAATATTTCTTGGATTTATATAGTGCCTTTTACTATGTAGGATCCCAGAGTGTTTCTGATATAGGGAGGACCCACTTCTTTCAAAACCACATGGATGTCAAGTGGTAGCCCTTATGCACTACACTGTTTTGCAATTCCTGGCATCTTTTAATTTAAAAATAAATTGCACAATTGTCAAGATGAATATTGATAATTAATTGCAGTCTACGATAATCAATATACTCCTGTCAGCTGTTTTACTCTTCCTTTAACTGATCAGACTGAACAATGAGTAATCAGCATTTGTGAGGACTGAGCATCAGCGAGTTTAGCTACTAGATTTTACTTTTGGCATTTGCACTGACAGAAACACAGTTGCTTTTCTTCCCCAGTCACCAATGATGCATACAAAGGTTTTCTGTTTTGTAACTGTGTTGGATATTATGGAGAGATATGGTCATGCCAATCTTACCTTTATTTTAATTACTCAGCACATCTGATATGGATTGGATTTCCATAGCTCTCTGGATGTGCTGAAACTAGTAATTACCTAATGAGAGGCGTTAATGCTCTAATATTACTACGATAGAAGAGTTCATATCCTGTAATACTGACTGCTGTAATACCAAGGCAGAGAAACAGGGGAATTCAAGACAAAGCTGCAACATGCCTGTCAGGAAGAGATTCAGGATTCCCTCCCACAGAGAAGAATCACACAAACCTGGATGTATTAAATTGAATCAGTCACTCGGCACTCCAGCAGTCTCTGAATATTTTCGCTGCTCTTTAATGCCTTTCTTCGTTTTAGAAACGCCATGTCCTGTCAATGTCTTGCATCACTGGGATGGACGCCTGCAGTTTTTGAAGGGGAGTGCATATTTCTGAGATCCTCAGAGACAATTCAAGTTGAACATCCCTGTTTAGACTGCCAAGACTACGGACTCCATTACAGTTACTGCGAGACCTGTCCTGGAGAAATGTGTAAAAGAAATGCAATCGCAGATGGACATAGTTATACTAATTAACGGCACCAGTGTCGTTTAATCAGGAGGATATGACACCGTTTTAACAATCCTAGCCCTGGCTGTGATCAGTGTGGGAGTGAATGAAGTCGCTGAATATGGTTATAAGCAGGTTAAAGCTCATGCCCTGCCTCCAGAACTCACATATGATACAAACAACAGAATTATGCTCAGAACTATAATAAAATATGCCAGCAATGAAGTATAATTACTCTTACGCTGGGATGCATTTAGTCAAGTAACTTATGCCTCTCCTATAGATCCTACAATCAATTCATGCCCAGCAGCCACTCTTGTGATTGGTATGATGCTCTTCATCCCATGTGACTGCACATATACCAGACTATATCTGTGTTATACTGCCTGCTAATGTCTGCACTAGGAGTCTAAACTATATTTAGCAACGCATCTTCAGTGTTTATTTTATCCCACCTTTTAAAGGCAGTGTGTCTTCATCAGATCCCATATTTAGCAAATGTATTTAGTGCCCTCTGGGGTACAGGTTGTTTTTTTTTTTATCTTTATATTGTTTATCAATCATAATTATTTAACATAGTCAAGTTGTGGTTCATTTAAACTCCATGCAGCTCCTGTCTGTCGAAAAGAATATTCTTCACAATGCAAGTAACCATACATGTTGTGAATGTCAGTACTCCATGCAGATCTCTGTAGACCAGCAAAATCCTCCTAAACGATCGCTATATCCTCGATGTTATGAAGAAAATGTTCCATGGATTTTGCATGGGTTGAATAGACTGGCTTTCAAAGCTTATATTCCTGACATAAAACTTTTCCACGTTTTCTGCATCAGGAGAACTGGCTTCCCTTGTAGGAATTCTACTCATATCCTTGGTCTATCAAAGTTAAAAAAAAAGAAAGGAAAGGAGTTTGGAAACCACCAGTAGATTCTTTGCTGTGTTTTTTGTGTAGCTCACTCTCCTGGTGCTTGTTTTATCAATGCGTAGCGGGGCCTGTCCAGCTAGCTTTGCTGTTGAAACAGCTGGCCCACTCAAACAGCCGTATGCTGTGATGCAGTGAAATTGGACCAGGGTCACATGTTCCACTGGACAACAACAGGAAACACCTGAGGACACCAACACCACCACTTTCCACTAGAGACTGTGTGAAATCTACCATCACAGAAGAGGTCATGATGAACCAATTTAGTGCCCTCTGTTGTGTAGGGGTATCACACCTCAATGCACTGCAGTGCACAGCTTTCACAATACAGCTGGTTTAATAGACTGGCTGACTTTCCTAAAACCCTGTTTATTGTGGAATGAGGACAAAGAAACATGAAGTGAAATAAAATTCACAAAATGTACCTAAAAGTTCCAAAAGGTCAGTGATTTTGAAATAAGGGCCCGCTGTGTACAAAGCACAACAAAAATCTACTGAAGCTGTTGTGTTAATGAAATGTTAGTACATTTTGTTCTTCAGTTTAAATACATTCAAAATGTAAGCACACCCAAAACATAATCTGGAAACATTTTGCCAAAAACTCTCTCATTTCATGAATCTTATTTCATGAAGAAAAAGAGAATGATTCCTTCTTATTTAACTGGCTGACCTTCACAGCTTTAAGAATTTTCTTTTCAAATCTTTTTTTAAATTGTACAAACACATTTCAAGCTTTGTTTCTTTCTTCACTGAAAATCTAAATAATCTCTTCACACAGACAAATTATACTAACTAGATAAGACTAATAACACAGTCAGTTTACTCAAAGTCAACATGCAGAAGGTTTAGGGGAAACTCCATTAATAATTTACATGGAGGAATAAAATCAGGATGTCTTAGTAGTTTCATTAAGTACTAATGTAAGCATTAAGACATTTTTTAAACAAGTAGAATTTTTAGTTTCCACTTTCCTTATCTCACTAAATGTGTTTCTAGTTTGTGAAGCGTTAGCTATTAGGAAAAGCTAACATTTCAGATCTTCCTGCATTCCTAAAAAAGGAAAGATTTCTCTTGTGTAGAACATTTCACTTGCACCCAGTACAGTAGGTAACCAGTACCACCCGGTGTTTATGGAATGGCTTTATTTGCAATATGATGGACTTCATAACATTAATTGACTTTACTCAATATTCCTAAAGCTGTGGCTGTTGACCGCTTATTTTGTTATTGTAAAGTATATCTAGGATAGATATACGTATTGCAATAGTATTTCTTGTGCATTATTTCAGGCACTACCTCTCTGGAGAGAGAGCTTTGGGCTTGCTATAGAAAATGTCTTAATAATGGATATTCAAAATATTCCCCTATTCAGTGGTGTTTTGCAGTGGCATTTACCTGGCACTGCTCACCTGCACTATAAAGTGTAATGCCAACTCAAATTTTCACTCCCACCACCACCTATTTCAAGTACACAGGGCTGGAACCAGTCCAGATTCCAATTACGGTAGTGGCCACAGAGGCCGGCGCTGACATTTCAGAGCGTCACAGATAAATTTGCTGATCCAGTAGGTTGAGCAACCTATACTGGCAAATTAGTTGTTTCACACATCATGTCACACCATTCTTGAATTTATCTCGTCTATCCTGTAGCGGTACACATGAAACTCCCCCTTTGTGCAGAACTTCTGTTCCCCATTTGTAGATACGCCTTTGTCTTTGTCTTTATGGTATTTCTGCATTGCTCCCTGTGCTGCTCCTTGTATTAATATTTCAGACCCCATGGGATACTCATCAAGGAGAGCATTGAAGGGACCACCAGCTCAATCCCAAGATCCAACTACGAGCTTTTTAACTGCAGCGACTTTAATATAAGCTATTGGAGCATTAATTACCGTGGCGACTAGCACCAGACTTGCCCTCCAGTGGATCCTTGTTAAAGGATTTAAAGTGTACTCATTCCAATTACAGGGTAAAAGAGGTGAAGAAAAACACCACGTGTCTAAAAATAATTAATCTATTCATTATCTGCTCAGGCTGGTACAAAAAAGAGAAGGCATAATGATTACGTGTATCCCCATTTTTCATTGACTTTTCAAATACAATCCACCACAAAAACAAAGATCTTTGAGACCCATCTCTCCAAACAAATGCTGTCCCTGCTATTCTTTTAAAATGTTTGGGTCTTCTGTATAAGTTTGGCTCTTTTGTGTTAGTACAGTTGGAATTAACTCAAACAGTTCAACATTTTTAAGAACTGATTTGTATTCTTCAGGAATCTTAAAGGAAATTCCTAGTATTTTAAGGTGTCACAAAAATGCTGCAGATTGAACACTTGCTTTTCCCCCCTGCATTTATATTTATAGCAATTGCTACTATTTAGAGTAAAAACAGGTCAAAAGGTCTGGAGCTGACTGATATTCGGATGTGGTCAGTATGTACTGTACATGGTGTATCCAATGAGCAAGCTATTTAAGTCTATAAGGTAGATTGTTCCGGTAACTATGGAAAATGTCAACAAGCCCACACACCAAACATACTCAAGAGAAAAAACATCCAGATACCATTACCTAAATTATCTCAATTACAAATGCTGGAAGATTTCTCACCTGGAAAGTCACTATGAGGCAAGAGTCGCCACCTAAAACTGGCAGAATGCAGTGTGAAGACCTTACTAAGCCAGCACTGAGATTCAAAACAGAAGGAAACATTTTTTCGATATTTCTGCCTCTTACAAGAGACCCATTCATTTGAAAGGCCTTGTAATTTTACAATGATGAAACATGACTGTCTTTATCCATGCTAAAATAGGAAATATGATCTGATTAGTTCCCGGAAAGATTCGTTTTGGTTACTATTATAAAATCCAATTACATAAAGATGAGTTGGAACTCATTAGTTACATAACCACCTCATGACAAACAACCTTTTCGAACCCCTCCAATCTGGCTTCCGTCAACTTCACAGCACAGAAACTGCCCTGATCAAAGTCACTAACGATCTTCTAATAGCTTCTGATTCTGGTTCTCTTTCTATACTCATCCTTCTTGATGTCAGTGCTGCTTTTGACACTGTTGACCATGACATCTTACTTTCTCGTCTTGAGACTGTGTTTGGAGTTTCCGACACTGCTCTCAAATGGTTCACATCTTACCTCACTGATCACTGTCACTTTGTCTCTCTTAATGGGTATAGGTCTGAAATTGGACTTGTTAAGTCTGGTGTTCCTCAGGGCTCAATACTGGGCCCCTTGCTCTTTAGCATTTACATGTTTCCACTTGGTCAGCTTTTAAGATCACATGGCCTCAGCTATCATTTCCACGCTGATGATACTCAAATATACATCCATATCAAACCTGACACTGATGTGGCTTTCTCTATTCTATCTGCATCTCTGACATAAAAATTTGGATGACTCAAAATTTCCTTCATCTTAACTGCGACAAGACTGAAGTCATGCTTATTGGCACCCCTCATCAACTTCATAAAGCCAATCCTGTAACCCTATCTGTAGATGGTTCTGTACTTAAGCTTCAATCTAAATTGAAAAACCTTGGGGTTATTATTTTTGATTCTGGCTTAACATTCGACCCACATGTGCAGCATATTGTCAAAACATCTTTTTTCACCTCAGAAATATTGCTAGACTACGCCCTATGCTATCACTAACTGTGGCTGAAATGCTGATCAACACATTTGTGTTCTCTTGAATTGACTACTGTATTGCTCTACTCGCTGGGGTATCTAAATCTACTTTGAAACAAACTGCAGTATGTCCAAAATTCAGTAGCCAGAATCCTGACAAGGTCTAGCAAATGATGCAAATGATCACATTACTCCTATCCTGGAGTCCTTGCACTGGCTTCCTGTCAAATTCCGTGTGGACTTTACAATCCTCATGCTCACCTACAAGGCTCTGCATGGCTTGGCACCTCAGTACCTGTCTGAACTATTATCGCCCTACTCCCCACCTCGCAACCTTCGCTCTTCTAATTCTGGTCTCCTTACTGTCCCCCAAGCCCATCTACATTGTATGGGTGAAAGGGCCTTCTCCTATTATGCCCCCAAGCTCTGGAACTCTCTCCCCAAGGATATCAGAGAGTCACCTTCACCTTCCTTCAAATCCAGACTCAAAACCTTCTTTAGAAAAGCCTTTACTTAACTGGTTCCATTCTTCACCCCTCTGCTTTTCTTAGTACCACCATCCACGGTCTCCTCTGTATACTGTAATTGTATTTTATCTTGTGTATTCTTTTTATTTATTGTTGTTGTCATTCTGTAAAGCGCTTTGAGACGCCACCTTTAAAGGCACTATATAAAATAAAGTTGATTATTATTATTATTAGTTGGCTAAGACTTTTTTGAAATACCTAGAGTTTATTGCACTGAAGACACATCACATAGTAGTAGCAGCAGGATTAACTTAATTAACAGATCACTCCAGTTTCTCTGGTGCAAACCTATTTTTAGGATTCCCAGTCACAGCTAGGCAGTGCATTTGTATTTTAAGACATCTAATTTATTCACAGTAGAACCGAACTTATAGTATGCCTACCCAGGTTAGAACGATCATTTTTACATCTCCTTTCACAGTTGGCTAGTGTTATTTTACATGTATTGTGAAAATAACGTCAGCTGAAAAATCAAAGGCTCGTTTGATAAATTACTTTGCTCTTATTGGATTCCGTTTGAAAATTATAATACTAGACACCCTAAAAGTGCACATATGCAATGCTTTTTTATATATTTTTTCCTTTTCTGTATACTGTGCACAGAGACAGAAATAAAAAAATCAAATTCTGAAAACACTGTATACTTTTGAAAACCTCTCACCTCCCATCTCTCTCATTAATTTTTAAGTGTTCTAGTCTAAAAAAGCTGAAGTCTTACACAGATTAAGGTCAGTTCAGTGGGGAACAAAGAACCCAGGGATGATTTGATACAGGTATTCAAGATCTTGCAATGAAGAGATGCTTTAAACAATTAAGCATATCTGTTTAATTTAAAGCAGTCCAGGTTACCTTGTAAGTACCTGAATCAGATACCAGACTCTCCCTAAAAAAAACAACCTTCAACCACAAAAGAAAACACAATTGAGCTTGACTATAATAACTCTTCCTGAAGGTTGATTAAGCAACTTCATTGACTCAAAACCTCTTCAATGGCATCAATAAAAACGGAAAGAAGAAAATGCAGAGTTCTATGCAGGAGATAAACTAAATGGGCAAAATCTAATGAAGAAAGGCAGCTCTCACTGTAAAGGCGTGGACTGAAAATCCATTAAATGAAGTGGCGCAACACAAAAGATATAACGCACACGAATGAAACAAAAGCCGGTGTCAATAGTACTTGGCCTTAGGCGACCAGAGAGAGCAGGAGAGTTTGCGGGTGAACTAAGACACATGAGTCAGCACTGACAGCAGGGCCCGAAAAAGAAGTTACGTAATTCCTATCAGCAGGGTGAAAATGGTTATTATATAACAGGGATGACAACAATTGGAAAAACACGCAGGAGACTGGAAAGAGAGAGAACGATTTGGATGCAGGACAGAGTTTCAGGGCCTGTGAGCCTGGCAGAACAGGTAAGCACAGGAATAAATGTACTTTAGAATACTCAGTGGCATCCGTCGATCACGAGAAGCATGGAGACATTAATGAGGCATTCTAAGGGCAGGGTTTGATTCAGCCTGGGTAACTTGTGCGCAGGGCCTACGAGGGGGGCAGCAGGGCCATTTGGCCTGGGCCTCACCTCACAGGGGGGCCTCACCTCAGCCCAGGGTGCATGATCCTCCACTTGAACCATTTGGCTGTGTTTCGCGACTTGAGTCGAATTTGGAACTTTTACCAAATATCTCGACTAACTCACGTCCACGGCTGTGAAAAAACTTCCCCCTTTCCCCCTTTCAGTGCTGAATCTACCCTTCTTTAGGAGTTTCAAAATGCCCGCCTTAACCTTCCCATCACGCCATTCTTTACGTTAAAATATTTTTTACCCCTCTTCCCAAACAATGAGGGGGCCTCATAATGTGAAATGGCCTGGGCCTCATCTGAGTTCTTGGACGGACTGCTTGTGCATTCTCCTCATGGCCATAAAGGTGTTCTCTGGGCACTCCATGTGATAATGAGCCATCCTAAACCCTTCATTCCATGAGGAAGAGAACTGGATTATTCAATGCTCCAATATGATGTGCTAGATCCAGTGGTCAGACAGCTCCAGGGGCACTGATGACTCGCTCAGGCCTCTCGTCTCAACCATCAGCCCTCACTTAACGGGTAATAATCCCATTAGTCCAGTACATTTAAAACACGATCTGCCGCTGATCTGGTGCTCTGTCACTGAGCCCCCTTCTGGAAAGTAAAGCGCTTGCAGCCCAACAAGCCTGCTTTAAAGAAAGACAACCAGCCTGAATTCAGACCAAGTATGACGCTGTCTCGAACCCACACCCCCTGTCAGCACCCCCTCTGTCCAGTTCAGCACCGGACCAGTGGAATAGAGCCGTATCTCCTGCCAATCAGCTATCACCCATCCAGTATGGCTATCCCTGTCTGCCTTCTTAACTTTGATCTGTTTCAGCTGTCTCCGTGAGCACGTGTCACTGGGATCAAACATTTGGATTCCTCAGCCTGTCAGCAAGACACCAACCCACTCAATTCAATGGCAACGTTTCTTATATAAAATCCTGCATAAATAAACTCCAGTTTATCCTTATTGAGTTTTTTCATGAGTATAGTGCAGCACTTTATCCGCTGATTCATGCCATCAAACGGACAAGGCCTGGCAAAGTAAATTTAACATGACTTGTTCAACTAGTTACCCTCTTCTCTTTCTATTAGCATCACATCTGTGCTACTATACAGCACTTCTCATTTTTTTTTATAAAGTGCTCATAGAAATATTTCACGTTCGGCCCAATCTATAATCAGATGCTCATAAAAACTGAAAACCACAAAGCCTTCGCTGGTGGACAGCCAGGTGAATATTTCATAAAGCTGTTAGCCTCCGTAAAGGTGATATTGATTGGCAAAGGGCCGCTGGGATGAAGCTGTATCCTCAAAAGTGAAACATGATCCAGACAAATCCAATTGTTCTTTTCTCAAGGGGAATTTGGCGCAATCAGTACCCTTTGTTCTAATTCATAGTTCGCCAGCAAGCGCAGTTCAATCTCCAAGCACAATTTAAATATTTCCCCGCTATTCTGTCAAACGTTCTTATTCTAAAAGCCACGATCCAGTTTGGGGATTTTCGAAAGTATTTGTCATACCACACTGCGCAGTGTTGAATTAGGCACTCGAAACACCACGGCTCCTGACCCTGGTGGTTTGTGTTTTAAAGTCACAGTACCACCTGCCAGACCATGGAGGTTAGAACAGTTTGTGTCTGGGGTGGTTATCATCCTCTATTATGGCACAGGCTCCTGGGAAAGGCTGGTGCTGGAAGAAGTGTTAGTGGGACCAGCAGGGGGGCGCTCACTATAGTGTTCTAATGCCCCACTATAGTGACGGGGACACTACACTGTAAAAAGGCGCTATCCTTTGGATGAGACGTAAAACTGAGGTCCTGATTCTCTGTGCTCCTTAAAAATCCCTGGGCATTTTTCAAAAAGAGTAGGCATGTTTCCCCCAGTGTCTTGGCCAAATTTCCCACTGGGAATCAAGGCCTCCTAATAATCCCCATCTATGAACTGGCTTCATTACTGTGTTCTACTGATAGCTGGTGAGTGGTGAGCGTACTGGTGCACTATGGCTGCCGTCACATCATCCAAGTGGATGTTGCACATTGGTGTAGATACAGGGGAGGCTCCATTAACTGTAAACTGTGAAGTGTCCAGAAAAGTGCTATATAAGTGTAAGGAATTATTATTTTCTTTATATAAGGCTTCATTTAACCTATTTAAGTTTTAACAGACTTTTACAGTATAGAGAACACTGACTCTATAATTTAACAATGATAATCATTTCCCAGTTGTGGATCAACTGCAGTCTGTTTTCCATCTCTCCACAGCAATTCAAATCAAAGCTTCCAAAGAAACAAACACAACGAAGTGTTGCGCCTATTAACAATTTACAGGAGATTTACTGAACACCATCAAAAAAATGGATTTATGGGTTGCAGAAAAAACGATTCTGTGGTCTGCAAGTAAAGGCCTTCTGCAGGAAGCACAGCGGATTATTTTACACAAATCACAAGAACAGGACTGTAGTTCGTTTTTCTGGGACAGGTTGGGAATACCAGCTTCAATCCAGCCACATGTTGTCATTGCACTTCTTAAACTTCACTGCTCAAACTATCTCTCACATTACAAGAGGCTGAAGTGAGGGCAGGACATGCATAAGGTTACTGTGTAAACATTTTCAAGGGCAACTGGAAAAGTACCTACTTAATCCCATACCTTCATAATACCTCAAGCAACACAGCCTTAGATGACCTACGGCTCCTGTGTTTCACCAAATCAGCAGTTCTTGGAATATAGGACAGTCCCCAAATACCTTGAGGCTCCTGAAGCTAAAAAAACTTTTGTCCCCCTTTCCTGAATTTTCTGTGCTCAGAATGGAGTGAAAAATGCATGAAGAAACTTGAGAGAAGATGCTGACTTCCTGCGGATTTTTTTACTGGCTATTTCAGATGCTCAAAATGAAAACATCACCACTTTTGCGATTCCTTCAATTAACTACGCGCACAGAGATGAGGACTGGGTGGGTTAAAATGTACTGTACTGTGCCAAGAAGCTGCTGTTCAAAATATTTTTACTGGCTTAAAAAAATCCTCTTAATACTGCACTGGAATAACTAGGATTCAGATTCGGTTAGTATTACGTGGACCTTAAACACAAATCCTGCTGCATAACACACTGCCTCCCTGTCTAGATAATGCAGATTCTTAGTGTTTTGAAAAACCACAAATCCCGTTACAAGTGCCTGATTACATAATGCGTCTTACTTACAGAATACACATACTTTTTCACTTTAATTCACCTGCTGAATTTTTTCAGCGTCTGTGTTTTTGCAGTTCACATTGTAGCCTGGTATTGGAAAAAACAAAAACCATTAGTGACAAAAATGCTCATTTCCACACTATTTTTTAAAAGGAATCCATCAGGTTATCTGGTATCCTGCTTTGGTATCTTGTGAAAACAAATTCTGACGTAAAAATGTACTTTGACAGAGGATGGATGATGATAAAAATAACCTCAGCAGAGCTTTATCAAAAGAGACTATTAGATTACTAGAACGCCAATCCAGTCCACAGCCTCCAAAACCTATGCAAATGAGGCAGAACAATAATGTTTTAGTCCCACATCTGGTAGAGGTCTCAATTCTCCATGACCACCTACTGAAGACAGCACAGTTGATTGTTTGAACATGAATTCCGATCTCAATTGTTTTTGTTTGGTTTGGCCCATGGGCAGCGCAATTAAACAAAGCCATTCAGAGCACAATAAATATTTGATTTGGAATAGTGAAGGCTTTTTGGACTGTCATTAATTAAGGATACAGGCAGCTGTCGCCACAGAACACCCCTGGATCCTAAAACATCATTTATGTGGAGTGCGAATGTCAAAAGCCACTTCCTGTGCACAGAGACACCTGTTTGGACATGTCAGTACATGAAAGTGGTTTGAAGGCAGGAAACACCCTGCAGCTGAAAGAGTTATGAGGCAATGCAGAGAGACTTGGCTCTATCCCACCATGCAGTGCAAAGCCAATCCTCTGCTGCGGTCGAAAAATGCAAAATAAAAAGAACAAGATAGGAAAGATTAATGACCTCTTTTTATGGGTGCAATGTTAGGCAACTGGTATGGGGATTCTCTGTGATCCCAAACTTTTGTACAGTATCTAAACTCCATTTAAAGTTTTGAAATTCTTGGTACAGAACAAATAAAACAGTTTTGTGTTTTCAATATACTTTTCTCAAAGTCATGCAACAAAATGAAACTTTATAAGCTGCTCGTGGTAAAGGTGGTGCTTTAATGCCTAGTCTTTCACTTGCTACCAAGTGAAAGACTAGGGTGTAAAAGCAACAAAACTGTCCACAGAACATGTGTGGTCGCCCAATTCTTTTTAGAAGCAAGACAATGAAGTTGTTCAGTGCTCAGTGAAGTTGTGACAAGCTCAGTGCTTGTCAATTGCTTATTTATAATGAGATGCCACAAATGCAGCCAATGTTATTATAATATTCAAACAAAAAGGAGGTGCAAGTGAGAGCTAGAACTCCAATCTTAATCAAAATATCAAAGCAAATGGCAACCTTTCTTTGTGTAAAAAAAAGAAATGAAATGCGATGTTGAAATTACAGTCATTCACAGCTGAGACAACAGTAAGAGTCTGGAAATGGGGAAAAAAAAGAAAGTAGTCCATCTGAACACAGCGTACAAATGTGACCTGATCTAACCCCTTAGAAGAAGACCGATCAGTAAGTAACTGCCAACCCTGAACTGCCAGAGATGAATATTGAAACTGCTACATCCATGAGGAACGTTCACTTCAGGCACCAAATAGAGACACAGAGTGGAAACTCTGGGAGCTAAGAAAGTGCTGAACACTGCAAAAGCTTGAAGCACTTAACAGTTTCTCGTGGGAAAGGAGGAAGGTACACAGTGACACCTCCCTGTCAATAAAAAAGACAGGCCTAATGTGCAAGTCTTCTAAGGGCTGAGCGCCACAGACTTCATCCCACAAATCCCCTCATAATCAGAAACCTTATGCATAATACAGACAGTGTGATCTGAAGGGCCAAACAGTAAAGTATGTAAATTGAATTCAGGCTAAAACCAGTGCAGATGTAATGTCAAACGAAGTCTGCCTGTGAACAGTCTCAACTAGAGGAGATAAAAACCTGTCCTGCCACAGGGATTGTATAGGTTTTCGGAGACAATGTTTCTTGAACAATCAAAGTGCATGTGGACAGGATTTATGTTCCATCACATGGTGATGGAATACTTAGAGGGGACACTTTTATACATCAAAATCAACTGAGGGTATGAGCTGCTACCTTAATACAGCATTGTGTTTTTGAAGATTGAACAAGTACGTCCACACAAGGTGTGATTAAGTGACTCCCAACGTGAGTGCTGCCCAGGCAATAGCAGCTCAGAAGCAGTGTACCCTGGTCCAACTTGGATGTAAGATGGGAACAGCACATTCACAGGCAACAACAGAGGCACTTGGTTGTTTCCTCTTGCGAAAGCTGTAAATTTGTACTATTTAAACTTTCTCAAAACACAGAAGTGAAGGCCTTTTCTTTCCCACATCCAAGTTAAATTAAATGCAGCATTCTCCTCCCAGGGTCCAAAATCCTTATGTGCCCCCTAAAAAGCAATGATTTAAAAAGTTTCAAATATTGGCATCTACAGTATATTTACATTTAGGGATGCAAATCCTATCCCATCCTTGATAACTTCTTCCCAACTTGGAAATCTTGAAGACATGCACACCTGAAAAATAACGGTTTGTTTTCCTTGTAAATATTCATATTTAATCAAACCTGTTTAAAATGCGTAACTCTAACCCTCTACCCAATGTATAGTATTTTGCAAGATAAGCGTTTTTTGGTGGAAGATTTTGCTTGTGTGTTGATGGCAAGTAATCATGTCCCATTGATTGACAGATTTTAATTAGATCAATTTCAAGGAATCAAAAAAATGTTGCCAACATTGCTGGGACTCATGTTTAGCAGAACTAGAGAGCACAAACATTTAAAAAAAGCCTTGTAGTGAATGTATCTGTATTCTACTAGATGAAAAAATGGGTAGGAGATTAAATCGGAGCCCATGAAAATGTTCGTTCTCGAATTTCCCTTATAATTATTCTCTTGAAATATTATTCCCTTACAGCATGCATAATCGAGCCAAGGATGCAGTGTATGAAAACTAATTGCTGATACTTAAACTGAATTATTCCCTTATGTACAATTGTGTTCTTCTCTACTCTCTCACAATACCATTCAGTAGACTGAATATTCTGAGAGACTTTTTGAAATTTGAACACTGTCACTGTGCTCACACTCTTACATTAAAGACACAGTAAATAGTCAACCTGCTTATCCACTCAGGGTCAGTAATTAGGGAGGTTTATGAGGTTGCAACAGATAGGTTTGTTGGTGAAAGAATTAGGAACTCTGTGAGTCTTAAAACTTCCAGCTAGGCTCCTGGAAATGAAACTAGCAAAGCGCTTAAATTAAAAGTCACGGCAAAGAAGACAAAAACAGCTCTGGTAAGCTCGGTGAAAAAAGTGCATACACTATAGCTGGCTCTATTTTTCACCTTGCAATGCAAATTCAAAATTATGCAGCATTATAAATTACTGTATTTGGCTGATGTTTTTTCCAAACTTACAGGGTTGCAATTGACGATATTATATATATACACCTTTGTAAATTTCTGTACGCACAAAAAGAATCTAGAACTTTAAACACAACTCCTCTCTGCCACAACACGTTCCTTTTAAATACCTGTGAATTCTCTTGTAAGACATGTGCCTTTAAAACACAACAGTTACTGTGTGCCCTGAACAACAGGAGTATCTTTTTCTGTGGCGCTAACACCTTCAAGTTCATGCTGAGAAATCCAGCTCAGGAAACAGAGGGCAAGGAATGTGAGTTCTGTCCGCGCATTTGGAATGGACATCTTGTTTCGAGCACGCAGATGGCACCCGTGCAATGTCACGATGACTGTGTGATGCTGTCTTTTAGCTATGCATGTAAACAAAGACGAGGATTTCCTGAGCTCTGCATTGTGTTTCCGCACGCATTGTCTCACTCTCTTCTAACCTGACCTAATGCCAGAGACCAGTGTTGGATTCAAGCAAGGGCTGTCTCAAATAAGGGCATCCGGCTAATGTAGTATCATTATTGGCCATCAGTACAGAGGTTAACGTAAGAATGGACATTCTGTGCCAAATAAAACCACAGGACTCTGACCACAATACTGAAAGAACAGTGCTAGCCATCTGCTTTTTGAAAAAACCCATTTGGGTTAAGAAAAAAATGCCTCTTTTTTACATTGAGAAGTGATTTTCTTATGTTTGGGAATGTGCTCTGACTTCATCTAGAAGAGGAACGCTTCCCGGAATAGACTTCCATGTAAAATCCAATTGTACTGCTTAGTGCTTGGGCTATTCACGTGTGTGTGGACTGAATTCATGTGTGCAGTCATGTTCTGAGACTACTGGGCTGGGCCTAGATTCACCATGACCTTCTACAAATACATTGGTTACTGAAAAAGGATGAATAGAATCATCATGTACAGTATATGGGTGGAGTGGTGGCTCTGTGGCTAATGATCTGCGCCTGTGGCTGGAAGGTTACCGGTTCAAATCCCACAGCCGGCAGAGGAATCCTATTCGTTGGGCCCCTGAGCAAGGCCCTTAACCCCCACTGCTCCAGGGGCACTGTACAATGGCTGCCCCTGCGCTCTGACCCCAAGCTTCACTCCCTGTCTGTGTGTCTCATGGAGAGCAAGCTGTGGTATGCGAAAAGACAAATTCCTAATGCAAGAAATTGTATATGGCCAATAAAGTGATCTATATCTGTAAAACAAGAGCCCCTCAAATATTACCTGCTATATTTTCTTTCCATTTCTGACAAACTTGAAAAGGAATCTGAAAGAAATCTTGTTTTCGTGGTCATGCACATTCGTCAAGAGCAACTAAAATAACTAACAAAATATTTGAAAGAATATATTGCAAAAATCATAGACACACAGAGGACAACTTTTCTCAACTGACATTTTCTCTCCAATACAGTACTGTGATGTTCTTCTGGCACACTTTCATTTACAATTATAAATCAATTATATAGCAGTGTACCTCATTATGCTTAATATTAATAGCTTGCTCAATTCTGTCACAGACCACGCAGAACCTAATGATTAATTCATGTCTCAGACAGCAAGGATCTTGATAATTTTATGACAATAATACTCAGGTCCAAACGTTTTTTCTTCATTATGTGTCTTTTACTAAAATAACCAATTCAGGCTGATTTAGATGGATGGAATTAAGACTGCATTCATCAATACGTGCTTATACAATTTATAGAAAGTTTTTACAGGTACAGAAGCTTGACAAAGTCTTCCACATATGCAATTGTGTACAAAACACAGAAGCAATGATCTTGCGCTCTGGTTTCTTAGGGGAATATTTGATACATGTTTGCCAAGCCAAAAAATACATTCGCTTTTAATACATTTTACATGTTTCTGTATATCCATCAGGCTACTTTGAAATAATAAGGAAATGCATTTTTTTCTTAGGGCTGGCTGGGTAGAACAGTGACCTCAGCTTTTCCGATAAGAGAGGAGACTGGAAGAAAACACACAAGAGTTTTCTCCCTCAAGTATTTTAGGTCACATACTTTTTGATGTAACTAGTTCAGCTACAGTCCCCCTGAATGCTTGTATTTATATCTGGGTCTTCATTCCCAGAGTGATTCTATGCCTTTTGCCCAGGCTCCTGCTCCACTTATTCCCCACAATCAATCAAAACGGATGACGACAGAGCAAAGTTCCACAAACAAAAACGGGGAGAATCAAAAACAAAGTAAAAGCTGCCATGACCTTTCAAGTTATAAATTCAGTTTTACAGGCTTTGAGACTCGCATTGCAAGGAGGTTCCAATCGACTAACTCAAACCTAGCCCAAGGTTAGGGTCAGGGCGAGCTACAGCTGAGGCATACAGAAGGAGGAGCCACCTCATGTGGAAGTCAACATGATCTACTGAACTAATTCTTGCTTGTTGAGGCTTTTCTCACCATTTCTTATTAGTGGGGTACGGATTCCCTTGGCGACGTGCACACTTGCAGAAACACCCATCTCTCAAAACCCTGAATAGATTTTTATAGTTTAAGGCTCAATATGTAGATTTACAATTCTCGAATGCCTTGTAACTGCCTTTATTGAAGAAAAGTGATTACTTTGTAATTATTGCATTTTTAACATCGGAAAGATGTGGAACATAATGTTTTATGGTGGGTTGAAGTTATGGAATACAAATACATCCCGAAGGGAAATTTACCTCCATTTCCCTTCAGGTTCAATAAAAGTCTTATCTATCTACATTGTAAAATACATACTCGCCAACTTACCAAACTACATACCCATCTGCTTAACTACCTACCACCTCAACCACAAAAAGAACTTGGTACCCTCCTAGTCCACCCACGTGCCTACCTTGTGATTTTAGTACATGACATGCTCTCCCATAATCAACCTACAGTATATTCACCTGTAATATTATACTATGCTCATGAGCAAGACGTGAAGGGGATATTTCAAAGACGTCACATTTGAATTTCTATATTACTTTGGCAGATATTACCTTTAAAATGAATATAACGGAAGAAGTGCAGTAAATCCAAGATCAGAAACACATATGAGAATTGAACTAAAAGAGCCTGGTTTTGGAAGACTACATGTTTTTCATTTTTCATTTCAATGCCTTTAAAAAGGGGTTAGTGGTGAATACGAGCAGTTGCATTTGACCACAGTAGCGATATTTTCTCTTCCCAGGAGGGGGAAGGTTTGTGTATCTGGGTTTAGCGAGCATTAAACGAGATGGATTTAGATTCCTTGGTGGAAGAAAAACGTTGTGATTACTTAGAATTAGTGCCTTTAAGGCCATTTACAGTGCATCTTAATGAACGAAAAATGACCACTACCTACGTGACAACTATCTCTGCTGTAGACTTTCATTATCTGATGTGCCACTTTGCAACTTTTTCAAATGCAGGTACAGTATTTAAAGGAAATGTCATGCACCAGTGAGGTCAGTTAAAGTGGGCACTCCAGACAACAACCTCCCTTCCCTCTGATGTGCATTTCTGCAAGATCGCCGCAGGTTGGGCACCAACCTGCCACAGTTATTTACTGTATTACGGCCAAGGCTCAGCATGCCAGCACTGATGATTACCCTGTTTGACAGCACCAAAGAATTTCAGAAAAGGGCATCTATTTGTTTCAAAGAGCACCGTCATGATTCTGGCTTCTGATTTTATTACCATTACAGAGCTAACCCAGACTGTGCAAAGCTCGACAGCTTGGTTTCCACTGCAGTCAGCCATCAATGTGCAGAGAAATGTTCTTCCAGGTTTTAAATCCACTGAATTCTATTTTGGTTTCTAATAAGCTAAATCGTAGGTCTGCTCTGTCAGACAAGCATATGTGATGAGCATACTGCAAAGCTGGATTGGTCAGCTGAACTAAGTACAAGTGCTACACATGGCAATAACAAGTTTAAAAAGGATATGTAGCTTGCAATTCATGCTGAAATCCTTACCAGAATCACAAAATAGAAATGGCTTAGAATGTAAGGGAAAAGGCAATATTTTCAAAAGGACAAAGCTGAGGACACCGCAGCACATCGAACAATTCAGTGCATTCTTTAGGACTTCACTCTGAATTTTTGGTTATTATGTTTATGAATTAGGTTTTAAAATAAAACCACAGGGCATTGGTGTGCAACTGAGCGTTCAATTACTCAACAAGAACAAATTAGCTGCTATTAAATTCTAGTCTATTTTAGATGGCTGAACAAATTATCCGCTAGTATTGTTCATTCTAAAGTGCTGAATATCTGTAGCCCTTTCATTATTTATATGTTTTGAGTAATTAGCAATTGCACATAAAGGGGGACAGGCTTAGATATCCAGTCTACATTCATTCAACATTTACTCTAAAGGAAATCTCTTGTTAACTCCTTTAGGTTTTCAATTTATAGCCAAATAACGCATCTTGGGAAAAAAAATGGAACACTTTTTCCAACTTTGTAGCCAGAGGGAACATTATCAGCAGCTTCCTGTGATAAGTAGCCCGGATGCGTACTGTCTCCCACTTGGGATGTTTTTCCGTTAATTATTTTTTTATGGACCATATGGCCCTGTAGCAAAAGCGCACTAAAGCTGATATCAAGTAACAATCTTCTGATATAATTAGTGCGCCTCCTGTGAGGGTCCCAAGGATACAATCAGGGGAAGGAAAACTACTCCAGTGATCACCTAAGTGTAAATAGACAGACAACTATTGACAGCAAAATGGCAGAGGATCCAGGCTATTGATCCGTGCCATCTGGCTTTTAGCAAAGGGTAATTTTTGTTCCCTAAGGTAACCCACTGCATCTTCTTAAATCAATGTAGGCTACTCAAGGAATTTCTTCTGCCATCATGCCCTAATAAAGTCTTAAAACATTTGCATTCATTCCCGAACTGTGACGGCAAGGAGTCAAGGAAGGGGAGGAATGCTTTGTCCCAGCTGGAGAGAAGCTGCACAAAAAGCAGCAACTGTATTATCTTTTATTTCCTCAGTCATGCTGGGGTAAAAAAAACATACAGAGAATCAGAGCTCAACACGGCAAGCACGCACAATCTTTAACGAGTAGCTGGGGAACGGGGAGCTGGGACTGTGCCGTGCTTTTGTTAACACGGTAGAGCGGACTTTTGGCTTGGCGTGTGTGATGCCTTTATCCACAATTCGTTTCAAGAACAAGAGTGCGGGTTAAATGTTATGGCTCAGAATGGCCGGTCTAAATTCAGACTATGCAACGTGTGAGCTGCAATAATGTGTTTTTAGTTGCCATATTAAAACTGCCCAAGTGCAACACAGCGTGGAGAACATAGAGCTGGCTGCAGGACCTGAACCCACCTGTGTCCTGAATTGCATAGCTGTGGGAGAGATACTCCAGGAGAATCCTGGCCACACCTGGCTATTGACGCAGCCCAGATCTGAACCAGAGACTTTTGACCTCTGATGCTCAGTTCACCTTCCAAGCAGAGGTGGAGATATATGGAAGCCCAGAAGATACCAACTTCTTCACATCACATCATCAAGAATTAAAATCTGCTTTACCTACGGGTTTTATCGGAGCGGAGCAGTAATACTGATTAGAAACCAGCTGCTACCAAGACAGTGTTCAGAAATTAACGAGGCTCTTTAAGTAAGATTCAAATCTTTCCATGATTGTCAAATAAATGAATGATCCAATTGTGAATTAATCTTTGGGTATTCACCTAATCCATACATTTATTGAAAAGGATATGTTTTCAGAAATTGACTGGCCTTTCAATAAAAATATAACTTGCTAGACTAAAATCAGCAGTGCTTAGATATACAATAAGTGGATTGCTTTAAGAATACTGGATAATTAAAGATCCAGGCAGACCCAACTCACCCATCAAATCCCAAACCAGTTTTGACCTAACTAACCTAATGAGTAGACATGTCTGAATTAATTCATGCCTTACTTTGTAGATGTTTAATGTGGTCAAGTTCTAACTAAGGTCAGTAAAAAATTCTTATATTTAATGCACAGACATACTGTGGTGGACTGGATGTACAGTAGCACAAGTGAACAATCTATGGTCTAAAACATATACATATCATCATAACCAAGAACTACAAGCTGTTTCATAATCAAACAAAGTCTATAATAGATTCAGTTGTCTGGTACAGAGTCAACTCTGAAAATTATGGATGTTGTGTAGCATGTAGCTAAAGCTTGATCTTAATACTGATCTGATGTCCCTCCCTAGGATCTTAACTTCCCATAGCTTTGACATGACCTTGGATTTAAGTCTCATTCAAAAGATGACACCTTCTGCAGCACAGATTTACCACACATGGGCACCGGCTTGGGATTTGTAGTGCAGAGATAAGTCTGCTGCATTATAATCAAACATGTGCTGGAAGACAAACGGGAAATGTACCATTCTTATTACTTCATACATTTTTGGTTGCAGAACAGCATTCTCCCAAGGAAAGCCTGTGTAAAAGGATAAGCAAAATAATAATAAATAAAATGATGGTATTGTTGAAATACACCTGTGACAAAGGACGTTTGAGTACATTTTTGGGAGAACTGGCGTGCATGGATGTCACCTGAGCGCCTGTGATAACAAAATGACATCTGCTGAACGCGTGACGTCCTTTGGCAGAAACTCAACTGGACGGCTCTTTGAATCCAAATAAAAAATGTTAAGTGAAGCGAAAAGAAGACCTGAGCATGATGAAAGCAGTCATTTAAGGGAGGATAGGTCTAGCGTGCGTGAAATGGGTCTTTTACACAAAGAATTCTGTACACAAAAAAGAAACCAAGGTTTCACGCTAACACTTCCCCAGAAATTTCAGAAGTTCCTTCCCAAGAGCTCTTCTAGCTACAGTATTCTACTGCCAATGTAGCTCCACTTTAGCTCATTTTAGGTTCCAGCTCTGATGCCTACAGTCCATTAACTGTTACTCACTGGAATGGAATTGAAACAGAAGAAATATCTCCTTACCGATCAAGAGCTAAAAAAAATAAGGACTTCATAATTTCCCAACACAAATATGTGTTACCCTCTAATGACTTTACGGTTGTGGTGGTTTGGAAAAAAATTATGCATGCATGTTGTTGGAGGCTGTACCCTGGCTTTTATGAAGAAATGCTACAGTACCGAAAGGGTTCGATGGGCTGAACGAGCTCTTCTTATTTGTGACCTGTTTTTAACTTGTCTCAACAAACAGGTTGACCAGACATGATCAGACCATCAAGCTGAATTTTATTCGCATGTCCCCAATTCATTTAACACAAACACCTTGAATCTTAAGGGTATCGTTAGCCTCTCCTGATGTTAACGATAAAAAAAACAAAATTCTGTCAGGAGATCTTTTGCTTCCCTTCTTGATTCAGAAAACTGTCAACCTTTAACAAGAGAGAAATTTGAAAAGTACCTCTGCTCACCATACACTTCAGCTTTTCTTACACATGGCGATTAAAACAAGTAACCTGCATGGAGACAGGGGTGATACTGTGGGTAAAAAAAAATACTGTATTGTTCGTAGGAACCTTAAAATTGGTTTAAAAAATACAAGAATGCCTGAGACCTTTCCACATGAGTGTTTGCTTGCTGTTCACTGTGTGGATGAACAACAATTAAGAGGCCTGAATGACACAGCCTCTTGCAAAACATTTATTCAAGAACACAGTAAGTACTGTATATATTAACACACAAAAAAAAATCTAAATTGACAGTTTGGCAAGCATTAAACACCGCATCTACAGAGTATTTTACAGCTTACAGTCTTAGAATATTTTTTTCAAGTTGGATTTACAAAACGTACTGTATGTTTGAAGTGGAATGAGCAATGAGAAATGGAAATGGACACTAAACGACATTTACAGATGTATTAATAAGACATTTCTGATTGCATGAGTTAAGGGACCCAGAAAATGAGCAATTTAAGAAACTCAGTTTTAGAATTTGCATATTTACTGTTGATCCTTCCACGTTTTCATACCATCCCTTCAAATTTACATGGAAGTTGCGGTCGCTTCTTTGCACTACTGATACACAGAAGGTACTGTATACTTTGCTATTTCACTGCCACCAATGATACAATGGCACTCAAGGAAACACATCTTAGCATGTCATTTATCAGAAGCAAAAGAGTTCTTTTTCACCAGCTGCAGTTTAGCAGAAAATTCAAGATGTAGCGGTCGAATCAGGAGATGAGTACAGGAAAAACTGCCGCCCTGAGTTTGCAGTAACAAAACTCTTTAGATAGCTTTGCTCAAGAACCCTCTGCTCACCTCCTGAATGATAAAAGATCAGTTTTTATCTCTTCATAAATCTTTAACATAATGCTTTTTTGAAATCTTTAAGAGGTGCAATGGTGACTGGTTGAAATGTTTGGGGTGTTTTGGGAATTCTGAAAGCTGGTCATCAAGAATCATTTTTGTAGATCTGCAATCAACTTGTCGAGTCCACGCGGATCAAGCGGATCAGCCTTGTCTGCCCATATACTATAGGGGGAGCTCCCGCGGGTTTTCTCATTCGTGGTAAAACCCTTGTTGAGAAAATACTGCCTGAGCGTCTGGTTTATTAATCATCTCCTCTTTTCAGGGGTGAAACACAACACTATGAGAACCATGAAATTTCCCATCCCTTCATTATCAGCAAGCCCCTTACCCATGATAAGGCAACTCTGAGTCCATCCCAGAAGCCCAGAGCACAAGATGACACCCTGGACAGGACACCAGTCCACTGCAGGGCAGTATCAAGAACTGTGAATCACGCGCCACTGTTCCAGGAATCCCTGTCCCAGTTACAGACAGACATGGCCCTACATGACAAACAGATTCCTATTTCTTATTTAAAAAAGTTCAGATGACATGCTCAATCAGGCCAGGTGCTTCCATTATAAAGTCTCCATTTTTGTGCCTGAACGTAGAGAGAAAACCCACCGAAAAATCAGGAGGACCAACGTGAAATTTAGGTAGCGTCCTGCTTTTTAAAAAACAAATTAAAACTGACCATTCTGTACTGCATATGGACAACTTATTGCGGACAAATCTGCATTTGTATGAAATGACTCTGAAGCTCAGATTTATACCATGAAGTGTGTTTTATCATATTATTCTATCTTTGAGTGGGCTTCAGGAAATGTCAGACATCTTACCTGTTTAATCCCAGGACTAAATCTTACACAAACTGTAAACAAAAATAATAAAATTGATTAACCTTTTGATAGGGAAATCAGGCGCTCTGCAAAAGATAAATCAAATAAAAAATATGCAGAATGGTGGAACAGGATTAAGCGAAACATACTGACAAGGGAGCTGTACAAAATATTACTCACGACATTGTTTAACGTTTGGCACACACTAAGTTTGCCTTGGAAGTGTCTTTTAAACTATCATTAGATTACTGCTTGTACAACAGTCTTTAAATAATGCAGTTTCACATCAGCACAGAGCTCCAGGGAGGACTGCTGCAGGTGAGATACATATACAAATTGTTTTAGTGCCGATTCATTTTTAATGCCAAGGTCTCAGAGAATTTAAGATCAGTAGTGTACAGAGTGCATAACTCTCACTCGAAAGTAGCAAGGTCAGCATGACAGACCTGGGATGATATAAGAATTGTCCTATTGGGATCCAGGAATTGATGTGAAAAGCTTTTCTTCTCTAATAAAGACTATGAGGAAGTTCTCCTTGAAGCCTCAGAAATTCTACTCCCAGCAAATCAAACGGTAAATAACCAAATGAGATCCAAGTCAGGGTAGTTGTGGTAATTAACAGTGTCGCAAAGAGCCAATAAAAATGATACAGGGGTGATTTTGGATGTGTTTTACATTAGATAACCTTTATACACTGCCAGAAGACAGGACTATTAGAGATATTTATTTCCTCTACATGGCCTCTTTCATTAAATTATTCTTTGCATAATGTGTAACCAAGCTCCCAACAATGCGATTGATATTGGATGATTTAATTGTTCTTGAGTTTAATTTAATGGATCCTCTCTCAGCTGAAGGTGTCTTAGCCATCACTGCCTCAGTGCTGCACCAACAATGAGAGCGATAACTCAGCCTCTATCCAGCTGTGGGGTTTTGGGTGGTGTCTTTTTAACAAGGCTCCCTTCAGCAGCTTACCTCCTTCAAATGCAATTTTTACACAGAAAAAATGTAAAGGAAATTTACAACATGCAATTTAGGATATGGGCAGCTATATGTCTTATTAAAACTGAGCTAAAAACAAAGTCAGACAAAGCAAATAGTTCAGAAGAAATGCCCAATTTAGTTCACGGCATGATAAAGTATTTTACTTACATCGTGTTTGCCTCTTTCTTTGTCATATCTGAGAAATCAAAAATTGGACAGCACAGGAACTCCCACAAGCCACAATCTAATGGGAAAATAGCCCTAGCAGTCAAGGGTCAAAAGATATGAAAAGCAATGAGGTCCTGTAATTGTAAGGGCTCAGTGAGTTCACAGATCACAAACGCTGACTTGCCGATCAGTGGCAAACATCCTGATTGTTTGATATTTTGAGGGAAAATAAATGATGCTTTTAGAAGTCTGGAAACTTTGAGGTACTTGCAATGTTAAATTTGTGTCACCCCAGATGAATTAAAGGGGAAAAAAATGATCTGAGGAAAAAAAGAAAATTGAGGCCTCGTGAACAAATTGATGAAAAGCTGGTTTTTAAGTCGTGTTTCCTGCGGCATACTCTGGGCTATTACTCCTGTATTTCTCATAACAGGAAATGCAAAGAAAAGAAACAAAGAGGCTTTACCAGAAAATAAACCTTGGAAGTTTGTTTCAGAAAGCTTCCACTGCCACCACTATCGGGTGAGGACTGTAAAGGGAAAAAAAAGGTTGGAAAGAAAATCCTTTAATAAAACAACTTCTTCAAGCCAGGGTTCATATGCAAAGTACAGGCCACTCTTAAATGTTTCTTTCATCCATTCAGATAAGATTTTCTATGAAATCTGGGACCTACAGTATACTATGGTATAGGGCCTAGAGATTAACAAAAAAAAATTGGTTTTGTGGTTTGTCATTGGCAACATGTTTCTGGGCGCAGGGGGGAGTGGGCAGCATCCCACAATATGCAATGGAGGGGTGCAACTGGGGTGAGCTGGCTTCCCGATGGGGTGACTGCTTTGATGAATAAGCAAGTCCCAGCCAGAGGTCCAAGCAGGCAGGGCAGAGGGGAAAGACACAACCTTACCTTACTTGCCGATGTTTTTTTAGGCGTTTAGGTGTTTTGCAGCCTTTCAGAATGGCAGTGACAGCCAAGACTTCGATTTTTGCAGATTGAACACTGTATAACGTTTTTTTCCCCAAAAGTTTCCTAAATTTTGTGCCATGATGCCAGAGGGTTGTGACCAGACGACGACGGTCAGACAAGGCCAGGTAGAAATGGACTGAGGTGAAATAACCCATCAGATGTCAGTAGATATGTAGCATCTGCTCTATAGTCTTGCTCATATGGCGTTTGAATAAATTCTGAGCCTAGAACTCTTTAGCAGAAAGGCGGGAGTGTCAGAAATATAAGACACCTTGCTTTCCAAGGTGCTCCAGGTCTTACAGTACCTGTATAGCTACACATTTTAATACAGAAGTGTACTTCTGATCCAATGTAGCAATTATGGTTCCCCACAATCAGAGACAAGTCTCTAACTCTGCCAATTCCAGAAGGCATAGATCTTAGGACTAATTATCCAATCAGCTCTCCTGCTCACCACACCTCCCAGCTGTAAACTACTTTAGAGCTATCCACAGTTACCTCAGTGCTCAGTATTGGGTTTCCCTGGTGAGCCTCATGTCCACGCTTTCTGAAAGTTAACCTTCTTGTGTGTTACTGGTTGCTGGACTCCGCTTCTGCTTGACCACAGCTTTTGGATCTTGCTCCACACCTTAAGTACGCCTGGTTTCTTTACCCCTCTTCCTTGAACTTAAATAACATACCACATAGGGTCAACAGTACCATCTACTCCGGCCTACACTGGCGTAACAGTAACCTGTGCAAACAAACTCACCTGCTCGGGCTACAAAACTTCTGCCATTGGCCTCTCCTTCTCAAGAGCGGCACGAAATTTGAAGAAATAAACATTTTGGGTATTGCAAGATTTTTTTAGCTGGAGCTGGTCAATTGTTGTGGCTTAAAAAATGAAGTTCAGGTTTGAGAAAATATTTAGTTGGAAAAGGGTTTCAAAGTAAATCCATACTGTAGCTAGGAATGTGTGCATTCTGCAAAAGATGATTTTGCTTATTTTCTCCACTCAGAAAACAAACACTTAGGGATTCACAATCAATTCTTTTAGCTGAGGACAATTAAGTTGCACACGGCCAGTCACTGCTATGAGGCACTAATCTGAGGAAACAAGGCTCTTTTTTCACATGTCACATGCACTAAACTCTGGGCATGAAAACTCAAGGTTGGCCACCTGGCACATCACTGTAAGCTTATTTCAGCAACTCATCAGGACATCAGATACTTCCACGGGTTTAGAAGGTAGCAGACCCCTGCATTCTAAACAAGTCATGTGGCAAGGATTATTAGCCAGTGAGTCATCTGCAGATTCTTAGCCTCAAGAAACGAGTACTGTACCATAATAACCCAAGCAGACACTAAACGGAACATTAAAATGTGTGCAATGGATTTGCTGACAGACACCTTGTAGACAGAGCTAGGCAGAATGCTGAAAATATACTTACCAAGAGAGACAGAGAGGGGCACAGTACTACAGCACTGGTCGGTTAAGCAACCACACAAACAGGTAAAAAAACTATTCTTGTACAGATGAAGTCCTTTGGAATACAATACCTTTGGCAGAAAGACAAGCTTAGCGAGACTGTCAGCGTGCTAAAGGTCATAGGTGGGGGACAGAAGTGGAGGAAGGGGCTGCTTTTCTGTCACTGCATTAAGCCTGGACTTTAGAAGTAGGGTCAAGGATATTTGCAAACGGTGTAATAAGAAATTACTGACTGACCAATGTTATTCCGGACATTAAAATCATAGCAGGAGGAGAAGAACTTGAATCTAAAGCAGGATATATCCCATCAAAGCAGTGTGATTTCTATAATGAAGTTGAGTAAGCATCATGAGTCTGCTTATTCTGTAATCGCAACCTGATTGAGCCCTCGGCTCCTCAGACTTCTAAATAACCAAAGGAACCCACAAACGTGTCAGATTCATGCAAACAATTACAACATACAAATCGCCAATACGTGTGAACAACTTACAAGACATCAGAGTATCATTCTAACATTAGAGTCTGTCCATCGATACAGAGGCATAGTGTGCTTTAGACGACCTGAATGCTGCAGACTTTTGGAAGCCATATTCCTAACCATCTTCTAGAACACAAACCTTCAGAGAAAAAAGAAATAAACAAAGTGGCTGTAACAAAGCTTAGTATCCCAAGAAAGCTGACTTTAGGAGGTGTATTTAGAACACGGACATTTATTTCCTCAGTGCAGCTATTAGCTTCAATGTACAAGGCAACCTTTCCTTTCTGCCCCACCTCAACATGAGAGGGAATAATATCGACATCAACTAGTGGTTCCTCTTCTGTGCGAGCTGAATGTCGAGACCTTGGAGGGGTTCGACATTTGCGCGGCTCTTGTGCCGAAAATCTTGATGCCTTACAGTACTTGAGCCGACAAAGGGACATCATTATTTCAACAGCCCCTTCTCTTTCCACCACAGTGATGTCACTGGTAAGCTTCAGAGAGTAACAAAGCCTGCTGTAGTTAAAAGGTTACAAGTAATTTTCCAAGTGAGCCCCTTACAAAAATATCTTGCACATCTTGGACCACATCTATTTGTGAAATAACAGTCCACATTCATTCGGTGAGGATGCTGACCTCCTCAGTCCCTACGTCCATTCATCCACAGATCTATTTTCGTCACATGTGATAAATGGCAGACTTTGATGCAGCGACCTGAAAGGAAAAGGGAAAAAGCCTTTTGACACTAATGTTAAACCTCAAGAAAACAGCAGTATCTAAGTCATCAAACAAAACGATAGGACTTTTCAAGCACTCACTAATCAATTGATATCAGTACTGCAAGAGAGGATTTTTGCACACAGAACGCTCCAACGTAGCTGTGGGATGCACATGAACTGAATAAAGTAATTAAATTGAAATCTAATTCTTGACAGTATGTAATCTAATATAACAATGAGAATTTTACAAAGTGTTTTGGATTTGGAATAAAGAACCACAGCAGCCTCTTTATATTTTACGAGTAATTAAAAACATGATTCCTTTTTGCTTTAGTGTGGCTCACTCCTGGGAAGGGAATGTGTTATTTGCACCTTAACTCCATGTCAGAAACCAGAACATGGAAAAATCCCTATATCCTTTACATGTGTAAAACAAAGTCCTTCATTTTACAGGTTCTATATTATTCAAGAAAACATTAGATCCAACACAAATATTCGGTAGGGCACAAAAGCAATACATTTGTCAAAATGTAAATCCACTGATAATCTTTACACCCAGGATCCATATACTGTAAGTTGCATACCGTATAACTTTAGGAATAAGAAACAAAGTTTAAAGTTGAAAGTTTTAGTTCTAAGTTTTAGGTTTAGTGTCAGAGTTAATCTTAGGGTTTGGGTTATGGTTGGAACACTTTAATGCATCCAGATTAAATCTGATGAACGGCATTCCTGTTGACATGACTCTTCCAGCATTTGTACAACAAGTCCACCAAAAAGTCAGATTCTTTAGAGTAACTTTGCTCTCTTGAGCCCTTGGGTTGGCTGCAGTTTAGGGGAAGTGCTGCTGGTAAAAGCAGAGCAGTTAGGGAGCACAAGCACTACCTGTCAGATCAATGGGACAGCTGACAATCTCAGGATGGTATTAGGCAGTACTCTCAGCCGCAACTCAGAGAGAAAGTCAGACGGCAGGCTCAGAGATGACTTTCCACACTTTACAGTCTTTTAGCTGACATCGATTCGGATCTGCACAGGATACTACTTCCCATTTATGAAGAATATGAAAAAAGAGATTTTAAGATCAGATTATCAGAAGACAAGAAAAGTAATAAGTGCAAAAATACCAGGAAGATGGTTTTTTGTCTCGCCTGGCTTGTTAATTATAATTCTTCTTCTAATCACCTTTGAGGCAGAGTGGGCAGGGAATTTTTAGAAGAGATAAACACTCAAATTTTTATTGACTTTGTGCATGTTAAATACAAAAATGACTGCTGATTACATACAATAAAACCCATGCAAAGCGATCCATCAACACACCAACACATACCCTACGCTGCACCATATAGAATTTGCTGCATTTGGGGGAATAAAGCTCCCAGATCCTAAGTCATGCCTTCTTTACACTATGTTTCCTCTGAATCAGGTTTAAGAGGGATCTTGGAAAACCTTCATCCAGAACCTCAAGCACCTAACCATGATGCTTAAAATGCAGCAAAAGTATTTCTGGTCCGGTAATGTTAATCTCCTTGTCAAATATATCTTCTCATTGCCATTTAATACTCTCTACACATCCACAAAGCTAAAAGGCTAAAAGTATGACCTGTCAGCGTTTTCTGCTATCTTAAAACTAAATGGCTGATGTTTACGTAGACGATCAGCATAGCATTGTTTTGCATAAAAAGGTAAAGTACTATACAGTACAAAATGCTTGTGACAATACTGCAATAAAAATAACAAAGATCAATTGATGCTTCTAGGAGGTTGCTTGCACTTTACTGGGGTGTTCAATAAAACTAAATAAGCATGCTTTTGGATATTATTGATGAATACTTTAAAATGTGTTACACATTATGGAGCAAATTATGTACAGTATGTCTCCTAGTGGCAAAAATGTTTTTTAGTGTGTATTCTCTGTCAAAGGGGGTTCCCAGCTTTTAAAACTGATCTGTAGCTCAGTGATCTGACACAAAAAAAAAATCACAACGACAGGGAACTTATCTCTGGGTCAAACAAGGTCCCAAAGACCCAAATCAGGGCTGGTCTTGTTGGCTTTGCTTAGAATCACAGAATTTGTTGCCATAGCTGAAGGGTTACGTCATCCCTATTATTTTTGAGGCTTCAAAGGAAAAAAACAGATATCAATCCCATGCTTAAACTTATCAAAATGTGGAGCCTTCTTTGTGTGAATGTTGGAACGAGGTAGAGAGCAGATTTATGAGGTGAAAAGGTGGGTACACAGAATGGATAGGCTAAAGCTGAGACCAAAGTACACACCCAAATATAGCTCACAATCCTTACCAGGGACATGAGGGATGTGTCATGTGTCACCTTAAGTGTGTTCCTTCAGTTTCTTCTCTCCTTTCTTTTCAGCGTGTCTGGAGAACCAGAGCTGGAGAACACAAAGTGGACATGAGAAGTCAGATCTTGCTGAACTATGATAGCGTGCCAACGGTAGGTTTGCAGGTCTCCATTGCATAACAAGTGGAAAATTGCTCATTCAAGCCCCCAACTCCCACATCCACCCCCTCCAATCTCCCTCAATTCATGGCAGACATTATTTGGCCCAAAGGCAGCTGCTTATGTGGCCTTTTAGCTAATCCAGCTCTGTGGGGTGATGTCACTAAGCATTAATATTGTGATCCTGCATTAGAACTACTAGGGCGAAACATGAAGAGAAGTTTTCCATTGGCTCCCCCTGTATTGCCCATTCAGCACGGTGAGCTGAAACAACAGTACTACAAAGCACAGCGCCCACAAACCCCGTTTTACTGCCAATATGAAAACTTTATCATGCATGAAAGCAACTTACATTTCTCTGCTGCTGAATTTGAAGAACGCAAGGGGAAAAAAACAAACAAACAATGGTTGCTCATCTCAAAGTGCTTTTTTCACATGGATACACCACTGCATTCTTGTGCAGTGGCTGCAGACTCATGCAAAATATAAAATGTATAGGAAATTGAAACCATCATATTCAAAAACTCACAAGTTCCGCCGAAGCTTTTACAGTTATTTTTTCCCCATTTCAAGGTAGAAGAGGCAAGCTGTCTGCTGGACTCCCTGCTATCAGCTTCTGCATCTTGCAGGGAGAGATGGAGACAATCCTAACAGTAAGAGCTTCCTGAGCTTTGACAATCCCTCCAAATCATTTCATGACCGGAGACAAGAGCACAGGGAGATCGTCTCTCGTGTCAGTCACATAGAGGAGACAGACTCATATGCACCTGCTGGGCCTTGAGTCAGCCACTACCGCAGCACCAGAGTCACGACCAGGGCAAGTAACCTGACTCAGTGCAGTTTCGTTTGCTTGGGCTGTAGTCAGCACACTGGATCAACAAGGGGATCCTGACAGGAGCATCGGCACAATACTCCTCCATGAAACACACCCCGCATGAAAGTTTGGACTGAGTATATTTTCACCTGTGCGAGGACCCTTGTGATTCAGAAAGAAAAAAAAACACAATACCTATCTAATACCTCTCTAAACTGGAGTATCAAGATTTATTCTACAGATGGTCAGAAAATACATTATTACAAAAGCAGAATATTAGAACCAATACATTGTACAGGTTTGAAATTAACAGCGATGAACATCCAGGAAATGAGATTTTATCGTTTTTCTCTTAAAAGCTACAAAAAATATTTGATGAAGCCAAACATTTCTATTTGGATGAAGCTTGCACTCATTATAGAAGGACTGTATTGTTGCCTTTTTCTTTAGTATACCCAGATTATATGACTTGACTTCTAGACAGTCAACTAGACAATTAATCTAATTAGGAGGAATTCTTCTGAGAAAAGGTACAGTAAGTGAATGAAAACTTAAAAAATTGTCAAAAAATAAAAAAGATCACATTGAGGAATAGCTATATAAGGGAAGCAGAACCTTCTCAGAGTGGGACTGAAGCAGGCATTTTTAGGCAAACGTTTGTCTTTCAGGATTAGATTATTATCCCATACAGTACATTGTATGGGGTCTGTGGTGAATGTTGACAAGTAAGATTCATATTTAATTAATACCCTGTTAGTTTCTATCAACAAACTCTCCTGTCATCAGGGATCACATTGCTCATTTATTATTTCCATTTACTGTAGATGTTTGTTTTTTCCCTTTTAATCACCTTCCCAGATCTTTCGTTACTAGAAAACTAGCACTCTCACTGAATGACAGAAGAGATGGGGAATTGTTTTTGATCTTAATGCTTCAACTACAGCACTGGATATACATTGTACAATTCAGATCTACTTTACCACCTTCCAATTAGCTGTGAAAATCGTGATCTGAGGTTCTGGAGAGAAGGCGAAGTTGCCAGACAGGTGCAGTAATGCATATTGCAGAAATGTCTCCTTTAAGACAGTCAACTGTTCTGCTCTCTCCTTCTGCTCCCCTGTTGGACACTCATTCTCACCTACTTCATGCCAATTTGCTCCCTACCCCTTCTTAACAACTCAGTCTTGTATTTATCTGCTAGTTCTCCTCTCTCTCACACATCTGAAGAAGGCTCCACAACCAAAATGTTGTCTCTTTTCTTTTAGAAAGATATGTAGACATTTAATATATATTCACCTATACATTTATATATATTATTTCATATTTATATTTCTTGGAGTGACAATATCCTTTATATATGAATTGTTAAATTTATTTTACAATCATGAAATAGGCATTGAATTGAACAATCGTTGCTTTTATCTTTCATTATTTCACATAACATCACTGCACATAATATGAATCCTTTTAACTTTCTCCTGTCTTCGAAAAGCTTATTCTGATTCTTTTTTCTATGTGCTCTCCATTCCATAAACTAAACTAATTGTTTCAGTCCAAAAAATACAGATCGTTTAGCATCTGCTTTTCAGTCACATTTACACACACAGTGCTCAACACTAAAGAAAAGAGCTGTAAGCTGTTCAACAAAAAATGAAGATGAAACTTTATTTGCTTTCATCAGGAAAAAGGTATCTTTAGGTAATATCAGTTAGTAATGATTACAAATGGTGTGTGATTGTGGGGTGTAAGCTTTTTCTTAAAATAATCTATATATATATTGAATAAATGCCAGATGACATCATATTCATCGATTGAAATTAAATCATGAAAAAATAAGACTATACTGTATGCTGTCAAAGATTTTGACAGTCAGCACTTATTCTTGGTAAAAGTTACAAAGAGATCACAACAAGGTACAGTATATGCTCTTGTATTTAAAAGCATTGCAAAGAATCACTTTGAGAATTTTATTATTGACAAAATCAGCTCAATGTTTTGTGATACTTTCATCACAAAAAAAACATGTGAAATTACTGAAATAAAACACTTAACATTGTTTGAAGAGATGGATCCAACATGCTTTATTAAAGAAATGCTTGTACAGTTACAGTATATTTGAGGTTTAGGTCCTTCATTTCATTCCAGCTTTTTATTAGGTTAGATGGCTGATTTGGATTTTTGCCAGTTTGGCCTTGCTCAAACTTTAGCACTTCCTAAATATCATTAGCCAGTTGATGGCGATGAATCACTCACGTATTTAAAAATCTGCCATGGGCAAAAGATAAAAATAACCGTAGCAGAAGTCATATGGGTCAAACGCATTTGACACTTACCACAAAAATAATAACAAATATACTTATAATACTGTGCAAGCGGCAAGATTCACATCATTTTGGAAAGCACTATAAAACAGAAACCAAAGGAATGTAAAATAATTAGTCACAGAAGATAATCAGTCCAGAAGTGCAAAAGAACCTGAAAACACACCAAAAAATGCAAAAGCAGAAGGTTTTGCATGGAATTGGGATTACACAAAGTAAGAAGATGAAACTCAAATACTGCAGTGCCTTTGTCACATCTCTTCTCTTAGACTTAACTGTGCACTGTCACGGGGAAAACCTGAACCCAGAGGACCGCTGTACTATTCTCCATCTGACCTAAAAGAGGTTTGATACTAGCTTGCACGACAGCGCAGTCTTGATTTAATGCAAGAGAAGCAGAAGCAGTTCCTCTCGGTCTGTTGGACTGACCTGAACTCTCTTGCGGTGAGGCCTGCCAAAAGAGAAATGAGCAAACCAAACCGGATTTATCACACTCTCACTGTCTTTCTCCACGGTATGAATACCAGCCTCTTTATTTTGTCATGCATGACCTTTTGCATGACTGTTGCATTTCTTTTTATACCATGTCCAGACCGTTCATTTTAGCACTTGGGGACTTTGTGCCAACATGTTTGGGCTTCGTGCTACTGTATACAGTATAAAGACTGAGATTAGGCTCCCTCAGTTTCTTCAGATCACGTGATACTGTATACTTGCTCCCTTTACTACCGTACATCAGCATCAGGATCCCTCATGTGAGGCCTGGTAACATTTCTGTGGTCTTTCTCAGGAAAGCCTCCCACTGTGGCTGTGGAAATCTGGGCCAAAGTAACCAAGGCTGAGAACTAAAACTGAACTGGAACAGCAACAGCTTGGAGCAGAATCGAGACAACGAATGCGATTAAGACATCTTTTTTTTCCCTGTGCTGTACTGATGTTATTTTGAAGATGTAAATGGTCTGTACAATTCTGATCACATTTCCCACTATTAATAAATCTCAATCCAGCTCTGCGGGGCAAATTCCATTTTGAGGAAAAAAAAATGTTTTATTTTCCCCAAGATGAAACACCTAAATATCTGCTGCTCAGCTTTTGCAAATCCCACTTGCGAATCTTCCTCAACAAGTCTTCCTCAACTGGTTAGCCTGCAGTGAGCAGGTCACTGACCTCACAATCAGAACAGCAGCACAGCTGCTTCACTTCTTTATGAAATTAATTAGTATTTTAATAAAATCACTCTCTCTTTAAGCAGATGCAAAGTTACCGATTTGAGATGTTAAATAGTAAGGAAAATAAACATATACTGTGATCTGAAAAATCATTAGCAACCAGATGTGAGATCATTTTGGAGACTGAGCCCACAGATTACATCACTGGAATCCTAAAGTAAAACAAGTAACTCGTCATAAATATTCATCTGTATTGTATTTTTCCCCATCAGAAGATACCTACTGAATTTTAAGCATTTAAGACGACAATATTTTAAATTTTAGATTTCATTAAACTGTACAAATTGAAATGCTTCTTGATTTCGCTTTGGCATAAAGTGATTTTAGTTAGATTTTATTCATGTTGTACAGCCTGTTTCTTTCTTTCAAATAAGATAAGCGTTGCTGGCTGTCAATGTGAAGTATTGCTTTTGAGAAGATCAGTTTCTTTATTATTAGAGTGGTGAAGCAAGCTGTCTTTAGCCTGCTTCCTTGTGCAATCACAGCTACCAACCAACCATGGAGAGTCAATGAATATATAGTGTGTTAAAAGACAGTTCAAGACTGATTTGTTTTTTTTTTCCTTTAACACATAAGGCATGTTCTTCCTGTATTTAAATACAGTTCTCCTCCCTCTTGTTCACCTAAAACAACACAAAAAATGCTTTTCAAGCACTTAGAAATAAAGGGTTTAATCTGAAATAGTCAAATTTGACCTTCTACTATAAGTCTTTTTATCTCCCAACTACACAAGTTACATAATACACATGTATACATGTAAATGGTGTTAGACACAATAAGATTATGTTAGAATATAAGGTACAGTAGGCATGTTATGGGATGTGAGACGTGAAATAGGAAAATGTCTTCTTCCTGTCACACCTTCTTACATTTAAAGAAACTCTTTTCAGCAACGTGGATTTCAAAAACAAAAGGAACTTCAAGGTCACAGGTGATAGAATTTAGAGAAAGTTACTTCTATTGCAAAGGAAACAGGCATGTAAAAAAACACAACAGCTTCTCAAAAGCTGTTCAGAATGGGAACACTTGGCATTTATGTATTAACACACACATAATTTGCTGAACATTCTCCATCCTTAAATCCTCGTGCTCTTTCAGGAACAATGGAAGAAATAGTTTAACTTTCTCTCTCCTGACTAGAGCCATTCAGTGGATGCACAGGGATCGGATGTAGAGTATTAGCGTAAGCCTCAGAAATAATAGGGATGACGTAACCCTTCAGCTATGGCAACAAATTCTGTGATTCTAAGCAAAGCCAACAAGACCAGCCCTGATTTGGGTCTTTGGGACCTTGTTTGACCCAGAGATAAGTTCCCTGTCGTTGTGATTCTTTTTTTGTGTCAGATCACTGAGCTACAGATCAATTTTAAAATCTGGGAACCCCCTTTGACAGAGAATACATACTAAAAACCATTTTTGCCACTAGGAGACATACTGTACATAATTTGCTCCATAATGTGTAACACATTTTAAAGTATTCATCAATAATATCCAAAAGCATGCTTATTTAGTTTTATTGAACACTCCAGTAAAGTGCAAGCAACCTCCTAGAAGCATCAATTGATCTTTGTTATTTTTATTGCAGTATTGTCACAAGCATTTTGTACTGTATAGTACTTTACCTTTTTATGCAAAACAATGCTATGCTGAACATCAGCCATTTAGTTTTAAGATAGCAGAAAACACTGACAGGTCATACTTTTAGCCTTTTAGCTTTGTGGATGTGTAGAGAGTAATAAATGGCAATGAGAAGGTATATTTGACAAGGAGTCAGTGAGATTAACATTACCGGACCAGAAATACTTTTGCTGCATTTTAAGCATCATGGTTAGGTGCTTGAGGTTCTGGATGAAGGTTTTCCAAGATCCCTCTTAAACCTGATTCTAAAGCACTGCTTCCAGAGAGAAAATTCCAGTTCTAACTGAAAGGCAAAATAGGTCCCCAAGTACTGTACACCCTCAGTATCATCCCTTCCAACCCACCTCATAGTATCACGAACACCTCTTGGGCTGGACAGCGATGCTCCATTCCAGACTGCTTTCCAGCTGGAATTGCTTCTGGCCAACAACCATATGTTTGAATAAACAGCCATATGCCTTACTGTTAATTAGTTCTAGTAAGCAACTGGTCTTTCTTATGTACAGTATAATATTTAATACACATTTCCCCTTTTTTGTAGAGGACGTCTATTCTACCGATGATATATTTGATTTCAATGAAATGTGCACTTCAGTTGCTTCTTTTCATAATCAACCCCAATGCTGTCCAGAGACAATGATGAACTTCAAGGTTGTTATATTTCGAGTTTCGGTCTTGTAAAAGTTGTTCATACTGGCGCTTTCAATAAACAACTGCTCACCCTTACATTACAGTAGCAGATTGTTCACGATAACCCAGAAGATTTCTTCTTATTTGTTCACATATCAAAAGAAAACAAAATCTTTAGCCTTTTAAAATCATGTCTTTGCATGGTCTGTACATTTTACTTTTTTTACAAAAGCTATCCAAAGCCATCCAAGAAGTACAGATTTTCTTGGGCCGAATTCCAGTTTCTTCTCAGAATGCAAATCTTTTTTTTTTTCCCCCAAGCAGCAATGCAGGGGTGGTGTCAATCTAGAACTGTAGACCCACTGTGGAGATGGGCTTTATCTAGAGGTAGTTGTACACGGAATATTTAAGTGTTATCATAAGGAAGGGATTGCAAAAGGTAATTAGAATTAGGCTATGTAAGTACGGACAGATGGAGGAAGCAAACCCAGAGAGTTTGGGCCAGCTGTAAATAGCTCAAACACACACCAGCACTGCGGGTCTTCACCACAGGCACAACTCCAAACTTCAGGTGGCACCAGAAGCCTTTTATCAACATTCCAGCATGTTTATAAAAACACAATGACCGTCGTAAAGCAGCGAATGGCTGCATGAATTTAGGACAGGGTCCGCATAAAAGCAAACCATCCAGTGGAACACAGTGGTACTGGATGTATCTCATCGTGCTTGTGAGAGCAATTAACTAGGCAAACAAAATATGGAGTTTGAGGCACAGAATTTATATCAAGGGAGGGGATATCAAAACTGTATACATTTGTCATGCCACATGTGGACTAGTGTGTACCATTTTGATCACCTTAATTTACCGTAAGTATTCAGAAATCTCAAAGGCACTGACAAAGCTGGACTTCTTGAGCATGAACAGTGATACAGAGGAAACCGGTGGATTGGTACATTGAAAGCCATAAATTAAATATTCAAAGGCTAGGGTTTAGGGTAAGAAAATCAGATGGTTCCACAACTGAGGGTGATAAAAGCACTAGCACAGGTGTTTCTGTCCAAAGCATAGAATTTAGTGCATCTGACCTGTTCAATGATTAGCAGAGGCAGCATTTGGCAGAGATGTACAGTAGCAAAAGCACACCATAAATGCGTATAGACTTTGATATGACATGATAGCCATCAATCTTTTGGTATAGCTCTAGGTGCCACCGCGAAGAGACACACAATAAATGCCTGGTCAAAATCTTTTGGGTTTATTTCATCTTTCATCTTTGCCAGTTGAAATGGAGGACAATAATGACAGGCAGGACATGGTTACACTGGACTGATGAGACCCTCTCAGAAAAAAAAATGTATTTGCATAGTGTTTCAACTCTTTGTACATTTCTGAGGCCACCAAAAATAAGCAGACTGATTTCCTTAGATACACCGGCTTCTTTTAGTACTGTACATTTATAGATAGCTAACTGTAGACAACAGACTCAAGTTGGTACTGTGATGAAGTGAGACTGAACACAGCACAGAAGGTCAAACACAGACTGACACCCATGCTGTCTATACACATCTTTATTAAGACTGCAAGTGCTTATTAAGTAACTAGCCTGATAAATTAAAGTAGAGTAGGTAAAATGCCCAGGCACAGGCCTTTTCAAACGATTCTTGTTTGCTGGATTAAGTGGCACATTCCATGACGATTGTGTAAATTGTGTAAACCTAATTAACCGTGTTTTCCATTTCTTAAAATACTTATCCCTGTAAGACTGTTCTATGAACACCAACAAATGTATTATATGGGACCCATTCAGGCTTTTCCTGCGATCTCTTAAGCACTGAGCTTTCACTCTGGAAAATGAGAAATCCAACAGGAATCCCATAAATTATAATGAGAGTCTATGAACATTATCTTTAGAAATTCCCATCGCAGGGATGTCATTACTTAACAGATCTTGTGCTTATAAATATTTAATCTTGCATTAAATATAATGGGCAGTAGCACAGGATCTAATCCCCATTTTATTACTTAATGTGAATTAGTACAGAACATAACCCAAGTACAATAATAAAGCCCAAACCTAATGTACTAAAGCAAGATAAGAAAACGAAATCAAACAAATTCTGCACTCTTGTCCTTCCATGACTGGGCAGCTTTAAATTACAATTGCTTACTAATCTCTTCCAATCAATCACCCTCCCAGTACATATCCGGGATGTCCAGACAGCACCACACAACCTAACATATACTACTGCTAATAATAATTAACATTTGCTTACACTTATATAGCGCTTTTCTGGACACTCCACTCAAAGTGCTTTACAGGTAATGTAAACTCCCTCCACCACCAGTGTGCAGCCCCACCTGGATGATGTGACAGCAGCCATAGTGCGCCAGAACGCTCACCACACACCAGCTCTCAGTGGGGAGGAGTACAGAGTGATGAAGCCAGTTCATAGATGGGGATTACTAGGAGGCCATGATTGGTAAGGGCCAATGGAAATTTGGCCAGGACGCCAGGGTAACACCCTTACTCTTTTAAAAAAATGACCACAGAGAGTCAGGACCTCGTTTTACATATCATCCGAAGGATGGCGTCTTTTTACACTATAGTGTCCCTGTCACTATACTGAGGCATTAGGAGCCACACAGACCGCAGGGTGAGCGACCCCTACTGGCCCCACTAACATCTCTTCCAGCAGCAACCTTAGTTTTTCCCAGGAGGTCTCCCATCCAGGTACTGACCAGGCTCACACCCGCTTAGCTTCAGTGGGTTGCCAGTTGTGAGTTGCAGGGTGAAATGGCTGCTGGCAGGTCAGTAGCTGCTAGTAGCTGCAGGCAACTAGGGCAGGACAGGTAAGAAAAGACGGGGAAAAATGTTTAAATAAAACAAAACATTTTGGGATACGTGAGTAACTAAAGTCACGGCCAAAGTGTAGCTTGCGATCTCTCAGCAATCTGCTACGAACACACAGAAGTCTTCATATAAAAAGTCACATTGCTGCCTTAGGAAACAGAGACATCTTGTAACAAGTTAGATGGTTGACATGATACTAAAGAACTGAAGTCTAAAAAATGAAAATAATTAAACATGAGCAGCAGCCGAGGGAGAGTATACAGCTCAGTCTGGAGGCCACAGGGCAGTAAAATGCAATCTGTTATTTCTGTAGTTATTTTATTTTATCCATCTTCAGTCAAACATCAACGAAAATAGTTTAATCTCCTTTAGCATGATACAGGATCTCTCTATTGTGTTACCAATACAATTAGTGTTACAGAAACACCTATACCAGTTAAAGCACTGAAGAAACAGAAAAACACCCATGAAACTCCAATGTGTGAGAAAATAATGAGCAAATGGCAATTGAGTTTATAGGATTTTGAACTAGGTCCTGTTGTTTTTAATGGCAGCAGATCTATATTTCTACTGCATAACATTTTGCCCCTAACACAGAAAGTTAGAAGAATTGTATTTTATTGCTCTCTGTCTTTTTCGTTCTAGTCCTTCCATGACTGGGCAGCTTTAAATTAACATTGCTTACAAATCTCTTCCAATCAATCACCCTGCCAGTATATATCCGGGACGTCCAGACAGCACCACACAACCCACATTTTAGTGCCTGACTGATGGGATTCGATGGTCTTAGTGCATGCTGATTAAGTGCTAAAGATGTGTACCTATAATAGTTGGGGGTAGTAGAAGGGATGATTTAGAACAGTTTAATTAAAACGTCCAAGTGTGACTCCATCTGTTAGAGACGATGGTGAAGGATGAGTCACTTGAGCCTCAGAGGGAGGTTCCTCAGAACCTCAGACATCTACTAGAGAGCAACTCGTTGTCAGGAGAGACACATCACCTGGAATGAACCCCCCACATCGTTCCGACTTCCTCAACTGGCTTCCCTTAAATCAGGGAAGATCACACAAGGGTCAAAACTCTTCCTTTGGCATCAGCGCGTTCAACATTTCAGAAAATGGTTGAGCTAAGAAAATATTTTTTGCTTTAAAACGAGTCCCGCCATTTGGAATAAAACTTCAGTGATTTTGCTCCCAAGGAATACGAGCTGTGTAAAACCACTGTCTGTATCTCTATATAATATTTAATTGGAATGAAGGAAGGAATTACAACAAACAGTGAGAAGGAAGGATTAATGACCCATAGAAAAAATATGGAGGAAATGACACCTCCTGCACTCTCTCTCAAACATTTCTAGCAGTCTTAAGTGATCATGGATATAAAGGGAGGTCAAACTCAGCCAAAACAGACTAAATCCACCTGTTCATGCCCATGTGTTCCACACAGTCTCTTTCATAATAGCACTTTAAGTTGTACATGTTTTGACAAAAACAAACATCACCAAAACCCTGTACTGGATGCACTTTTAACGTAGTGTCCAAAATCTGAATGGGATGCGTTTCAGCCTGAACTGAACATTCCCAATGAATATTTTAAATGCTCCGAGACCTTACTACTCTGTAGTAAGCAGGTCGTTTGTCACGACACCCATTACTCAGCATGTTCACAGTTCCTTGACAGCATGACTGGTCTGAAGATTACGAGTGCCTTGTGAAGAAGCACTAAGTTGTCAAATTCGAAAAGCCTCCAACAGCTGTATGTTAAGCTACAGTATGTTACTCTTCACTGGGCCATGTGGTTCAACAGCACTTCAGATATACAGTACTGCATCAACAGTTGCTGAACACTTTCATACTTAAAACAGCAAAAAACGACAAAGGATACAGACTTTAGCAAAAGAGACACTTCAGATTTGGGAAATTCTGATCCTTTGCAGAAATATGACATTAGCATAGATGGGGAAAATCCAATTGTTAACTCTTTCTTAAGATATAAAATGCTTACTAACACACTAATATCAGTATTTGCCTAAGGATTAATATCAATATAAAAGCAGAATGAAGATTTCCCATTGTTTCCTGATGGAAACAAGGTCTCAACATGCATTACTTTTCAAAATCTACATGGCAGCATGCTCATACAGTTGTAGCAGCTTTTAATGTGACTGCAAAGTTAGGGGATTCCTGAAATCTCTACTGCCGAACACACTCCTCTTTTTGATTACTGAGAAACACTTCATCCCAGGTGAAATGACGGGTACGATTGTTGATAAATGGACATACCGCACAAGGTCATGTTCTAAAAATACTGGTGGAGGGTGCCTACAGAGATAGTTGAGAATAGTTTAATTAAAAAGACCAAGTGTGACTCCATCTGTTAGCGATGATGGGAGAGGAAATCACTTGAGCCTCAGAGGGAGAAGATGTCTACTAGAGAGAAACGCATCGTCAGGGGAGATGCTACTGTACAAAATGATTTTACATCGGTTGACATAAAAATCTCACAAATTGTTCTGACTACTTCAATAAGCTTCCCTTAAGCAGGGAAGATCATACAAAGGTCCCAATGTTTCATTGTGCATCAGTGCATTTCACATTTTGGAAATAGCTGAGCTAAAAAAAACATGTCTTGCAAATTGAGGGGAAAAAAGCATTTATGCTCACAAGGAAAACGGGCTGTGTAAATTCACTTCTTGTTAGCACTCAATTGATATAAAATGGTCATTACTGTAATGATTTCAACGCTCTGTTAAGAAAGGAATTTCTTAAAAAAGCTCTCACTGGGTAAGAGTGAAGTGCTTTGTTAGTGAATGTTTCTAGTTTCCAGTAAGCCCAACTGTAATTAATTTTTTATCTTCTGAAGATTGTAGTTAACACGTTTGTCTTTCATGACCATAATGCTTGTGCTCGCAGCTCTTTAATCACCCAGTACAAAATGGAAAAGGATTGGCTTGTGTCACAAAAGTGCACAATCAACAAAACATAAGTTGTTAACTTTCATCGAAAAAAAGGCTTCTCATTGAAGTAAACTAAAGCATAGCATATGGCACTCTAATAGAGCAAGAGTTGGATTTAATAAGAAACACTCACAGAGCTCCTAGGAAACATGTTTAAAACCTAAATTAGCTCAGCATGGGTTGATAAACAAGTTTAATAAAACCAAATAGGAAGATCAAATAATTCCTGTTACAAACGAGAGGAGGCCATTTGGTCCAACAAAACTTAGCTAGTAGTAAATTGATCGAAAGATCTCATCTCTTCTTGAAAGAAGCCAGGACATCCACGTCAACAACGTGACTGGGTAATTTGTTAAACACTCCAACACTTTGGCTTAAGGAAGTGCTTCCTCTTCTCAGTTTTAAAAGCACATGCACATAGTTTCCTCTTGTGCCTCTGCTACAGGTTTCACTTTGGCTCCACTGGGTCAAAGCTGTCGATACCTTTGTGAATTGAATGAAATCTAAATCCACCTGTAATGGCCTGTGCACCGAAATCACTAGAACTGGAACATTCCTAATCAACTTCAGCTGAGACAGTAAGCCAAAACTCCCCATGATCACACTCAATGAGAACTAAGTCCTGTGCAGAGTTGCGCATGAGTGCAGGGGCAGAGGTCGTGCCGAGTGCCATGTGGAGATGAACCGGTGGTCGATGACAAATGAATTATCCTAAACAGACTCATCTCCTTGGGGACACGCTTGCCATGGTTGGACTGTATGCATGACATGCTACCTCGAGCAAGAAATGTTGGTTCTTCGAAACAGAACATTATGCAGAATTGCATCCCCGCACAAAAGACATGCGTGGTTGTAAATGCGGTTTGTTCAGACAGCTAACTGTATTGTGAAAGCTGTGGGTGCACATTCCCACAGATAATCACAGCATGTACCCATGGGGAATGCAACTGTTCAGAGCCGCTCAGAGTCCAGAGCGTGGACTGCCAGTGCCCATTTATGAGCAAACCAAATTCAATTTGCAGTTGGCGCAGTCCAACTGTTTGATTAGAACGCACTGCCTATACATCGAGAGAATGCGTAAATCTGCACAGCTGTGATTGTTCATTAGCAACATATGTTGTTGAAAACTTCCAGCAAAACCTACAATCCACTGCATTTCTTCCGAAGAAATAGAATAATACCTTTTTAACAGAAAGGTTTGAGGTTAAGGCAGGTTTCCTTTTCTAGCTTTAAATCCAGATTGTCTGAGGGGTCCCCTCATTCCGAATTTCACTGTGGACATATACTGTACAAATACCTCAGGCACTGTACTTTAAATGACATTGGCTGCAATTAAAAAAAAAAACTAATAGGTCACAGCAACTGCTGTACAAATCACAGAGCACAGCTCACTAGTCAAGAGTCACATTCCTATGACACCTCTGAATTGTGAGATGTGTGATTTGTATCAAGGGCATACAGTATATCCATTTAGGGCTAATCTGTAGCCACCGGATTCATTTCAGCCATAGAACCAGGCTCACTGGCTAATGCAGCTCGGGTCTCCAGAGAACACTGACACATTGTACTTTTTCACACCATACTATCAACACAAAAGGGCAGGACTTTTTTGAAAAAAGCTAACCAAGCTGGATTCAGTTTCTAGGTAAACTCAGGCTTGGTACCTGCAGTACTGTTGCTGCAAGCAGAAGACAGCAAAGACAAAACAAGCCTCTCTACGTAGCACTTTCCTCATTGTCAGATATACTGTATAGGATAGGTTGCCACTGTGATTTTAATGAGAGAAGAGAAAACACTTAATTGCATTCTGACCCCCTGTTGCTAAACAGTGCTTTACATATCTAACCTACGACAATGCATCATTGAGACAGACTAGACCATTTGTTACATATGTTTATTAGGAATTACTGCTTTGCTGTTCAGGCAACTATATCAATACCCAAATTAAGTCACTGGGGATGCAATCTCTGGGCTGCGAGTAAGATTAGGTTTGAGGTTCACTTTTTTACATAGAGAAAGAAAACTAATCTAGTATAAAAACATTTAAGAAACCTAAAATTTGGAGAAGATTACATTATCCAGGATTACTCATGCTTTGGACAGTTTTCAATAGGGAACTTAAAAACCTGTGAGCGACCATTTGACACAACAGTATAGCGGCATTGAGCACATTCACTAATCCTTTAATAAGTCACTGGTGTTTTACAGAAATTTAACAGAAAGAGCAAAGGAACTCAAATTCTGCAGCTCAAGCTTTACTGGTATTATTAATAACAATAAGTCCCCTTAGGTAATAAAGAAATGTCTTTAAAAATAAAAATCATACTACTGATACTGTCATGTGGGTGTACAGTAGCAGAGCTGGTGCTTCTCAGGAGCTTTGCTGCCAAATATTGTACATTTAATGTTTAAGAGCACATAAAAAGGAGTTCAATGCTTGGTTACTCAAAATAACAAATAGATGCATAAATCAGGAGAAAATATCAGCATTAGAGTGGGGAGCAGTGTCAACAATACACAGGATGGCAATTTGATGGAAAAAGACAAGGTTTATTCCACACTGAAAAGCAGTATTTAATTATATCATGAAGTGAGACTGTCTTGTTTAAATGGGTTTTTACCGTCTCCTTTTTGGACACCTACAATCAATTCCTGGACATCATTATAGTGCAAAAATACAATAATCAAAGACACTCAGAGCATGTGATTTTTTTACATGTGTGAAAAGCTGCATGCATAAATACCTGTGGTGACCCAAGGCAGCAAAAGTTTCCTTAAAAAATTATTTACTTTTATTTGCTCTACAGGCTTGTGATCTCAGACAAGGAAGGTTTTTTTTTCCCTACAGAGATGTGAGCAAATAGTTAAAAACAAATTTTAAAAAAGGAAATGTTAATTGCAAAGGGTAAAAAAAAAAGCTTTTGAAATTAATGCTTTTACGTGGCTTGATTTAACTCAAGGCAGCACTAAGAAAGTAGTATCTGACCAACAACTGGTAGGTATGATGTCTGATTAAAGTGTCAAAACTGTTCATAACAGGACTCAGTGGGAAAAAAAATGTTAATTGGATATTTCCTACTATGTGGCAGGTTAGCCAGAATTTTGATTTCATTCAGACCACTGTCCATCTCCTTGGCAAATGATCTCTTTGATTTCTCTCAGTGTTCTTAAAAGGTGTCCCCCTGACAAAAGAAGTAATGAAAAACTTGCTCATCGATAGAATATCTGATACCAGGTGCATGGTGGTCTAGGTTACTACAAGCGTCATTACTTGGTTATAGGCAAGAAGCCAAAAGGTAAAGAGAGAAAAAATGTTTAATGGCACATGGTGACTGAAAGCCACCACATTTCACATTTCTGAAAACTCTGACTTAAGCAAGATAACTGCAGGGTAATACCATTAAGAAGCCAAGCCTTGTTAAATGAAAAGAGGACATCACATAGCCCATGGTACAGTACAAAAAGGAGTGAGATCCCTCTCAAAATGAATCATACCTGACATCTCCACTTCCAGCTTTGATGGAACTCCATGGTGACAGTGCTTATGTCATCACACAGAAGAAATCTCCCCACCAAACAGCTGAACAGTGTTGACTTGAACCATATCAACCCCCCTGAGGCCATCTCAAGGACAGAGCCCTCACACTGCTGCAAGATGTACAAGTGCTTTGATGGGAAGAAAAAGGTGCTGATACATTATATTCAGGGGCTGGTGCTAGAGTTCCAGTACCAAGGTGATCGAACTTGTGCCCCAGATGAAGCAAGACCTACAGTTTATGGTGGAACGCATTGCAGCAAAGAGTTTTCCATCAATTTTCATGATGGCTAGACAGCAGCAGCAAAATTGCGAGGCATGGAAAACAAATATACTGATTAATTATAAAGGGAACTAAAATAAACTGTACAGGCTGTAAGTAAAATAGGGCACAATTAATTTTGTATTGTTAGAACTAGGACACATACAGTATACAACACAGAAAAGACAATATTTTAGGCTGAACACTCGGCAATAAGCTTCACAGATGTGCTGGTACCCCAAATGCTCACCGTTATTCTCTTGATAAGGGATTTTAAACACAAATGATCCTTTAAGCACACATAGGTACTTGGTCATGACACGAGCTCATCCGAGACCACGAGAATAGTAGTAGAATAGTGGGGAAAGGATGAGAGGGGGGAAATGTATGGACAGCAGTCTGACATAAGTGCACTCCGATAAAGCCTCATTCCTCGGAGATGCGCAGACGAGATGCAAATGTGATAAACAACTGACAGCACCTGTGGTTCGCTCAGTGGCACTGTGAGGAGCCGAGAAGCTTGGCGTGGTGCTGTGCCCCCCTCATGCATTCGTAATGCGGCCTCTCTGACTATTCATTTGTGTTCTGTGATGCTGAAGAGAAAGTCTGCTCCAATTTTTCAGATTGGAGCACAGCTTTCTTTAGGCAAGCTGGTAATGAGGCCACGTTTCAGCTTCTGACCTCTTGGCAGCTGGCAAAAAAAAAAATTAAAAGGAGCTCAAAGACTTGACCAGCCCATCTTCAATTTTCCAGATGTCAATTTCTGATATGTTGCCATTTGAGGCGCAAAGCAATTTGCTGCTGAGGAACTCTCCTAGCGCCTAAACTGAGACTTTTATGTGGTGGCTGGTGTTTTCCCCAAGGTGGGTTTTGAGGAAACTTTGAATTTTGAAAGCCATAAAATCAATCTAATTTTTCATATATTGTATATGGCAACCGAAAATGTTCACAATGGGGCTTCTAAGAATGCTTACTTTTCCGGACGTATTTTGTGAACTGAAGGGACATGTGTCTGTACAGAAAATAAAATCTGAGAACTTGCCTGTGTCATCACACAGAATATGCGCGGATGTCTATTCGGTAGACAGTAAATATTCTGCTCAGGCTGCCAATCAACATACTGTATCATCCACTATAATCGTCCAAGTGCTGTAACTACTGAGCAAGCGCAAGCATTATTGCGTAGAAGACACCCCCGGGTGAGGTATTCTGTCATCGAAATGCAGCTACAGTGGCCTGCAAAAGGCTTATCCTTTACATCTGCAAAGGATTATACCAGCTCACTTTGTCACTGAGATCGCAGATCTGTTAAAATGCAAGAGAACAAGTTGCGCCTTACTTTAACAAAAAACTTTTCTTACATTTTTGAGTGTGAAACAAGTAATCTTCTAAATGTAAATAAAAAACAAAGCTATGACTATCATTTGTATTGCTGATCTGTCTTAAATTAGGAGACTCTATAGACAGAACTAAAGAGGACAGTGACACAATTTTCCAAAACGTATTCCACTTTGGTGATTTCACTAGAACAAAGATTCATGTCAGCAGTACTGTAAATGTACTGATCAATAATAAAAGGTACAAGGTACTGAATCCATGAAATTAACACCAACATTTATTTTTGTATTTTGATCATTTAAGAAAAATCAGCACTCCACAACTCAGTCCTCTCCATATTTCAGAAATCTAATGATCTCTGTCCATGACAGAATATCTACTGTAATGATGTTCAGTGAGTTGGACTTCATTTTTAAATGCAAGCCACATGGAAACTCTGTTAGAGTGACAGCCTAAAATGACACCCTCATGACATTAATAAAATGACATTTTATTGAACAATGAGTGTTTCAGTCTTCACCATGCAACTCGATCCTCTTAAGAGTATTAAAGTCTTTAATCAGTTTCAAAATGTAATGTGTCCCTTCTGCACAACAGTCATTTTACCAAACAAAAATTAGTTTAATAAAAAAAAACATTTACATAACATTGAAATTCACCTTTCTAGGACGTAAAACATTTTCACATGAAAACTAAGTTGTCTCTGCTGCTCTGCCAATGGCACAGAGTGTGTACTGTGCCCGTTCTCACGACAATTAATTTTCCTAGTCACTGGGGAACTTAACAACCAATGACAGTTGTGTGGCTTCAAGAAGAAAAAAAATCCATCATTGGTTGGTCAAATGATCCACAAAAATAAAACTGCAGTACTGTACGTTTCAGAATGAATAATACATCTGAGATTTGCTAAGAATATCCTTCGTTTTTACCAGCAGATGTATAGCATAACTCTGCAAAGAAATCTAAATATATTCTTCAGCATTTCAATTGCTTGTCTGGTGTGATGCCGACACCTAAATCGGGACCATTTCTCATATCAGAGATGTGCATAGACTGAGGTCTTTTGTGACCTGCCAAGAGAGCCACACTACATCAAAGAAATTTCAGCATGATTGCCAGAAAACTAGCCAGCATGATCTCAAAGGAAAAGGTCTGCCCATGGTTGTGTGGAGGAGTGGTAAATGATTTTTGATAGCCTTTTATTAGCAAGGAGGGTGGTCTGGATAAGTCTCTTATTTCTGAGTGCCATGAGGTTGGATAAGCCTGCAAGCAGATATAAATGGCACCAGACAGCTAACCTTCTGAGGAAATGAAAAGCAAAAATAAGAGCATATCACAACTTCTCTTAAAAGAATAAACAAAACAACCACTGGAAACGTATTCCTTTCTTTCATATTATCATGACAGATAATGGGCAGCAAAAGTGGTATTTTTAATACCTTAGAAAATAAATGTCCTTCTTTATTACCGTGTAGTTGAAAGCTTGCTTTATTGTCGAACACAATGTCAGATGCAGTCTCTCCAGACCTTCTCTGTTACAGTCGTTGGTTTTGTTCAGCTTAATTTTGCACAGACTATCAGATTATTCATTATATTCAAGGGCTAAATCTGTCCCACATTTTGCCAGTGTTTCTGGCAATGGAGTGCATGAAAAGAATGCTTAAATTAGCTTCTTTCCCATTATTGTCCAGCCCGCAGTAATTAAATCACTCTAAAACAAAACCCTTGTCTCTTAAGAGAACACGTTTGTGCAGCCATATGTACAGGTTGGCGTTCAAAGAAACTCAAACAAAGGTGAGTTTTTGTGATGCTGGAAGTGTCAACAAAAACATTTATGTTTCAACTATTAGCAAACAACACATGAAAATGTGCCAGAGTCAGACAAAAGTTACAGAGAGAAGCAGTCACACTGAGACGTACTGCTTTCCTGTGGATGGGTAAGGTATCTACTACTAAGTTCATGGGCCATATCCTATAAAAACAAGACCAGGACTGTTTTCCTGACTTCACAACAAACCTCTGAATCTCAACTCAACTAGACTAAAATTCTGCTCTTATAGTTCAGATGTAAGGCGGACATTTCTCCTAAAGATGTGAAAACGTCAATTTTCCTATTTTTGTGTAAAAGTGAGAAAATCCCATTCTAGTCCACTGCACGAAGCCGTGGTGCTGTAACTTTGGAAATATGGAACTGTGGACAACGTATGCTATATTAAATAAAAGTTGTCCAAACCGAAGAGTGCCAAGACGCATGACCGGGACAGCTGCAGGCTTCACATTTGTCTATTAGTCAACTCTCCAGGGTCACATGAATACCCATGACTGTCTAGTGTGTGTCAACTGCATTTCCAGGTGAGATGGTTACTCTTATGTTTGAAGGATAAGGGCGACAGGTTAAGGTAAGGGAAACACCTCAGAGAAATGTTGATACCCCAAGACTGAAATGGAATCTTCTACATGTCTGTCAATGGCAACATTCCCACCAGTGTAAAAATAAAAACCCAAGACTTTTAAATGTGTAACTATGCCACAAAGTATCTGTTGCATAAAGAATAAGCTTGATTAGCCGGCGTGTTTAATTCTAGTCTCCTGTTGTTCTCCAGTTTCTGCCAGTCATGCTAAGTACATTCAAACCTGTCAAGGGAAACAGCTGGGGATATGACACTTTCAGAATTGTATCTGTATGAACTGTTTGTTCTACTAATCTTACTGGTGAGACAAGAAAGGCAGGGGGCAGTGTCATCTTGTCATCTTCAGAAAGTTATGGTCTGATGTTTCAGAGACAGCTTGTAAAAATTTAAACATTTCTCAAATTACTTTTACATCTTTAATGGATGTGGTGGCTTTAAGCTTTCCACACAGGATTAAGAGCTGTTCCACAGGACAACAGGATGTGTTCAAGTGTAGCGACATTCCCCACTTCCGGGGTTATAAGCTTGCTTAGGAAAAGAGTGGTTTTCTGCTTTGTTTCCAATTCAGAAACTTGCAGTTCAAACAGTTTTTATTTGTATCTGCCTTGCGGGGTACTGGCCTTGGCGCAAAGCACGTCTAGACCTCTCTGCAGGAGTTGTGAGGCGAGAGAGTCACTTAAAAAAACATTTTGTGCACAAGGCTTGGGGAAAAAAAAAACCTGAAAAGGCAATTTTCAGTTTCCGTCTCCGGAGAACACCGGTTCCCCACTCGGCCACAGGTGTGCTCCATTTAGAAATTACCAGAGTGTCAAAGTAGTGGCAAGCAGGAAGGGGCACATCACCTGACAATACCGAGGTCACTGACGCAGCGCCTTGCAGTAACCTGACACACTTCAAAACAAAAAACCCCCGAGAGAACTCTCTGATTGCAGGCCGGCACACTCTGCAATGCCGTTCCTGCGATCCCTCCCAAGAGATCATCTGTACTGACCTGCTTTTGTAGAACCTGTAGGAGTTGGGGCTTTATCTGATGTTTTACAGGCCATGGAAGCTAATGTAAACAGTCTAGGGGGATTTTAATCTGCTCACTGATTTCTGCTTCACACATGAGGTATTCAAAAGGCAGGCAGAGCATGGTGACAACAAACGCATCAGACCGCCTATCCAAAAAAAAGGCTCAGGTTGGGACTGTGACGGCAGAAGGATTTCAGTCGTTTCTGGAAAACCATTCAGAAAGATTTCGGGGAAGGTGGGTAGGCGAGTTAGCAGCCCCAGCACAGTCATGAGTATGAGGTTCAAAACAAAGCATCAGTGAATGAACCTCTCACTGAGGGCTGCTTGACCTTTCGGAGAAAAAATGGGACTGCCCCCCCCGAGACTATGTCAGGGCCAGGTCAAGACAACCTTACCGAGGAAGAAATTCCAATCAGCGCCAAAGGCTCCAGTCCAGAGTTTTGAGTATGGTCACATATCACATCCCAACAGTACTTCTAAAAGAAATGGTGCCAAGCAAAACAAGTGTCTGAGTAACGTCAAAATGTTCCGAACTGCGCTTGCTGTAAAATGTCTGAATATCTTATGATACCAGTTGAAAATCTAACTGCTGCAAATCTCTCTGATCCGGTGTCGAATCTGACTGTACTGGTGCTCCAGTTTGGCATACAGTATACAGTACGCATATGAGAGCCGATATATACAATACTTTAAGTAGCCAGTCACAGATTTATGCCAAAATAACTATTAAAAATGTCCCTAATTTTGTATTTGTACTCTACTATTGAGGAGTGCCCAGCACATGGTTTCAAATGATGTACTGTACATTAAATTCCAATACCCTAATATCAATATACCCTATTAGTCCATTAGGGGAATGTGCTATATTACATAGTAAGAAATGGAGGTTGTACATTTAACCTAAATCTCAGACAATTTCAGGGATGCAAAACTTAAACACGTTACTCTTATATAGTTCTTTTTTGACACACAAAGGTATAGTGGCTTTGTCCCCATCTGGGATTTGAACCTGTGACCCAGTGGCCGGGAGTACAGAACTCACCGCACTGCATGAATCTAATGGGTTAATTATTTTAACTACATTCAGACTGGGGGCGGCATAGTGGCACAGTAGTTAGCATTGCTGCCTTGTGCCACCTGGCCTTATCCTCCATGCTTGTCTAAATTCACATATGGGTGGAAGCCACTCAGCCCATTTTGCCCAGTTGCGTTGTATAACAACCATGCACTTGTTCATGAACACAGACCGAGTGAGAGGGATGAATACCCTTATGACACTCCTGATACAAGCATAGTTGTTCTGCTGTGTTACCTATTCAACAGGACTCATTACAGCCTGTGGGCTAATTCTGTCTGAGGAATAGTCATAGCAAACATTCCAACTTCCACACAGAGTACTTTCAGCCATGCCATTCCATAGCAAATGACTTCAATCCATATACAGTACATTCATTTTAAATCATTTTAAATTTACATCCATTTTAATGTCAGAAATCTTTGCTTGACTTTAATGTTGTGGAATCTCTGCATTAAACAGCTTCAAAGCAAATGCACAGTTAATAATTTAGACCCTTACCATATTTCTACTTCCGTATACCAGTCTTTTTAAATAACTGTTTAAATTTAATGTGTTTTGGTTCCCAAGACACTTTCTGGCACAAGTAGTAACTGTGTACGAGCATGTGTGCACATTAAAAGCAGGGTTCAAAATGCCTTCAAAAGGATAAAGCTTGGAAAACATTCAGCTGGCCTAGATGCTCGCAGTGATTCTGTTTTCAGAAAACCAGAAATCCCAAATTGTGCTAATTTTCTTTGAGTCGATTAAGAGTGTGGGAGAGCAAGATTTTAAAAGAAAAGAAGCGTTATCTCTCGTCTGCAGGATAAACACAGATTCCAGAGGAAAGATAATTTAATGATAAAGAAACTGTGTTTGAAAGTACAGATGTTTGTATTACACACTTTCACACAGTCATTTCTTTTTTTTTGCCCATGTAATATCAGTATAGTATACTGAAACGATTACCAATTTCACATTATTACAAGATTGTGGGAATCACAGCAAATAATGAAGAGCAAGGAATTATTATTACTTCCAAAGTCACATTAAATTAATACCAACATTTAAAAATGCATATTTAACAGTAATGACCGTTGTTGTACGCTCTATCATACAAAACATTTTGTCAAAGCTGATGAAAGTTGCCCAGATATCCAGTTTGGTGGTAAAACAGGTCCATTTTATTTCGATTTTTTTTTTAATTTAGAGAACAGACAACCGCAACCTAAGTACAACTGACATCACACGGCCAACCTTTTACAGTGCAAATTTACAAATATACATCATACACGAGAATCAAGTCTACTCTTATCTGTTCAGTTAATTCTAAAATTCTTTTACTCTCTTCTTATCAAGAGGTTCATTTTATTTCACGAAAGCATTTTTCTTTTGAAGAGAATGCATGAGAAGAATCTGAACTAAGACATCTGAGAGTTATATATCCAGTGGTCACTATACTTACAGTGTATAGCTTGAATGGGAATGGATAAAGCCAGCCTGTACCTCAAAAGCGCCAAAGCTAAGGATAATAATAGACTAGTTAACTCAGAGTTGAAGGCAGGATGTATAACCAATTTTCATTCAGTGAAGAACTCCTGTCTGCTGCAGGAACTGCGCTTAACCTCAGCCTTGGAGCACTGACTCAAGGCCAGTGCATCAGCAGACTGAAATACACCACTAATACAAGTCATGCACTTCACCTGGCCCTTTATTTATGTTGTAGAGATGACATGGCAGCTCATTTGAAGTTAAAGCACAACTGATACAGGGGCTTTCAAGCAGACTACTGTCCTTAAACTGAATTCAAAGAGCTATTTGCGACCTATTTGCCCCAGAAACAGCCTTTCCGAGCAAAAGCACAACTCCCATAAATTTATTCCTGCATGTGCTCGAAATTTGCCACGCTATCTATGCTAAAAACGATGAAAGAAATCTCGTGGCAATGGGTCTTTTAAAGCTTTCTTGTTGGAAAGATACGTGCGATTCAAAGTTAACTCCATGAGGCTGAGTTTGGGACACATGCCCCCTTTAGGAAAGAAAAGAATTAGAATAAAACCAGAAGCACTGGAAAAGTTCTCCACCATCTTTAAAATAAATCTGCAACAAGCACAAAAACAGTTTTGAAAGGAACAGCCAGAGCCGTATGTTTCACCCACTCAGACCAATTCAACATTAATTAACCAAGTTTTGAATAGATAATTATCCTCTTTTAAAGATTAAATTGCTGTTTTGTTTGACTGTAAGTCTGGGAGTTCATTATCAAAGCTTTTCTCTGGCTTTGCCTTTTTTAACCAGCTTTATTCAAAACTAATTCTCATAAAGCAACCCAGCAGGGGTTTTTAAAGGAAAATGTCATGCATGTGCATTGAAGCAGCCTGCTTTTTTATGGTGATGTGAGTTGATATAATTTTGATTCTAAATAAAATTCAATAAGATTCTTCTTTAAAAAAAAATCCCAGTTCAATTCAACATGGAAAATTGGAAAATGGAGCCCTGGTTTAAACCAAAAATTCAAGACTGGGGAAAGGCGCAGATACAGTACACTTAACTCTGAGTTCTTAATTAACATTCATGCTGTAATTCAACCAATTTGTATCAACCTCTCTGGTATTACACAGCCCCTGGGAGGATGAGAGACACTCAGCTATAGTTTGACAATGATGACAATTTCAAACAATTAAAAAAGGCAGACTCTACAACTACAATTATCCTGAAGCTTCTATTAAAAGGAGAACTGCGGTCCCAGTTTCTCAGTTTGGATATTAATTTTTAGCAGCAAAATAAAGAAACTGACGTTATGCAAACATTTTACAAATGTTGCACAAAAAAACGTGCTTTTCGTGAAAGTACTACAAGACGTCATGTTGTTGCAGACCCCTGGTCTCACTACAGGTGAGAGCAAGAGTTCCCAACAATGGTGAGAGAGAGCGGGTTTCCACAGAAAAAACGTGATTCAACCCCTCCTGCTCACCAGTAACTAATGTAATGCAATCTACGAGCGAATAAGTACAGTTTGTACAGCAGACATTTCAACACAGAAATGTTCCAAAATGTTCTGCAGGCATTTTACAAGCGAGCTCCATTTATCTGCAAAACCACTTTGAAATTGAGAGCAATATTTCTATTGGGTTCAAAAATGTCTTCACAAGCCTGCTTGATCACGGTGTCATATGGGCCGCTTCACATCACTGGACGTTTTGTTGCCCTGTTCTGAATCGCAGAACATGGCTTTGTGCAGAACTTGAAATTCCGTCTACTTTTTTAAATGTAAATTTGAGGTTTTACATGCTACTGTGGACAAATGTCTTTTATTGTGGTTTGAAATGCACTCATCAAGGCTGATTATTTCTAACCCCAAAATATAAAAATAGCGTTGCGGTTCCCCTTCAAAGTGAACAGAGTGGCTTGTGGAAGGTGTACACTCCTGGTTTGCACAACTTTTGTTTTCAATTTGCAAACACCAACACTTTGATTATGTTCTCCCCAACCACGGCCCTCAGGGCAGGATGTGAACACGTACGTAGATGCGTCTTTCATCTTGTAACACGCCACTTTGCCTCATGGGAGAGCTACCGCCATTTGTAGGATAGGCATATCTCTTGCTACCTTTGCTGCAAGTATGCAAACACCTTACCAGTTAGAGGAGTGGCTGTTGCATCAAAAATAATTGGACAGACTAGAGCTCGGCTGACCACAGTGGAAATTCCAGTCACAGCTGACAAGTAGCCTGATTCAAGCTCGATCTAACCTTGTCAGGAAACTCCACCACTTTTTACACGCCTGTTATGGGTTATTCCTAAACCTGGATTATTCTTGTACGACGACATATATTTGTCATATACACCTGACTGTCACAGTCCCCTTGAACTGACAGAGGATGAATCTCAACAGCGTGCGCGAATGACAATTTCAAAACGTGAAGCAGTGTTCTTCGTCCTCAAAACTTGCACTGGCATTAAAACGTGCTGCGGCAGTTCAGATGATGTGATGCTACAATAATTTTACAGTTCCCCGCAGGGTGGCCATATGCCACCAGGTTCAAGTAAACCCATTCCATAGTACATCACTGCATCGCTTGATTAAGTCTTTGCTAGGACGGCGCACAGTGAATTATTCTGTGATCGTTGACAGGGAGCCTGCAAGAGATGTCACACTGGAATTCAACCTGACAAATACTACAGTCTTTATGGACAACATTACAGGGTTAAATCTCCTGTACGATGTGTAGTGGAGAATTACATGAATGAAACGTACTCGAGGGTCAGCATCCAAACTAGTGATGGTTTGGTGACGCTTTCTTCAAAAGAACATGATGGAGCTGGCACAATAACTCCGTATTGTGTGTACTGCAATAATAACTGTGGTTAAGGGAAAGCTGAGGCTCATCAGGGAAGTAAAAAAGTGCAACGTCATGGAGTTCTTTGCTTGGATCAATTAAAGAAAATTTAATTAACTTGCATTGGCCTCCAGAAACAGTACTTCATAAATCTGTGCCAAATTATATTTATGATTAATTTAGATTACCCGTCATTTGTTACTTGGATACCATTATATTACTTCATTAAATTATTTGAATAATTTGCCATTGAAATGATAACATGTACGCTGCGCATATAAAATGATTATAAGAAATACTTCACTTGAAGCACTTCATCTCCCTTAGCATAAGTTATTTTCTAAATAACGTTTGCTGAACATAAGCTAATGTAACTTCTTGAAGCTGAACTCTCGTAGACCTATAGGAGCAAGTGATTTTATGAATGGGTGTCTGAAATAATAAATGAACAAACTCATGTATGGGGAAACTTTGGAAATAAGACTTAAAATTTAAAACCGTTAAACTACATTTGACACGTATTTGTCTCCTGTGCATGATTAAGCAATAAAACTGTGACAGTAATTGAAAGATTAAGCTATTCATCCACATATGCTGTCTGCTGTGTATTAAATCGTGCTCAGAAGTCGTTTTCAAATTGTTAAATTTTAAATTTCATTTTATGGTCTATGTTCAACAACTCGTCGCTGACTAGGGAATTTCTGCTGTTCAGCAACCCCGGGTCAATTTCACTTTTAAAACACTCTGTCCATATATTAAAATTAAAAAAAGAAATTCAATACATTTCCTACTCAAAGTAGGAGGGAAAAGACTTTGATTTATACTGATATTGATCGATACCTGGCTTTTTCTTACAAGTTGTCAGAGTCTGTCCATCCATACTTGTAAGCAGTATCTCACTTGCCTTGAAAACTGCCTTCTAGTGGATTCCTTTAATCTTCCTCTGATACAGTGTATTTGGACTGAAATTTGAGATTGGGACAAGGAGTTGGGTAGCTCATACAGAATGTGCTTGAGACACAAAGGGAAAAACAGACAATACCCTGGCCTCTCATGTTAGAGAATGGCCTTCCTTGAAGAAAGATGAGACTTCTGCAGGAGCAGGCTACTCGTGAGATTCTTTCTTCCGTACTTTTATTGACCCAGATGGGACTTTTGCAGGCAGGTACAGTATGAGACATAACACAATACACAAGACATTTAACACAACATGAACCCAATAACAAATAGGAAACATACATCTATGATGAGAAAGAAAAAAACAACAAATACTTAATGTAAAATATAAAATCAATTGTCCAATTAATGTTAATAGGCATGGGAATAGAGGATTTTTTTTCTTTTGCACTTGAATCTGGGTAGTCTTAATCGTTCTCCCTGGCATGTCTGAGGTGGAGATGTTCTTCAATGCTAAAATGAGCCAAAACCAAATTTTACTACTCTGAGTCCTATGCAAACTGACCAGCCATATAGCGAAGTATGGACATGATTCTGAAATACAAAGTAGAATTAAGTAAAAACGTAGTCAACTGAAAAAATGATACAAAATGTCTTCAACTGTTTACACTTGCATTTCAGTGCGTAACTTTAAATGTACTTATGTGTTTTTGATAAAGTTTATGCAGGCTGGTAAATTCTTTTGCCTTTAACTTTGTGAAACTGATTAATTATAATGCTCCTTTCCGTTAAAATCACCAGCTTTTCTAACTAACTTCTTGCATAAGCTCGTGCAAAATAGCTTCCTACCATGCGTGAAACAATATGACTGGTCACGTGGACTGAGGATAGAAGTGTTCTGGAAGAAAGGAAAGGGAAAATCTGTTAATATCAAGAATAATAGCTTGCAAACTGGATTTTTGAGTTGACCAATGCAGTAGAGAGGCATAGAAAGTGTGAGCCCTATTCGTTTTGCTGTCTTTACTGAGTTGACCCACATAAAATAGATTTAGTCCCCAAAGCTTCAGGAAAAGCATGATGTCACTATCACACCATGTGAAGTTATGGTAGGGTTGTGAACTAAAAGGCTGCTCTTGAGAGGGCCTCTATGAACACTGAACACACTTTTTCTGCTGAAGCTGAAATATTTTATAAGGTGGACATTCAGAACTGGTTTGAACTGGATTGGAAGAATGCTGGACACTATGTAGTTTTATACCGTTATATAGGAGTGCTACGAACCCAAGTAACCAATTGTATTAAAAGAAGTTATCTTTAGCAAATAAGGAAGTAGGAAAATGTGATTTTGGAACACTGCCAATCTTGTAACCACAGGGAAGCATGATAGATAACAGAAAAAAATATTTAAGGACTGTTCTAGTTTAATTACTTTGAGAAACATACACCAAACATCTCTTTGAGTTTCACTCCCATGCGCATGAAATAAAAACTTCTTTTAACGCCTGAGACAGACTCCTGGCTGTCTTTTAAGGGGAAGCGGAAAAAAATGTCTCTAACACTGCTATTTTTAGTTTGAGATTTTTTAACAATTTTAAACACAAGGCACCCATATTTTGAGAACGGTATCTATCCATTTCCATCAAATCAATCCTTGTCTGTTTAACAGATATTTTGATTTAAAACAGCTCAGTCTAGAAGACATACTGTCTTGCTGTGGAATGACTTGGACAGGTTCTCAGTTTTATACCTGAGGACATGAACTACAGTACTTTTCTACAGAATCACACGTGACATCTTAATTCATGCTTTTACTTTAAAAGGGAGATCTACATTAAAACCTGGGAGGTTTCTCAAAGGTTATATATAGTAACTTAGCTTGTCAAGGAATGAAGGTTAAGAGGAAGAGGTATAACTGTACAGCGAAGGAGAGTTTGATTGCATCTAGGCAGTTCATGCTTAAGTACTAAAGGCACACTTTTGGTATAGAAACAAGATTTATTTTACCTTCAGCATTATTGACTTTAAAACCAACCCTATATGAAGCACTCTTCTACTGAGTAAGAGTTAAACCATTATACAAAGACTAATTTCTTTAAAATGACCCCTTCCAAGAAAATCTAAAGGCCGCAACATGAAAAGAGCTATGAGGAAATGTGTGGGTTTAAATTGCTTAAATGGCGCTTGGCTTTTTCAAAGCAAGATTAAGATGTACTTACATAAAATGGACTGCATGAAACATTAAGCAAGGGGCTGTATCTCGATTCTGACGTGTGGAAGAAAGGATCTGATTTATGTCTAACACTTCCACATTGCGTAACTGACCATGGAAAAACTTAATAGACTCTAAAAATAATATGCCTCCACTGGGACTCGCAGATCTTTACATTTTTATGTCAATGTGACATAAAAGAGATATTATAAAGAGTCTACGCTTAAATGAATGTTCGGACTATCTGGAGAATTGCTTTGCATTATACAGTGCAGTAGTGAGTCTTGGATATATACTATGTAACATTTTTGGATAACGTAAATATTTGCTTTCTTTAAATGTACAGATGATAAGCTAATATAGGAAAAGGTGCAGCTAACCAACCTTTTTCATTAATCTGGCCATATTGTCACTAGATTTCTCGGTTTGAGGTGGTACTGGTGGTATAAACTTATTTTCTGTCAGACCTCTGAAACATTTTACATTATTTTCAAATCCCACTTCAACATTTGATATCAACATATAAAGAATGAAGGGGTAGTATCTGTCAAAAACATATACCCAATATAATTGCTTACAAAAGAAAAGGAAGTCTGTGGGAAATTGCTACACTGCAAATAGCAAAGAAGGAGAAACAGAATTTCCTCAGAATTCCCTTGAGACAGAGACAAGGTAACTCAAAGGGATACTGTCTATAGCATTGATCTAAATAATAAGGAAATGACATTTTAATGTAGCCAAGATAGGACTAATTGGTGATTACAAGGGAAATAATAGGATTACTTTACAATTTATGTTTGAGTGCTTTTCTAGAAACATGCATGTATAGTCCTGCGCAATAGCACAAGCATCGTGCACATAACAGAAGTAAAAAGAAAGGGAAAACAGAAAAGCCCTGAAAATTGACCCTTTAAAACAAAGAGTAGGACTAAATGACACTTTACAGTAAGAGCCATAATGAAAAGAGATCGTTCACCAAGTTTGAAAAACGGTGAAGAGTCTCTAATGGTTTAGGGCAGTGAGTTCCACTGTCAAGGTGAAATACCCATAGAGTGCATCCTGGTCTTCAGTACAGCTTGGACAGATCTTCAGAAAGAGTGCCTGAATCAGCAGACCTCAGACCGAGAGTTGGACTAGAAACAGAGACAAGTCCATGAGCACCTTAAAGTCCACTCAGTATTTCACAGGAAGCCAGTGCAATCTGCAGACGACAGGGGTTGTGCCGATACAAAGTACTTTTAGCTAGCATTCAAACCACAAAGGTATGGTTAATTAAGGACGTTTAACATCAACTACTGAGTAAACATTTTCAACATGAGGTTTACTTACACAAGATAGCTGGGTAGAAATGCAATTTTGGGAGGCTGCAGAATGTCTTAACTGAAGACTTCTGACAGATTCCCCAGAAAGTTCTGGAAAGCTACAGGAACCAGTGCCCAGTGACTTAAAAAATCTCAGGGACTTTTTCCTTGAATTTGGTTTTTGGCTTACAGTAAGTACTCTATGTTTAACGGCTTTAGTGTAGCGCTCTCAAGCTTTGGAAACATTTAGGAACACTAAAAGAAAAGTTTCTGATTGTGTTGGATGATGACAATGATCCATAAATTGTCTTATGTCATGTCTGCAAGTATTATTAACCCGATATTCTAATACTTTCGGCAATACATCCACCTCTTGGGCAGGCATTTGACACCACAAATTCCTTGAAAATTAGCATAGATGTCATTAAAAAGGACTAAAACATCTCTCCTAATAGCCTTAGGAACATGGTTAAGAATTTAACCAGATTAGGCCACTTAAATGTTTTTTTACTACATTTTATCAAGATTGGACAGACAAAGATATTCAGGTAGTGATATTAGCAGAGAAAGAGAAGACGGAATATGGTTGGATGTACTTATATTGGCATATAGAAAGTGAAAAGGGCAAAATCTTCATGCTTTATTTCCTCAATCCTAAATCTCCTTATAATTTTAAGACAGCAAGTCTAATATGCTAATATACAGCATCTAATATATAACAAAGACCACTGCACAAGCCTCGGTACAGAATGGTTTCGATTTCAAGACAAAATGCCATGTGATCTTCAGATCTGAGTTCCAGTCATGGACTATCGGTGATAAATGAAGTTAACAGATACCTTTAATCGATGAAAAACATCTTTCTCATCTCCTCCGCAGTGGACAGAATGTCATGTAAATATTGCCAAAAAGCAGTTCAGATCAAATGCAAACAGCAAAGCCTGAAGCTGAAAAAAGACCAGTTGTTATCTGTTAATTTCCATTAGCTCTGTGCTGAGGGAAATGTGATGATTCAAAGTTCATATTTGCTGTAGGAGGTTAAAACAAACAAAAATAAAGCATCATCTTCAATAGGAAAGGTAAAATGTAGATTCTTTTAATGATCACAATTTTAATTACGAGGGATTGCTGAATATACTCTTCTTCCTTTTGACCAAAGGCTAGCAAAGAGCACTTTTCATCCTCGCACCTAATGAGAGCATGATAGAGAAAATCAGCAAACAAAAGCGACACGTTACCAGACAAAACTCAGCAAACACAGCCCTGCAATCACACTTTAACCCCCACAATGTGCCCGGTGCGTTCTGGCAGAAAAGGGGAGCCTCAGAATATTGACATCTCAATTTGAAGCCACAGCTGTTAACTCAGCCCAATCCCATTTTGGGGGCTGGTTGCCTTGGGAACTAGACTATTAGCTCTCTTTGAATACATTAAAAAAAAAAATGCAAGCCGTCATTTAGTGGTAAGGCAGTTATTTAGGGAAAAACACTAGAACGGATTTTTCAGAGGTGCAAACAGCACAGTAGTGGGCTGGAATCAGGGCACATTAAGGCTTCTACTGTATATCTTGTCTTATAGATGACAGTATTCAATCCCTGAATGCAGCAAACTAGATTGCATTTTAAAATTAATTATAAATCAATAACCAAGGAGGTACTGATTTAACAGCATGGCTGAAATCCAATGTACTGTACATGTTGTTAGGGCTGGGGTACTAGGTCTAATATTTCCAATGAAATGTATCACTTTTGACACACAGAAGTGCTTCTATCACCAAAAGGGAGAAAACAATGGATCTACAATGGGAATACACAAGATGTAATCTGTGCTTTGAGTTTAAAAAGTTTAAAAGTTTAAAAAGTGAACCATTTAAAAAATAATTTTCTCCCCATCTTTGTGTCTTTATCCAGTAAATCAAGAAAGAGGTACTGTACAGCACTTGCTTTATACTCGGGCCGATTATAAATACTTCCCTCCAACAATGTTAGCAGAAAGGATTTTGTAAGAAAACTACACAAGAAACAGTTTGGTGTTTTAATAACAGAAAGGGGGACAAATACTGGGCTACCGATTGGAAATGAGCAGCCTAAAGTCCAGGAACAGCCAGTTCCACCTTAAGCTCCGCAAAAACACTGTTCACTCTCTTCAAACCTGAAGGGATCGTGGAGACTTTTCAGGCAGTATAGCTGAGACAGGGGAAGGCATCTCAGCTACCAGCTGATGACACGCACATGCAACAGGTCAGATCAATACTCTCGCATGATTAAGCGGCTAATAATGTGGAAAACTGGCCCAAATGCCTGAAACAGCTCTGGGAGGTGGGGATCTCGTTAAGACACGGATAAAGAGCAGGATAATTGGGCGCTGTGACAAGGGCAGGAAAGAGCTTGAAGATGCCTTGACTAAACAACCAAACGTCTCCTGTTCAGCCAGTCTATTAATTCCCGATCAGCACAAAAAGCACTGACTACGCAGGAGCACAGCTAGTAAACAGAGGACAATACGCGGACGAAAATCAAGGCGAAAATACAAGTCTGGGGAAAGGCAGAAATGAGATGAGTCTGGGAAAAGCAGGGTAGAAAGTGTTGAAGGGATGATGAGTCGGAGATGGTTGTGAGACTAACACCGTGTTAGCTGAAAACTTACAGTGACATTTTATTTTTAATGGCCTAAAGCGTTTGAGTAAGAGCTACGCAGTGAATGAGGGGAGGGCCGCCTTTTCATACGTTTTGTGAGTATTCCCCCCCCCCAGTTATTAGCATTATATAACCACCCTCTTTGGAAACGGGAACTGTTTTTTTCACATCACAGTGACAAACGCTTTAAGCACACAGGAGGGGAAGGGCCGGTGCTCTCTTGCACCACTTGTTTTATTTAACGCATCGTGGGTGAAGCAGCCCACAGGCACCTGGGAGGTCACGGGGGTCATTGAGTCACCACCAGGAGAGAGTCCTGGTTGGCCAATTCAAACTCCACCCTCCACGGAGCTCGGCCAATTGCCCGCCGCCCATGGAGAATCTCGGTCACAGTCGGCTAGCGACGTGAGCCATGATCGAACAGGCAGCGACTGGATCACACATCTCAAACTGCGTTTGGGCCGTTGTCTTTACCAGTTCACCTGGCCAAACTACAGTGCCAGAGACCGAAGGGGCACCAGAAACAAAATCATCTTTAGATGTGGAATGGAGTCGGTTCTTAGAGTGATCAATGATCTATTTCACATTTCACATGTTAAATCTCATCATCCATCTTTGAACTAAATAAATAACAGCTGATATTTATTATTCCGCTAAACTATGGAAGGTCAGTGCAATATCATAATACAGTGGAGGAATCGTAGTTTAATCACCTTCAATAAAGAGAGTTTAATACTTTTACAACAGGGGGTTGTAAAGAAGGCCAAGAGCATTCCCTCCATTGTATATTTACACTTTTCCCATCTGGGAGATCCCTCTGAGTCCCCAGATGTAAAAGTAAACAGACTCAGAAAATCTTGCATCCCAGCTGCAATATCACACACATACAATGTAAAGAAACTCTCAGATCTCCTGTGAGACTATTGTACCGTCTTCTCCATTAGTAACGTCTGTCCTTGTTGTTTCGTTGTATGGGACTGTGCCATAGAACAAATTACCCCCAGAAGATGATGATGCTTGACCTGAATCTAAAATGAACCCCTTGACGACATAAGCTATCTAATCTTCCACCATGCAGGGATAGGAGACAAAGCCCGACATAGAAGAACACACTTCAAGGAAAACAGGGACATTGGCGCTGTTGTGCAAAACCCAATCAGGCTCAGAAGTATAATTATGACGCACAATTGTTACTGTAGATTGTTTCTGAGGTAGCTTCCTGTGTTCCAAATGTCCTACATACACAGGTGGCAAAACTGGGCCAACTTCTGATGGCTTCAACTGGGACTGGATCCCTTTTTTTTTCTTTTTTATAGGTGGGTTTCTCAATGCAAATCTAAAAAACACAAGACTGTGACAGAGCACTACATTTAAAATAAAGCTTGTCAGATGTTTTTGCAAGCAAAAGTGAAAAACACCCTAAGGGTACTTTTTCTATAGGTTCACACACTAACACTAAAAAAAACAATGAAACTAGATCCTCTCGAAATCCATTTCAAGTGGACTAATTACAGAGGTTGGCTCTATATCTACACATTAGATGTTACTATTAATATTTAACGAGACCAACGTGAACAGGCAGCTTCTGTTGATTCCTAACCATGGGATATTTTGTGTTGGAAAGATAAAGCCATAGGACATATTCTTTATTCTGCTGTACGTCACCTACCTGACAGTATACAGTACTAGCAGTTTATCCTGCGTGTTTAGCTAACAAGCTCAAAGTAATGTAACATAATGACTGAAGGAACTGACAGAGCTACAGTATGTATGAAGACATACTCCACCTATTGAGAAATCACGGTACTGCACAGACCCAAACTATACGGATGCCTCACCCTTTCTTTCCCCTGTTAGGCTGCAGCAGAAGTATACAACACGTACTGTATACAACCAGAAGGAGGAAAGCTGATAGATTGAACACAGCTCCCTTCATTAGGTTACCAAATGACTGTATATGGACATGATCCAATTTATGAAAACAGTCTACACTGCCCTGTGAGGCATAAAGAACAGCTCATACCCACCACAATTACCTGTGTTCAATGACCTACAACTAAATTTTAATTTTGAAATTTGATTTCGGACACAATCCCACCACGAAGACGAAAACAGCGGCGAGAGGCATGTGTACCCCTTACAAAATTTACATTACAAATTTGTTTTTAAGGAAAATGAAACATGATCCCCTTTCTAATCACAGAAGGTACTTCTGGCAACAATGTGGACTGAGTTCGATCTCAGAATACCACTCAGAGTGCATGGCAGTGTTTCCAATGCAGTTTATGTGGTTTAAAAAAAAAATAGTTTCATACACTGGATTACAGTGCAAATCAGCATATTAACATTCAATCTAGGAATTAGATTGCTATATATCCCATGAAATAGCACTCTTACCACCTAGTAGTTCAATCTCAGCATATCTCAGAAGCTTAGCAAGGATGGGGGTGATGAGTACTAGTATGGGAGACCTCCAAACCAAGCTGTTAGGGGTCCAGTAGGTATCCAGTTGGATTTTCCCTTTGGATCAGAATCGCTGAACCAGCAATACAGTGGGAAGAGGAAGAGGACATTACTGTCCCTTGGATGAGACATCCGCCGTTCCACCCCGCCGGTTCGTCCCGCAACACTTGGGCGGGAACCCGGGTCACCGGCGTAACGCGACAGGGAACCAGCCGAGTGAGCTAAAGGAGACCTCCGCCAGCCCAGGCGGCTGAGGTCTCTGCTACGCGCAGGGAGGGCGATGACGTCCCCGTGCCCGAACTAGCTCCGCTACATGAGCACATTGGGCACCACCCACTGAACCTTCCAAAAGTGTTGGGGTGCTGCTGGCTGAAGCGGCCAGGGCTCCCATGAAGGGTCCACCCAAGTTCAACCGCTGGAGCAATTCCTCTCTTTTCCATCCGGTCCCCACACACAGCTGCTGCACGTCAACCAGGTGGTCTTCTGCCAGGTGCTTTCGGAGGAAAAGCGCTACAAACCCGCAAGGAATTATTCTTAAAACCTTTGCCAGTGACCGCTGAGATAACTAAAGGAAGTGGTTGCAACAATATACTGCAATGTAGCAGACGGGGGTGACAAAGTCCCAGGGGTAGACAGAGTGGCCCGATGAGCGCGGACCGCGAGGCAGGATCGCATCATTAAAAACGTTCGTGTCGCTGCTTTTACTGTTCAACCTTTTAAAGCTCATGACGTTGATTCAAGATCGCACAATATCCTCGCAGCTCGCCACGGCCATTCAATTGCCGCCCTTCTAAGAGCCGACGTGTGGGACGCGGAGAAGCAAAGTTACGACATCGGGGTTGAAACAAAGCGAGGCTTGAGAAACGGCCAAATGCACACAATCCCCATCTGTACAATAGACAGGGCGATCCCAAAATGCTCCGAGACCTCTTCTGCTGGGTTAGGGGAGAGAGACTGAAACCAAAAACCGACTCCAAATGTGTGCGTAACAAATGTCTTTTGTATTAGTGCACTCTTTCCTGAAACAGTCCCCAAGCTCACATAAAGTCAAAGACTTGGCAAAAGCGATCTGCATACTTGAAATGGCTAAGGGATGAACACCTGTCTTCCTCATTTGAAGATTATTCACCCATGTAGTTTCAAAAGTTCTCATCTCTGTGGGTTACTGGCATCACACCATCTTTTTATTATGTAAAAGTTTCTACTCCTTCCTTTGTTCTCTATTTGAGAAGTAAGTTTGACGCAGCGCAATCTGATGGCTCCTACTGACCATCAGAACAGCTGTGCCTCTCAGGTTTAGGGGTCTGGAGGCTCATTTACTACTATTACTAACTTATTTGGCTTTATCCTCATGAGCCGGATATTCTGCTGGAACAATTCGGATGCACAACGCAAGGGTACAAACACTATCGTCTCATCTGGGACTTGAACCCTCAGCCTTCCAGTTAGGAGACCAGATCCCTAACCACTGCTCCACACTGCGCTTTGAATCCACCAACACAGACAAATCATCTCACTCACTCTCATTCTAAATATCAGCTTTTGTATTTTTGCTACAGCTCTTCGCATTTCTGACAAGCCCTATTGTACAATAATTCAACACGACTGAAACCCATGAATATGGAACGCGAGAGCAGACTCACTGTACTGCCAGACTTGATTAAAATGGGATTGGATTCAAAGAAATTAAAAGGGAGGTATGTAATAGGAATCAAGAGACACGGCTGCTGCCACAGTTTATTTCCAGAGGTTTTCCTCCTGCTTCTACCCCTGAGCAGTTTTGAGAACAGGTGGTGATCAAATATTGCGAGGTTGAGTTGTCATGAAATGCCACTGGTGCATTCTTGAGGTCGACAGATATACAAACAGGATAAATTACACTGGTTCCAGCCCCCTGTCCCACGTGTTAATCAAAATACGATTTAGATATATAAACCATAAAACCAGCAAATCACGCAGAAAATTATTCTGATCGTAACACAAGAACAAACTAGGAAGCCACAGAACTGCTTTTCCGGTTAAAAGCAAATGACGCAGTCAGCCGTTCACCTTGTCTCAGTGGACCTGATGACTTCCCAGGAAGGGCAATTTTCACAGAACACATCTGATCATCTCATTTTCACACATCTCATGAAACAAGGAAATATTTTTTTGCTGCCCTCCCAACTTTGGCCAACAGGATCTAAAACAAAAACCGCCTGATGATAAAAATTAGGGGATTTGTTCCTATCAGACATCCTTGGCACCTGGATAGATAAGAAGGAAACAAAATGAGAAAAAATGACGCCTGAAACATCGAGAGACGTTCACAATGTGTAGAGAAAAAGCACAATAGCAGTAGCTTTGCATTTGTGACTCATCAGAATGCACAATAAAATGTTCCCAAAGAGGTTCTACTTTCAAGATTTTTACCCTCCTCGGAGAGCTATTTCACAGAAAATGAGGCTTCTAAAGAGCGCATTTGCCCTGTGAATAAGATCCATTTTGGCAGATGATCACTGTAAAAAAATCCAGCACCAATTCCTGTCCTTATCCCATATCATTCTCCTGCACAAAAGAGAACAGTAAATGGAAACATTTGAGAGGTGGAGCAGGAATGCTCTTCTATCGAGGTAAAAACTACATGGTACATTATTAACTTGCCATTCCTGCTGAGAAAGGCATAAATGTTTTTTTTTCCTCTACTTCAAAAGCATCCTCACAGCAATACTGCACTAGTTCTTCCGACATCACTTCTGCCAGAGTAAAGAAACAGTTGCAATGGTGTGAGACGAAAACACACAAACAAGAAGCGATTCAGCTTCAGTCGTCGGAGGACGGCAAGTCAGGCCAGCGTTTGCGAATTTAGATGGGTCTCAAAATCTAAAGCAGAGTCCTGCATCTGACACACAAAATCGTAAAGCTTGGTACTTCAAGGATTCAACTTGAAAAAGGGGCAACATCTTTCATTTAACAAAGCAGTAAGGAGAAGACAAACCGACTGCAGTGCCCTTGCCCAAGAACGTCTGATTAAGTTTCTACAACTGTGCCAATTTAGAAATTTCAGAAATATTTATTACTTTTGCATGTGATTAATTCACTTGCTCTGCAGGGTCTCCAACTCAAGTCATGGAGAGTTGCATGCAGACGTTTCTGCTCCGGAATCCATTCATGGAAAAGTAACCAGATACACACTGGTTTTTAAGTGAATGGTACACATTGTCAGGCTGAGGGAACCAAACATTTTCAGCCATGAAAAAAGGAGATCAGGAGACTTGTTTTCAAAATCCTCAAAGGCACAGCGAAAGTCATCCCCAAGGGATTTCTTCAGAATAAACAGTGAAACACAAAGGAGAGAACAAAAGTGGAAACTATAGTATATAGAAGTGTATTTAAAAGATAGAAATCTGCCTGCTAGCATAACGAAACGATAAAGTTGTATCCCAGGCTAGATGTATCTTTTGCGGCGGAGTGGTGGCTCTGTGGTTAGGGATCTGCGCCTGTGGCTGGAAGGTTGCCGGTTCAAATCCCACGGCTGGCAGAGGAATCCTACTCCGTTGGGCCCCTGAGTAAGGCCCTTAACCCCAGCTGCTCCAGGGGAGCCGTATAAATGGCCGACCCTGCGCTCTGACCCCAAGCTTCTCTCTCCCCGTCTGTGTGCCTGTGTGTCTCAGGGAGAGCAAGCTGGGGTATGCGAAAAAACAAATTCCTAATGCAAGAAATTGTATATGGCCAATAAAGTGATCTTGTCTTTAGGTGACATGATGCCTCTCAGATTTCAGTCTATATATATTGAGCTAACTTTAAATTAGACCAAATGACATTTCATCACCATAATAACAATGACTTCAAAAAGTATGGAAGTAGTTTGGAGGATACAGGGCTGTTTATTGTTTTCAGAAAGCAGACTCTTTTATACAAAAAGAACCAAACCACTCCAGTTCGATACTTCTGAGAGTCATCCTCTAAATATTCTGAGTTTAGTTTGCTTGTTTCTAAAATATACTTGTATGCATAGAGTTAAGGTCAAATACAGCTAGAATTTATATTGTAGTTATTCAGTAATTACATGGTGTAAATTAGAGTTCATGTAAATTAAAATAACTTTTTAGTAATGTATATAATGGATAAAAGGTTACCTTATTGACAATACAATTCTAAGCAAAACAAATTTTTTGCTTTTCAACAAATAGAAGTCACAATGTTGTCAAACAAGTAAGCAGGCGCAGTGATGAAGGGAAATTGACTGCTTTAAAAGAAGTAGCAAACCTCACTGTTGCTCCACCTTACTTTCTGAGGATGTTATACAGTATGTATTTTCTAAAAAACATTACTTGGCGACAATAGGACTTCATTTCCATGGTCTTTCGCTTCTCCTGCTGACACTTTTCTTTAAAATTGTTTCAAGTTTAAAATTACCCTAGTGTGTGCACCTCAGGGTGACCCAGACGGCCCAAAACGGAACTGTTCAAGACTGAATTGCAATATTCCGTAACCATCTGATGGGCATATAGAGGCATATAGAGACAGGTGTGCAGTATACTGTATGTGTGAGCTGGGAAGAAAAAAAAAACCTATAATCTGCAAATTTAAACATGAACAGATGGATGGACAGAGAGCCCCTGGCAAGAAAGAAGCAAGGGGTTTTAATTCACTAGCTTTCTTAAGATCTCGACAGCATGATGGGACAGGTCATGGGACATAGCCAGTGGTCATGCATCGAACACATCTTAAGTACTTCAGCTGCTTATGCAGATGTTGTCAGAGACAATGCAGCCTTGTTTGAATGGTACAAGCAAGGCTCGGATCGAACTGCAATCGTGGGCACTATTAAAAAAAGGCGCAAAATGGAGTTTGTGTCTGATACACACCCAATTATCCGCTTAAATGCGTTTTTGCATCTGTTTTTGTTTAAGCTGACTGAAGTTGATCTCTGAAATTAAGACAACGAAGGATCCTTCCAATGGAAATGCGGGTTTTAAATTAGAAACCAAACGCATGTGGGGAGCAAAAACCGACGGAGGCTTTTCAAAAAAAGCAATTTGGCCTTCGGATGTTATATCGCACAGTACAGCAGAACTGCTCCCCTCTGATACCAAAAAAAAACAAACAATAAACTGGAACTGTCAATTATTTCTGAAAAATAATAAGCTTGAGAAAATGACTCCAGTTTTAATAAAGACTGCAAAAGATAAGGAGCAAGTAAGTCGGCTTTTAAAACAGCAATAAACAAGTCCCATGAATTATTAAACCTGAATGCTATTAATGCAACCACAGAGGTCAAAGAGACTGTCGATAACGTGACGAGAGAAAAACAAATACTTCCAAGATCCTTCCTTCCTGATGGTAAGTCTTTTTTGCACACAGCTTAACTAATTAATATGTACACAGCAAACTTCTGAGGGAGCCCGGCTGCAGGCCAATAATATCTATTATTCACATCGTTTAAGGACTTTCCCTTTCATTTATAGACCATACCCATTCTGCAGCAGAGATGCGCACTCTCAATGAGAGTATTATTAGCATTCGCAACAGTCTGGTGAAAATGCTGCTCAACTTCCTGTTCATCTGGCAATCCAGGAAGCTACGAGGGGGTCTCAGTAATAATGTCGGCCCATGGCTTTCCTCAGCATCACCCTCATAAATATGCAAATTCCCCTGCAGGCTGCACAAGCTCTCCTGGCCCCCCGATGCCTCCCTTTAACATGAAACCCCATGACCCTCGGCCTCATCACATCACCCACCATAAGTCCACAATCGTGCGCATCTTTACAGAGAGTCGAAGACGGCGAAAATCTCAACATGGTCGTGTTCACCCAAAGAGGTTTTTTTTAGAATGTGTTGGAAAAGGCTGGAGGCTTTCAAAAAGGTTAAACCCCCCCCTTACAAAAAATGCCCTGAAAAGAACTTTCCTGAAAACATCGTGCAACGTTCACCGATATTAGCAAGAAGTCTGGAAGTTACAGAGTAGAACCCAAAAAACAAATCTATATGGTTCGGCATTTCAGCTGAGCAGAAGGACTTCCACATACCTTGGCAAAGAGTTCTCGTCTTCCAAAACATAAGGGGATACAAACAAAAAATTTAACAGCGGAAGGGGAGAGATTCTCTCGAAGGGCAGAGGCTGTTGCTGGGGAGGCTATGACGATGGATACAGAAAAAAGGAAAGGAAAAAAAAAACACGACAACACAAAGGAACAACCTGTTAATACTAAGAGAGATGGCTGGATTGCAGCTGAAGGAAGCCACACCACAGTGCACAGGAAAATTTCAAGCGCCAATACAAGCCTTTCGCATGGATTTGATCAAAAACATAAAAGAAATGCTGATGTACAGCTTTAGGTGTACTTATTTGTACATCAAGTTGCTGTTCATTGGCAGTACAGCAGGAGGGAGTGTGTGGAATGAGCCCACAGTGGCTTTGAGTGCCAGCTACTGTGACACGCTGGGAGAGCGAGCGAGCGAGCAACAGAGAGAGAGAAAGAGAGAGAGAGAGAAACTGCAGCAGATCTGGATCAGATAGCAAAGACAGAGAGAAGGGGAAAGAGGGGAAAGCCAAATGTTTTCTTTAAAAAAGGAGAAAAACGCTCAAAAAGGCTTCAAACTACAACACGAGCACACATCTTTACTGAGCTCCAAGGCAGGAGTTAAGGGCTAAAGAGCACCCATGTGGTTTTCATGCTGGGAAATTGTTACTTAGCCACCTCTTCCAAGCCAGAGGTACTGGTACTGCTGGTGGGGGCGACTTTTTTTCTTCGATTATTATTTTTGGAAAGCAAAAGAACAAATGAGCCAAGAGGAGTAGGAGACCCGTCGGAGTGCGACAGTGTCTGGAGAGCTCTTCCAGGCACGCACCGGGCGAGAAGCCGCAAGGCAAGGATTGATGGAGATGAAGAAGTTTAAGGGGGTTGTAAGCTTTTGCCTCAGACGGATGGAATGGCTTTGCCCGTAGCTGTCTGAAAAGTGAGGAGCCCGAAAGCCGCGTGGAAAATGTTCAGGTTTGGCTAGTGGGGAAGAAGGGGATAACAGAAATAAATCCGCGAGTGCGAGACCGAGGAGAGACTCGCAGGTAAGCAGGAGTTACAAACTTTGCATGTAGTTCTGGCGGCGCAGGTGCTGTCTGTTTCATCCAATCTTGCTTGTTTGGGAAAAGCGGCCAGGTTCAGCAAACACCTTGCACATTTTCTTACTCCTGTGATTTGCATTCGTACAGTTCCTTTTGTATTGTTCAAAGTACACTGGTTACAGCTACGCTTGGCACAAATGTCAGCTGTGTGGTGCTGATACTGGCATCCTAGCAACTACTGCATAATTGCAAAGCACCAAAGTAAATGCTGCCTACAAATAAAACACTACCTGCAGCTTAACAGCTTAAGAGGAATCTGAAAGGAAACATCTGCAAGCTGAAAGGACTTTAACAACAGCGTTTTTTTTATATTGTCTTTTCTCATCACCCTCAATAAGCTTCTCCTGTTACTATTTACTACCGCCGTCATTACTCTGGATTCCAATTTTGTGCAGAGGTACCTGTTAGTGGCCTGTGATCATAAAATGAATAATTAATACAGAAAAAATGAGGCTGTCTGGGCAACTACGGTGTGAAAAATTGCAGGTAATTTCTTTTTTTTATTTTCAGTATACCAGTAATTTAGCACGAAGGCCCTTTTTAAGCCGGATGGTGATGAGAATATCATCAAACCTTTTTTTATTCTGAGGAATTTTTTTGTAGGGATTTTCATTTTCCACCAAATTAAACGGTGTAAAATTAATGTAAATGTTAATCTGCGCACCGAACAATGTGACCGTGAAGAAAAACTCGACTGGACAATGGGTAATCCTCTCTATTCCTTTACATTTTGTTTAAGAAAACCGTTTCTGCATAACCTCAGGCAGTGGTGCCGATATCACCCCAAGCACACCTGGTCCTGTTAAAAAAAGAGTTGAAATCTGCTTTCAAAAATAAATAGCAGGTAATAAGAAGGGTAGGCACAGTGTGGAAAAAAAAATTTAAATGCTTACAGTGCAAAGCCTTCTTGTTTCTGTAACTTAAAATTAAACCAGTAGGGTGGCATACTGCACAGTGCGACAGACCTAATGTGGCTATATATGGGGAAAACATTTTGTATTGCTTCTTAAAATTCAGTTTGGAATTGAAACAACTGGATGAAAGATGTAAAAAAATGCTTTTGAGTGTGGGGATTTAATAATCTTGACTTAAAGATTTGTGAATTTAGTTGGATTTGAAATAGAATTCGGACGACAGCAACAGGTTACCTGAAAAAGGCAAATTTCTCCCTTCAGCTGTTACTTCATAAAATGTCAAAGATCATACTGTAGAAGCATTTTAAGGAATTTTTCCATGTGAATTGACATTTTTTTTCTTTCTCTGTTGTTACTTATGATTAGACCTTTGTCACTTAAGACAGTCAGAACGGAAACTTTATTTTCTTATTCTTAACATCCCTTTCAGTCATTTTTTAAAATATTGTGAGTGAGTGTTTTAGACTGCCGTGCACATGTTTTTGCGCCTCGAAAGGGGAAACTGAAAGATGAGTGAACTTTGAACATTTTAAGAGGGCAGAGCTGTGGCTGAGAAAATAAATCCGAGAAGACGAAGACAAAGGCCGATGTACTTGGGAATCTTGAGCCAAATGAATACCCTGCCTACCACCGGTGCTTGTGTGAACACTGCTTGTCAGTCAGTCAATCGAGAGCCCCAGAAAAACAAGCTTGGGATACAGGCAGGAAGGTGTGAAATGAGTAAAAGGCCGAGATGATTTCTAGCAGGGTGAAGAAAAAAAACAACCCTACCTAACCATGTTGAGCTGTAACAGATCCAGCTTGTCATTTTAGACAAATGAGACCATGTTTATTCTGCTCCCCGCACAATGAGAACAAACCCCTTCAGAATAAGGCTGCCGGGAGAAGAGTTTCTTAGGCCAGGATCGCTGGAAATGACTAGAAACCTCCGGATGTTTCCCAGCTCTAGTTGGTACGGTACCAAACCACTCTTTTGGTGTGCTTTATCCCAGGGAGACCCTCTAGTGGATCAAATCTTTATTTACCGCATAGATAAAGAGCGGGCTCCACGTACAGTACAAACACTGGCTGGACACGCTCAGTCTGCCAGTCCATCCTGGTAACTAGCAAACAATTTAGCTCATACTGCCTAAATGCATTACATTTTTATTATACAAGTTCTTCAGCACACTCAATCTTAGATGAACACAATTAAGTATATAAAAAGGCTGAAATGTCTTCTTTTTGTTGTGAGTGTTTAGTAATATGTGGGGTATGCCGGGTTTGTATACTGTATTATACAGTATATATATATGAAAAAGAAATTAAAAACTTAGTATCGTTCACTGATACTATTGCGTGGAGCAGTGTCAGTAAAATAGACGACATGTCCTTTAATCTGCCTCATACGGTACGTGAATAATTCCTAAATTCAGATCCGGAAACAGAAATGAGCAATTAGGATTTTTCTTATAGATAAGGAACAGTTTAGCTTATACTGTATGAAAATCCTGTGTATACCGTACACAAAATTAAGAGTGTACTGTGAACTCCAAGCAATTAATGAAAAGCTCATGCAATTATAATTGCTCCTCCTTCACCCTCACAGACATCAAATAATTTACCTCTGGGAACACTTAACTAATACTATGATTATTGCTTTTTTCCCCCAAAATGCACTTACAAAAAAGTGCAAAACGAAACCTTTCCTTTCATCTATCGATCGTTCTCTTTATCTTTCATGAAATATTTTTAATGCAACAATCTGTCATGAAGAAATGGATGCAGGCATTCTAAATATGGGGAAAAAAGTGTTAATTAAAAAAGCAACACCTAAAAAAAGGGCAAAAGATGTTTCAGAAATGAGCACTGTTTGACAGAATGCTTTCTTCTTTTCCTGTTTTTACAAATCCTTTCTGGGACAGAAAGAACAAAAGCCCAGTTTGGAGCTGTGAACAAACAGCTGCAAGTCTTATTACAGCACCTGCTGAGCTGATACTCATGTGATATCAGAGCGATACCAATGCGATACCAATGAGACCAGAGCAAGGGCTCCACAAAACAAGAACTGGGCGGAAATGTCTTGAGTGATATTATTGTGACTGAGCTAAAAAGAAAAAAAAAACACTTCAGTGAAATTCAGTAGTACTATCTATACCGCACTGTGAGGGGGGAAAAAAAGCATTTCTTTTAAACAATCTTAAGTTTTTAGGGGCAGAAATGTTAGCAAGTGTCAGCATATTTAAAATCAACAAATTGTTTGGGTGGGGTGTTATATGGGGTATTACTCTGGCAATAGGGATGACGTCAGTTCTCTAACTGTGCTGCCTCAAGTGGGCATTACAAAATGTCACTTTCGTTTTTCATATTAAGCATTATAGAAGTATTTTGTATCTATTTTTCAGTAATAAACTTGTATACGAAAACCCAATATTATCCTCACAAGATATAGCTTGTTGAAGCAGAGACTTCAACAGTACTATATTTACACAGTATAATACCAGATTCCTATTCTATTACAGAATTCTATTTGTACACCTCCAAAACACCATCTGAATCTGTTTAGCCTGCCTTCTAAGTGCCTGTGTGTGGGTGTGAGACCTGAAGCATGAGCATGTGGGATTCAAGCATTCACAGATACTTATATATTATATTGTGGGAGAAAACTATTTTTAACTTACCATTTCAACATGGGTCCAGCCTTTCACTTATACCTACACAGCACTTGCTGTACTAAGCCAGAGTACTGGGATGGAAGCCTCTAAGGGACACTAGGTTGCTGATGCAAGTTGAGGTGGTGGTGGTGGTGGTCGACCAGTAGGTGGTGCTCTTTCCTCTGGCTCCACATTTCCACAGGATGGTGACTGTACTGTCGCTGTTGGTATTATTCGGAAGTGACATTAAACCAGGGTCGCGGCTTTTAAAGACCCCACGAACAGTAAGTGTAGGAGTGTTAGCCCCAGTATGAAGTATGGAGCTGGCAAGTGTCACTTACAGTAAATGGGCACTGTGCTTTAATGGTGAATGAAGGCATTTCATTGGAAAGCACTGTATAAATGCAATGAATTACTAATCTAGTGGACATTTTGATGAAGATAAGTAGTACTACCCCAACCAAGAAAGAAAAACCTTCAACAAAAGTCTCACCTCAGAGATTAGGTCCCTCTCAGGGCAGACTACCAAATTGTTATGCCCCTGTGGTCTGCCATATTAGAATGAGCTGTTTTGTCACACATTTGTGCTAAATCGGCCAGCTCAGACTGCAACAGAGAAAAAAGCCTGGCTAAAGGGAGACAGTTCGTGCTTCAGAAGGGAGTACACAAATCAGAGGAAAAATAAAGTTCTATTGTTTTTTTTTATTTTGGAGGTGGATGAGCTCTATATCGTAATATGCCAGAGCTCTTTTAAACAGCTCTTTTAAAAAAACAGTCAAATGAGCAGCAGGTTTAAAAATTAATCTGCATTTAGCTAGCAAAGCACACATTGGTTAAGCAAAAATCGCCCAAAAGTTGCAGGACTTTTAAATCGTAGACTACAATTTCACAATTGGGCATGTTTTCCAACGTGAGCAAGAAAGATGGTTAAGTCATATGAAAATGATTTTATTATGGTCGACCAGATGAGACTCCTGAATTCAGGCACACCTGCAGATGAGCATGAAAAACAGATTTGAATTGGAAGCAGGGATACAAAAAAGCTGGAGACGATTAGTATAAACAGAAGATAAAAATGTTTTGTTGACAAAACAGTTATCACAAATCCACTATTTTAGGAAGGCCGGGGAGGAAATGCATTGCAAAATTAGATGATATTTCATAAACCACCTGAGAGTTGAGCTAGTTTACAGGCAAATGTCTTAAACAACGTTTGTGAAGTGTGAGGAAATAAAAACACGCAAGGATGTTTCAATATCCGTCTATCACAAGCAGATGAGAAAGGCATGAATAATTGTGCTAATTCGAGAGCACTGTGCACAAAAAAAGTGCCTGCGCAGACAATGGTGACTAAATTCTTAAAAAAGGAGGGCGAGCATGAGGCTGTAAAACACTTATGAAGTAAAAGAAGGAAAAATGGTTCTGGTACAAGAGTAAAGCCCATTTCATTGTGTATGACTGGGTGAAGGGGAATTAATCCATCTTACAGATGCTACAAGGTCTGAGAGGCAGACAATTTGGAACAAATTTATTTTATTTATTTATAGATAATGTTATTTCAGACAGAAAGCCACTCTCACCTTAAGGGCACTGTATGTGGTTGAGATACAAGCACACCCTCTGGTGAAAAGCTATTTGCAAAACCTAGGACATCTGTCAACTCTGCGCACTGACCGTCATGTGATTGCTAATCGCTCAACAGAAGCTGTGCAGATTTAGGGCCTGCATTGAGCAGATGAAACGTTATCACCTGGAAGGAGGTGCATTCCTTCAGCATGTAAGCATCCATGGTGAAAAATAGATCCACTAACTCGAACCCAGATCTTGCCTTTCAAATATGCTGCAGTGCTGCCTGTTGTCCAAAGGTCAAGACAATGCGTTCAGCATGCACCTCTAGAAAATCTCCCATATTTCCCAAAATGTCTTTGGGAAGGTGTGGTACACCTGAAGCTGTACTCTGTGAAAAGCCCTCGTTCACCTTCTGTGTGAAATGATTGCATTTTCTGCTTTCCTTGTGGAAGATTTAAGCTTCCCATGTGTGCCATTTACTGACAGGCATAATGAGCCGGTTCAGAGCTCCTGCTGTAGTGGCTCTGAACAGCATTTAACTGTGATGGGGTTTTTTCCGTCAGAGATGCCCGTTTTCTCCTTCTTTCCTGGCCCATTTGATTGCAAGTGAATGATCAGACATTTCACGTGCCTCGTGCCTGAACTGTAGATCTGTAGCCCGGAATCTATTTACCTGGGTTGTCACAATCTGGATTAAAAATAATACACCTGATATTTCTGCGAAGACCTTATTGCTTTGCTCAGAGATTTATCTGACTCTATCTCAAGAGCCGCATGAGGAGAGCTCCACATTGGTTGGTAATCACAGACTCATAAGTTCCGACCTTTGCTTTTTCATCATCTTGCATTTTTGTTTTATGTACAAATATAGAGGCAGCATCCTAAACTATTCTTTTTTTTTTGTTATATCCTGTTGCTGTTAGTCTTTGATAAATGTGGAAGCAAATGCAATGGGAAACAAAATTGTATTTGTTTTCCCCTCAAAAGAACAACAGCAAACGCTCACTGCATTGTATTCGTGTCCGAACCTTATTCATTGGGAGTTTTTAAGGGGAGAGAGCTGTTAACAGTGTGAGCTACAAATTTAAAACTGGCAGATTCCTGGATAGGGTTAACACATGAAATCACATTGGAACAAGATCTGAAACAGGTTCTTTAAGGTTCTCACAGAATCAAACAAACAGCTGTAATACCCTGTGCAAATCCCATCAAATATTTGTTTTACAAAGTCAGATCCGAAGTAAATGGGGCTGCAGACATTTTCACACAAATGTCCTATCTAAGCCAGTCTGCAGGATTGGTCTTGGAAGGGGGATCCCAGTGCTTTTTTGGAATTGTCTGTGCAATGCACCTCTGTTTTGAGCTCTGAAAAATGGCAGTGAGCTTTCGGCTTCTGACACAACTTGGTAGATCTTCAGCACAAATACAGGTTGCACTACTGAGATCAGCATTCCTGACCGACACTCGATTTGGAGGTCTAAACGCAGGCAGCATGGTGGAGCTGTGATCAGCATTGATAAGGATCAATTCCAGACACGGGGTGCATGGAGCTTGCATGTTCTCCCTGTGTTGGCATGGGCTTCCTCTGGGTGCTCCAGTTTGCTCCCACAGTCCAAAGACATAGTGGTAGGTTCATTGGCTGTTGGGAAAATTGGCCCTGGTGTGAGTGTCTGTGTCTGTTTCTGTATCTGCCCTGTGATGGACTGGTGTCTTGTGTAGAGTCTACCCAGCCTTGCTAGATAAACACTTTTCTCCCCCGTTACCCTGCATTGGAAAAAGCAGTTAAAGAATGGATGGAAGTCTCATTTCATTGTAGCTTTGTTAAAGTTTTAAAAAGAAGAGGCACATTAAATTACTCATAATATTGACTCATAATAATGAACAAAAAATATTAGAATAAAACAATATTTGTGTAGTGTAAAAATCTAAAAAAGGAGCATACCTTTTTAAAGTGTAATTTTCAATATTGTAACAATGATACAGGTCTAAATGTCTTGCAAATACACTGAAGATGGACTATGAATTATTCCATTTACAATAAAAGTACATTACTACTTTAGAATATTCTGAAACTTCATGTGCAGATTTAAGTTCCCTCTGAATAAACCTTTTCCTTAAAGCATCACAGCCAATGAATGCCTAACATGTTTCGAATTCAAAAGATCTCCCAAGAGCTTTTAAAATTTCTCCACCAGTGTTTGCAATATTGTACCAGACTGGGATTCCCAGTTGATGTTCCTACAGAAATTGAGCCCATAAAACAGCTTAATACAAATATTAAATAGCCAAACTTCCTAAAAAGCCTGATTTAGAGGTTTTTCTTGCCATGGAAACACTTAACTTTGATAAATCATCCACACAACAGGATCTTGCAATGTGCATCTTTAAAAAATACAGCTTAAGTGTTACCTTTTCTTACTCTGTTCACCACATTTAGTTTCATTTTAATAGAAGGGTTTTTTTTTTGTTACAGTTGACTGGTAGGCTTCGTACTTCGTACGGAACATATGGAAATAGGGGGCAGGTCCTTCATGTGCTATAGCTACACACAGTATACCGTGCCACTGTTATAACGGAGTGTAACAGTGTTAGATCATATAACCGAAGAGCACTGTACAAGAGGGTTCTAAATCCTCTTTCTGAAATAGATGGATAATTGCAGAGCAGTCTCCAAAGTGTTCGTCTTGCTCATTGATTTGACGGAATGGTTCGAGGCCAGGGATGTCCCATCCTGGTCCTGCGGTCTGCAGGATTTCTAGGTCTCTTTAAAGGAGCTGCACAGCTGGGGGGAGTTGGTTTAACTGCTCTCATTAAGCCAGCGATGATGTGATTCAGGAGCAGAGCTGCAGAGCGAGCCCCACAGAAAGAGAACTGGAAACCCCTCTTCTAGGCAAAGAAGCTGCAAAGCCAACAGGACAGCCTTCTCTCTAATAATCCCTGTCAGCTAACGAATCAGCAAGACCGCAAATCTTCTTGCCAATCTTCAAAGCAATCTGGGAGGCCCATTATTTTGCATTGGAGTTGATGCGATGGTCACCCAACCAGCAGTGTTTTTATTACTTTTATTGCGACTTTTGTGTCACTGGAACGTGATTTATTGCTCAGGCAATTAGGGGAAAACAAACAAGCCTGACCTCAAACAATTTATGAAGCAACGATAGAGATTATTAAAAATCCATTTATCATCTCACTTTTTAGTGCTTTCCTTTCGATAGTGAGGAACTATCGGGGACATCATGCTAAATCACGTTGTGCTACAGGACTATCTCAGTTTACCGCCAGGGTAAACAGCTTCTCAATAAATCAGGATCAAAAACAAAACTGTAGATTCAGCTGCTAACAGTATCACAAATAAGACTCCCATTGCAAAGAACTTTTTCAGTATTGATAAACTACAGGTTTTTGTTGAAGAGGCAAAGCCAGTTGCTGAATAATCCAGGTTTGTTCATTTATTTTGAGATAATTTACAGAAATGTAAAAGAGGTTAAAAATGAAGCAAGTCACCAGATATCTCTGGTATCTTGTATTATCAGTACAAATTTAAAATCTCCAGTGACTCACAGTGCTACATAATTGGAAAGTTACTTTCTCAAAGATTTATTTTTGATTTCTTGACCGGTCACACCATGAGAAAAATATCTAAAAGGTCTTTCTTAACAGTTACATGAAAGACATCTCTCACTAGCAAACACAAATCATTATATCTCCTTAAAATACAAATATAAGATATTTTACCTACCTGCCACCACATGCTGTACAATTAGATCACTGTTAGAAATGTACTTGTGAACCAAGTAGCAACAAATACACCCACATGGGCCAAGATTAGGTGACATCAGGAGTGAAGCTATTCAGTTTTTACTCCTATTCTGTAACATAGATGTCTACTTGTCATTTCATACACCTCATATGGACCACACCATTTCCAATACAAATGAACACCAACATTTATATCAGTAAAGTAATGAAAATACCCACAGTTTCCAAAGAACTTTCATATCCATGTTGCAAACACCAGCCTTTTGAACTGCCATTTGAACAAGCACAAGACAAAGCTAAATGACAATGGCAGGCTGGAGTAATCTCCAGTTTGGGCTTGTTGTTTTGTTATAGTGCTGCTCCATTAACTATCACAGTGTTCAGTTATTTACTAACCACGTACAAATGCCCACAGGAGCTGTAGCAAGCGCACGCCGATGTGTGATTTAACAATTGAATAAACTAAAGCATGCTTCAGCAGATTAAAGCACCGGTTTTTCTGTCCGTTGTTTGCAACTCTGTACTGTAGATAATTATCAGGCTCACCACTGCAATGAAGGTGACTGAGCACAGCCTTGAGGACTGTGCTACTTATTCACAGTTACTGCCAAATTGCCCAAGTCCCTTCTCTGATTTGCTACTTTGTCTCCATTTAGTGCTTTTACACTCCTTTCTGACACTGAATTATCAGGGGTTGGGTTCGCTGCCACAGTAATAGACATCAGCTGCTTAAACGGAAAGAAATCAAGGCTCTTCTGTCCTTTCTGCTGCACAAGAGATCAGTGTTCAATCCTAAAAAACAGAGCTACGGAATGGCTGCTGTTAGGAACAGTTGGTAAAACAGGCCAAGATGAAAATCGTGTTTAAAACGCATTCAGTTCTGAGTAATGGCAACCACATCCTTCTTCATTAAATCAGACACAGATTGACCCTGTGTCTCTGTGTCTCTGTCCACATAAAACTGCTAATTGAGTCAGGTAGGGTACCACTCACAGGCACTGAATTCAGCTCGTAATGACAATGCACTGGCACTTCAAAACAAAGCACGGTCTGCTCAGTACAAGGAAAAACCAAAGCATAACTTCTTTTTGCTTTACAAAATTGCAATCTTCTTTTTTCCCCTCTTTTAAAACTGACGGACGCAAGGCTGTAGTTTTCATTCAGTTTCCCATAGAAACAGTTTGCACTCTGCAAAAATTCTTCTTACCATCCTATTAGTAGGATTTAGGTATTGGAGCCCTGCACACTTAACATGCAGAATGGTCACTGAGCTCAGGTGTGTGGTTTGTAAAGCAATTGTACAGCTGTTGCAAGGGCAACACAGCACCCACTCTGAATATTCAATTCTCTCCCTCCTTTGGAATTCTGGCAAGTCGGCGTATCGTCACTTCTGCGTCAAGTTTTTAACAAGTTTATTACAAGCTATTTTTCTACAGATTAATTGCACCGTCTGCAAACAGAGCCAGCCCACAGAACTGGAGGAGGGGGGGGGGGGGGGAATTAATTTCTGTTGCTACAGCCCTGTTAGTCTGCATTTGTAGCTGCATTTTCTAGCTGCTCTTGTACATTTACTGCAGGCTGTGGCACTTGTACATCCAGAAAGAGGACCTCAATGAAGTAAACGTCAATGTTCAGAGAGAGCTATCTGTAACTCACTTAGAATGTTAAACGTTGTATTTACATTTCCAAAGCACAGGATACAGTATTGTTTTATACCTATGGGTGGTACAATGGTTAGCACTGTTGCCTCCCAGCACTGGGCCCTGTGTTCAACACCAGACCTGGGATGCTATTACCACCCGCAGCCATATTATCCTGCAACTCCCAGCTGGCAGCCCACTGAACCTCAGCAAGTGTGAGCCTGGTCAGTACCTGGATGGGAGACCTCCTGGGAATAACTAAGGTTGCTGCTGGAAGAGGTGTTAGTGGGGCCAGCAGGGGGCGCTCACCCTGCAGCCTGTGTGGGTCCTAATGCCCCAGTATAGTGATGGGGACACTATACTGTAAAAAGACGCCGTCCTTCGGCTGAGACGTAAAACCGAGGTCCTGACGTTCTGTGGTCATTAAAAATTCCAGGGCGTCTCTCGAAAAGAGTAGTAGAAACCCTGGCAAAATTTCCCATTGGCCTTTACCAATTATGGCCTCCTAATAATCCTCATCTATTAGCTGGCTTCATCACTCTGTTCTCCTCCCAACTGAGAGCTGATGTGTGGGGAGCGTTCTGGCGGACTGTGGCTGCTGCACACTGGTGGTGGTGGAGGAGAGTCCCTATTACCTGTAAAGCTCTTTGATTGGAGTGTCCAGAATAGCGCTATATAAGCGTAAGCAATTCTTATTATTATTACTATCCACATGGAGTTTGAGTGTTCTCCTTGTGTTTGTGTGAGTTTTTTCCATGTGCTCTGGTTTCCTCCCACAGTCGAAAGACATAGGGGGAGGTTAACTGGCTTCTGGGAATGTTGAGAGAGTGTGAATCTGTTTCTATGCGTGTCCTGCGATGGACTGGGGTACCATCCAGGGTGCTCCCTGCCTTGAATCTCTTGCTTGCTGTGATAGGCTCCAGGCATCATCCATGACCCTGAATTGAATGAATCGGTTAGAAAATGAATGGATGCACTGTGCCCAAAGTATAATAAAGTACAGACAGTGTTACATATACACAAAATAAAAGGATTGGTTCTCCAAGAAGTGTTCTTTGATGGAATGAGAAATTCTTGTTTTTCTTATTCCTAAAACAAACTTAATATGTAAGCTTACATTCCTGTATGGAGCTATATACCTGCCAAAATGATCCCCTACCAACCCAACACGGATCAGGACTGTGAAAAAGGAGTTATTTCCACATCTGGTTCTGTCAATACCTTAGTATCCTTCCACAAACACAATTCCTCTATTTTTAATGTGCTGTCAGATCATAACCCTATAATATGCTTGTCAAAACCAGGTTAGTCTTTTAGTGACAAAGCAACACAAACAAATTTGATTGATGATTAATAATTTCTAAATTCTTCTCTGTATAACGGGCAAAAGCAATAAAATATTTTTTCATATTTAGCAAAAGATGTGTGTAGATTCTCTCAGCTGGATCTGCAGGAGAACTGACAGGCGAATGAGCAAATACTAACTTAACAGAGAACTGCAGGCCACCTCTATTCAAGTCTCTTTATTTGACTTTAAGTCTGATGTACTGTCAAGCTGCATGCGAAACACACTAGAGCACAAACTGTGAATATAAAAGCATTGATAAAAACAAATCTGTGAAGACAGCTAGTCAGTTCCAATGAGGAATTTAAGAAAGAATTTATCAGAACATAGAAACTGAATGGGTTTTAATCTACAAAGCGCAGAAATGCATTTTGCAAATGCAGACAAATTAGGAACACTGTTAAGTCATCCGAATAAAGGACAGCAAAAGAAACGTGTGGGTGACATGGTGATGCAGTGGTTAGCGTTTCTGCTAAGTGCAGCAATGGGGCCCTGGGTTCCACTGCGGCTCTGGGGGTCTGTCTGTGTGGAGTCAGTATGTTCCCTCCATGTTCACGTGGGTTTCCCCTGGGTGCTCCAGTTTCCTCCCACAGTCCAAAGACATACTAATAGGTTAATTGGTTTTTGAAAAAGCTGGCCCTGGTGTGAGTGTGTGTCTCTCCTGCAATGGACTGGCCACCTGTCCAGGGTGTACTCCCCGGCTCCCCCACCACACTGAACTGGAATTAGTGGTCGGGAAAAAGATGGATAGAAACGACACTTGTTACTTAATTGGAGTTCTACTACAACATCACACGCTGAGCTGCTAATTGGAATCTCTTAAACAGCGGAAGGAGACGCCTAAGAAATCTCTCTGCACTCATTCCGCACTTGAAGACAGATTAAGTTGCTTCAGACAGAACAAGAAAAATGTGAAGTTAAAAACACCTGGTAGTGTATGTAATGAACTGGCACAGGGTTAACTTCATTTGACTTAACATTGTGGTCGGTTTTTAACTTGACATTCGTTTTTCAAACTAGTGAAAACTGTTGGCCACGTCGTTTCTGTCCCAATAGCACTAAACATAAAAGCCAAAACACTTGATAGTTGTTTCAAGTACAATGATAGCCCCAAATTAAAAGACTACTGCATTTCATGGTAAAAAAAAAATGTTTTGAAGCCCTACAGCTGTATTGTAGTAACATTCCTTTTTATGTGGTAATAGGTAGTAATAAATAAAATGAATCAAAAGGTTATACCCTCAAAACTGAAATGGGAAATTTGGGCAAGATTTCAGGGCTGAATGACTTCCTCTCATTTGTAACTTTTCTTATCTTCTTGTAGTACCTTTGAAAATATACAGTATATAGAATATATATATAATACTCACTGAATATTTTTCACAGTGAGCTTGGCTATTTCTGGTATTATTGCTTGACAAAATGTATTGTTCACTACTTACTCTATCCATTTAGATCTGTGTTTGCAATTTGTAATATCGCCATTACGCTTCTGCTAATAATTCTAGGGAATGCGTTTTGTCTGTGCAATATATTTAAGTACAGTCCAAACTGCTCTACCTAGCAAAACAAAACCAGGAAAAATCCATCTTACAGGCTGCCTAATATCAAGTGGAACAGGATTAATAAAACTGTGCAACTGTCTTGTTGGCATGCCTCCTGGAGGAATAGTAATGAACATATAAACAGGAATAAAATGCATTTCCTCAATAAATCTGTCATACATTGAACATGAATATATATTTCAACCATATCCTTTGATAAAAAAAAATCTCAAAATAAGCTAAAGCAAGGAAAATGAAATATTCTATTCTCTATCAAAAAGGAATATTAAGCTGTAGTCAATTTTCAACGTAGACATTGCGATACAAGTGAAAAAGCCTATAACTGCTCAGTTACTCTTTCACAATGTGACATATCAATATACAAATATTTCATTCCACGGTGCACTTTTAAGCACATCAAAATGAACACGGGCGTTTCAATGTGATCAGCTCTGCCACAGACAATTCACTACCATGCATGGGGCTGAAATCGCAAATTTGGATTATCAAGAGTCTCTTCGGGTATAATTTTGCTCCAAGTTTTGTATGGCAGGTGTATTAGGTTGCCATAGAAACACCTCATTAAATCTGCAGCATGGAGTACCATTTAATCCTGGCCAGAGCGACCACACCATCATGAGCACAGCACACTCTAGAGAAGGAGCTGGAGAACTAGATATAATTCTTTTTTTTTACTTCCACACGCCCCCTTTGAAGGAATTCGACTGAATTTTCTAATGAATTCATGCTATTACCCCACAGGCCTACAATTACTTCTCCTAGTCTGGGATGAGAGACTCAGGAAGGATTTCAACAGGAGATCATGTATAATTAACCTTCTTCGACAATGTCATCTGCTGCTATTCACCACAATAATAATGCTCATGATCTAGCTATCAGACGGGAACCACTGTTACACACCAAGGTACATTAAAATACGAATGCACAGTTACTTTTGGGGGGTTAAGGTTAGGATTACTGCTGTAATAACAAGATGTACTCAGATGTACCAAAGAATTAGCAGCAAAAACAACAGTAGTAATTCCTTCCCCTTAACAGCAGGGAAAAGAAAACTCCAAAATGCTTTAAGCCATTAATGAGTATGGTAGCTTTCACCAAAGCTTATGGAATTATTCCCTTTATGAAGTCACTGATGTTCCCTTAAACCAACGATATCTAATTTGGGGAACCCTTAAAGCAAATCCAAAAACGTCCCCGGAGCAAAACAGCTTGGCTCGATCTCACTTTCTGTGTAAAATCAGCATTTTGATTCAAACTAATTTATTATGAAGCTGCTGCCCCACAGTTATTCTCTTAATTATTTCAGTTTTAATTATCCTCCTTATTTAATTGCTATCGAGTGAGTTGAGTACAGTTTAAACTGAAGGTCCTGGTGGAAATTGATGTGTTGCGTTGGTGAGAAAAGTTTGAGGCCCCCTTCCTTCCCTGTGATTATTAATTACTTTCTCAAAATTATGCTCTCTTATATCTAACATGCATTGACATTAAATACTGTAAATGCTTTAAGAACCCATTCATATGCATGAGCCACCGTGTATTAATAATGTGAAATTAAGCATGACTAAAGCCCTGTCACAAACTGTTATTAATTCTCTACTACATAATTAAGAAACTAGAAACACTAATTCTTTCTCTCCCCAGTTCAGACACTCTCACAAAGGTTCCACCATTTCACTGCAAGAGGCGTGGCACAAATCGGTACGCCGCCTACCGTAATCAGGAGTCGTCTTTCTCCTTGCCTGCAGCGTCTGTACCACCTGTAACAAAGCACAAGAAAATAAACTTATAACCTCAATCTGACAAGTAATCATAGAGTTCTATGTCAAATTCTTCCAAACCCGAATCTGTATGGTGTTGAATAACGTAGGGCATTTTGAAATCACTTCCTTCCTTTAAGGGGTGCAGTTTTAAAGCCCTGATGTACAGTACTTCTTTAATGGAATCAACCACACACACTGTACATGTGAGCACTTAATAAAATAATATCAAAGGTAAATATTCAAGCTGAGAAACACTACACCTGCGGCTGTCACACACCTGCTTAATTATGGAAATCTGGGCTATTTGCTATGGATGGATTTTGTTTGAATCTTCTAATGTAAAAAAAGGTTTCTCCAAAATGCACAGAGAAACAGTTTATATTAGCAGCACTCCTGTTGTCTCTTACTAACCCCTGTTGGTAGTACAGTCTGAAAGAGCAAAGGGCATAATGATCTTTTCCCCTCAAGGGATAAATAAGTCAGGTGCCTTCATATTGGTATATTCCTTTCCATACCTAACGTTTCAGTAACATGACATTAAACAAATGTTTTACAATTGTTGAGCTGCAGTTTTTGTTTCTTGACTCAGGGCTAATCTCCTCTGTGTTTCAAGGATTTGACTCATTAATTATGTCATTTATCTAAGATTCTCTGAGGCTTACTTTTCTCAAAATGGAATTAATCCGAAAGATTGTCGTCTGATGTTTTAATGATGACAACAAAAAGAACAATCCGGACCAGCTCAATTATTATTGAAGGGGTTTAAGAATGTGACCACAACATAGCTCAAAAAAGCATAAGAAGAAGTATTAAAACATAATATACTGAGACTATAGAGGATGGGCCTAATATTTGACACGAGAATTTAAAAACGTATTCCTGCTTATTTTTTGTGTCTTTTTGAAATATTTGTAAAATGTTCAAGACAGAATTCAAACCTGAGGACATGAGGCAAGCAAAAAGGGGAGGGAGGAGTTGTTTCCTGAGAACACACAACTGATGCATTGAAACTCTAACCTGGAGAGAGCATCTATACAGAAGACCCCTAGAGACCTCCTGCATATACAAGTCCCACAGTGGCAGATTAAAAGACGGTCCACCGGAAACAAGTCTAGCAAGACCAGACGTCACTGCGCAGAGCATTACAGACCTGTTTTAAAACGGACAGTTCTTCTTTAAATGTCCTACATAAAGGCAGACTGAGGACACCAGAATGCAAATGTACTGTAGGTTCACCTTGCAGGCAGTAGAGAACTTGCAGGGTGAGGAGAAAGTGATCTTCCCAACTCCATTTTACCTTCCAAATAGCCCTTTGCATTATCTACAAACGCCCATGCCACAACTCTGAAATGGCCATTAACCCTACTTCAGCCCCACGTAAACAATTTTAAATCCTCACTGCTGTGCCATCACAGCTCTACTCTGATTTCAAAACTCTTTCCGAACCTGCTTTTTGTACTTTTTTTTTCTCCGCGGCCTTGAAATCGCTCTCTTCCAACCCGAGCCCCCACACCTAATTTGGAGTGCTGTGATACAGACATTAACGTCAAATGCACCCCCTTTCAGAAACTGCCCCCTGCAGTTCGGCCCTGCTAGTGTAAAGTAGCAGTGACGGATCGCTGGAACAGGAGGGGTGATGAAAAGGACTAAATGTGGCAGCAGCATGTTCATACATGCAAGATCACACAAAAATGGTCACAAAATGCCTGCAGTGGAGGCTCAGCAACTCCACACTCCCTGATATGTCCTGTACGACTAGAGCAGAAATGTATTTTTTTTTTAATCCAGCCAGTGTTGATTTGTGTATTTTAATAACTATACTTCCGTACACTGTGTTAAATGCGCTAATACAAAAGACAGGCTGCTTCTAAAGTTAACTGAACTGTTCCAACAACTACCATAAAACTGCACTGTGAAGCAATTAAAGTAGTAAACAGCACACAATAACATGGACAGTGACAATGAAGACTGCACAGATTGATGCAGATGGGTGCTATGTCCTTCTACAAGTGGATACAAATGTTGGCCAGATCAGAGCAGTGCTCACTGGTGGGTAGTTTTGCTGCGACTTATTTACGGGGCTAACTAGCTTCATGACCCCCATACAGGCCTGTAGGGGTGGCCTCAAACTCAAATGGTTTGTGAAGCTCTGGGTGAAGGGACTTCCATTTCTACATTTTCTCTCCAGCACCGTTATTAACAATAAAAAAGCACAGTCAATTCTTACAGACTGGCTGACTCCTTTGGCAAACTGAAACGGCACCAAAGCATCCAAAACTGCCCTTGATGGAACTGCTTGCATGTAAAGTGTCCTACACTCGGAGGGTTTTTTCCCCCGAGTCGCCCTTCAATGACTTGGCACAAACACATTCTTTTTGCCGGACTTGACTCGGGACTAATCTCCTCTGTGTTTCATAGATTTGAGTCACAATGCTTTCTTTCCAGGATGGAAACTACTGTACATAAAGCCATATGCAACTGCTCCCACAAGCCTCTGCGTGAAGACATGTAGCTTCCAGTTGTCGGTTTTAAGTGCACTTGCGTCCTCTGGTTTGTGTTTTACTTTTCATTCTGCAGAAGTTTACTGGGTTAGCTTACTCAGGGCCTTTGAGGATTTTAAAAACCGTAGCTTTTTGGAGTCTTCTTTGTACCACAATTAAAAAGGTTCAGTTCGATTTGGAAACATTCGGAAACAAACTTGGTATATCGGTTTTAAAGAGTCAGATACACCCAAAACTTTGCCGTCGTGGCACAAAAAATATTTCTGATGGGGGTTTTTGGATGTATTGGTCAATAACTTAGCAATCTCAGGTAGGGGTCCATCCCCTCTGTCTCCCCTTCATCCCAATAAAAGCCTAGTGCTGCCCTTCAGAATGTGTCCTGATTCTGCCACCCCTTACGTTCCACATAGATTGATTGTGGCTTAAACAAATGGCCGTGTTACATGAGTCACGGAAAGGCCATGTGTCCAATGATCGTATGCAACCTCTAAATAAAGTGAGTAACCTGGCCAGGGGGCCGTGCGTGGGTTTCTTTTAGAAATGCTGCACTGACCTGCACTCAGGAGAGTAGCAAATCTTTTTTAACTGGCACTCATTGAACCCCGACAGCATGTGTTTTGGTGCCAAAATTTGTTCATTCCACATCCAGCTTAATGATCTTTTGTTAAATGGTTCAAAAAACAGCTTCGAAATGTACCTTAATGGACTGTGAATTGAGGCGGCCACGAGAAAGGGCACGAAGCCAGTGGCTGTTAAAATAGCACTTTCTTCTGCGATTAAAACAGGCTTCCTTTTATATTAATCACACGGGTTACTCAGCAGAACCCCTGCCTTCTGAACTTAATCACGTGCATGTTAACTGCACAGAAGTGCTCCATCGGACAGGGGAAAAAGCTTTGTTCTATCATACCCAATCAGTTGCAGTCGATCAAAGACGAACAGTAACCTGAGATTTACTTACGATACAAAATGCTGCTGCATGCAAGGTTCAAGACTTCTTCATCCCAATGGACTCATAAACAAGGTATCAAGCGCTGGAGGTCAGACGTGGGTTTAGATGCACTTGCAAACACCACTCTAACAGTTTTAAGGGCATATTCCCACTACGAATTCTTATTATTTATGGGTCACCGCAATGCACGGCCAACTCTGGAAGCACAATGTGCAAGGCAGAACATGACTCCATTCAGGCCCTGAATGGGAAGTTAAACAGACTTGATAATGATAATGATGAATGGCGGAATGCAATTTTAAATCTATTTGAACGGAGTCTGAAAGTTTCCTTTGATTCCTAGTCTACTGAAGAGCTACTTGTAGAGCCTGCTGCATTCACTATAGACAGTTCTGTAAGTCGGCAATGTTCCTGATTAAAAAAAGCTCATGTCACAGTATATATAAAGTGAAAACCTGCTTGTGTTCCCTAGAATCTCAGAGTAAATGCATTGTTCAATGGTTTTGCGATCGTGAGATATAAGGGTCACCAAAACCCTACATAACAGACTCAAATTAAAGCTCACAATCAGTGTGGCCTCCCGAAACCATCCTCTTGCAGTTCAGTTCTAAGACAGGGTACACAGACCTTGATTAGTACCATTTATGGAATCTCTTAAAACTACGTAGGCACAAGACTGGTGATACACAAGGTCTGTGAATCCACAACTACGTAGTGTCATTTTTTCAGCCTTAGAATTTTTCTGACCTTAAGAAGCTATTAACAACTACTTAAATTATTAATTTTACAGATCTGACTCGATAAAGTCAGGATAGTTCACAATCTAGGACACAGATTTTTTTAACGAAAATGCTAGATTTCCGAATGCAAGCCACACACATCTAAGGGCTCCTGAAATGTCTGAGCATTAAGCAATTGAATATTCAGGAATCCGATACCCTTTTTCTGCTTTGGTTATTTTTGATCGTTAATAAAGAACCAAGCTTGTTCTTACACAAAACCCAAGACAGACAACAGAGAATTAAAGTATTTTGTCCTGTAGATTATATACGTAGATGCCCTTAGAATTTAAGCAAAAAAAAAGAATGACAACGATTTATGATCTCAGCAAATGAAAAGACAAAGGAATTGCCAAACATTCTAAAAAAAAACAGTTTGCTTTAGCTACAGATGACATGATGAATAGTTTGTCATTTTGTGGAGTCCGTTTTTAACACCATCTGTGCTAATTCTCAGATCTCCATTTGTCTAAACTAACTCACTTCTGGACCTGAAACAGTAGAATTAATTGCCCAACAGTGTGGTATTTTATTATACCTTCATCATTTGGCATTTTGTTAGTAATGGCTCCAGCTGTTTACACAAGAAGATATCCAGAAAAAAACTTGTCATCCTGGCTCCTAGGTGATTTCAATCAACATTTATTGTACCTGCTTTAATCTCTCTAATGCTTAATTTTAGAATTTGGATAAAACAAACCCCCAGGCTTCCCCTCACTTAAAGAGTTGATAATCCACAAAGCAATTAATGTTTAGAATTCTAGAATGTACAAAGGAATTGTTCCTTTTGCAAGGAATAGTATTTAAACAGTTATTAGACAATGTACATTAAGCCTTTTTTAGATCCTGGTGGAAGTTTTGTTACTAGACTTTACCAATCATTTAACATTGGGTTATTTTAATGTTATTTCCGAATATAATTTGGAGAATTCAGATCAAGAAACTCAATGATACAGCAATGTTAGCTACATCATGACTAATGCAAATGATGAATACAAAATGATTCAATTTTCGTGGTTTCATTCCATCTAGAGTTTGAAAAGAATATGAATGTCCTAAAAGCACAACATTTTCCTGCTCCTGAAAAGAAAAAGAAAAACTGCTTTTAATTCAAGACAGCCATGTTGGTATTATAAATAATACATGGTAAACAGCAGCATCATATCTTCTTGAAGCAGTTCCTGTTTGAAGTGGGTTCTTTTGAGCTGAGGCATTAAAAGGAATAGAATTCAAAAAGGTTCAGGCCATCTTAGGATGCATGGAGTAGCTGTCAGTTAAGCAGTTGGTCTGTCGGTGCTCTTTTGTGCTGATTTCTGTCATGGGGAATATATACTGTACAATCACAGCATGCTAATGAAAAAATAACTGAATATGCATTATTCTTTTCATTTCATTTGCCATACATAATCAGAACTCCTGGATGGCACAATGGTAGTGGTTAGCCTGCTGCCTGGGGTGCTATCTGTGTGGAGTCTGTATGTTCTGCCTGTATTAATGTGCGTTTCCCCTAGATGCTCCAGCTTCCTTCCATCATTCAAAGACCACTTTGTAGGTTAATTGATTTCTGAGAAAACTGCCCTTGGTGTAAGTGTGGGTGTTTATCTGTGTGTGTCCCCCGTGATGGACTGGCAACCTATTCAGGATGTATAGGTTCTATTCCTGAAGAAAAGTTTTAAACCTGACCAAAGTTCAGGACAACTGAAGGAGGGTTATACAGTATGTAAGAATTTTTTCTATACACCACTACAGTAAGAACAAATTCCATGGAAGTTCAGTACTGCACAAATGATCATTTATATATTACATGTGTTCTCCACAGAATGTCGGCGCACCAGAATTGCTGAAAATTCAATGTATGTGGCTTTTCATTTTTTGAGAATTGCTGATTGTAGTTTGCTATTACCTGTCCAGTTTTATGTTGTTGTTGTTGTTGTTGTTGTTTTTAAGAAAGGAAACTGCAATTTCAAATGTATGCAATATATTGAGTAAAAAAAAGTTTGTGAAGTTTCAGAATGACAGCATTGGAAAAAGTGGGTCACAGAACACTGTGTTTCTCACCAAGGAAATATCCTCATTACTTGAACACTTAAAAAAAAAAAGTCCTGCAACACTACTTTCTGACTTTCTGTTCTGAACCAGGGAGTTCGTGTCAGAAAGCTGACTGTCAATACACTGTAGCTGCTGTAAAACAGCCAAGGCACTCTGAGCCATGCGACAGACATGGTGATATATTTAACTCAAGTGAGCTTCTTGGCAGTTCATCATATAGATCCTGTGACGCAGTTCTACCACCATGAGCAGAAATTCAGGCAACTTAAGGGAAGCAGAAGAGCCACTGACTGCACATTTGTGTCGCTTACCAAGCATAATATTAAACATCCTTTAAACAGCTTCAAACCTTTGCAAGACCAGTTCACTATGAACCTTGTCGGTGTTCCTTTACTTTGCAGAGCAGATTTCAGTTCCGCAGGGAATCCTTCATTATGTTCCCTTATGTTCAGCACTGTTCATAAATGTTCAATCAAAGGGTTAAAAGTGGAATACAGTTCTAGTCAGACCTAAGCCCTTTGATGGAGTGGAGTGTGAGTATGAAATAGTAAAGTACTTCAGACCAAGGGAAACAGGTCAGAAGGAAAGACAGACAATTCACTCAAATCACAGAATGAATTTCTCATTCTTATGAGGCACTATAAGTTAATGAAGTCAAGTTCCAGCTCCTGGGATGGAGCTCAATGCCAGTTTCAACAGAAGCACTCAATGCCTCACTTTTGTTTCTACGCAGAAGGGGAAAAACTGCTCAGACCATCCTAAACCAAAGAGATGGTTTTTGTTAGCTTACATTCAACCAGTTTTCGGTTTATTAAGCCATTTTCCCCTGCAGTCCTCGTCATGCCTGCCTGTGAAAACAGCACAACGCCTTGCAGGCTATCTGCAGCCTTGACAGAGTGAAACCAACTGAGGACACGACTCCCAGGAAAGTCAATTTCACCTAATGCCGTCAATTATGCAAATAAGCCGTCAGCAAAAGGGCACTGATGGCTCTCCGCCTCACCTAAAAGGGCCCATGCTGCAAAGCTGACATTTCCTCTATTAAAGCAGCGTTTCAGCCCTGCAGCCTGAACTCGTCAGATGTCAGGGGCTCAGCTACAACTGGACCTGGGCTGTACTGGGATGGGAGACTTCCAAGGAAAACCAGGTCAACCTGGATGAAGATGTCAGCTGTATTTTTCCACTTTATTCATTTATTTTAACTGCACCCCACTTCCTAACCTCCTTTATGTTATTCTTTATGTGCAGTACAGGCCAGCCCCCAATCTGATGGTTTTTATTCACGAATCACAAAAGCTTCCACAGAACTGCTTTTTCGTAACAAAACTGTACTGGGGCATATTGTTAACTGGTGCACATGATCTAGCTGACCAGACAGCTGTTTAGAGTAGCCTGACAAAATGCTTCGAATTAGGACAAATTCAACCTAAAACCATTCTCTAGCCCTTGCTTTACCAGCAAGCAACAGATACGATGGTGCACATTGGTCCCTCAATCTGTTACCTTCTCCCGGATTCCAGCATACCAGCTTGTCTCCAGTGCTATTCTGGTTTGTGACTAGTGTAGGCTTCACACAAAGACTCTCTGCTTTTCACTTTGCTCTCACTTTCAAAGACCAGTGACTCACGATATACAGAAGTAGCTCTTTGTGTGCGTGTAGGCTGCATGCTCATGTCTTAGGGATGTTAGCACTCAACTCTTTAGCATTTTGTCTTATTCTAGCCTGCAATTTATTCTACATTTTCAGTTGCCTGTTAGCTTAATAAAAGCGTATGGTAGGACAAAACAATATAAAATGCCAATTTATCTCTTTTTCTTCTTTCAGCCTTGCCTTCCTATTTCCATAAAGTGCCTCTCAGACTCTTAGTGAATGCTGAGATTCAGCAGTAGTCAAAGTCAAAGTGCCACAAGGCACCTTAAGGGCTTTTTTCACATGCTTGCTAAAATATGCAAAACTCAATGCTCAGGTCTCTGGGTGTCCCCTCTTAGACTGTCTCTCATTTTGCAGTGGCTGTTCCATCATTGCACACTTTGCCTTTGTGCATTCTAGAATTCCCACTGCTCTGGTTCTACAGGAAAAATGGACTTAATCACTGCATTATTTGAAAATGGTTAAACAAATCCAAGTCCTGGAATCAGTTTACATAGTCTTCAAGCTACTGTCAGAGGACCTTTGAAATAATCACCATTGAATGGATTTCTCTTGTAACCCCACTGCTTCACAAGTGGGAAAATGGGAGGACTGGATGGTGGAGAGAGGTTTTTTTTTATATCCAGTCCTCCACCACTGTACTTCTCAGGCTGGATTCCAGTCGATGTTTCTTAGGAATTACCAAACGCAATTTACTTCGAATAAGCAAGATAAAGACCAATTTCAAATCAGCCCTCAAAAAACACATTGAGCGCAAATACTGCCCCCAACTCATTCTTCCATCTGAAAAATGAAATGGAATTCTTAGTTACAGCTATGGAGTTAATGTTAGTATGACTGGAGGTCTGGTTTGTCAAATGATGACACTGCTATGCAAACACTCTGAGGACCAGATAACCCCTGTCAAGGTAATTTAAGGCTTTAATATGTTGCACATATTTATTTAACATTCCAATTCTATTGCACAATGTGTCCCCGTAACAGCACTGGGAATCATCAAAAGAGGGAACAATTCTAGTAAGAATTCCATTATCAAACAAAACAAACTGGTTTGAAAGGCAACTGGCAAAGAAAGTTCATCAAAACAGTGGGATACACTTCATCCGTTTCAGTGTCAACAAAGGGGTTTCTAAACTCATTATCAACCCAAACTCAATTGAATGGGGGGAAAAGGAGACTGAAAGGTTAAGGAAACATCTCACACCAGCAAATGTTAAATTGCTTAATCTGGAAACACTAACCGTATGACGTAACTAACCACACTATGGTTGTGTTTGCAAAATTACAACTTATTGATCTGAAAAGGTCATGTTTACAGATAATGCAAGTGTTTTCTACTCTTCATGCTAGCCAAGTGAATGGACAGTGCGCGTCTTCTCATACAGACCAATTTTTCATTTTAACTTAAAAATCAATTCAATTGAGTTAATATTTCATAGGTTTAGAATAGTAGAATAATAATAATAGCAGCTTTAAAGGAAGGCTATTGGTGATTTGTGTATGTGGACTCTGTTGGTGGTGGGACAGTCTTAGGGAGAAAGAGAGGCACGTGGGATTATACAAAGTCCTGTATGGTGAAAACCAACAGCATTATTACATTTAAGGATTCTAAGAAACACTGTTTCACTTATAAACAAGCTCAACAAGTTCACTTAGGGAAAAAAAAATAGAGAAAAAAACAAACAAGCTTTCTACAGTTTGATTAAAAAAGGTGCTTAATTGGGCAATTTCTCCCCACTAAGAGTCTGCGGCTGCAGCAACTTGAGTTGCTACGGCAACCTTTTAAATGTACTTTAATTCAGCTCTAACGAATCTCTTTCCTTTTTTTATAATTAACAGAGGACAACATTTACATACAAAAGCAAATGAAAAAGTTCTGCAATTTCCTCACATACAACAGTAGATGAAAACAGACAGGATTTCAAAGAAACCTACAGTATGCATGCTATTCTTAAGTGTCTTTTATATACGGCCTGGGACGATCAATCGGGGTGTCTTTAGAGGATTGCATCCTCCTCCTTCACAAAGCCAGCCCTAATTTAGGCAAATAAAGGGGATCCTTCAGAGACTAAATCTCAATCAGCTCCTTGTCTCAAAGGCCCGATATGATCATCCCACAGAGAACCAGCCATAACGTCACCATAGTTCAGTTCAAATCAAAACTGTAGGCTCTTTCATAGCAAGGACGCACAATTGAGCTATTGAAGCAAAACTAACATTTAGCTCCAATCGTGCCATTTTACAAAAATACAACTGCTGGATGTCTCATACCGTCAGAAAACACGAAAACAGGTAACAGACAGTCATGATCTTTGTATAACAATAATCAAGAATACAGAATACAAGAAACCAAAGACTGAATTTGTCATTCGAAAAGAGTGTGTGGGGAGGGGGAGGGTGGATGGGTAGCAGATCATTGTCATACATGACATACTGTATAATAATGGTAACAAACTGTCTGAACATGGTTTCACAAAGGAAATCTGCCAACTCCTCAAACAAATCTCTCTTGTATTTTTTTTCTATTTAAGAGGTTGTCTTTCTCCTTTGAAATGATCATTACTAATCTGCAATCATTAGCTAACGAAGTAATTACCAACAGACTCCGTGGCATTAAGACTAAAAAGCAATAGGTCTAGATATATTCTGAATAATGTTTTCAGCCTTGCAAAAATGAACTTGTTGCAATGCTTAGGACTATGATGTTGACTTAAATGATGTTAGAATATGTTAACTCATCACATTTATCAATCTGATTATTTTAGTAATATATAATAGTATATTATTCTTGTAGGTTTTGACTATGAAACACAAAGAATTTTAATTTGGAATTTCCATCAAAAGGAATTAAAAAAGAACTGTAACAGTCTTTGTTCTCCAGTTACCTTTCTTTGACATTAACTTTTAAATTGTAAAACAAGTAGTATTTGTCGGCAAAACCGTCTGGAAGTCAAGAGCAAAATTTTTATTGGATTTAAAGAGATGTATTCAGAATCCTGTTTGTTTACAATATAATGGGGCCGCTTCTCTTCACCGTTTTGTTGTCTAGTTCTGAATCACAGAAAATATGGCCTGCACATACCTGTAATGTAAACTGAAGGTTTTACATGTTACATTGTACTTTCATTGTGGCTTCAAATGTACTCATCAATACCGATTCTTTCTAAATCCAAAATAAAAATAGCGTTGCAGTTCTTCCCTTTAAATGAGACCAATAGCAACAACAACATGTTGGAATAAGAATATAAGAACAGCTACGCAAGACAGGCGACCATTTGGTACCTGGTTAGCAGCTAAACCAAGCATTTTGTCCAGCTGTTTCTCGAAAGAAGCCAGTGCATCGGCTTCAACAACATGGCTGGGAGCTTTGCCCTATTCTCCCACAAACCTAGGCACCCAATACACTGACAACAAAACAGATACAGTATACATAATGTTTAAAAGCTCAACTCTTGTTAAACTGTTTTTGACATATTGTTCCTTTTATAAGAAAATGTACTAAAGAGACTGCTGAGGGGTCAAAACCTTCAATTCTAATTTGAATTCATTGCATTTGTTTGCGTACAACAATACGTGTCGAAAAAATTAGCTTTTTCTTCAGTAATGCTCTTATATGACCATTTAGATTTATTTAAAGCTTAAAATGTTCAAAAACATCTTTACAACAGAATCAAAGGAAGTGATGGCTATTTAGTGCAGACTTTTAATTGACTTCTCTCTTTACCCACAGGCCCAAGCCAACCACCTGCAGCCAGGACGTCCGAGTGCAGTAATACACAGGATCTTATTTTTGAATGTTCTGGTCAGCACTAAGCAGGGACACAGGACTGCAAACCGTTCTGGCTCGCTCCTCCGGGTCCACAGAGGGATGAGCGCAGGCAGAATCAACCGCTACAGCATAGTGTCCTCAGAAGAAGACGGGCTGAGGTTGGCCACCATGCCAGGGGTCAACGGCTTCGGCAACGGCAAAATCCACACCCGGCGGAAGTGCCGCAACCGCTTCGTGAAGAAGAACGGCCAGTGCAACGTGCAGTTCGCCAACATGGACGACAAGTCCCAGCGCTACATCGCCGACATCTTCACCACCTGCGTCGACATCCGCTGGCGGTACATGCTGCTGATCTTTTCCTTGGCCTTCCTGGTTTCCTGGCTGGCCTTCGGCCTGGCGTTCTGGCTCATTGCGCTCATCCACGGAGACCTGGAAAACCCCACAGGGGACGAAAACTTCAAGCCGTGCGTACTGCAGGTCAACGGTTTCGTCGCCGCCTTCCTCTTCTCCATCGAGACACAGACCACTATTGGCTATGGGTTTCGCTGCGTCACTGAGGAATGTCCAATCGCGGTGTTCTTGGTGGTGTTTCAGTCTATTGTAGGGTGTATTATCGACTCTTTCATGATAGGTGCAATAATGGCGAAAATGGCACGGCCTAAGAAAAGAGCCCAGACCTTACTCTTTAGTCACAATGCTGTAATAGCCATGAGGGATGGCAAGCTGTGTCTCATGTGGCGAGTTGGGAATCTCCGAAGGAGCCACATCGTGGAAGCTCACGTCAGGGCTCAGTTAATTAAGCCACGGATCACAGAGGAAGGGGAGTACATACCACTAGACCAAATAGATATCAACGTTGGCTTTGACAAAGGGTTAGACCGGATTTTCTTGGTTTCTCCCATAACAATCCTTCATGAAATCGACGAAGAAAGTCCCCTTTTTGGCATCAGCAAGCAAGATCTGGAAACGGCCGACTTTGAAATTGTTGTCATACTTGAAGGGATGGTGGAGGCCACTGCCATGACCACCCAGGCGCGGAGCTCGTACCTGGCTGCGGAGATTCTCTGGGGCCACCGGTTTGAGCCTGTCCTGTTCGAGGAGAAAAACCAGTACAAAGTAGACTACTCCCACTTTCATAAAACTTATGAGGTGCCGTCAACTCCTCGCTGCAGTGCCAAGGACATGGTGGAGAACAAATTCCTGGTTCCCAGTACCAACTCCTTCTGTTACGAGAACGAACTTGCTTTTATGAGCAGGGATGAAGAGGAGGACGAAGACAGCAGGGTGTTGGATGACCTGAGTCCAGACAGCCGACATGACTTTGACAGACTACAAGCCACCATAGCACTGGATCAGAGGTCATACCGTAGGGAATCTGAGATATGACCTCTGATCCTTGACCTTTTGTCTGCTTTTGGGTTTGTTTTCATGAATAAATGCAGAACAATGCAAGTGCCATAGGAAAACTTAACTACTGTAATAGCGTTGCAAGGTCAAGAGAGACAAGCAACAGCAGAAAGCTGGGTGGGGTCTCTGGTAACCCTAGAAGTATAAGCAGAAATGTTGAGGCAAATGAGATCAACAAATGTTGAGGCAAGAAACAAAATAAGGCATCCTGAAAATATAATCAGGACTGTCTGAAACACGGAAAATGGTTAGAGAAAGGCCCTTTCTCTTCATAAAAACTTGAATATTTTCTTTTTACATACAGTAGATGGAGCTGAAAGCTTTAATTGATACATTACAAACAATAGGTGATAAAGAAAGAGACCATTTCACATTAAGGTGTAAATAGATTGCAAGATTATGTTACAATTAGTGCAGACATTGATTTATCAATGGGTATAGGAAAAACTGCAAGCTTTTTCTGCCTGCTCTTTGTTTTGTTAAGAGTGAAAACAGTACTGCCAGACTGAAGACCTGTGTTGGGCCTATCCATGTGGAATAATTAGCTATTCATAACAGAATCCTTGATTTATTGGAGCAAATGTTCTGGGAATTGCACTACCAGTAGTATTAGCTACTGTACCAGCAGACAGATCACCGAAAAAACTTATGGATATTCGTCATCAAGCATACTTTACTGTATAATATGCTACCTTATGGGTGCACAGATAGAAACACTTCTAAATAACAAAACTGAAGGGGAGGCATCAAAGTGGGCCTGGCAAGCACAATCACATTTATCAAGGACTTCAAGCACTAAAATGTCATTTGCACTACAGTTTTAAGGAGAATAATTGCATATGTTGTTCTTTCAGAAGAACAACACGTTCCGTTTTTTTGAGTCCCCAAATGAAGAACACGAGCTGGGTGGCACCGGGTGTCTGTAAGAAGGACTCACTTGATTTCCCTTTCTTTTTATCAGGCAAAGAAAAACGAACATCTGTTCTCTGGAAGGTGGCACCATGAAATGGTTTGAGTGCTATACTGTAGGCCAAATGGTGCCTGAGCTCCATCAGTATGGTCGCTCAGACCAGTTCAGGTCTTTCAATTAAGAGGAAGGGTTTTGTTAACAAGGATGCTTTTTAGTGAGACAAAATATTGAAAAAAAAATCAAATCAATATTTAACTCTTTATCTCATGAAGGGGACAAAATTGTCCTAGAGGGCAAGCATCTTTGCAGGTTTTCTAGGTCTCTTCCAAGCACCAGCTCCTGAAGAGCTGGGAGGAGGTATTATATTTGTCTCATTAAGCTAATAATGAGACGATTTAGAGCTGTAATGGAATGAAAACCTGCAGACACATCACCCCACTTGAACCAGGGCTACCCATCCCTGCCTAACCCCTTAAAAGAGCAAATAAATACCATATATGGAAGGAGACAAAGAGAGATTCCAGTCATTCAATTCTTACAACTTAAAATGTCATCCATATACAGTATCTATGCACATGAATTTTCAAAGATTAGTTTCCAAGCTCTAAATAAAGTAACAAATATTTCGCTTAAGCTACACAGCATGTAACCAGATTTGTTCTGGCTAAAACTAATCACTACTCTAAATAAATCAAAGAATAAATCTATCAATACAAATTCAATAACTTCTTAATACTATAAAGCAATTTGTTCTAATGATCTAATGAATACAGAACGGAGAAATTACACAGAAGAGGTTCCAGGTTATCCTGAAAATAGACAATGATTATAAAAGTGAAAGTACACAGGATTAATGCCTTTACAAGATTTTTTGTAATCAAAAGGACACGTACCTTCAGATAGCCACAACCAAAGACAAAATCATGACAAATGATGACATTTTGGACAAAATCATGAGAAATAAAACTAAAACTGGGGATTAATAATTTGAGGAAAAATAATCACAAAGCATATCTGAGTTAAAGAAGGCAGGCAAGTGGCTAAGAAAAAGAAGTGACAATATCTATCAGCATGAAGGCTGTTTACATTTGCAGGCTCATAAAATCACTCTTCACCATCACATTAGTTAGTGGACAGAAAAACTTTGAAATCAGGCAGTTTTTTTCCCTTATCAGATCAGTGGGAGGTTAAAACCAAAGCTGAAGATGACTTCAGATATTGTGGAGGACTTATGTACCGACGTGTGTCTTTTTTTCTTAAACCGACTTTAACTAAAACTATGTTGTTTTCAATTCAGTTCAGTGTGTGAACCAAAAGATTCGTCTTTGCATCTGCATTTTTTCACTTCACTTACCACACTTTGTGTACAACAAGAACTTAAATGAATACTTTATGACCTTGCCAACAAACTATACCTGCTTTTACGTCCTTTCAAAATAAATAATTATTTATCCCTCGTGATCACATGTAGTGACTAAGAAATGAACAGTAATTTGATGAAAGGTTAAAAAGCAGAACTAAATACAACTTTCCCAGCAGACTTAGTGTGGGTGTCCTGTTAGAAAAAGCAAGCAACACAAAGCAGGGCGATTTCTGTCACCGACGCTCAGAGACATTGAAATGAGGGATGGCATAGGAAATACCTAAAAAGATTATACACAGCTGTGTTGTTGTTTAACAAACTGTACAACTCCTATTTTTGTCACAAACTCTTGATTCAACGGCACTTTTGACAAAATCTGAGAATTTTGCTTCTGAATTTTGCTTCAGTTTTTGGAAGGACTTACTGTAGTTTCATAAACAAAAAATCACAGTTGAGACTGACAAAAATTGTGAGGATATAGGAGTTTTGAGTATGTACAGTAACAATGTAGGTTTGCAATGCAGAACGTAAGAACTTGAATTTAGGTACAATTTTGCATTTAAGATTTACTCTGAATTTACTTACAAAATGGACAAATCCAAAATTAAGAAACAACAACACAGGCCAAAGGTAACACCTTGCTTTATCTCAAATGTGTTTTATGTAGGTTTATGTTAACGCATACCCAAAGACACAGTTATGAGTGGTTTAGGTAATGCTACATTTATACCCTAGTTTGTGCTAGTGTTGAATCTATGTGAGAGCATGCATTGTATATTCAAAATATCTAAACTGGGGAACTCCAGAATCCAAGCTACATGGGATTCAGGGAACTAAGCCTGGCTAATCAAGAAAAAATGTTATACATAATGTACAGTCCAGCATATGGAGTGTGCTGTTATAAATTGTATAGATCATTTTGCCTACTGTATGTAAAACGCTATGAATAATCAATACTGTCAGGGAGCGATTTACGGTTCACCTCTACAGTTTCGCGAGATGTAGATCAAATTTCAAAAGCACTACACAGGGTAACCACCAAGTAAAAGTGTTGTCAAGAGGGGCTTCCTACTGTAACTGGAATAAGAAGGAGGAAAAATGGGAAATCCCGGAAGTTGTGAGGCGGAATTGAGGCATAGAGAATTCCTCCAATTTCTGTAACAATGGTAGACTTAAACAATACCGAATGCACTGTACTCCCCTCGGGAATCAGGATATTCCGATGCCCGTAAACGAGAACAAAGTGAGATTTTGAGCCACTTTTTCCTTTCCAGACAGACATCAAATGAAAGCTTTAAATTATGTTGTCAAAGGGGGGGGAGTCTTATAGAACAGCCAAAACGCAATAGTATCACCATAGTGCGAAACCCCTCATCTAGCGTTAACCACTATTCTTTTGTTCCGTTTTTTGATAAACGCTGCTAATTTGTGAAGCAATATCTTGGAAGAGGGTAGGGACAGACTGTTCGAGCAATAATGACTGGAATGCACTTAATCTCTTCTCTTCTATCATCAGCATCATCAAAGATAAAGGCATGGCTGTGTTTTTATCTGGTCAAAACAGATGAGAAAGTACGGTTTTGTAAATATGTACATTGCATTTCTTTGGTTACAACGCCTGTATAGCTTCTCCCTACAGTCACAGCTCCTCCAGACTGATGAGGCTCGGTCCACTGAGGAGAGTTTCAATAAAAAGATTTTCTACTTGAAATTCCATACGACATGACATCAACCTAAATCTTTAGCCATATCTGCTTTATTTTTAAATACAAATCTTCCTCCTGTCTGCTACAAACACACACTGGGATGCCACTGTGTGAAATATCCACATGTGGGGAAAAAAAAGGCTGCACTGCATCACATGGCGTGGCCGTCTGGGAGAATTTCAACAGTGGCTGATGGCCAATGAGAGAAAACGTTCCATTTTTTTTAAAAGAAAAGGCATGACCTCTCTTTACTGCTTTGGCCCAGAACAGTAGGTGCAACATCCTTGTTCGGAAACTGTAGCGCTGCGCTAGATATTTTTGTTGAGCCTTTCTGCACTCTATTTTGGGCGGAAAAAAAAAAGTGCTGGTCACCTTGATCTCAATGACAGTCAAAGCAATCCTTCATATGTAGTGCATGCAAGTGGATTTAAAGACACTCTTCTTTAACCCTTCATCGGTTCGTTCACCTGGGTAGTAAGCACTCTTTTTGGAAATCAATAATGCACCCATGTGTTTCATCGGTATTCATTCGAGATTAATTGCAGCTTGTGCAGGGAAACGCTTTCTGTACTCTGCAGTCCAAAAAGAACCTGCACCCGCTGAAGGAGAGGTGCGGTTCTCTCACCATCGCCAGCGAGAGCTCACCACCGCCCAGCCACCCACCGCACAAGTGGGCGCTGTTGAGTACGTGGCTGAGGACACCCCACCCGCACAGAGTGCGTGGTCGGGTGTGCGTGGTGCGGTCTCCGAGCACAAACGCCTGGGTTGTGGCGCTCGGTCAATCCTCCAAACATGGGCCTTTATGGATTGAGCCACACTGTGCCTCTTATTCCCCACATTTAAAACATGGAGACACTATTAATAATCACAGGCTTAAGTGGACGTTAAAGAGCAGATGCACTGCGTGTCCAAGAGTGAGCACCGCTGGAAGTCACAGGCAACAATTTAGCTGGTTTCAACTTGGCCCCAAAACAGCCTAGAAACAGCCCAAGCAGTGTACATTATCATCAGTGAGGCACACAATTAAATATGATGTAATGTGATGTAATCCAAGATGGCAGGAAAATATCCTTTACTTCCTGTGATCTATATATTGCAGCACATTTCAACCACAATTGAAATCATTCTTTTTGTTTTTGAAAGCTGTTGTTTGTTGTAACAAGCACAAACCTTCATACATTGTATGAAAAGGTGACCATGATCTTTGTTAAAGTGCAGGAATTCTTCCTTTTCACATTGAAAACCTTATTCACTTATTTCTTACAGTACAGTGCACTTGCTTGTTTCCGCCCAGAGATTTGAATGAGCTGCTCTCATTTTGTGTTTAACATCACATTAGATTTTGATTCAACTTTGGCACTGATATGATACTCCTACCCTCTTCCCAATTATTCTTACTTCTCAAAGGAGATTTTTAAAGACATTGGTACTGTACAGATATAATGCCACATTGTAACCCTTCAAGATATTGAAAATGCTGACCATTTTTCAGATTTTCTCACATACAGTACTGAGCTTCCAATTGTACCACACAGGGACCCTTCTGACTCCTAAATGAATTTAATGACCCACACAAGATTGTCCAGGTACTTTATTGACCAGCTGCTTTTGAACAGGGTTTACTTTTAGAAATGGCCACAAGGCAGTGTGAATAGCCAAAATGTTAGAAGATCAAAACCTATAACTTTCAAACTTAACATCCACCATTTTTCATATGAAAACACCATCAGCAGTAATAAAAAGCCTTAGCCTGGCTGTTCAAGCAAATGTCCAAAAAAGTCTTTAAAAAGCAGTCCTCTGAGTGCAGACCAGAACAAAGTGACCAAAAGACAGAATTAAGCTCGTGCAAAACTCTGATGCACAAATGTCGTTTTGGGAGTTGAGACATGAGCTAGATCAATTCAAATAGGCAAACATGATCTCCTGCTACACCTGCCACTTACACATATGAAGGATAAATGGAAAATGCTCTGCAGACTGGTTTTCAAGGTGAAAGAAGCCTTTGCCCCCGTCCTAATATTTATGCTTTGCATTGCCTTCTGAGAAGGTATGGGTAACCTGTTGTGTGAAACCTTTGTATTTACCATAGGGTGTGATACCACTGGGATGTTAGTGGCCTGTCTCACAAGAGGTAACCATAGTAGTACATCATCAGCTTCTATGCTGCATCACGGGATTGCAAGTGTCACTTTGTCGTCGTTATGCTTTAAACAACCTTTAAGGTGGAATTATTACACAGATCCTATATAATTACCTGTCTCAATGTAATCAGACGTGCAGTTTAATGATTGTAAAAAAGAGAGACAATATAAATGACATCTGCTTATTCAAAGAAGTATTAAAAAATTGGAATATTTTGCCCTTTATTTCTCTTTAAGTGGAGAGATATTGTAAAACAATTCCACTTGGCCCTTAATAGAAGACCTCAAAGGTTGCATCCCTGATTTTTAACTTGTGTTTGGTTTTCAACAACTTCTGAGCACATTTTCTCAATCTTCAAAATTTGTAAAACAAAAAAAAAAGGCTCAAGATGTGATTCTTGTCTCAGTTATTTGTAGTTTTATTTTGTTTCAGCACAGAAGCTTGTGATTAAAACTGGTATTTCTCTTAAAGGGATAATTGGATGACCTTTGACCTCTGTAGAAGTCTTCCTCTATGCCCAGATTATATACTGAAAAAAAAATTATACTGGGTTTTTTGTTTTATTTTAATGGATGATGAAAAGTTTATTAAATTATTAAATTAAATCTAATGATATAATACTGCCGTCTCATTTATTTCTTTCCCCTGTGTGTCTCGAGTTCCATCCAACCATCTTCCAACCAATTCAGGGTCGCAAGAGAATCAGTCTATCCCAGCAAGCAACAGGCACAAGAGAGGGGACGAAGGCCAGTCCATCATAGGTCACACGCACAGACATAGACAAACTCGCACTAAGGACAATTTTCACAGAAGCCAGTTAACCTGCCAGTATGTCTTTGGACCGGATTAAACCCTCCCAAGTAAACATACAAACACCATACAGACAGTGGCCCAGGACTTGAACCCAGGGCCCTAACAATGCTTACCACCGTGCCACTCTCGTTGAGAGTTGCTCATATTACGTCACCACGTGCCAAATGTAATCTCATGCACCCTTTACTCCATAACGTGCTTGAGACAATTTGATTAAAGCAACAGTTCCTAATAGAAAAACAAGAAGAGCCCCAAACTCTACCCATAAGCATTAAGACAATACGAAAATCTTTACATTGCAATTCAGATGAGCTAACAAACCAAGAGATTTATTCAGAGAAGAAGTGTTGGAAACTGAGTCACGGTTGTTCAGGAATTTGCAAGAACAATACGTGTCAGCTCATTCCCACGTACGGCAGACACGGGGAATCGTGCAAATTGACTCCTGCAGTATTTTGCACATAAAAAAAAAAAGTCGAGAAGAATTGCAGGCCACACAGAATACGCCACCAAATACGCAGGCCAAATACGCCACCTGCGCAAATCCTGCTTCAGGGTTTCCAAACATTTTCCAAACAGGGGGCAATGACATACCCGCAGAAACATTTTTCTTTCCACTTTTCAGGGGTGAAACTCGTCTAGGCTTGTTCCAATGCAGACTGCACCACACAGTGGCTCCCACCCCCGAATCTGTTCATTTGTACAACAAATGTAAAGGCTATCTGTGGTCCCTGCTCACTCGGTCAGACTGTGATCAACTTCGTGGTCTTAGAAGAGCAAGAGTGCAAATTCACTTAACAGCAGCAGTACATCTGATACAGATGGGTTAAGAAATGTTAACAAATAGCAGAATAAATAGAATGAATGAAACAAGTTTGGTCCTATAAGTTGTAGCAGATAGTTCTCTAAGGTAGAGTGAGTGTGGAGGATCTACATACGTAAACTGTATTTTTCCTTATATGTGGCTAGCAGTTATTAGGCCAACCTGATGTTTTAATTCTTCTCTTCCAAAGTTTGGTCCGTAATCTCAGCCGTTGCACTCCCCCGTTTCAGACCTCAATGCAATTTTTTCATTCGCAGACGGGTCCTGTTTGGCCAGAGGTCAAGACAATCGTAAAGTATTCTGCAGATCAGACGCCGCAACGATCTGAGTGTTAAAGTTTGCTAAATATTCTAACAGGCTTTAAAAATCTTTCTGAATAAACCTTGTGCTGTCAAGGCCGAGACGTTCCTAACCTAAATCCTTTGGAGAAGACTATCTCTGACTTGCGTATAGTATATACGGAGACAGGTGTCACCGATTTCTCAGAGAACCACATGGGGAACGCGCACGAGAAAAGTTCTCCAGTTTTGTTCACAGGTGCACCCTTTGGTGCTTGGTCCTCTGGCTCCACGTTAGATGGGCCAAATGGCTTCCTTACCATGCAGTAGTTCTGATCGTACAGTATGGTTGGTTATCTTACACTGGTTCTGTCGTGTAAAGGCGTCAAACGATCTGTACATTGCTGGGTGTGCACTCACAAGACTCACAAAAGTTATTTCATAGTGTAGGTGTAGGACTGACATCTGATATCTCGGAAAGAAGCCTCTGTGTCTTCTGTATATTCAATATACCTTTAGCGAAATAGAGTATAATACTGTTCATGATTGTTCATTAAATCCCATGGAAAACAAAATCCTCTCATCCTCACTTCAAGGTCCTCTGCCCCTGGATTACCCTGAAGTTCTGACAGCCCCAAGAGAAATGCATTTTATCTCACGTCTCTGTTTGAACTCTATTGCTTTCTGTAAGTCACGGGGCTCCCACACACTTCAGCTCTGCTTGCAATCCTGAGGCTGTGTGACTCACTCCATTGGCCTAGGAGGCTGAGATCAAACTGTGACCAAAACCTGGTTCATGTGCTAGCACTTATTTATGGATAGCGATACCTTTTTGTCTACAAAACAACTGAAGAAGCATGCATAAACATTTCTTCTACCCAAGTTCCTGCCTTACCTTTTGTTTTTCATGTCTACAAAATCTCGCAATGGATACTTATGATTTGGGATGGTGGTCAGACAGATCTTGAACTCCTGCGTGTTATGATGATTCTGCCAGCAACAGTCCCTCACTGCAGTGTCAATCAAACCGATAAAACCTTAAGATCAAAATCGGTGTGCTCTTTGGACCTGCAAGCTCTGATATCGTCAACACGAATATTATCACAATCGCTCATATCGCATGTTAATCTTGTCAACATTCCAAAATTAGCATCACAACTTGGAGTGAGTCTATATTGTTTCAATGTGAGAGACCTTCCACACATTTCCAGACCAGATTCCCACTGAGCATATGTACTGGAATCTAACTTTTGACCAATTCCTCATAGTCACAATCCGGTCACGTCCAGGACCCACCTTACATAGACTCCTTGACAGAAACAGCACCACAATTCCAGCTTTACACCACAAAGCATTAACCCCACTTATATTTCGCCAGTAATATACTGTATTATTTCAGTGTTCAGTGTTTTTCCATAACAGGCTGCTGGGATAGATCTATCCTCTATCCATACTGTATTTCTCTGCAGTCTGGTATAAGAATATCTACCTCGATTCCATGACACTATCACTCTCGCTCTTGGGGAAAGTAGGGCAAGTGTACTTCTGATGTGAGCTTCTAAATTTACAGAATATCTGTCTTGTGCTCGGTGGCAGACCATTCTAGGAAAAGCACTGTGCAGAACTGAAAAACAACAGATGTGTAAGGGGAGCTTTCACATACGAATTAGAGGTATATTACTTTTCGAAAAGGCTCTTCTAAGTTATCCCAAGCTGCCGGGAAGAATATGCTCGGAATTTGTTTAGCTGGATGCCCTCGCAACATGTGAATACAAGCATATGAGTGGTCAGACTTGGGTGCAGGACACAAGAAAAAACAGCATGGACGTGCCAAGTTCAGAGGAAAACAAATAAGGACTAGCAGGGGACAACTGTCAATACATCATAACCATCCAGACATTTTGCCCTAAACAAAATAATAAACCTAAAATAATATTCGTTAAAAGTTTAACATTGTAGCAATGTACAGTATAGCAGCAATCTTAAACTCAAGGGATCCCATATGACACCAGAATTGAAGAGAATGATGACTTTCTCATGGTCTTTAAATATCCTATTCCAGGCTATTTGTAAGAGGGATAGCCTTCCGACGTACAACCAATGAGGTACATAATGAGAAAAGCAATAATCTTTTCATATAGTTGCTTGAGGGGTTTCAGATCTGCACAGAAATACTGAGAGAATAAGGCATCTCTGGCACCCAGGAGAAACCCTTCAGCAATGCCACGTGCCCCAGGAAAGGCAATTAAAATGAAAGAGCATAAGCCCTGCTTTAATTTATCACTTGAACTTAAAACAGTGGTGTCTCATCGCTGCTCGCAGAGGTAACTCAGGGTGATGATAAACTCATGCTCAAGGGATATGGCAGGAAGTGCGTCCTGAACTCACTTCTCCTACAGCTCTCGATTACAGTTAATTGGTCTAGTTATTGGTGCAACTGGACGACAGTCCAAGGCCTGGTGATTTAAAAGGCATGCTTCCTGGAAAAAGGTTTTGAGGTCAGGAGAGAAAAAAGTCAGTTTGGCCAAATTAATCAAATAATTAGATTAAGTAACTGAGAGACAAGCCCAGAAGAAACTGGGTCTCCTGCTGGAACCTCTGACTGTAAATTGCATGTGGAGACTAATTTCACACTCGCACACTGAAATAAGGATATATATCACAGTGAACAAGCACAGGTCTGCGATGCTGAGCTGCCCTGAGAAATCAAAAACTGGCTTTAGGCTGTAATATATCACTGGTTTATGGGTAATTCTCATGTTATGCCAAAAATGAATCAGATAGATAGCTTGCCATGCTCTAAAACTTGCTGGTACATAAATCACGCAGTGCTTGATGTGAATGAGAGGCCTGCCTGGGCAAATTCAGCAAATAGTAATCACCTGACCTGGTTTCCACTGAGTGACAGAGAGAGAAAAACGGGAGCGAGCAGGACTTCAGTCAGACTTATTTTTGTGTCATCATAACAGAATACATTCCACATGTCATGCAAAAATAACAGAAGCAATAGAAATGAAAAGGAATGGGAAAACCAGACTTCTGTAAATATGCATTTTCTTAAAAGGTAGCATTCCATTTTTAATGCACTGAAACGCATAATATATAGTCAAATCTCGGTATAATGGACTAAAAAGGAAGAGGCGGCGCCTGTTAAATCACATTTGACTGGAAAATCAGAAATACTGGATTTTCCCTGCAATAATGTGGAAATGCGGAAATACGCAGAGGTTTCCATCCCTAAAACACACTATTATGAAAAAATACACATGATTTCTGGATATTCTGAATTATGTTATTAACAACTGCAATCAACAGTCAATGAAACATGTTCCCGCACCTTTTCATCATAAACACACAAGCACTTTATTTCACGTGCCATAAATATACTGCAGAATGTTCACTAAAATAATCATAATCAGTGGACCTCCGCCTACAGGGCACCATTAATATCCCTGAATTGTAAAACCTATGTAGTAATATTTTAGACTGTTTTATTATTTGTGCATTTCTCCATTATTGTAGGGAAACTCTAGCATACAGTAAGTGTGTAAGTCCACACAAAATTCCTCTTTAGCAGATTTTGTCCATTAAACCTGAAGTCCGTTCAAATGAGGGTTTACTATATAGGGCAATAATTCTGTTCAGAATTCTACAATTAGGTACTTTGCTAGCGAGCCATGTGCAAAAGATGGATGGACTAATTATGCACGCGGGGAGTTGCTGTGTATTAATGCGAAACAGTTCCTAATCTGGCAAGCAAAGCATTAACACATTAACAAACTGCCCTGTACTGGCCAAGAAAGAACAGGCATGACCACAGCCTGGTCATGGGCCATTAGAGACCAACTGCACAGTGAGGAAAAACAGCAACTTGAACAAACAGAAAAAAACCTCAAGGTGTTCCATTTAAATGAGACAGATTTTACTGGATGTTAATGGCTAAGTGTAAATAGTAACAGCCTTGGCCTGTTTGATATGCTCACTTAAAGGCCAGACAAGATAAAACCACCTTAATTGCAATACAAACAGTGAGACCTGCCTGATAACAGAACCTGTATGAGTCCAGTTTGAACCAAAATCAGCAGAAAAGCTCCAACGGTTTCTTCGGTCTTGGGATCATTTGGTGTAGACAGCTTGAGATCAAGCTTTGCAGTCTCAGGTCACTGCATTTCCCCTTTAATCACACCGCTCCTCTCAGCAGAAACACGAGGGAATCTTTTCACTTAATATTTTGCACTGAATAATATGCATATGGAGCAAAATGTATTTACTGTTACTTATTATTACCCAAGAACTGAACCAAACTCTGCACTGTTTTTTTTTTTGTAAATGAACTCTCCTCCAGCTTGGAATATCATTTTTTTAAATGAAAACTATCTTAAAAGAGTGAAGTAATACAATTAACCCTTTTGCAGCCTCCACAAGTACAGGGCTGAGCCTTGACTATTATTTCAACTTGCGTTCAGTCTGTGTGCTCATCTCCAGCCCATTCTGAGCTGTGTGTGTGCTTATCCTAGTGCTGTCCATCGCAGTGAGCAGCTGCTATGTGACAAGAGTTCCTCACCCAGTTCTTTGTGATTACAGCATCTGAATTTGATACAACTAATCTATTACTGAAGCCAGCTCTTGAGTTTAACTGATCTTATTAGCCCTCAAATTAAAAAAAAACACAAGCTAACTAGACCTTAAGTTTTAAAATTTAAAGTTTAGTTCATGTAAAGGAACTTGAAACTGTTTGGAAGATAAAAATTGTCAATTTAGACAAGTACAGCGTTCTATTTAGAATCTGGGCTCAAATTCAGGGCCAGAAATGGTTAAACTTCACCGCAAAAGGCCGTGATTGTTCAGACGTTATGGGTGGTTTTCAGTTATCAGTGGATTAGCACCCTGACAAAAAAAGTGATCTTATCCAAATCACGTCAAGCCAAGTATTTCAAGCCGGAGGCCTGGAGGTTTGTATTTGCTCTTTACTAGTCTGGAGGCTAAGTAATTATAAGCTGCAATGAGTAATAAGCACACTGGAAATTAATGCCGGCTTTCTGTGGGAGCAGGGCACTGTGCAAATCACACTTTTTCAGAGGCAGGAAAATACTCTGAAACCTCACACATACAGTACATGCACTGGATGCATTTTATTTCTGGGCCTGTACACATATTCTTTCCACAGCGGCTTTCAGGACTTGCAAAATGTGGCCAACTGTGCAGTTTACAGATGCGGAGACTGAGCCGCGTCTCCGTCATTAATAATGCCGGCGTTCCTGCTTCCAGACTGAAACATGCCTAGCAAGAGCGATAAAGCAGCTGTCGGGAGAAATTCAGCAGCCCAGGGGGACTGACTCCGTTAGGCTCCTCCACTCGAGCAGGAACTGAAGCTTAATTCCTTGTTGCAGGCCCCTGTTAACACTTCCAATGGCAAGCCAGTGTCCAATGCAGACTTTTCCTGTTATCAAGCGGGCTGCTAATTTGCAATTATCAGCCCACTTTGGATTTATACAAAGAGGGCTGCTAGTTCAGATTGTAAAATCAACATTATACCTTCTACACCTAGCTAGAAACAACTTTAAAACATACTAAAGTTAAGGAAACCCAAGACTAAATATTTTCGCTTCCAAGTAAAATTGCTGTTTGAAGAAAACCTTCATCAGCTAAATCTGAAGTGTGCCAAATTCCCACAAATTTACACAGAACATGCAATGAGTTCATTAATGAACAGTAACTTTAAACCTAATTTTTATCCTCCTTCTACTTTTAGGGCAGAGATATCAAGCCTTTCTGCAGGGCCATGTGTCCTCTGGATTTTCTCAGTTACAAAGTGGGTCTAATTATTTAATAAACTGCATGTAATACAAGTGCCTTGGCTCAGAGCTGTTTTCTAAGTTACTGTACCTTTAGTGAAGTGTTTTGCACATCTATAAAAGATAATATTAAATAATTTCTTGTATATTTGTGACTTAGAAGATAATTGGGTTAATTGATCGTCTAACTCAGTTTGGAACAAAATCAGTGGACCCTCGGGGGAAGCGAGTTTGAGAATTATGGCCCATGACACTTGAACATCCTTTTTACAGGTATTAACTGGTTATTAATCAGCACTTAATATTGCCAAGTAATACAGTGGAAAACATCTTCCCCTGAGGGCTTAATTTCAGAAACTAAACTCTGCACTTAGTGGAAGATTTCAGGAGTAATTTTCTCTAATTAAAAGTCAAACATGCAATCATAGATGGGTATAATCAAAGTATTTTTTTTTATTTTTAATTTTGTAAAAACTTCTCTAGCCCGTCATTTCAACTACATGGCCCCTTTGAAGCTTCTGTTCAAAGATTAGAGGCTTTCAGTCATTTGCTTTTAATAGGCTCCTTCTTGATCTTATACCAAGAGGAGACAACAGAGGATTATTGCAACGGAAAATACAGGTTTAATAGCAGAGTCCGATTTACTGCTCAATTCCTTGTCAGTCGGGTTTATTTTCATGGGAGAAAACCTATCCTGTCTTTAACATTTAAAAAAAAATGAGATGGTCTATTAAATCACTAACAGCAAATTGACTTAAATGGGCTCAGGAAACAGAACAAAATGACTATTTTGAGCTAGCCAATTAGTTGCTGCAGACATACCGTAAGAAATACAGTAAATTACCAATCTGAATATTTGCTGTGGCTTGGAGTGTAATTGACCTGACTGGGACAAAAAGCAGAACCCACTAGATGTGCTAGTTAAAAGAAAGTCTTTCCCAGTAATGTAGACCTAGATCTTCTGTTCAAACTCCAGCGAGGAGTTGCCCAATTGTTATTAAATCTGTTTTTACTGGTGAGGCCCCATTCTGACCAGGGTAAGTTGCAGACAAACACTTCCTATATGCTACACGGTTAGGCAATTTGCCCTGCAATAACTGAATGGGTTCAGCAAATTGAGGTGCACACCAGTTTGCTGCTCCACAAACAAGACCTCACCCCCCACCGCTAAAGAACTACCCCCTTGACTAAAACTCTGATGTATCCCATGCCAATGCTGGAGCCAATGCTGAAAAAGTCCCCACAGTATGCACACAATATGGAATGATTTTTTGTCTGAAGTCGAGGTTTTAATTGTAATGCATCTTGAAGCCACCTGAGGTTTCCCCACCCTTGACTGCAGGGGACTTCACTCATGATGGAACTGTCCTTTGGAGATTAGTCTGCATGTGTCTGAGCCCTTATTGAGCTCTTGTGATCTCATCAAGTCCTCAGCCTTAACATAAATCAACACCCAGGCAGTCCTGATTGTGCACAAGAACAAGGACTGTTCCTTTTTAGTGCAATACCTCATATTACCTAATTAAATTAGTGGATTCCATGTGGTTCTCTAACAAGATGAAGGCACAAACCTTCCATCAGAGTAACCTGACAGGAGGCAAATCAGATATGGTCTCAAAAGCGCACACAAACAATCCTAGAATCTCCCATTTCTGTCCTGTACTGCCTCCACAATTTGGGTAGCTCCCATTTCTTATTCCCATCCCAAACCAAATTGGGAATACATTTATGAACGCACAGCAGGGAACGTGAAGAAAACATCCCACGCATCTGGAAAAAGAGTCAGTATCCACATCTAAATGGACCCGTTAAGTACTTAGTTATTTTATGTTTTTCTTTGCTATAACATGTACAGTGATGACAGATTTCCAAATAATCCAAGGCAGGTGTTCAATGTTACTTGCTTAAATGAACAGCAGTGGGAACTTTCAGACTGGCAAGATAAATACAGTAATACAGAAAATCCTCAAGCACATTTGTAAACTGAGCAAGGATCTTAACCGCAGAGATAACACAAAGACAAATGAAAAGGTACTGAATTTGACAAATGGCTTCTGACAAAGGCCAATTAACTAGCACTTTTGTATACAAGGCAACAATAATATAGAGGTTTGTTTATACCAAATATACTATCGATTGAAAAAAAAAATCCAATTTCTATTATCAAGACTCTTATTTTTGCATTGTTTTCTATACAGCAGAAATACATTATACAATTTGGAGATATAGGGATTTATGTTTCACACCTTTGCCGTCCTTAGCTGTGCATGATTTGTATGGGGAGCTAGCTAGTGCTCTCACTTCTGTGTCTATCCTATCGATATTCAAACACTGCAGAGGGCATCAGGATGGTGCCCATTCAAAGGGAGGGGGCGAGCTGGGTGATCAATTCTAGATGTGCCGAGACGCCGTCTGCCCCGCCATTTGTTCGCTGTCGGTTCTGAAGATGAAGGCCATGCCTTCTGAGAAGTGCCGCTGCAGATAATTGAGATAAACTGCCAGTTTATGAAAGGTGACGCCGAGGGATCACTGCAACAGCCTTGGGGCCAATTTCTGTGCCTTGTTCTGTCCTTTCACAGCCAAGGAGCCTGTCCAGCCTATCTAGCATTTTGAAAAGTCAATAATAGCAGTAACCTCTGACAGCAATTCACAGTTTCATGCACCTATCTATCTCATGCAACACTGCCTATCTTCTGCATGAAACCAGCCTAACACTGTTTTGCGCAACACAAATAAGGAGTTGACACTCCATTAACCCATAGACAAATGCAAGTCAGATCCTATATAAGGTAATCGAAGCCATCTGACATTTGCCAGATACAGACTGAAATAACAGAGATGATCTACAGTATGTCTAAGAAGCATATCGCAAGGCAAAAATTAAAGAAGCCCCCTTCTGCATTTCTAATATGCTACATTAACATCCACAATGTAAAAGCACTAGAGTATTAATTATTTTACTCTTTTCATTCAATGTGTTTCCTTCTTTGTGCTGAAACAAATTCTATGGTGATCAGTTAAAATTTTAGCCATTATGTTTTAACATCTCAAGAGTTTTCTGGATAGATCTGCATCTCACAGAACAAAATGACCCTTTTAGCTGTGTGGCTGTTACAAAGGACAAGAGATGTTAATGATGAGGGACATCTGACAGTGAGTCAATTAGTTTTGATACCAGATGGATTCGATACTGCAACACTTGATTACTGACCTTCGGTTGTCATGACTGACTTTTTGAAGATTCTGATCAATATGAATAAAGATTTCTAAATGACAAGCTTGGTTTCTTTTCAGTCAAACTAAGTGGTATAAGGAAAAAACAAAAGACAAGAGAGGAGGCTTTCAGTAAATGATTCTCATATCATACATTTGCCTATTTGTGTCCTGAAAATGCAATTCTGACTGTTAAAACCCTTTTCCCCAAATAATTGTTAACCTCCAAGGCACAGACCTCATTCCCAAAAGGAAATTGTATCCAGAGTTAGATCAATGTTGCAACTCCCATGTGTGCAAATTTCAGTCAGATACTCCCTATATCACATCTTTATTACCCATCTGGCACCATTAAAAGAAAAACTCTTGATGACCCACTGAGCATCTATTTAATCATAAGAAGTGTTTTATGGTTATTTTTAGAGCCTACGACCATACGCCTGCCTGTTTGTGAAGAACGGAGAATTATAACTTGAGAAATTAGGAGTTATTCACCCCTAATACATACATTTACAGACTTTTCAGTAAAATTACAATGACTAATGTGCCGAGTTTCATATATATCCAAAAACTATGTTGATATTTTCATGGTATCTCTTGGTCTGACATGGAATGACCTTGATCACAAAGTATAAATGTATTTCAAATATCCAAATACTATTGTGATGTCCAATCCTGCTGAAAAGATTTTCTTATCCCAATTTGTCCTTTAATTCCCAGGAAGACAGTGGACTACTGAATATCTATATCCATGTGGACACAGTGAAACATTTTAAAATCTTGAAACACATTTCTAAGGGTTTCATTGACTCCCAAAAAAAGTCTGCTGCAGTGCTAAATTAACACCCATTGTACTCCTTATAAGAAAATCTTAAACACAGAAACGCTGGGAGGTGACAAGGATGAGACTTGTCCTTATCTGTCCCTGCATAGCCAGCCATATAGAGATAACACTGCTACTATAAAACAGTACATGAATGTTTACTGAAATACTGCAATACAATAACAAGGATAAAAAACAATGCATATAAACAACTATCAGAAGTGTTTCCTGTCGATAATATGGAAAACGATAAATTCAAAATGTAACAATCTGTGCACCCGTCATTAATCTCTATTGTGAATCTACATTAGTTTACATGACATAGTCCATATTCAGAACCGATGTCTGAAGCTTAAAGGACAAGAGCAAAATAAAAAATAATCCAAGAACCGAACTGAATAGACAGATTGAGAGTAGCAATGCTAGATCCAAAATCTTTTACTGTCCCCTGCTAGAACATGGCATCTGTCCTACATTCAACATTCATCATTTACAGCTGCTTCCGCCGATTTTGAAATGGCACATTAATCCGGTGCTTTTCGGTCAGCTGGAAAGGAGGTTGTAAAGACGTGACATAGCTGCACGTCACTGCGTAATTACATGGGAATTCACTTGTGCACCAACTCCCCGGGCACGGACGCCACTTACTTTCACAGTGAACAGCAAAATACGTCACAGAGCAACAGTCACTGATAGAACAATGCACACCACAGTGCCATGCACAAGAACCCCACAGAACAAAGGAGAAACTATTTCACTTTAACACTGTAAATTTCTCCATTGTCAAAAGCCCGATAAAAGCACAATGCTTGTTTAATCTTCTCGTGGTCTAGGAACCAAACAGGTGATAAAAGAGGGGGGGAAGCACACTGTAGCCGCAGCAATATAGTCAACAGGCACTAAAGGTAGTTGCAACAGCAGTCTCTGGCGTTTCCGTCTCAATCGAGCGCTTTTCGAATCTTCTTCATATTGGGAGAATGCCGTCAGATACACAACCCCTCGGTCTGATTCTATCTTTATCGCTCCGAAAAATGTAATTAGCAAGTCACACTGAAAATGTCCCTGGCATGCTGTCAGTGTTATTAATGAGGCTGTTCAGATTCTTCCCACTTGGGACGCCAACCGTCTCCGAATTTGTGCTGCCAAGAGCGCTCCGGATTGGAAAAGCTGTCGGCTGCGGTTCCCAACAGCTGCATTACAACCCATGAAAACGACAGCGCTGTACTGGGAAAAGGGATGTGTCGTGTTGCCTTCTTAGAAAGCCGGCCTCGTCTCCGGATAGAACGAGGCTGGGGGGGGAAAAAAAGAAAGGAAGAGATTGCACACAGAGGTGACAAAGAGATGCGAGCCTTTGACATCTGCATTCCAAAACACCTCGCCAATTCACAAAGGTCATGTAGCTGTGGGTCAATAATAGTTTATTACTACTGGAGCACTCCCTTGGAACCCTGGGGCAGAATGCTCTCTGTGACACAACAAGCGCACTCTGCAATCAAACCTATTAATTAACATACGGAGGCAGTCCGCACATGGCACAGGGGCAGAGACAAATAGCTTGCAGCTGTGTTGCTCTTTAAATAAAGACACTGGCACTGGCACAAGCTGTAAGCTGGTGTAGGTCAGGCAGCATTGTGGAAAAAGCCGGGTGACGAGTTCAAAAGTCTCAAAGAGGGAGCTAGTTGTGACGGTCCCAGGCAGAAGAGAAAAAACGGATCCAAGACAAGGAGGGAACCATTCAGACAAACTATAAAAGTCACCTGGAGCAATGAAACAGTGGGATCACAACACTATATCCAGCCATTCCTGGTGCAGATGGGGGAAACTACAGCATTCCATAGTTTATGTGCTCTGTTTTGTGTTTGGATTTATTCTGCATTCTGCCTAGGTTGACCATCCAAATGGGTCAGCAATCAGTATGTACTGACAGCAGCCCTACATCAATGGCTAAGGTGGTACTCACACACTATTAGAATAAATAAGATTGTTCACCACACCCATTGCTGCATCCCATTCACTTAGCCCTGCGATCCTTCTGATGACCCTTTTATAAGGGGCTGAACAGGCTCTTGGCTCCATGCTAGCAAACACCATCTTTCTCCAGCAGTAATGGCTAAGGAATCCGGGGCATGTTAAGCTTGGACCTTACTTCTTTGTGTTGCTTCTTGGATCGCTCACATGATAAGAAACCCTTTCAGATCCAGAACAGATTAACACCCTTTGGGAATAAAAGTCTAACAAGAATGGATTTGCGACTGATGTTTCGCATGAAGAAATCTTTATTCAATGCCTACCTGCAACACAAGACAAATGTCAAAGATGCGTTTTTAACCAACAGACTATTCCTCTCTTCCATCCCCAAATTTACAATGCCTTATTTAATCAGTATGACACTCCCGTATCGTACTGCATGGTCTGCTGACACGATCACCAGTCAGGCCATAGCCTCCTTCTCCAGCTGGCCCTGCTCTGTCCATTCAAAATGGGATGTCACTCCCAGCAACGGTCTTTAGGGAGCAAAAGAGAGAGCAGGCTTCCAATACATACTTTGCATCCTTCACTAAAAGTTGTAAAATCAGCCTGGCGTGGAAGTTGTGGGTGCTTTGCTGAGTGCAAGGCTGAGTTCTTCTCGAGGAGAGCTCTGTCCAAGCATTTCATTTAGAAGGGATAAGCAGAGGTGCGTGAAGAACTAGGTTTGTTGGAGAAGGAGCCTAAGTTAGACACTTCTCCTTACTATATCAAAAGACAAATGGCAGAGTTTAGGTGCTATCCAGAAAGCAGGGATAGGGTAACAACCGTCGGGCTGCATGCTGACAAGTACCGGCCTCATGCTACTGGACATCAGCATGAAGCGGGACAGTCTTCAACCCCAAGATTTCGCAGCTCCCAGACCCAGTCCGCGAACCGAGAAAATCGTTTGCTGGATTTGCTGGAGCATACACAAAAATTACACTCAACTCAAAGACACGACTTTGTAGTACCCTTGGCCTTTATTAACTCCCACCTCCCCAGATACACTCCTTTTAATCACCTTCCCTGCAACACCTACAGTACTTATAAGTTGAGGGGTTAACAAAGAAAAAAGAGCTTATTTGGTTTGGTGAGATTGTGAGATTTACAACAGGCAAGCCATGGGTGCAGATGACAAATTTGTTTTGGATAAAGTCCTCATGCTGAATATGAGTGAGATGAAGTCTCGTGTGCCACAAGCGACATGCTCCATGTGATACAATAAGTCACTGCAAAGAAAATTTAATTCATCAGAGTTTCACCCTTCTGTTTTTCCATGTAGTGAACAGAGAGCCTCAACTGAATGCACTGTGTGGACGCTCAAGAAACAAAACAAACTGCATTTGTAAGTGAGCAAAAAAAAATCAATTCAAGAAATCCCAGACTCCAGCTCAATGTGGAAATACAGTCCAATACACCTGATACTTCTGAATTGCTAAGAACTATAGAGCATAAATTAACTAGCCGAGCCCAGCAAGTCACTTGTGTTGATATTACTGAGCTAGATTCTCGAGAGAAATATGCTGCCACTTCATCAAGTGGCATTTGGTATAATTAAAGAATTTAATAACAGAAATAGCAAAAGGTACTTATTGGTATGCATCATATGTAGTGAGGGGGAAAATGAAATGGCTAATCAGTTCACTGCAAGAGTCCATACTTCAACGATGCAGAAGCACTTTAGTAATAAGCACCAGACCTTCAGAAACAATGGTAACGTCAGGAAAAGACTCTTTTCAGCCACCAAGGTGGAGACGTTCCCACCCAGATAACATACTCAACTGACTCATAAAGATCAGCACATACTCTAACACTGGGGTGAGCTCTGCTGGATAAACAGATTTACCTTTTTCTCATCGCTTCAGGAAAGAAACACGTTGCAGAAGATGCAAGTGGAAATTATGTGGAAGTGTATTTGAAGCTGAGAAGAGCCGTTGAAGGCGTTGCCCTGACTTCTTTGAAGATACGGCTTTGTCAATGAGATGCTTGCACACAAATGCACGAGATGGGTCAAATAGCTACCTTTAGTTCTTTGAGCAGGCTGTAACATTCATAAAACACTGACAATAGCCTTGCCACTTAATTCATCTGGATAGTCTTGCTTTATAAATGAAATGAAAGTGTGGCTTTTGAGGAACAAGTTTAAAACAAAACTGATAGAAACAGCAAAAGCAGAAGTGTTTTTCCTCTTAATGCTTTTATGGGTTTTGACATCTTGGGCAGCTTTTAACAACAGCTTAAGTTTTTTCTCTGAATCTTTGCTGCAGACAAATGGGAATTCTTTGTCAAGTAAAAGCCAGGGACAAAGTCAAACGACTGGTTGAAAGTTTCTGAAAAGCACCGAAGCTACAGTTTAAGGTCTTCTATTGAAAGGTTCTTTAAAATAAACTGGCAAAGGACTTTTGAAGCTATTAGAAAGCGGAGAGCTTTCTCACAACTGCTCTATATATCCATCAAGCTCTCTGAAATTGGCCAGAGATATGCACAATGACAATGCTTTAATCCTTTGTGCTGAAGGACAAGCTTAACACTGCCAATTTGAAACTGAGATGTCAAGCTGGTCCAGTTCTTATCCTTTTATAAAGGGCATTTGACCAACATACTGAATGACACAATCCAGTGCAATGGCATACTTTGCAACCAATACTTTCAAAAAGCATTATGATTAATATGATATTGCATTTTTAGCATATACTGTACTGCACATAATTGGTAAATAATAACATGTAATTTGGTTCTAATTGCTAAAATATCAGTGAAGTTATTTGGCTCAGAATTACTGTATTTGTAGAATTGAAATTCTTTAAAATGCATTTTTCTAGTTATAAATTAAACATCTGATCTAGTTTCCAAACAGCGGTGCTTTTACTCAGTAAAATACATCTAATGACTGCCAACAAAGTTAATATCATATTATATATGATAAGAATTGTATCACACATTAGCATTTCATAGATAAACAAAACAGTAATGTATGTAAAAAGAAAGGGTTCCTACTGTATTATGGTGTACATTTTTTTACTTGGCTCTGGTCTAACTCACATCAATCAGAGAAACTAAGCTTAAATAATTTGGTCTGTGTACTCCAAATTCCTGCAGATTGGAAGGAACTGTACACAAAGGGTGGGGGGTCTGTACCCACAACTCTGAACAAAATATATCTGGCCCCAGAGCTTCTTACACCAAGACATAATTGAGCTTCCTAATAATGCCATTGATAAAGATCAGCTCCCTTCTACTTTCCAGCAATTTAAAACCCTGCTTTACCCAAAGCAAAATGACAGTAAAAAAAGTACCAGTGATTTTGAGATAGAAACAAGCAGAGGCCAAAAAATCATGGATGTCTAATCTCTTACGTTTGCATAATAACCATCATGGGCTGGGACTGCATAATGCTGACCTGATTTTAAAAATACATTTACTTATTCCATGGAAATAATCTAGCAAAGACAATTCATTCCAACGTACAGCCGACATGAGGTGTTTGCCATTTATGAAAAACAAAAAGCCCCAGGTGCTTTCAAATGTTATTTCTTAGCTGCTGGAGTGTCTAAGAAAGTCCCAGAAAATGATAGGCTTGAGGATACTTTCTAGGAAACCATAAATGGAAGATCCATTAAATTTTTGTCATAGTTATTCTGTGACATTATCTGCTGAAACATTTCTTTTTGAGTTTAGAATGCCAGGATTTTTAAATGTAAATTTAAAACGGCTTTTGATATCTTTACATAAGACTTTCACAGCACTCTGCAGCGAGCGAGCTTTCCCGCTGAGGGAATGGAGGCAGGGTCAATCAGGTGATCGCTTCTTCTTTGGACTGACCTTGATTGGGAGAGACAATCCCATACAACTTCCCTTCCCACACTGCATGTGTGGCAAATCGGAGATTACGGAGGTGACTGCAATTCAGGCTCTCCTCTAGGCGGAACTGGCAACACTCTGGGAGAGGCCTTACACAGATGACGTCAAAAAAGGAGATGTCGGGTTCGAGTACATCACAAATAACCACAGCTACGTGATGTCATGAACACCGACACTGTAGCCGCTGTAATATTGTCAGAAAAACAGCCTTTGGCATTTGCAAAGCAATGTGAGTTCCTCCCTGGTGGTGGACCATGTGACAGTCTGGGCCTGTTCTACATACTGACGCTGTTCCTATGGTCTCTAAGACTCTGGGTCCTAAGACAGCCACCCACACCTTCCCTGAGGATGTAGCCAGGCTCCTGGAGCTCTGCCGGGGCCTGCTGATTCCCCACCCTTCCAATTCCCACCTCCCACAAGCTCCTTCCAGGAGGGTCTCAGAGCCTTGTCAATACCAAACCAATAATATGACGCTAACAAAAAAGCTTACAAATCAGAGAAGACTATGTGCTGTTTTGTTTGTTCAACTACTGGTATCTAAAAATTCAAATAAGTTGTTAAAGGAGACCAATCACACAAGAAGTCAATCTCAAGAACACGGGTGACCACGAGTCTTCTAGAGGTCTATTGCCCTTCTAAAACTGCCACTGATTTGCAGCCCACAAATAATAGAAAGCCCATTTGAAAATTGCCCCGTCTTGTTTTCGGTCAAACACGGCAACAAAGCTGTCAATGACATGTCACTTCAAAACATCTTCTACTCAAAGGTGCACTTAATTCCAAGGTATTCCGAAATGACAGAAACTCAAGACGACAATCACGCACAAAGAATCACATTCATTTATAGCAATAATTAATGCTACATTGACGAAAGCATTATACTCGGTGTCAAACTGTATTACAGCACAGGATGCAAAGCTGATTAGCTTTGCTATATTTCTCACTCAGCCAGTTTTGTTACACTACAAATCAATTAAAAACTTGCCTAAAGCTAGACATAATTGAAATGATCGATCCAGGAAAACCCGTATTCACACGAAAAATGTTGTGTTTCACTAGAAATGCTTGGACAAAAAGCATTAGGAGCTGTGAACAGGCTCAAAACCTACTGAAAGGCATTTTACACAAAGGATTGTGGGAGTCTGGAACAAGAGACTCACATTGTTAAAACTAATCAACCAGCACTTCTTACAAGAAGCAGCAGGATAAGATCTTCTGATCATTATCTTTGTAGCAAAAAAGCTAGATGGGTTGAATGGCCTCTTATTTTCTCATGAAAATTGAACTATTATTCATTTCTAAAACAAGGAAAAAAAACAAAATGTCAAATTTGTTGGTTTGTTCATTAGCTAATGAAAGTCATTTCAAGCTCAATTTCAAGTAATATTACGGTATTACCTTATATTCACATTCAATATAACAGTATTCTCTTGTTTTGTCACCTGACCTGTTTAGTTGATATTACCATTTAGAAATATGTAGATAAAAACCAACTATAAAACCTTACAGGACTGTTTTTTTCCAAGATAGCTAGCCGATGTCCTGAGAAACTTAATTTAAATTATTATAACAAGTTTTTTTTTCTTCCCCTGTAATTATAACACAGATTTGCCATCTGATAATTTACATCCCTCTAGAACTCACTATATCTTAAGATACAAGTATCGGTATTCAATGCAGTCTTGCTTCACTGTTCAATTGAGTGCTGAAAGTACATTCTGAAACTATTTTCTTACCAATATGGAAAATAAAAACCTCATTGCAATCATTAACAAATCTAAAGCACTTGAGAACAAACATAAAAAGTGCTCAGTGATTGCAGATCAATTTCAAATAGCAGATGACACAGAAGTGAACATGCTGAAATTAAAGATCTGCATCAAACTCTTGCCCCAAGGAAACCTGCAAATTCTGTGGCAGGGAAAAAATAAATAAATAATACAACAGCTTAGTGAAGGTCATTCAAGGACAAAACCGTCTTTTATCACTACAAAACAATCATCTTTAAACGCCTGTGGCCAAGAGACAATTTTAATAATACAAAAAAAAAGACAAAAGCTGATCCTGATATTGGTAGCTGCTTAGACACAGGTAAGGTGATCCGGACTGCTCATTACTCCCAAGAAAGAGAGCCCCGAACCGCAAAGCAATCATATTGTTTCCCAGGAGCCTTGCATTTCAAACCTGGAAACGTGATCCCATTTTCCTAACAGCTGTCCTCCAGACGCCCAGCGAGCCGGTCACTCTCCACTGAATTTCATCGGACCAGTCGAGACCAACCCCAAGCTGAAAAGGTCCATTATGAGCAGGTTAAAACAATCAATGGGCTTCTTTTTTTTCTGTGATAAATTCAGAATGCTGCTCAAAGAACAGTCTTTATTCTTCAACTCGTCCGGCAAAATGCAGATAATTAAACGTGCAGACGAACAGTAATTTTATGAATACAATAACATCCTGTGGTGAATACTAAAGCCTTTTGTGTGCTTTTATGGACCATTATCATTCGAATCACTCGACACACAAACATCCTGATAATATTAGCTCTGAGCATTTGCACATCCTGCCTATGCTCCTAGTGTTTTGGTACTGCTTTCTCTTTACCCACATTATTGCATTTTACTTATATAATCCTTCCTTGTAACCAGTTCTATTGCTTGCTTTGCACCTATAGTGTAAAACCTTAAGAAATCTGTAAATTGCCCTAGACAAAGGTTTCTGCTAAGCAAATCATCAATGTAGTCTGGCTGTTCAACCTAAAGCAAAACTCTCATACCCCACTCTCATTTAAATTAATTTAAAATCCATTTTTATGTTTACCAAAATGATTATATTTCAATGTTTTGTGATGCTGCAACTTTTAAGCAAGGCAGGTCATTTAAAAGGAAGGGGTTCTTGCCTGAATGTGTTTTTGGTTTTAGTCTGTATCTATCTAGAATAGAAATGTAATAGAAAACAAAAACTCCCTAATGCCTTGATTCCTTATATCAACTGCTTTGAAAACTTTGCAAACCCTACCTACCAAAACCTCTAGACTAGAAGAAATGCACTGTGCAACTTGGGTTTGAGTCATTATAAGAGTAGAAAGAGCTTTGAAAGATGTCAGCCTCCACTTCAAAAGGTAGAAAAATGTGGACAGTAGCAGAATTATATCCTTGATCAGGAAACAGGAAGTAAAATCGGGACTAAAATAAAACACAGACTTATACATATTGCTTATGAAGAAAGAAGAAAGAAATGTCGAAGCTAGAAAAATTCATACGAAAGTGACAAATGCTGGTCATGACATTGGTGGCTGCTTAGTTATTAGGGAAACAGGAATGTTTCCTGATCTCCTGCCATCCCCGGCCCCCACCGACCCATTTTAAACAAAATTCTTACCAATTCAAAAAAATATTTTAGATATTTTAAAACCCTGAAAAGATTTCAAAGGGAAGAAGAGAACTTGCATATTCTCTAACAGGATTTAAGCTATTTATTGGGGACAGTAGGGGGCGCTTACCCTGTGGTCACTATGGATCCTAATCCCCAATTATAGTGACAAGTCCTGCCACTGCGATCATTACAAATCCCAGGGCGTTTCTCGAAAAGAGGAGGGGTTTTACTCTGGCATCCTGGCAAAATGTCCCCCTGGCCTTTACCAATCATGGCCTCTTTATAATCCCCATCTCTGAACTGGCTTCATCACTCTGTCCTCCTCCCCACTGAGAGCTGGTGTGTGGGGACCGTACTGGTTCACTATGGCTGCTATCACATGATCCAGGTGGGTAGTGCATATTGGTGGTGGTGCAGGGGAGTCCCCATAAACTGAAAAGCACGAGTAGAATGTCCAGAAAAGCACTTTATTTGTACTTTAGTGCAAGGAATCAGTAGTGGATGAATCATGCAAACTGATGGGAAGATTATAATTTGCAAAGCTTTAGCTTCTGTACATTTCATGCTAACAGTTCACTTCTTTCAAAAGGAAGGGCCTGACAGTTCATAAGACAGCATTGTCCCCATTTACTGTGTACATGCTGGCACAGACGGGTGATAAATCCCCCAACACTGGGACAAACTTAAGATGATAAACCAGGGTAGGAAAAGATAGCTGGTTATCAAAACCAATTTACAACAGGACAATCTGTTTATTTAATCAGACTCTGTGATGACATGGCTGGAAAAGTGTGCTAAATGTCACCTAATGAAGCAAAAATCGGCAGGAAAAAAAAAATCAGACCCTTCATCCAAGCAAATATTTTAACAGAGAACCGATAAGGAAATTCCATATATTGTTAATGCTTCTGAATCACAGCATCAAGGCCAGGATAGATCGGTGTGCATTTGCAACGCAACGACACATTGCTGAGGTGTTGTGCACACATTTTGCTTCTGAAAAGATCGTTTGTCGTCACTTGTAAATGGATGGGCTAGGGCAAGACTGAAAGTCCAGGCATCTTTGATTTTTCAAATGAGCTTGCAGGAGGAAGGACTGCTTGTGTGGCTGTCAGCGCAGAATCCAGGAAGGAAGAGCTGTGAGGCTGCAAGTCTGGGCTGGTGAACCGTCTGGGTGGAGTTTGCAAGTTAGCCCGAGTCCACATGGGTCTCGTCCAGGTGCGCCAATTTCCTCCCAGTCCTGTGACATACCAGTTGGGATTTCTATGGTGTGTGAATCCTGAGATTGACTTGCCTTGTCCAGAACTTCCTCTTCTGAAAAGTTGAATGTTACAAGAGAGAATTGCCCCCCATTAATTATAGGCTTAAGGATAAACACTCTTAAATACTGCAAATTCTCTAATCATAGATCACATACCAAATACTTTAAATATTGAGCAAAAAATGTACTTGACACTACTCCCGTTTGACAGTTTCAAATACAGCACACCCTATAATTTATAGACTAATTGGGGGACGACATGAGTGTCTTTTAAATCACAAAATACTTTTTAGCCCAAAACACATGATTATGATAAACATACACACACTATAGAGATGCTTTCTGGATCTTTTTATAATTATCACAATCAACACATAAAAAAACACATAAAAAGGGTTCCTGTGCCTTTATCATATATAGACAAATTTCTATGACAGATATATTTCATGTCATAAATGTACTGTATAAAATACACTAAAGCATACGAAACAAATGCTCATCATAAGCAATTAGCCTAACCCTATTGATATTCTTAGGCCCATTTAAAGTGCTGTTCAAAATAGGGGTGCCCCAGTCGTCAGCATTGCTGCCTCTCAGTGATGGAGTACCGCGTTCAATTCCTGGTGCTGTCTGTGTGGAGTTTGTATGTTGGCCCTGTGCTCATGTGGGTTTCCTCCCACAGTCAAGACATGCTGGCAGATACATCAGCTTCTAGGAAAACTGGCCCTGGTGTGAGTGTGTGTCTGTCTGTCCACAGACAGGCTGATGTCTCTCCAGGGTGTACCCCCTCTTGCACTCACAGCTCGCTGGGATAGAATCAGCTAACCTACAACCCTGTATTGTTTAGAAAATGGATGGATGTACGAAAGATGCTGAATTATTTTGCATTTCGCAGAAATTTCTTACATACACGTCTCGTTACAGCGAACGTGAATGTGGTGTAATTGGTATTTTTTTTGCGAATGCATGGCATCCTGTTATGTTCCTGTTTATTCAAACCATGATGCAATCACGTGCCACACACATACTTGAACTTTTTACTATTTGCAATTCACCTATACTTTTAAATGGGATGTAAATCAATAAATCAAGCCTGGACTAGCTACCAAATTCGCACGACAACAGGCTTGGATATTTTGCCCACTACTGCAGAGCAAGTCTGTTATTTTACACAATTCCCCTTTACCAGATTTTGCTAATTAAATCCCAAAGTCTGTTAAATCAGGGGCTTACTGTGATTGCATAACAGCATATATACAGTACCGTACTTCTAGATAAATAACATTGTGGGATGAAACCTCAGTTCTCATAACTGTACTTTTTCACCGTGGTATTTACGTACAATAACGCAAAGTTGTAACCATCATATACAAGCTTGATTAACTACACATAAAAACAAATTAAATACTAAAGCAGCTGCTAATAAATGGCTTTGCATCACGTATCATTGTCCAAATTACTATTGCGAAACCTTTGCTTCCAAAGCTTTTAACTCCAATTTCAGACTGTTTCTCACTATGACACATCTACTTATGAAGTTCAGTGTGCTTGCATCCTTCAAATATTAGGCCACTTTTGTCTCCATTCAGACCAGATATCTTCTACCCTGGTCCTATTGAACCACTGTGCTGCTGAGTAACTTAATTGGACCAATTTTTTCATCATTGGTACATGTTAACATGCTTTTCAGGTCTCAGTTAATATCTACTGTACATCTGCTTTCAAAACCTGCTGGACTCTGACTCTCAAGAACTCAGATCATTGTTCTCATTACCGTTTGTAGGTTCCCAAGGCAGTATTATGCTGGCTATTTGTCAATCTGTAGCAAAAGTGTAAGACAAATAAGAGTACAGCACACCTTCAAATATTGTACCTAGAGCCTGGGACAAACACGTGTTCCTGCTTTCACTCAGACATACAACATTTAACAAATCAACGCACGTTTAAAGACTTGTGCACAGGCCTGGGAAAGGGGAAAACATTTGTGCAGTTTTCATCTTGAGGTCTTAGTGCTGATGGCTGCTGCAGGAAACAGACTGCAGAGGAAAGGCTGTCTCTCTCTAACCCCAGACTATTTACATCGAACCTGCCTGGACCAGTTTGCACAGCTCCCCTTGACATTACCCATGGAAGAGCTCAGCCACTCCGTCATTCGCTATCACAATCGGTGAGGCGGTGGCAGTAAGCATAGATATTACACAAATGCTCTGTGCGTGTTAAGCCTTACTTTCCTTGCTGTAAAATAATAGCCTAATGCAACTCTTACTCACTCCCCCCATCTTTATCGTCATGGAAAAGATGGTCATTAAGAAAACACTCTTCACTTTCTAGTGTCTATGGTTTCCTTAGGATGCCCCTTGTAACATTCCTACTGGACACTAGCCGTGGACTATACGTCATGCCTCCCATAATTTACCTTTTAATGAATAGATATTGACTGCTCAGTAAAACCGCAAGAACATAAGAGGGGTTTGCATTCATCAAGCTTGCTGGGTAGTCAGTAGCTAATTGATCCAATGAGCTCATCCAGACATTTCTTCAAAGAAGGCAGTGTGTCCGTTTTTTTTTTTTTTGAGAACATGGCTGAGGAATTGTTTTACACACCTACAACTCGCATGAACAAGTGGTTTTGAATGTAATTCATGTACTGTATATGAAATATCAGCTGCTTAAGAACATCTAACCTAGACAGGGCAATGGGTTACCAGGGCAGTGCATTTTTCTAGTGTTAAAAGAGGTGGCTAAGCACTTTAGAAAGAGTTAACAGAGCAGAGAACTGAGACTATCAAGTAGCCATGGTGAGAAGACAAAATGGAGAAGCTGCTTTGTAATCACTAGTAACCACATACCAGTGAGGCTCTTTTGGCGTGTTCAAGCGAGCAGAGTATTTCCCATTCTGTTCATCATACTGTCATCTGAAATGGAGGAGGTTGCTTTGCAAATAAACCTTGTGAGTTTTAGTGGGGTTGTTTAAGTAACTGTTTTAGGAGAACTAGAAATATCAGATTTACAAAGATTTCTGAGAACAGAAAATGCTTGTTCTAGTATTATTTACAGGAATGTTTATACTATAAATATACATATCCAATTTATTTAGTCAAAGTAAAAGCCTACTCATTAACTAGCAACAATTCAACAGCCTGAAAAAACCCAACAGACCTTATAGTGCCATTATTCATTATTTTCTTTAGCATACAGTACATAAACTATACATAAATACATTGAGATTTCTTTCAGAGTATTCAGCACTAGTTTTTTCTTTGTGAAAATGTTTTAATTACTGTAAGTTTGTTTCGTGCAAAAATCAAACTTTTCCTTCAAAGCTATGAAATAGTTTCAGAGACTTTGAACTAAACGGGATGAGTCCAGGATGACCAAAAAAATACATACAAAAACCAAACTGCAATGCTGCGGTGAAAATTATTCTAACCTGAAAAGGCTAATATGATCTACTTTAATAAAATGTATTCTGTTAAATGTATGCATTTCTTGGTCTTAGGTAGCAAACATTTTGACAGAATCTCTAAATCAGCCAGAATGATGATAAAGAGCCCTAGGCAGCAATACGAGTCATTCTGGAATGGTATAAAGACATGCAGAACAATGTGGTATGTTCCTGATCTACAAGTATAGCCAAGGTGATCTAGTGGAGTTTCAGGACCTGTGATGTAAAGTCACTGTGGCAACTGTATCAGTCCTGGCTTGCTTAAGATCACGAAACAGGCTCAGGAGTAAGAACATTCAAATGTGCTGGAACACACTTCTGTGCTCAACCACCTCTGCAAGGCTATTAACTTTATACGTCTTCGCACAGGATGACATCACAATTATGTGCTTGTCACTTGGAAAACAAGCCAGAGGGATGGGAGAAGATGAACAGGGCAAAATATCACCTGAACCACAGCACTCGTCAATAAATCCTGCCACCTGGAGAAGAGTCATGTCTCTCACTGACTGCAACAATACGCCGGTTGCCTACAGGTTGAAGGAGACATTGTGCTGGAAATAGATAACTAACATCGACTCCCATGACAGCAGTGCACTTATTGCTTTGGGATTCCTAATCAAAATCGGGTAATGTCTCTGGGCCACAGTGCGCAATACGAGCCTCAAGTAAGTGTCTTTATTGGTTGGGTCACTCAGACGTACTCCCCAATTCTCAGCCAGAGCTCACAGACTTTCCCAAGGGACTAACTCAGTCTAGAGTCCAGGCCTAGAAGCACAAGATGCACAGTGGAATGATCCATTTTCTTTAACATTTTGGATGTCCCATGTTTGTGAAATGATTATACCCAGTCTAAATACACAAGCATAAAAGCCAGAGCTGATCGAGCCCTGGTCCTGGATGATTGATGTGTTAGCAGGTTTTCATTTCAATGCAGGTCTCATCAAGTGCTGTGGGATAAACAATGTTGGGGCTCCTGACTGCTGAAGGAAATATCAGCACCAGCTGTGGTGGACAGCTCCTAAAATGGGTGGATGTGTACCAGGAGACTGATGGGAAAACGTCCATCTGTATCTCAGACATGCAAAACCAAAACCCCTCTTCACCAAGACCCCTATGGCCGAGGTATCTTGTAGACAGGAAAGCACAGAGCAGTTTTTAAAAGTAAATACTGTACCTGCCGGATGACATAAGCAACATTGCACAACTATAACCAAAGCCATTCAACTGGTGATTCTTGGACTATTCTGATTCTGACCAACGTCATCATAAAATTTCTGCTTAAAAAAACAGTGAAAGCTACTCTTACAAGGCTGAACAATCTTGATGCGTAGCACATCACAGAACAGGATCTTGTTTTTAACCCAAACAATGGCACCCTTCAGAAAACTAAGCTAAGTCTCTGCGATAGTGTATGTGATCGTTGTCATGTCAAGACAACCATTAAGATTGGAAAAGGTCTTGTTTTTATATGGTTATCAATCCGTCGAGAACAAAGAAAAAATAACCTCTTAGCTGCTCAGCAGCTAAAATACACCTAATGTCCTACATTTGTTCTGCCCTAGAACAGAGATAACTTCCTTTTTTTCCCTACTTAGTGGCACTAAATTTGAGGAGTCAACCATGAAGAAGTGGACTGAACATTTTAAAGTTAAGGAAATAACTTTTTTAAATCTTAGGAGGACAAAGAAATCTGGCATCTTCACTGTAATCCACCTCCTGTTGAGAATCTAGCATTTTCAGATGAACAGAATTATACTTGGTTTTCTCAGATTGATCCCAAACCCACCCCCTATTTATTTAGACTCACATGGGGAAAAAAAAAAATTCATAAGAAGCTTGGAACTAAGACCATTCTGGACTTTGGAATTTTAATGTTGTATACCTCGGGGGAAAAAATAAAATCAATGCGATTTTCATGGTACCAAACTATGGTAGGATGACATTTGTTTTTTACCCCTTGCGCTGGACAGTATCGAATTACACTGCCGATAATGATATTTTCCTTTTTTCTTGGTGGTCTCCCAGAAATGCAGAGGTCAAGCGTGTGTATGGAGTGTCTGAAAAGTTCATGTTGTTAAATGTTAAGAGAATGCAAACGTGATAACGGCGCTCGAGCTGCGCGTCAACCCATCCATCCGGCCATGCGGAACACATCCTTACAAGATGCGTATTCTGTCAACTTGGGTTATAGCTGTGCAGCGCTATCTGTGGGGAGTTTGGATGTTCTCCCTGTATTCCCTCCCACAGTCCAAACAGGCTTTTGTGAAAACCGGCCCCAGGGCGACTGTTTGCATCTCTGTGTTTGGGTCTGTGTGTGCCCTGCAGTGGACTGGCGTCCTGTCCAGAGTGTACCCTGCCTTGTGCCTGTTGCTTGCCAGGATAAACTCCAGCTCTCCCAGGAGCCCACACTGGGAAAAGCGGATGGACGAGTTACGACTTCCTTGAATACCATGCATCTGGATAGCAGAGGCTTGTAATGTGGGACAGAAATTCTTCAGGCGAAATGAAAAATCTAATAACTTGTCACTCGCCAGATAAAAAAAAAAAAATGAACCATCCGCTCTTGAATCTTTGCCCGTCTTCCAGTACCACAATTTTTCTAACCCTAAAAAAAATGATATTCTTAAACATAAGCATGACCCAGGTCGAAGTTCTAGAACATATGTGGATACACTATATGAATATATACATACAATGAATTAAATTCTTTACCAATAGTAAAATAGAAACAGCCTAATTTAGATATATACTTCTGCCCAATGCTGTTCTGTTCCTATCACGTGACTGAAAAATAAGGTTTTCAAGAAGCCACAGAAAGCCATTACCAGTGAAGGTCAAATCTCTTTTTACAAAAGGGTTGAAGAAAACAGCTAAAGCAGAAGCAAAAGGTTCTTACTTGCCTTTTTACCGAAGTTAGTTTAATTAGTCCTCTCCTTTTGCAACATCAGGAAGGAGCAGATGAGGGTAAAGTACTTCATTAAGCAAATTCCCTGGTTTTGTTTTTTCTTCAGTGTTAACATCTTTAAAATTTTAACAAGCTCCAAAATTTAAGCAAAGACTGCCCCCCAGGGACCCTGCACTCCAAAACAAATCTCACGAACACCTAAGCCATCTGGATGCTTAAATATATACATTGTGGAAAAATTTGAGGATATTTAAATCAGTTATTCCCTTCTGAAGACACCCCTCTGCTGGAGTTATGCAAATGGACTGCAGCACAAACCCATGTGTTTTAATTAGGAGCACTTCAAAGGCTCTCTCGGCTGATATTAATAACACTTTAATGATGGCCAGTTGGATTGCAGTTACTATATAAAGCACTACTGTATTTGAGCAAGTCCAGCTCTTCAGTTTGCTTCAATTGCTCACAGTGCTGTTGCACATTGAGACTTGATTTATGGGGGTCCTTTCTACTACATCTTCAAACCCAACCAGAACGCCTTCAGCTATACCTGAACATAAACTGGTATCTTCAGTTAATCCCAGGTCAGATGTCTCCAAGCAAGTTCAACAGCCAGAGACTGGATTATTTTGGAAGATAATGCACATTTATGAAGAAAATTCTGTGGTAATTCAGATAAAGGTGTATGTATGCATTTAATATTCTATTAAACATGAATGTATAAGGAATTATACTATAGTTTCTATACACAGTAGTGTTTATACTAACACTAACCTATCCCCATCACTACTGAATATCTATGAGTCTTCAATTTATAGTTACATGATTAATAACATTAAATCTTATTTTATACAACAAAGAATATGCAAAGGTTGTATATAGAATTTAGCAAACAGATTCAGTATTTAAGGTATTTTAAGAATCTTTTTCAAGTTTATTGAACCCATTCCATTTACAGAAAATGCTCCATGTAGACCCTGCAGGAAGTGTATAAAATTATTAATATATTCAACCATAGGTTTCTGTGTAAGCCTTTACAGCCCTTGCCAAAGCTGTGCTCCCAGCTGTCAACTCTAAAAACCCTTATAAATTGAGTGCAGACCGAAACGAAAAACAAATACCACAAATGGGAGCTCACAAAAAAAATGGAAGAAAACAGGTTTAAACAAGGTAATCTGAAGATGAGGGAGAAGCCTGTGAACACCTGTCAGTTTTTGTGCTGGGAAAATGTCGTCAGACCTTCCTTCTTTCTACAAGAACTAATGCCCATAAATCACAACCAAGCAAGATTCATTTCAGCTCCTGCCCAACATAAGTCAAGATTTTCTGGCTACAGTTAAACCCATGAGTTAAAGACTTCACGCCAGGCGACTGGTAGCAACTTTTGGATCATCAAGGTAGAAGTCAAGGGCTCAGGAGTGTACATGAGCCAGTTGCATTTCAGAAAGATTTCCAATTAGATGCAAGTGACTAGCATGGGATACCTCTAAATCTTATTTTCCCTCACTTCCGCGCCGCTCTGCACTGTCAATGACTAAGCTTAAACCTAAAATTAACCAAACTCTTTACCTGGGTTACTCGCCTGTTCCCTCGATGAGGGCAAGCTAAACAACCTGCCCTCATCGAGGGAACCTCTCGCAGGTTTAACAGTTGAAACACTGCAAGTCAGTGCGCACTCTGCATTAAGGAACATGAGCAAATATTGGCATTTACATGTGCAGTCAATGGGCGTCAATTCTTCTTGTCCCATTAACCTTTCAGTAAACATGGCAATAAGACATTTTTCCATGCAACAGAAATTACATTTTTTTTTCCTGCTTCATGTGGCTTTCAGCTCCTCAGATCTTTATCACAATCTGTCTGGTAATGTCTTTTATAATGAGTCACCTTGAGTTTTTCCAGTCTGCTCCGAACGAAAGCTCACCAGACTGTTGGAGTTGATAAGAGGGGTCTGCAGCGAATTAAGCTGGCGAGCTCTAATCCCTGTAGTGTTTAATTTTGGAGCCCTGTTGGCTTGTTAGGAGGGTTATATTGAGACATTATGCAGCCATGCCTACACAATTATTGACAAATTGACTTTCGTTGCACTTTTTTTTTTTAGATGACATGATCATTTAAGTCTGCCAATGTAAACAAGATTATCCGGTTTAGAGCTTTTTTGTTACAACTAGTTCTATAGCGTACTTTTTTTTTTCTAGGTCACATATCCAGAGGACAGAAGCTATGCTGTCATGACAGAAAGGATGAGATCTCACGTCACAGCACTATGAACTGCAGCCTTTTGTTGTGGGACTGAACATTTCCTTTACTCCTTTCTAGAAATAGGAAGGAAACAACAAATTTTCAAATCGGGCAGCTTTTCTGTTCACGCAAATGCAGAAAATAATTAAAGGTGCATGCACGGAGTCAGATACACTTCATATAACATATACTTGGTTTTATGGTCATAGAATGAAGCTTTAGACAGTGACAGGGCAGGAGTTGAAATATAGCTCAGTTTCCATCTTGCCAAACTAGCTTGGTTTTTTTTTTTACACTGCAATTCTCCTAAGCCCAGGCAGCCAAGGACTCACTGAGGGCCCAGTCCGGGCTCTGTGAGCTCCAGCCTGGGTCAGGAGTCCTGCAGCAGCAGCACAGCAGCTGCTGGAGCCCATGACCATGCTCCTCCTCCAGCTGGTACAGCTTCTGCTTTTTCACCCTAGAGTGTGCCATGTGCCCAGTGATGGCACTGCAGGTGGGAATGCCTACATCTCTCATTCACTCAGGCGTGGGTGCAGGTGTTATTGCCAGAGAGCTCAAGAGCAGCTCCCATTGGATAAGTATAGAAAGAGAGTGTCTGACGCCCCCCTCCAGTGGATGCCAGTCCATCACATTGAATACCTCCCACAGGTCCCCATTTATACAGCTTAAACTGGGACTGGACTGGAGGAACTGGGGGAAAGTGCCTTGTTCAACGTTACAACATCAGTGTCTGCAGCAGGGGTTCAAACCCACAACTTGGCAGTCAAGCTTTGGTGGGCATATGCAAAACAAAATTAGCCAATTCAAGCATTTCTTTAAAAGGAAGGCAATTCTGAAGATGTGTCCATCCATTATCAGTAATGGACTTATCCTGCCAGGGCCGCAGCCTATCCCTGGAGTACAGGGCCCAGGCTAGGACTGACAGCACACTCAAGTACTCATGTCCTGGGATGTCAGTACTTCGTAGGCCCTCAAAGGAAATCGATCCACCCCAGCCAGCATGTCTCTGGGAGGAAATGGTGCCAGACGTAAATTGACAAGAACATGTGAGAGAACATGCAAACTCTCCACAGACTCCTGAAGCTGTGATCCAACCCAGAATGTCAAATTGAAAGCTACCAAAAATTGCACGGTGCTGGAGAGTGCACTCCCACAGGCCTTACCCTGTTTTTCCTGAGAGCTGGATGTTGCCCAACTGTTGCATACCAATCTTTTTAAATTGGTCATATTCCTGACCTTGCTCAAGTGTTTGCCAATTCCACAAATCGATACCAAAAGTCTGTATTCTGTCATTCAGTCTCCATTTACAGATGTCTGAAATGTCATCGCCTATCTACACTCTAATCAGAAAGGTAACAATTCTTTGTGGAAGCATTAAAAACCAAAGGAAATGCACCACTCATTACTCAATCTGCAGCATGCAAACTGAATCCGTAGAAGTAGCTCATTCATTTGTTATTGAGAAACTTAAACTCACTTCAACTAAAACTAATGTTCATTATGGGAGCAGAAGGGCACAAATTAATGAGAACACTGAATTACCCAATCCCTTTTACTTCCTGTTCAAATTATCTCCAGCTCTCCTACAATAGGCTATAAGCTATAAATAGATGTATACAAAGATGAAAATTAAAAAAAATAATTTAATCCTGTCGTAAATCTATTACTTTTCTCCATTGTGATTAATTTGTTTTTAAAAGGAAGGCACACTGGATATTGACTTGGGACAGAGGCAGAATGAATCAAAAGTTTGACTCGCCCATTGCCTGTAAATTAAAAGTCCAGAACTGGCAGGTACCCAATGGTCAGGAGCAAGACGATTAAAAAGCCCAACATTTCTCATTCAGAAATGTACCAAGTTTCAAATTTGATACAACAATCCCTAATGGACTGTCCTAAACACTACACGATTTCAAACAAAGGAAGAAATATCCCCCTCGCCAAAGGGGTATCCCTTTAAATGGCAACGCCTTCACTTGATTTTGAAGGTCATCACAAAGACTGAGCAAAAATCTGCTTTAAGAAAATGCAACCTAATCCCGCTGGTCCCAAGTCTATTTCAAAATACCAAAAAGCAACCAGGGAATATACTTGGACAAAAGAAGCCCAGGCTTCTGTGCGACTGGAAATTGAATTAGTCCCTCATGTGTTCATTGGCTATCCCCTTCAGAGCCAAGCAGTTCAGCCAAACGTGATGAATCCAACTGTACTTTCCCCTGGTGACAAAAATGGAAACTATTTGTTTTTTTGTTCCTCTGATAAATAAAAACACATTACATACAGTCTACTGAGATGTGAACCATTTCACCTTGCTGGGTTTTTCCAGTCTCATCAACAACAAAGAGCTCCTCTGACAGCAATGACAGCACCCGGTATATCCTGCAATCGAATGTCATGTCAAGAAAAACGTTTTAGGGACAAGAATACGTGACTGATAAATGCGGTTTTGAAAAAGATTATTTTGTAACTGCACAGGAGGATAGGATATAGTACATGAGTCACAAACAGAGCCAAGATGAACATGCTAGGACTGCCGGTTTCACTCCATCATTCCTGGCTGATGAAAGCACATGTCCTTCCCTTCAGGCCCTGAGTGAAGGATCTCTTGAGGTTTCTTCATCAGGTACTGTGGTGGACTGACAGCTTCGTTTCCCAGAGCTCCGATTTCTTCAACACGCCTGAGTGCCTGTTCAGGCAGGAAGCCAGTGAAAGCAGTTTTGTATGACTACCTCACAGCAGGACAGAAGACACTGCATTTTAGTCTGTCCTGCAATGACTTTTTCCTTTTCCGAATAAGGGAAAAAATAAAATAGTTTATACTTGGATTTAACTGCAGTTTACTTTGTGCCTAGCTGTGAAAGTGCAACAATGTGGAAAACAAAATACTAAACAAGCAGGCGGATCTAAGTCTGCAAACATTCCTGCACACAAACTGACATTTCTTTTAAATGCCTACAATTAAAATGACAGAATTGATTTCAGTTACAGTACAAGTGACAGATTCTATGCAATGCAAGAGGAAAATGAACACCTGGAGAAAACCCAAATAAGCAAAGAACATACCAACTCCCCACAGAAAGTGTCCCAGTCGGGACTGAAACCAAGGGATCACGAGTTGCAAGACTAACCTTATCATCACCATCTCCTTTCATCACTCCAGTCACACCAGAACAAAGTTACACTTTCTAAATGTAAAAACTAGAGCCCAACACTAATGTGTTGAGTAAAAACATTTAGGGAGGAGGCCTAGACTGCAAATAAAAATCCATTTATGCATTTCCATAGCAGATAAACTTCTTAAGAGTAAATCAAGTAAAGTCATTTTCACAACCTCATAAGCCATAAAAATGTAAAGATGTCCTAGAAGTTTTTGCTTGTTACTCTCGCATGGCTTAAGAGATTTGCTCCTGCTGCGCAATATTCCTTTATGTTACGGGTTAATGCAAGGCTGGTAAAATCAACACCATTGCCAGCACCCTTCAAAACATTTCTATGGACTTCCTCTGAAGATGGTTCACAGCTTTCCGGACTCATTCTTGCTCATATGATGTGCCTCTAGTGTAAGAGTGTCAGGAGATTAAACTGCTTCCACTTGAGTAAAGAGCTTGTACAGCTACATGTTGATAACTTAAAACCAGGGACCAAAGGCTAAATTGCCCTAAACTGAAAGAAAGGCAAGACCATCACTGCCCTGTTTATCTTTAGAGCCAAAATCTCCAATTCTGTCATTTTTAAGTCTCTTAAATGAACCACAACATGGACAAAGTTCCATGACATTTTAAAAACACCTTTGAAAAGCACAGTCACACTAACACCACAGCTCGTATTCAGTCTCTTAGGTTAAATAGTATTATAGCAAATGGATTTCCTTCGAGAACTTTCTCCAATTGTTCATTTGAAAGCACTGTTCCATTAACTGTTGCTGCCAGCTGGTCACAAAAGAAAATAAAGAGTATTGCACTCAAGCCTGGCATCAGCTTCATGTCCACTTCAAACCTCTCCCTGCTAGTTCATGGGGTGAAAAAGCACATCAGCACAAGACAATGCCATCCCTACTGAGAGACTAATTAACAGTATGACCGAGTTAAGCTGATTAGTACGGAGTGCATGACTTTTGTGCAGACAGATCGGCAGCTGATGAAAAGTGCCGATTATGCCCTCCGTCTCTGCTGCTATTTGGTTAGTTGGTCACTAGAACTTCTTTCCTGAAACAAGACCAGCTCACCTGTGATAATTCATCCACTCACTAATTCTCACTTATCAAAATCAACTGTTGCAGTCAAAGCCCTACATACAGATTTTTATTAAAATGCTTGTGCCTACTACTACTTTTTACATTACATAGTCTGCCACATTTCAGTTCGGAAGTGTAAAATGCAGAATGCTAATCACAATGGAAAAGCCCTCTGTAAAATGCATGTAGCCCTCACTGCATCTTTGCTATACTGTTTATCAGCAAAACTGTCAGTCACTATCCAAGTAAGGGGAGGTTTCAAGATAAGTAAAATAATTATGGTTAATAGCTTGTGCAATTCTGCATTATGTACATCTCCGTTCTTTTCAAAAACAACATGTCAGACATCTCCAACCACTGGTGAAAAAGAATATGAAACCACAAGCATATATATTAGCCCAGCAGTGTAAACCACACAAAACTATGGGATTCGTAATCAGCAGCAGTCTTTGGTGGGGAAACTGAGTGAGAGAGAAGCAGCAGCTCACTTTGTTGGAATTTTGTCATAAGTTTTTAGTGTTGTTCAATGAAAAAAAGTCCTCACGTCAGGTTCTGAAAGGGCGTCCTGTGACAAAAGTTAATGTAAAAAAGTGGAACATGAAATTATGTAAGGCAATCAAGGAATGCGAGACACTGAAGCTTTCTCTGTCATTTTTTATCTGGGATTCATAGTAACATTAGTCCAATTTCTCCTGAGGATGAATTCACAAATTAAGAATCCCAGAGAAATAACTGTTAACATCACTTAAGCAAACAGGACAATCATAAATAAGATATAAAACCAATATGGGGAAAACAAAGCAAAAAAAAAGCCAGGTTGTTTCAGACACCCACAGCCCTAGAATCGACTCCTGTTACCCTTTGAGCTATCATGCAACCTTTGAAACATGCCAACCACCTCTAAGATGGTAATGTTATCAGCAAGTTCCTGTTGCTGGGAGTGTACGCAGTTAGACAGCTGTATTTCTTTTTAACTCTCAGTATTCAAAATAGACTGTGTTAAAATGTTAGGAAAATAAACTAGTCTTTACGGCCTCCGGAGCCACGTAAGAGATACTGTATTTCATGGTTCATATTGTACAACACCAGCCTGGAGCCAGTTTTGGTTCAAATTACAGAGAGCAATGAACACCAGCTTTGTGGGCTGCAAACTTGCTTATACCATTATTCCTACTGAATTAAAAATGTATGATAACATCACGGGCACAAGTAAAGGAGGCAACATTATATAGGTTAGTAATACTGCAACACAGGGACAAGGTGCACCAGTCTGTACACAGTGCATATTTATTACAAGGGGCAGCTCAGCTGTTTCTCGGAGAGAAATAACAAAAAAACAACACATCAATAACTGTGGGAGCTTCAGCCTTCAGGTCCACTCAATAAATCTGGCCCTTGATGTTTTGCTTTTGAAGCACAGCCACTCGACGTGAAACGCAAATGCTAATGTTCCATTATTTACGAGGGCGAGGTCAACGTGGAGTCAAATTATCAAAGAAGTTCTGGTAACGCTTTCATGAATGCTGCTGCACAATGGCTTCATAATCCCTTAATAACTGCGACATTATAATCGCATGCAAAATGCTTTACAGGGAGATGCAAAAATGACATAAGAGGTCATGCCATTTATTTTAGCATTGTTTCCAACGCTCGGCATGATGCATGTAACATTCACCGTCAGTTTGGGTTACCAAATGTGCATACATTGGGTCCTCCTATCATAGCACGTGCAGTTAAATTCAGGAATTGAACCCCTGTGTGCTGCAAGGCCAGAAGCCCATTCCCACACTGCAGGAAATGAGGATGCACTGCAGAGGCCCGGGTTGTGAAGGATGTAACGGCACCAATCTGGTCTCATCCCATCATATGCACTGGGACTTGCATCGCCGTTTCAAGCCAAAAAGCAGTAAAACGCTGTTATACGAGGTCATTGTTCTTAAAGAGTGAGCAAGTGAGAAATGTGTCGAGAAAAATGCTCCTTTACAAGTTCCCAAGAGGCTTGATCCAGAAAGATGGAGATCACGTTAAGCCCAGAAGTCCGGGGGTATCCAGTGAGAAACCGTGGTGTACCCGAGATTACACAAAAAGCAGCTTCCAGCGGGCCAGACTGCCAGTAGGACTGACTCAGCTTTAGTCAAGCTGAGAAGCATTGGAAGCAATGACCCCTAGGACTTGCCAAGCCCTTGCAGCACTCACTAGAGGACTGCCAATCCCATCAGGCCCTAGGGAGCCATTCGTCACTGTGAGGACTGGCGCTGACTGGTGGGCATGGCAGCAGGGCTGCTGCCTCTGCAGGCAAAGCAGGGGCCTTAGCGCACAGACGAGTGGATTAAAGCCATCCGTTCAAAACCGTAGCGAGCACCGAAACAACTGGTTCCATCTTTTAAAAAACAAATCCATTTATAAACAAAAAGACAAGGCATACTGTGAACCAGACAACAGCTGACAAATCCAATACGATCTAGTCTGTACAACACCAAGGCAGCTGAAGCGATTTCCCCCCCCCAGGCATTTATTAGACTTACAATATCGTTTATCTTTATTGTTTTCCTCGATTTCATTACGATGTGCTGCACTTGACTCAGGTTGCCGCAGCTGAATTTCACAGCCGCGACTAGGCAAACGGGCAACAGGCTCTTGTATTTCTTTGCTTTGACGGCTGTCATTTGGAGGAAATGCGTTTTGTCAGCTTGATGAGTACTCAATCATCTGTGGGGTAAAATGGGAAACCTGATTTGTCTCATTTTGGATTGGGGGGAGGGGGAGGGAGCAAAAACCAAAAATCAATACTCATATCAAAAGGGAAGTGACAGAGCTGCCTCTCAGAACATAAAAAGAAAGGAATCGGCTTCTGCACGTCGGTGCAAAGGCTCAAACAACTCCACCGGCACCAAATGGGTGCAAGAAGAATGGCTGTCGAGAAGAAACCGCAAATCATGTAGAGAAAGTCATTCAAAACAGGTTAAATGTAATAGGTCTGTTTTAATTCCTCTTCATAAACAGACATCTTGGCACACCTAGACAGATTAAAGTTGACAAACTACAAGGTTATAAAAGTGCGCTGTACATTTCAGAATGATTAGTCAAAAGAGGCCGAACAAACCTGTTGTCCCTGCAGTCAAGTACATATACCCTCCTATGCAGTATTTTAGTAAGGCACGGTATATTTCATAGGCGTCCCGTCACGGCATGTAGGGTATCCCATGAGCGCTGAAAACAGTAAAGCAGCAGCAAACCTGGCATTTCGCCTGCATGTGCCGACTGAATGGAAAGAAGGCGGACACCAACGACCTTACAAGTGCATGCCTTTCCTGCATCACTAAAAGGCAACATCAGACCTGGCTGGTGTCAATTCAGACAGCCTCAGGTGTTTGCAGCCCCCAGATATCAACCCTACTGAACACATAAGGGAGGTGCTGGAACATCACATCAGAAACGTTTCACAGCTACTCGCACCTCCCACAGAGCTGTCAACAGCTCTCTAGTGGGATCAATGTTGTGATGTGCCGCAGCTGTAATTGCTGCTGGAGGATGAAAATGCTCGGCATAAAATTCAACGCACGATACGCTGTAACCTACATATTGCATGTCTATGGTTTCGCATGCTGGCAAAATAAAAAGAGCCAAATGACATTCTTGGGATTTCAAATCAACAAGTACTGGAACGTCTGAATGATAAACTCCCAAATGACTCAGAATTTGCATTAACTTTGTTTGCATGCGATACACAAGATGCTGTGAAGAAACCAAGTTTCACTTTTCATTGGCTTCTTCACTTTGTCTCTGCAGCAAATTGATGAACAGGTGGAGCACACAAGAGAATCAGAACCATGCTGCACACAGCTCATAAACATCAGAGCAAAGGTTCAGATCAAGAGAACACCTGAATGAATTAACACCGAGAGCAAAAGTGCAGGATGACCAAGGACAGCCGCTGCCACAGTAAAAACCAACCTCTTGACATTTTACCACCATGATATCTAGTAAAATTCAACAGCTGGGTACTTGAAGCATGCTAAAATTAGAGAGACATTTTTAAAGGGGAACTGCAGTCCCCAATTACCCAGACTGGTTACTTAACCTCCGTAACAAAATTGATGTTTTTGCAAATTGTAAAAATTCTGAATTGAGCACAAAGTCCTAACATTTGTGAAAGTACCGTATGGTTGCCATATTGCAAACTTGCCATCTTGCCATGAGATCGAGAGTTTGCGTGCATTGTGACACAAAACTGGCCTTCCTGCTCACTAGTCCCTGTAATGACTAATGTACTGTAATGTGATGTCCGAGGGAATAAATGCACAACCTGTAAAAGACATTTCACTGCAGAAAGGTTCCAATGACATTTGCACGCAGAGCTAACTAGTACTTGTTTCCAAAACCATCTTGAAGTTGAGAGCAATACTTCTATTGGATTAAAAAAGATCTATTCACAAACCTGCTTGTTTACAATGCAATACAGCCGCTTCACCACAGTGGACGTTTTGTTGCCTCATTCTGAATCACAGACAATGATGGCAATATGGCTCTGCGCATACCTGGAAATTCCAGCTATTTTTTTAAAAAGGTTTTACACATTACTGTGTAAATTGTACTTTCAATGTGGTTTGAAATGCCAATTCTAATGCCAAAATATAAAAATAGTGTTGCAGTTCCCCATTCAAAGTCAATTTAAAGCCTTCACTTATTCCCTTGAAGGCCACTGGAAATAATTTTAAAAAGAATCAACTTTGATGTACAGAAAGCTACCAGCTCCTGCATATTAGCGCACAAACCAGAAATCAAAATTAACTTAAGACAGATTTAGACCTCTGGCACCTTTGGCTCAAAAAACATTGAGTGATTTGGGATTTTTCATTGTTTTACGTGCACAATTTCAAAAATAGAACACCATGCACTGTAAAAAAGTTACAATATGGACCAACTGTGCCTGAAGAAACATCTTTGCCTTGTAAGCCCTCTAAGTCATTACTCAACGTTCCCTTGTTTTTGCTAGGAGAGCCAGCTGAGGGAACTGTCATTTTAAAACTACGCACACCTCCTTTCGCAGTGAAAGCATTAGCAAATCAATTAACAAATCAATGCTCCAACACGCCAGAAAATGACAAACTGTGATTACTATGCATATGCCATTTATCAGACAAAATCACACTCTGGTGTTCTCATGGGTCAGTCTGTTTGCACTTAATATTAAAGTAATATATACTGGATTTAGCTCTGCCAGTCAACACGTAAATAAAAAATTTCTCTTCAAGTGACAGAGATAAATTGATCACTTAAGTATGTTCATACAATAAAATGAGCCTATAACTCAATAATGGTATAAAATACTGTACAACTCTAAGTCCATATCACCAAGATTACATTTCATTATAATATTTACAGTTTGCTTGAGGTATTAAGACTGTAGTTGTACAGGTTTTAGTACATTTAAATTCCCTTCTAGATAACGATTCTTGTAAAACTACCTGCAGTAGGTACAGATTTTTCTTTAACCTTCCCCACAGCTATCAGAAATTTTAAATGGCACTAGATTCATGGATGCTTTCAAGCTAGACTTTTAAAAACCTTTGGAAAAAAAAAACTCAGCCAAGACTAAATTATTTCCAAGTAGATGGAAGATACGACAAGCAATAGTTTATTGATGAAAGGGGATCTGTTAATAAAACTGTTTGGATAATTAATGATTTGAAGAAATAAGTAAAATTGCTAAAATACTAATTCCGTTTTTCTCCCGTTACTAGTTTATATCTAAAGTGAGATCCAGTTCTCTTCAAACTGAAATCCCAAGCCTCATCCTGACATGAAGTTGGTGACATTTCAAGAATGTTTCTTCTCCACCATTATACAGGGTTAGTTAAAATGTTGTCAACAAGTATAAATGCCAATTATTTTACTGAAATTCGTAAGGTAACAGTTAGAAACTTCGATATTCGTGCTTTCGTTTGAAACCTTTTTTTGTCACAGTGACAGTTTATTACAAATTAATTCCATGGGTTTAAGTTGCCGGCAATATTTTGACTAGCCCTGTACAATTACTATAAAAACACACTACTTTACCACATGTAAAGGGGAAGATGAATAATGTAAATGAACTCCCCTTCCCAGCTGTACCACCTTGAACGCCGGAGACACAAGACGGGTTTAAATGACAGAAGGCCGATCAGCCAACTTGGTAGTCAGTAGTTCATAATCCAAGGATTTCATCCAACTGTTTCTTAAAAAAAGCCAGGGTACCCAGAGGAATTTGATCTATGTACTGTATGTTAATTCCCTGGCTTATACATTATGTATAAATCAAGCTTGCATGATCATTAAGCATAAAACCATTTTTAAAGACGTGCTGCAATTATGTGAAACTCATATTAGCCAATTTTTTCCAAGTGGCTGGAATTTAGTTCAATTTTGCTCAATTCCAACCCCCAGCAGCAGAACCCGTATTGCATAGAAACAATCTCTGGTGAATTGTCCAAAAACCTCCCTGGGGATTTTGGGTGATATTTGAGACGCTTTCCCCACTTAAGTAGGCAATTAAACTTATTTAGTCACAAAAGCAACACTTTGTGAGAAGCCAAGTTAAAATTAAAGTTCCATAGAACACAATCTATAAGTACTTTATTTAAGCAATATTTTTGTAGATTAATTTTTGCTAATAATGTGAGTGCTATTTTTTGGCATATTTCCACAAATCTAAACCTCTTTTTAAAGTCAATTGGTAAAACTACAGTTTACATCAATAAAATACTGTAAAGACAATTACCACTTCAACAATTAAGCCTCAAATGAGCCAGCTTGTTCTTAACTGGATTGTTGGTAGAACAGAAACAGAAGATGTATTCAAGGCTTTCCTAAATCCGACCACAGCTGTTCAGCCCACTACTACTGGTGCTTAGCTTCTGACTCACCGTTACAATGGAAGTGAACAAGCATTTCAACATCAGCACATAAGTTACTGTTGCTATAAAACATTCCCTATCAACTCGTGAGAGGCCTGCACACTGATCAAGCAGATAAAGCACTGAAGGATGACTAATAGGGACAAACAGCACATAAACAACCTTCAAAGTTACATTTTTATATTAAATTCACATTGCATTTTGGTTTTGAGTTATACAAAAGGTTTTACTACAGCTTCACTGAGAAAATTTAAACAGGTGCCTATGGCAGACAATATTCCATGAAAATATCTGCGATTTTGGCAACACTCAGTACATGTCTATTTAATTCCATCATACCAGAAGCAGAATGTGCAATGAATTCCTTACTCTTTCTGAATTACTGATTTAACGCTACCTTGACCAATATAACATGTGGGCCTACGTCTTCTTGGAAAAAATGCGCTGTGACTTGAGACGTCTACCTCAGCATGAATTTTAAACAGGGCAAAATTAGCTAATTGCCAGCAAAGTACTTTTTTTTTTTAAAAGGCTTACAATTACAGACCCGATACTACTTTTATAGAACTAAATACCTGTTCCTCAGTGAAAGGTTGTCTCTCTCTCCAGAGATTTACCAAATATGTACCAAAATTTAGCATACCTTTTAAAATTAAAAAACTTACCATGTGTCTGTGTAATGTACAGTACCAGCTGCGTTTAAGGCTAATGTATTGTGACTGCTGGGTTGTATGCACTAAACACACTCCAAAAACCAAACGCAGTGCTGGCCTATTAAATCTAAAGACTTTGCATACAAGCAGGAATCCTGTACTTAAGTTCTTCCAATTAGATAATAGGGGTCTTTAGAAAAGCAAAAGCAAAACGTAGGGCTCAGCTTTTGTGAAAACGGCCACATGGCTCTGTGGAGTCTATGGTCTGCGGACACAGCTTTTTATCTGATGTGGGAAACGAGACACCTGGTGATACAATCTGGAAGTGACAACACTGTTAGGAAAAAAAAAACAGTTTACAGTGTCATATGATACTGGTCTACTTCCCCCCGAACTTTCCAGTGCCAAAATAAAATGAAGGGTCAATTCAATGCATTTGAAGTTACGGTTCTCAGACAGTGTCATTTTGGACCTGTTATAATCCACACACACACCTGCCGAGAGAAAATCCCTTCAACAACATGCTGCATTCATTTTTTTTATCGTTACAGCTTCAGCCAGCACCTGCAGTTTCGAGTTTGGGTTTATTTGCATGTTCTTTTGTAACACCATATCGTGAGAAATACTATTTTGCATTTCATGATAAAAGAAAGCTTTTACAAGTTTTGCCAAAATGTAATAACCTGTATTGGCTCTACTGAGATTGCAGGTGAAGTGGTTTAAACCTTTGATTAATGGGCTCAGTAAACACATTTCTATTAATCAAAAAGCTACAATACACATCGTATTGTAGCTTCAAAGACACATAACATGATATATAAATGATGAATCAATTTACAGACGACAGGTACTGTGCCTTCTATTTTCAGTGACATTTTTTACCTTGAACCACAGTTGTTAAAGCTTCACCATCTCTCCTAGTAACTAAGAGAAGAGGTTCACAAAATCCGTGTTAATTATGTAATCATCTTAAGCAACAAGTCCCTGCTTTGGACTGCACATTCAATCCAGATGTTCGCTTTGTGGAAATGGAGTCCAAGACCAGTATCCAGTATCAGTAGTGACTCCAGTGATTCCAGCATTAGTAGAGCCATTCTGCAGCATGGCATAGATGCACACTATCAGTTTGTGTTCTGAATGATTCTAAGCACATGGGATTTACATTGTGCCTGAATTGAATAAAAGGGGGGATAGGAGGGTCTTTCTACTAAAGGTCTTCTCTCAGAAATCAATACTCAAAATGTACCACTCTTTACACTGTTTCGCACCAGTGAATTGAGGATATTAAATAAATGGAATACTTCTCTACAGATCCACAGTACATTTGAAATGGTGGTTTGCGCAGACACGGTGTCAAAACAAGTCCTCGAGCGACACAGCTTATAATGGCCTAATTATTAGAAAGGACATCTTTTCTTCAGGGTCTGGAACTGCTTTACCATGATCTGTCCGTGGAAACGCGTTTCAAATCGACAGGCACTAACACTTAAAGCCTTTAAGAGGTCCCAGTGAGCAATTGCTTTTCTAAACGAACAATCAAGTTACAATGGAAGTTAAATGACCCTGAAGCTCTCAAGATGCCAAGAATAACATCTGTGGCATGGAAACAAGAACTTCTGTCTACTCCTTTTAAGTTTCTGCTTTCAAACGGCCACCAGTAAAAATGAGCTTGCAAAGAGGGCAGCTGGTTCGAGCCTGGTTTGTCTCTCCAGCTCACTGTGACTAGATGTCGCTATGTGACAGACTGAGCCTGTGAGGGCCGGATGGGTTCGACTCCATTAAGACCCAATTACAAGCCTGTAGTGGTACCTGCATATCCAGCACTCTTCCAGTTGTTAGTTCTGAGGGACACACACTATAGAAAGGCAACAGACACTCTTGCTTCCCCAGTGCTTGTGGGTGCATCATGCTGATGCGCTCAACAGATTAATCAGCAGTTTCAAATTGTGAAAGCAGTTTCAAATTAGCTCTCCTCTTAAGATATTAGTATTTACCCCCAACCCCTACTGTATTTCCATTTTTCTAAAGGAGGGCTTATAAAATGAAAATGCACAGATCCTTCAAGTTTAATTCCCACTCAAACCTTAATAGGAGACGAGCTATAAAATAGTTTTGTGGGCATGGCCACAAATGTTAATCAAACCATTGCTTAAAAAAGTATTTTTGCTTAACATTTGAGCGATTCTCTGTCTGGCCCAGCTAAGTTTGATAAGGGGATCCAAACATTGTAGTAACTGACTTAATGGATTTGAGTAAAAAAAAAAAAGATTAATCTTTAAACCAAAGATCAATATCAATTCCTGTAGGGCTTGGTGTCTTCTGGTTTAATTAGCTGCATAACTGTGATATTTCTAACCAGGCTTTGAGGTGATTTATAGGTGGCTGAATCATTAATGAAGTGAATGTCTTGTGTAATCAACTGTAAAAGTCTTTTGGTAAATGATACACGGTCATCATTATGTTGTTTGACCAGTCATATTGCAGCAAAAACCAGAAGATGCAGGGCACTCCAGGAACTGAGTTTGAATCCTGTTTTAAACTGTGCTGCTAACAAAACAGCTTGAAAGCAATCATTGGGCAAGTCAAACTGTCAGGCTCCAGTCTTCGCGTTTATAGAATACTTGAACACCATTACTGTTAGTGGGAACAGCAGGGGGCGCCCACCCTGCGGTCCGTGTTGGTCCTAATGCCCATAGTGGTGGGGACACTACACTTTCGGATGAGATGTTAAACCAAGCTCCTGACTCTAAGTGGTCCCCAGGCATTTCTCAACAAGAGTAGGGAGTTTACCAAATTTAGCCAAATTTCCCCCCTCAGCCTTTACTAAGGCCTCCAAACTGTCCCCATGTATGATTGGCTTGCCCTTGCCCTGCGATGGACTGGCTTCCCATCCAGAATGTACCCTGCCTTCGGATGAGAGTTTGTTTGCCAAGTAGTCTCCAGCTTCCAGCGACACCATATGGTATAAAGAGGTTTGGTTAATTACATGAACACCATTACATCCAGCCATCCATTTTCTAACCACTTAATCCAGTTCAGGGTCATATGGACCAGAACCTACCCGGCCGAGCAAGACAAGTCAAAATGCATCCATTTGATGGACGCCAGTCCAACACAGGGTAGACACGCACACCAGGCCCAATTTTCCCAGAAGCCAATTAACCTACCAATATGTATTGGACCCTGGGTGGAAATCAGAGCACCCAGAAGAAACCCACACAAACATGATGAGAACATGCAGACTCCGAGCAGATAGCACCCCATCACAGGAATTAAACCCAGGGCCCCATCCCTGCAAGGCACCACTGTGTCACCCACTACATACTTGGAGTTATTTGCATCATCTGGACCAGTTTCTGTCATGTAATGAGTACTATGACACCTGCAAGATGATGCAGCTCTTATCCAGTAAAGGAAAGTCCAGGAGCAAGCAAGTGGTTTCTCATTCCTCTTAGCTCACTGCTCCAGTCCTGTACCTTTCCAACTGCACCTTTTTAAAAAACACTTTATAATACAGGGACATTACCTACAATGCAAGTACAGTGTAATGCACCGAGAGTGCATTAAGCTCATCAATTACAGTACACATCCCTACACTGTAAATAATTAACCTGCAATATCAGCTGCTGTAGCAAAGGATGTGGAGACGACGTTGTACAAATATACTTAAAAGTCAGCTTGCAGTATAGTAACAGATCTACAGTAATATTTTGGTTAAGACGGTACATGAAGTAAGGCAGTTGCATATTAAGAATGCTTAAGAAAATCTAAGGTAAATACATAATCACCAATAAGTTTCCATTGTAGTTACAGCTTTTTGAACAGATGTATCTGTAGCTACATAACTATAACATGTTGCTGCTGGAGATAGTAAAATAAGGCCATCTTTATGTTAAATAAACCCAAGAGAAGGCATGAAAAAACAAGCACACAACAGCTTGAGAAAGCAGCTTGGTTTTTATAGCCAGCAGAGCAGACACACAGGCACAGCGACGGCACACACAGCACAGGCAGGTGTGGTCCAGGCAAACAGACCACAGCCATACACAGAGACAAGCGAAGCTCAAAACCAAGAGACACAGTACAAGGACTAGAGGACAATCCAGTGAACAAGGTCAGAGCAAAGCAGGGTCCAGAATCCAGGAAGCAAATACCGAAAAAGCTCAGGAACTCAAATATGACACGCGATATGTTGTGAACTCTATCACAGAGTTCCTAAGCAGCCAGCTCATGGCTAAACGCATGTAGTCTTGAACCACCTGTCAGAGGCGTGGTGCATAATTGTCTCCAGGTGGTGCAAGACGTCTGTCAAATTAATTACCACGGTGACCAGTGCTTAAAGACAGATGTTAAGTAGGCTACCGTGTAGATATCAGCTCAGCCCGCCATTCATACATGGCGACAAGCATGACAATTACCAACAATGTACTGTACCCACAGTGCATAAAGCAAGTTAATAGTTCAGAATTATAAAGTGGGTGCGCAATTGGTTACAGATGAGTTCTTCACGTAATTGAACTAATCAGCTTACTCGGAACCTTTGCAGTTCAAAAGCAACTTCCTTCTCAGAAATAGCTACAAATGAGAAGACCAAATCATTCAGCTCATCTAGCTGGATTGGATGCTAATAAAGGTTACGGAACTTGGAAGTTCGAACTAATTGGGTCAGTTAAATAACCTAAAGCTTGGTTGTGACGAAAACTATCAGGTGTGTGGGTCGGGAGGTAGTGAATTGCAGTATATTACACTTATGAAAGCGATTGGATGAACTGCGTACAGTACCTAACTGTTCATTTTCTTGCCGTGCCCTTTTTATTGGCATGCATTGTACTCCATGGGACGCCCAAAAAATGCAAAAAAAAAAATCAACCCAGTGCTGCATCATCAAAATCCGACACTTCGTCCTCGTCAGTCACCAAGTGGAACCGTTTCCCCAACTCTTAACAGTATCCGTAAACTGTACATCTTGTGGGTAGAGTTTTACAAATTTCATCTAAGAGTCCAGATTTAACCCACATTGCTGCCTCAGTTGTTCATGACTTGCAATAAAATTGTTTTACGAACATTAAGACGTTAGCGGGGGATCTTCGGCAGTGCCTGGGTTTCAGCAGGTACGGATTATTCCACTCCGATACGTGAATAGGCGAAATAGCTACTTTTGTTATGTGTGCATTAACATTAAGTCCACTTGAATCAACACAGAAACCAAAATAAAGGACTATCAACAAAACGCAACAATATATCTATAGGAGGTGACTTTTAAACCTAAAACTCAAAAGCAACCAATCGGTGCCATCCTACGAAATCACATCTACTAAATTGTAAATACTAAATAAAAGTGCTTCAATACTTGGAAAGAACAAATGCCTAACAAAAAAATATACACGCACATCTTAGAAGTTATTTCTATGTCCGTTTTAAACCAAATGTAGTACAAAAGTCCTTTCTGTGGAATATTTTTTACCTGACCATCGACTGCTAATCCGGGTGTACGAGTCCCTCGACTGTGGTTCCTGTCCTAGTCCTGTGACCCAACGTGCCTTCTGGTTTTTGCCCAACCGACTTTTTCCATCACACGCTAGTTAGAATTTATTTTTGAGTTCGTTTTATTATATTTTTCATAGATGTTTTTTTTTTTATCTTAAGAGTTCTTTCGGCTCTTAAAAGTCCAAATGGGATTCGATATAAACCACGTGTTTCAGGACCGGTCTCAGGCAGGTGCGTTGATTTGCGGTGCTTCCTGACCTCTGCAGAAAGAAACTAACGCTCACTCTTGGAAGTCTGAGAGGCCCAAGTCCAGCCTGCATGCTCATCATAAACTAATCCTCAATTGAGGGTGATACGTGGAAAAGATTCGTGAAGTTCTGTCTTGGTGGAGCTGGAAGGGGGGAATACTTTAAACTCAGCAGGACTGAGTGTAGATAGACTGACTTAAGCCAGCTAAGAGCCCTGGGGGGTTTAGGTCTCAAGTGGGGTGACAGAGGTGTCTTTAACAAGGACTATCCTGTGTTATAAAGACTCCAGCCCCAGTCCAGGTACTCTGATACTGAAAGTCACCTGCCTCTGGACATCAGTAATTAAGTAATTAAGGAATCAAGCAAGCCTACTTTATTAAAACAACCCTTAAGGCATTGGTTCCCAGTGCTGGTTGTTGGTTTTTGCTCCAGCTAAGCCCTCAGTTACACAATCAAACTCTTCATTGGCGCAATAATAATAATGATTGATTTGAACTGTTTGCTTCCAGCTCTTAAACACTTTGTAGGGTTAACCATTACATTTTTGTGAGAGAAATGAAACCCCAAACCTGTGACTAGAAACAAAATACAAATATTCAATTAAGGCTTCAATTATCTAATGAAGGTGGTCTGGAATGAAAACCAGCTGATGTGTGGGTCAAGACTACACAGATTAGGGTCTGAAATGATAAATAAAACTTTCTTAATTTCACAAACCTGCTTCAGTTGTCACTGTGACATTGTTTCAGGCTGTAGAAACTAGTGACTGTAAATTAACAGTGACCTTTAAACCCTGTTGAACTAAGACTCTTCAGGACCAGAGTTGGAGACCTCTGACCTGTGCACAGCTTTAAGAGTGTGTGAATTTTAGGATGTTTCATCTTTTTTTTTATTAATGTCCATTATTCTCGTTACTATTTTTTGCTATTTTATTGTAAAAAAAATTAAGGGTGGTCAGAAAAAGAAAACCTACAAGACATTGAGATATCAGTAGGTTAAGATCTAGAAAAGATCAATCTGTGAAAAGGTAAAGTGTGTGTTTGCTGTTCGTATAGTGATGGTTTTGCCGACACGATGCGCAGACCTTCACTCTGTACTGAGCTGGGAGACAAACACAGTAATGCTTTACTGTACCACTAGAGGTCACTATTGTTCTTTTATAGATAACTAATAAAGCTGTATTGCCTGTCTTGCAGATCCAGCTAGCAGACAAAAATTTGCTCCCTCTAGTCTTCGATATATATATATACACGAGATTTGATTTGTTATCCGATAAAATACATACTGGTACTTGAAGACAATATTTAGAGCACTTCCCAGACCTCTGAGTAAGACGCCTACAGCTACAGCACCTACTGTACAACAAAGGATCGTTTTAGTTTGAAGCTTAATTTCAGAATTCGTACAGTTCTAAAAAAAAAAAAGTGGTTTCCACTACAGTCAACGAGTCACACACTAACACGCTTGAATACCCCTTTCAATCTGATAAGGGTGTATCGAGATAAACGTATTGAGTCATTCAGTGTCAAGGTGGAGGAGACGGGGCTGTGCAAGTCACCTCTTGACTCAGCGGTGACGTCCTCAGAGACCTTGGTACTGAAAAAAAAGCGAAACCGATGGGCAGCGCTCGGAACCAAACACGTTTTACGAGCTCCAGCTCACCCCTGCCTTTGTAGAGCAACTCTAATTTATACAATAAACACATTTCGAAGAAACCGCTGCATTCAACACTTTCGCAAAACGGTTTTGCACCAGTATTACTATAATAAATATTTAAAACGACAGAAACGGCTACATTACATAACAACGTAAGGATCAGGGCTTTGCGATAAGGTGTGAAGTACTGACACGAGTCTAAAAACAGAGCTGAACATTAGAAAATGAAGCGAATTGATTCCAAACGACCAGCAGGTGGCACTTCGTGATTGTATTTGTTAGTCGCACATGAAAAGACGCTTTTTCCTGCTTTCCAACAAGCGGACACACATCCTGAGTAGAACGCATTCCCAAAGTGCACAGATAGATTTCAGAGACCCCAATTATCCAACATGTCCAGGGGGGGGAGACTCAATGAGAACATACAGACTCCACACAGAAAGTACTCCAGTCCTGAACCGAATCCAGGATTATATTTCCAAACTGTTAGTAACAAACACCTCCTTCATCAGAGCACATGCATTTTGTACCTACATACTGTACCTTTCCACGATCTCTTTAAAGCAGGGCTTGCTAATCCTAGTCCTGGAGGCCAACACACTTGCTGGTTTTCAATTACCTAATTGGGGCCTTAAATGAAATAAAGAGCTGCTTGGTTAGCAAGTATTTTTTTTTTACCAACTCATGAGTTTGGGATTTGATTTTATCTAGGAAAATGCAATAGTTAAAAGGTTATACCTCCAGTAGGTTGAGAATCTGAAAACAGTCACAGAGTTCAGATTATTCCTGTTATTAAGTCAAATACAAATTTCGATGGGGTAGCTGACCACTTGGCTCGAACAAAAGCCGAGAGGTTCATGGGTAACCTGGACCAGGGCTGAGACCCACTGCTGCAGAGGTCTGTAAAATCAAGTTTGTCTCACAAGCACAGTAGATCTGACTCTTTTTTTTTTTGGACCGCTTAAAGCACGAGCTCATATTGCCAAAAACAACCTATAAGCGCATTGATACAGCAGGGAGTTTCCAGGATCAGTCCAGATGAAGCAGCTTCCTCAGGGAAACAGCAGCAGTGTCACACCTGGGATTTGAACCTGCAACCCCCTCCAGGGCAGAGCTCAGAGATGTAACTGCAGCCTTTGGTCATGGAACCATTTGCTTCATTAGCTCTTATTTCAGCTTCTGTTAGAAGTCGGGAACCTGTAATAATCACTTTGTTGACTCAGCTGTAGTATTTCAATAAACTGAATCCTGGAATAGGGCACATTATTTATCTATGAACACCTGGACCTATCCAAAATCAATTATGTTAATTGCGTTTGTTTTAAATACAGAGCAATTCCCTGCCTATATATCTTTAAATGGTGTTCTGTTAAGAGCTAATCAGACAGAAATAGGTGATCAGCTATTTATTGAGCAAACTGGGGGCCTGCTTTAAATCGATCTACACACCATTCTAAACCAGAACTGGATCACAGCTTTTAATTGAATTGATGCAGGAGGCTTCTGGCACTCGGATAACCACCATCAGAAGATACCTGAGACGTTTGCACAAAACAGGCAGGTCAGTTTCCAAGTGTCGAAGGCGGAGAACAGAGCAGAGCTCAGTTTGCTACATACCTTGGATCAACACTCTTAAATCTGGGAATATCCGAAATCAATAACGAAGTGGAAGAAAACGTGCTTAAGAAATATAATTTTGAAATTAAATTCGATTCCAATTATGGGTTTAATAAGCCTAAGCAATTACGAGCTCAGATGAATTGAAAAACGGAAGTTAGCGGGGAGCTGGAGCACCAGAAAAGCTTTGTGTAATTCGTCTGTCTAGCATTGGAGGGCAGACTTGTACCTTAAATTACAATGCACCTTCGCCACATAAGAATAACACATTATTATTTTTTTCGTGTATTTTTTTGTATTTTCATGACCATTATATTTTTCGCGTTATTTTGGTAGGGGGTTCCCAGTTTGAAACTTTTGCAATATGTATGCAGTTCTTGTTCAAGCAATGTTTTTTTTTTTCCTACAGAGCAAAATTTGCTACATTTTTAGATCGTCACACTTGAAATATAAACATATTTTTACACCAGTGACTCGATTAATGCAAAAATGATGGCTCTCAGGTGGTGCTTGTCTGTAGGGGTGCTTATTGGAAGTTCAGGATTGACTAAATTCTTCAAATCTGTTCAAACGCTGTGGAGTTCACGTTTTGTCAAAGAAAAGAGCCGGAAGAGGGCGCTCGTTGTTCTTTTTTCGTCCCATCCGAAGTGAACCGTTGGATTTGCAAACCAATTGCTTGAAAGCAAGTGCAAGAAATTCGGTGCTATCCGTTGGGGAATGTGGAAATAAAAGATTTCTGGTTTTGTTTTGTTTTTGTTTGGGGGGGGGGGGGGGATTTCTGGAAGTGGCTAAAACAAACACCACAGAAACAAACTCCTATGTTGAAAAAAAACAGTACTTGAATTGAATATGAGCATGTTTACAAACAAGTAGAGGTCATTCAGCCAGTGCAGCTCATTTGGTTATTGGATATCATAAGTGGATAACAGATCCAAGGTTTATGGAGTAAGACAGATATTTTTAATATTTTGTACTCATGAACAATATCGCTGTGAACAACACAGGTAAATGTGGGGTGACTGGGCACATTCCAGACATTTGGAATGTGCTCTAATTGTATTCAGTGATGATCCTGGTCTTACACTTGATCTCATCTTTGACAGACAGGCAATGTCGCATCTGCAACATCATTGTGAAACCAGGGGGTTTCACTGTCAGGACCCACTTACTCCAACTTGCTATGCTTCACAATTCATCTTCCAACACTAATATTTAGGATATTATACGAAACGTTTTGCATCATTAAAAGAGGGATCATTTACAAGACAATGCACAACAAATCTGTAATCTCACTGGCAGGTTACCACAATATTTTATTAGCTGTAATCAGATGTAAAAAGCATAGATTAAAAAGGTTGTTTAGAATTGAAGAATACAGGATATTCACCATTCATTATAGTGCCATATCCCAATGGTGTCTGATTTAGGGTTGATTACAGTGAGATTAAAAAGATTCATTGGGATAGATTGGTCCAACTCGATGGTTCTCAAACCTGGTCCTGAAGGACCACTTCATTATCTGTCTTTTTTTTTTGCTCAAGTCAAGTCCTTAATTGAAATGTATTTCAGTTTTCTGTTTTGGGTGTTTTTTATTTTTTCACACAATTCCCCTTTCAACACCCCCCTCTCACTCAGGCGACCAGTTAGACTTCAGCAGGAGGGAAAAGCAAACACTTAAGTGTCTTTCCCACCTGCGTGTGCTTATCATGAATCGGTCACCTAGGAAGGGGTTTTCATCGCGAAGAAGGGAGCAAATTCTTAACTAGATTGTGGAGGGATGGAGTAAAGTTATCCATGCTGAAGTTATTGGAAACTGTTCATTTTCACTAGGGTGTTTTTGAAACCATGTGCTGATGAGTGCTGGGTCCAGCAAAATGTTTAAACAACATCAGTAACAGGCATCAATTATCACTGGTCATCAAGGGCCCAGTTTGAAGGAAAACCAGACATGGATGTTGCCCCAAGATTGATCTACAGACCACTGGTATATAAATGGGGTTTATATATATGTAAACAAAATATACAGTATATAAACACCTACTCATTATGTTTATGATTGATATATTTGCAAATTATGCTGTGGTGTGCTTGAATCCTTTCTGTGAGTCTCCCACTGGGACCTACAATTGTAAAATATTAGGACATGTACAGTATATCAACTTCCTATTCCAGACTTGACACACCTCATAGAATGATACAATCAGCCCCCAAAAGCAGTTTAGCTTGGAGGCATCTTTTGTATACAGCGTATATAAGTAACTGATGGAGAATTTAAAGCACTAAAGGGAAGTATTCTCATAATTTTCAAGCAAAAATGGTAACTAAAGTAAAATAAAGGGAGAAAGCATCCCTTCCCTAATGGAGCTTCTGTATACATTCCATGTTGCTCAGGTTTTTAACAGGTGAATTTAGTCCACCTGTCCACAAGAAAAGCTGTGCAGAATGGGTTTAATAAGAAGGCATTAATATACCACGTGACTTTTGCAGGGGTTCATACTGGGTTGGTACAGTTGAAAGGCAATGTGGACAAGATCACACTGAAGTAGACTTCCATATACCTGATCTGATCTGATAACACAGGGGGTTTTGTCTGTCACATGCTACGCAATTGGCTGTAGCAGAGAGAGAGCACGAAAGTCTACTCTGCATATGTTAAACTAACCAAAATATGGGTTCAATACCCAAAGCTGGGATGAACCCTTCCAATACATTAATCCATCCATGTAACTTGGGAAGATGCTTTCAAGAAACAACTTCACCTTAACCTTTAACTGAGATGGCCCATCCTTTTTCTTTTACTTGACTTTGGAAGCTACTGCAGTAAACTGCAGCTATAACTGTCCATCTTGATTATACCACCCCCTTGTAGCATTATTAACATTAAGATGATCCGTGTTGGTATATTCTCTCTTCTCCAAAAAGTATATTTAAATGCGGTCAACATTTCGGCAGACAAAGTCTACATCAGGATGTTTACATCTGTAATGCCAAAACCTCTTCTTACCAGCTTCAATAACTGTTCCAAGACTTGGTTGTACTGTATTATTAATATTACTTCAGTGTATGTTATATATTCAATAAAATGTATTACTGTCTAAATTATAGCCCAATCATTCAACATCTAACGTAATCCGTTCCGTTATGGCAGAGTTAAGGCGATTTTTGAGTATCCCCTGTACAAAAACACGCCTGATTCGAACCTTTGTTCCTGAAAAGAGCGGCCAATATGTATTCCAAATCAAACTGGGTTATTTCTTTTAAAACTGAGGGGCCAAACTTAAATCTACAGGAACGCAAGCGAGGTGACGCCTTTGCGTCTGTTTAAAAACCTAGCCCTGGCGTTTGGGGTTTTTGTTTCCTCCTCTACGTGAGTCGTTGTTTGTCGTTAACAGCTAACCCTAAGGCTTGCCACCACAGCGGTAGTGTAACTCTGGAGCAGGGGAGCCGGGGTAGACGACTGGGAGGGGGGGGGGGGGACAAGGCAGCCGTTTCCGAAAAACGTGACGGCTTGGCAAACCCGGCGGTATTGTTTTGAAGCGCCGGCGTGCGCAGCCCCGGCTGAGCCGCTTCCGCTGGAAATCTCTCAGGCAACTGAGCACGCAGAACCAGAGGCGGAAGTGACGCAAAACGACACGGCCGGAACACCCACACAACAACCTGAGCGGTGTGGGAAACCAGCTCGGCTACGCCAATCACAGCGAAGCAACAGCCTAGCCTGCCAGGGCGGGGGAGTCGGATGTCTGTAACGTTACATTTCTGCAAACGTCCTCCCGCTTTCGTGTCTCTGCGTTTTTTTTTTATTTTAACAGCAACCAGAAAGGGACCGCGCTTCTTCGGCTACCCCTATACGTATAACACCTCTCCCTGCAGCAGGTTCTACCCTTCACTAAAGGAAGAACACCTCTCTTTTTTTTTTTTCTTATGTGTGGTGACCGAAACCACTACGGATCCTCAGACGGCCTCGGCAATTGCTCCCTCCGTCTTTAACCAATCGGCGATTTGGGAATCCGCTGGAACCCCGCCTTCATGGCGAATGACGTCTCCTAGCACCAACCCGGGCCGGAACGTTTACCGCACAAGGGCGTGGCTCTAACGGGAAACGACACCCACGCCAGCCAACCCGCGGCGCCGGCCTGCAGACGGTGGCCAATGAGGTCGGGCGTGAGGCGGGACTTTCAAAGCTCGCGGTGTTCTGTTGAATTCCATTGCCGACCATTAAAAAGAATCGGGAGAGTGGAAGTGGAAGAGCGAGAGCGGACGAGACAGAC